>NC_056628.2:74338460-75002960 GCF_002870075.4 Lactuca sativa
TTGCCTCAATCCCCTAATCTACATGAAACATGTGACATCCGTAAATTTCATGGCCAGAAAAGACCAGGTTGTTTATGCTTTATTTTAAAATCAGGGTAATCGTTTAAAGAAAACAGCTGCGAAATTTGTTCCCAAAACAAGATATGATAAAAACTTATCAAAACATTTCTCAAAGAGAATGTATTTTCATTAAATAATAAGACCTCAGGATGTCATCTTCCGATACAGACACATAAGCATAAACAGAACATACATTCATTTACTCTAGTGATTTACATCTCCTTTAATCTCTCAGTGCAAAGCAGCTTCGTATCAATGCCTGTGATACAATTAAACTGAGTGGGTCAGGCTTGGGAGCCTGGTGAGCATATAGGGTTTTCAACACACAATATTATATCATATATATATATATATTCAATCATCAAACAATCAACCCAATTACCCATCCCCGTTATCTCCATTTATTTCTTAAGTACCTTCCCTAAGGACTTATCCTAAGGGTCATCTCCTACATCGTATTTACCTCTCATATCCTTACATCACATTTCCTTGTATGTGTGTTCCTAAGGACTTTTTCCTAAGGATCATCGCATGAATATGTAGTCACAACATCGCCTGGACTAGTAATTCATAGTAAGGGTTAGGCTATCATCGCATGAATACGCAGCCACAACATCGCCTGGACTCGTAATTCATAGTAAGGGTTATAGTATCATCGCATGAATACGTAGTTACAACATCGCCTGAACTCGTAATTCATCACCTACAGGTTATGAGGCTGCTGGTGTTTCCACGGGTCATCTAGAATAGTCCGTGGTCGCCATCTATACTCTGGTAGATGACTACATCGCCAAATTGCCACATCACCAGTCAAGGTTATGGTATATCCTTTCATCTCACATCACCTATTTATCATCACCTAATTATCATCACCTATTTCTCATCACCTAATTATCATCACCTATTTCTCATCACCTAATTATCATCACACATCATCTAATTCATCTACCCATGTTCTACCCAACATATTTGTAGATATAAAATACATATACATATTAACTCATTTAACAACAATATAAACATCCATTCCACACTTATCTCAAATAAACAACAATATATAAACACATAGCACGTATTTCATAGCAAATACTTAATATATATATATATATATGTTAGAAGAAAGTGATCACATACTCACCCAAAACATATACTTAATACATTCAAACAATACTTGTATTAAAATCGTGTTATGAAAGGGACTATACACTCACTTGATCAGAATATGATCAGACAACACTACGACTTGTAGAAGTAGTATTCTTCGGTGAAACCGGGATCACTTCACACACCTAGTTTCTCGCGGGCAGAGCTTCAGCTCGGAAACTCTTTTCTTCTCGGGATCTTCAGGCTTCGGGACTTGCTTCGGGTCTCGGGGTCGATACCGGGGCTTCAGGGGGTACTTCTTTGCACGTAAATTGATGTAATATGGGAGATATATGAGAGAATGAGCAACCAAACTCGGTTGGCCCTTCAAATATATTTATAGGGCAAAACTGGCCCTTGCCACGTCGTGACACCTTTTGCCACGTCGTGCGCTTGGTCGTCACTGCATGCGTCATCTCAAGTTGCATTTGGGGGACTCCCGGAGGTGTCAGAAGACCTGCATGCCACGTCGTGGCACTGCTTGCCCCGTCGTGGTCTCTGACACAGCTTTGGGGTTCGCGCGCCGAACTTCATAAATTCATAACTTTCGCATACGAACTCCGTTTTCGATGTTATTTATATCGACACGAAGGTGAGATTATGCTATACAACTCTAGTTTAGACTCCATTGGCTAATTTTGATATTATTTTTAATATATTATAATTATATTACTTATATATTATTTTTAGTAGGCCGAGACAGGAAAACTCCGTTCGAAATTCATAACTCCTTCATCTGGACTCCGTTTTCGCCTGTCTTTTTGTCGTTGGAATACTATTGATGAGATCTTAAATTCTCATTTAGAAAGTTTTGGCTAAATATCACTCGACCTCAATCTTGAGTTTCGGGCTGCATACTGCTAATGCTGAAACTTCGAAAAATCATAACTTCCTCATCCGAAGTCAAATTTAGACGTTCTTTTTATGCACTCTCTCGGTTTAACGTATTCTACGACTTTTATTTAGATCGCTAAGGCCAAATATCGCTCTAACGTAAATTCACCATTTACATTGCGCTGTGTCGTGCCGGTTTTTTCGCGAAACTTCAACAAGTCATAACTTCTTCGTTATAACTCAGATTTCGGTGTTCTTTATATGTACGAAATCCTTGTAACATATAATAAAACTTAGTTAAGATTAATCCTTCTAAATAATCTTCCATAAAAAGTCATTTTTTGATGCTTATCGTCTCTAAATTGACTAGCCCGGATCTACGGGCGTTACAATTATCTCCCCCTTAGGATGATTACGTCTCGGAATCATCAACGAAAATAGGACTTGTATAATGATTCCATATGCTATCTCTTCATCCTAGGAAATAACCACAACTTCTATGTTTCCTCGAAAAAGTATTTAACTCTATGGCTTTCTTGACCACAGACGATGCCCAATATTGCATCTGCTTATCGTACTATGTTGTACATTCAATCATAACTCCCGAGTTACAAAATAAATCCTTATTGAGGACTCCTTATTCTTCTTACGATAAGTACTTTCATTCCTCTATTGCAATAGATCGATGGGTCATGTTCTAATGACCTCTCATCGTATGATGCAACGCTTAGACTCAAGTATCTTAGAGTCAAATTACAGAATGGAATATACCTTCCTTCATATTCTAATGTGATATAATCACATTTTTAACATGTAGCATGCCTAGCTACAAACTCCTTTTTTTAACGAGCGTGATACTATTAATCACATTGATTTCAATCTTCTGACTTGAGTCAGATGCTACCTCGAACTTGGTTCTATGAACCACATAACAAACTCCTCGTAGTTGGACTCAATTTGATATGACCACTAGGGTCGGAATAACAACCATCTTACTAGTCACTACCGAAACAAGGGTAATGACACACTTGAACAAAACGGAATCAGTTACTAGCTTCTTGGTAACCTTGTGACTTTCCCTGATCCAAGTGCGAGTCCTGTGCTTTCGGTAGTATATGCATCTACTACCTTTCACACCTACTCATACTCGTCCCAAGTATTGTCCCGCAGTCGACCAAGTCACCATACAAGAAAATCACAAAACAATTTAACACATACGAATGTGTCCAAATAGTCATAAACAATTTCCCTAGAATCTACTAGGACTTCTTCATTGCTCAATCTTCAATCATCAACTCTACTTCAACTCGATTGGTGATGGAAATACCAGACGATGAGACAACTTCAAGAATTTCGCCAATCGTTCCATCATCCTGCCAATCGAAGGTGTACTTCAAACGTACCGTACTCCTCTAAACGTACTGTTATTTTATAAGACATATTCTAAAGTCAAGATACCACTCTTACAATATCTTCTGATAGGCGTCATTCACTATCATAAGCCTTTTCATTTCCTCCATTTACTTAATTCTCTACGAGTCTTCACCATGACCTCTTGTATACCCAAGCAGACGTTCAGTTTACTGAGCGAGAATTTAAGATAAGAAAGATTTATTTACGATAAACGTATGACTCTCCTAATCGCTCCGAAACGTTTACATGCTAGTTCTAATATCATAGCCAAATGCTTAGAATCCTACACACATAAGGTTTCCAGATCTGGTCGGCAACAGACCGTAGATCCGAACAAATAATATCATATATGGCAACATATAACATTTAGCACATAAAAGCATATTAGGCATCCTTCCTAATATAAACTAGTTCTTGTGTCAATTTAGGTGTACTACCTAACATATTTTAGACATGCTCCTCATGATCATTACTTAACATTCTAAGTTTAAGTCTAGAAATTTCCAACAAATTCCTAGTTCGCTTAAACTAATGCTCTGATACCAACTGTGACATCCCTAAATTTCACGGCCAGAAAAAACCGGTTTGTTTATGCTTTATTTTAAAATCATAGTAATCGTTTAAAGAAAACGGTTGCAGAATTTGTTCCCAAAACAAGATATGATAAAAACTTATCAAAACATTACTCAAAGAGAATGTATTTTCATTAAATAATAAAACCTTGGGATGTAATGTTCCGATACATACACATAAGAATAAACAGAACATACATTCATTTACTCTAGTGATTTACATCTCCTTTAATCTCTCAGTGCAAAGCAGCTTCGTATCGATACCTGTGATACAATTAAACTAAGTGGGTCAGGCTTGGGAGCCTGTGAACTTATAGGGTTTTCAACCCACAATATTATATCATATATATATATATATATATATATATATATATATATATATATATATATATATATATATATATTCAATCATCAAACAATCAACCCAATTACCCATCCATGTTATCTCCATTTATTTCTGAAGTACCTTCCCTAAGGAATTATCCTAAGGGTCATCTCATACATCGTATTTACCTCTCATCTCCTTACATCACATTTCCTTGTATGTTTGTACCTAAGGACTTTTTCCTAAGGATCATCGCATGAATATGTAGTCACAACATCGCCTGGACTAGTAATTCATAGTAAGGGTTAGGCTATCATCGCATGAATACGTAGCCACAACATCGCCTGGACTCGTAATTCATAGTAAGGGTTATAGTATCATCGCATGAATACGTAGTTACAACATCGCCTGAACTCGTAATTCATCACGTACAGGTTATGAGCCTGTTGGTGTTTCCACGGGGTCATCTAGAATAGTCCGTGGTCGCCATCTATACTCTGGTAGATGACTACATCGCCAAATTGCCACATCGCCGGTCAAGGTTATGGTATCTCCTCTCATCTCACATCACCTATTTATCATCACCTAATTATCATCACCTATTTCTCATCACCTAATTATCATCACCTATTTCTCATCACCTAATTATCATCACACATCATCTAATTCATCTATCCATGTTCTACCCAACATATTTGTGGATATAAAATATATATACATATTAACTCATTTAACAACAATATAAAACATCCATTCCACACTTATCTCAAATAAACAACAATATATAAACACATAGCACGTATTTCATAGCAAATACTTAATATATATATATATATATATATATATATATATATATATATATGTTAGAAGAAAGTGATCACATACTCACCCAAAACATATACTTAATACATTCAAACAATACTTGTATTAAAATCGTGTTATGAAAGGGACTATACACTCACTTGATCAGAATATGATCGGACAGCACTACGACTTGTACAAGTAGTATTCTTCGGTGAAACCAGGATCACTTCACACACCTAGTTTCTCGCGGGCAAAGCTTCGGCTCGAAAACTCTTTTCTTCTCGGGATCTTCAGGCTTCGGGACTTGCTTCAGGTCTCGAGGTCGATACCGGGGCTTCGAGGGTACTTCTTTGCACGTAAATCGATGTAATTTGGGAGATAGATGAGAGAATGAGCAACCAAACTCGGTTGGCCCTTCAAATCTATTTATAGGGCAAAACTGGCCCTTGCCACGTCGTGACACCTTTTGCCACGTCGTGGGCTTGGTCGCCACTGCATGCGTCATCTCAAGTTGCATCTGGGGGACTCCCGGAGGTGTCAGAAGACCTGCCACGTCGTGGCACTGCTTGCCACGTCGTGGTCTCTGACACAGCTTTGGGGTTCGCTCCCCGAACTTCATAAATTCATAACTTTCGCATACAAACTCCGTTTTCGACGTTATTTATATCGACACGAAGGTGAGATTATGCTATACAACTCTCGTTTAGACTCCATTGGCTAATTTTGACTTTATTTTTAATATATGATAATTATATTACTTATATATTATTTTTAGTAGGCCGGGACAGGAAAACTCCGTTCGAAATTCATAACTCCTTCATCTGGACTCTGTTTTCGCCTGTCTTTTTGTCGTTGGAATACTATTGATGAGATCTTAAATTCTCATTTAGAAAGTTTTGGCTAAATATCACTCGACCTCAATCTCAAGTTTCGGGCTGCATACTGCTAATGCTAAAACTTCGAAAAATCATAACTTCCTCATCCGAAGTAAGATTTAGACGTTCTTTTTATGCACACTCTCGGTTTAACGTATTCTACGACTTTTATTTAGATCGCTAAGGCCAAATATCGCTCTAATGTAAATTCACTATTTACATCGCGCTGTGTCGTGCCGGTTCTTTCACGAAACTTCAACAAGTCATAACTTCTTCGTTATAATTCGGATTTTGGCGTTCTTTATATGTACGAAATCCTTGTAACATATAATAAAACTTAGTTAAGATTAATCCTTATAAATAATCTTCCATCAAAAATTCATTTTTTGATGTTTATCGTCTCTAAATTTACTAGCCCGGATCTACGAGCGTTACAAAACAATAAACTAAAACTGTAAGCCCAAAAGCATAGTGAGTTCTCCCAAAATACCCATACTCACAAATATACATATTATCATAACACAATATAGAATGGGTCCAGTCAACCATCGGGTTTGAATACCCCAGGCCCCTAACCAGCAAGTTGGAATGCCAACACACTATGGGTCTAATCATCCTCGGGATGGAATACACCAGGCCCTCAACCTATAGGTTGGAATGCCCCGGTCTATTGGCCTCCTCATGAAGTAGATAAACCTCAACCACCAAACAGACATGTGAACATATAACAGATAATCACATAAAAGTCTACAGACAAAGCTGATCTAACAGATCATACCACATAGCTCATAATATCATCCTATCTACCAGGATACCGATCTAACAATTCATACTACACATCATATAACATTATCCTACCCTCTAGGATACCGATCTAACAGAGCATACTAGCATAACATAACTAGATACATTCCAAAGGGTTGGCCTTGGTGCCTTAGACCCTTGAGTATAGTGAGGATAACTCACCTTGCAATGCCGGCTCGCAGGAATAAGCTCCAACTCTCGGATCACTAACACGAACACCACCACCTATATTTATTATGAACCATACTCGTAACTCTCCAATTTTTCCAAAACTGTCGTCAAAATTCAACGGGTCAACTCATGGTCAAAGTCAAAGTCATCAGTCAAGGTCAACAGTCCATGTTGACCTTAACTCGTCGAGTACCCTCAGCTGCTCGCCGAGTTTCTTAATACTCGCCCACTCGCCAAGTCACCAGAGTGACTCCTCGAGTTCCTAAGGCTCGCGATCGAAGCTCTAAGACCATTCGTCGAGGTTTCCCGCGTGCAACTTGACAAGTTTATACACACCTGACGATTGGGAAAACGCTAACCGACTCATCGAGCCGCTCTACAGGCTCGCCGAGTCTAAGGCAATCTACATCAGACTCGCCGAGTTGTTCATCCAACTTGTCGAGTCCATGACCATCTTCAAATGACTCGCCGAGTCGACCATGCGAATCGCCGAGTACCTTAAATCCTTCATCCATACAGAAGCTTTTTAAGTCATGCAAAGGCTCCAAACTGCAGATCTAAGCTTCTAGGGCATGATTATCACGTAAAGTTGCAAAATTTACGTTCATGCAAGATGATATGACCCAAAACAATCTAAAAGGAGTGGCTTCAGGAAATGAGATAGGTCATAACTTGGCAATTACTGAAATTTATGATAAAGGGAGGCTAAAGGAACTTAGATCTGAGGCTGCAACCCCAGATCTTGACCCAACAGAGAGAATCACTACAAAACCCTAAAAAGGGCTCTAAACCCAACCATGAGGGTTTCTAATCAAAGGAGAATCAAGGTAACAACTTGTTACCTTCAAAATGATGCCAAGTCAAAGAAGAATCCGGATTTACAACAACAACTAGCTCCGACTTCTTGTACTCCAAGCTCTTAACTCCAAAGAATCTTCTTTCAAGGTAAAAAGCACACACAAAAGAGGGTAAACACGAATTAGGGTTTCTGGATCCAAGAGAGGCAGTGAGAGAGGCTAAGGGGAATATGTGACCCTTAAATAGGGTGCCAAAACCCCAAGATTTAGGGTTTCATCTGCCAGCTCTTACTCGTCGAGTCCCTATTTGGACTCGTCGAGTAGATCACTAAACACGCGAGCGAATCCGTTGCTACTCGACGAGTAGGGCTACCAACTCGTCGAGTAGACCTTGAAATCAAGAAAGTTATTATGTAATTCAATTACATGAAGATCAGGGCGTTACAATTCTCCCCCACTTGAACTAGACTTCGTCCGTGAAGTCCGCTGAGGCAAAGAATGTCAGGTAATGCTCCCACATCTCGGCCTCATGCTCCTACATCCACTCGGATCCTCTCTGATGCTCCCGCTACACCTTCACCAATGGTATCTCGTTGTCCTGTAGTACTTTCTTCTTCCTTTCCAGAATGGCCACCTGGATATCTTCGAATGACACCACCGCCTCTTGATACATGATGCACGTTCGCAGCTGCGAGATGTGGAAAGTGCTATGTACCCGACTGAGCTCCTCTGGTAGCTCTAACCTGTATGCCACCTTGCCGACCCTAGCAATGATCCTGAACGGCCCAATGTAACGGGGACCCAATTTCCCTCTCTTCCTGAAACGGATAACACCCTTCCAGGGTGATACCTTCAGGAGTACCATATCACCCACTTGAAATTCTAACTCATAATGGCGTTTATCGGCGTAACTCTTCTGTCAGCTTTGGGTGGTCTACAATCGCTGCCTGATCTGCTGGATTCTTTCGGTAGTTTTCAATACAGCCTCTGTTCGCTCCATCACCTTGTGTCCGACCTCGCCCTAAGAAACTGGAGTGAGACATCTCCGCCCATACAACAACTCGAAAGGCGGGGCGCCAATGCTGTAATGATAGTTGTTGTTGTAGGAGAACTCTGCGAGAGGTAGGTGGGTGTAACGCCTGTGTTTCTTGGCTTGTGATTAATGTTGATGTAATAGTCTAGGTTAACCTTAGTAATGCGTTTTGAAATAATAGAAGTGTATTATTTGAGTATTATGTGTTTTGTGCTTAATTGTGTGTCTTAATGTAATTAACAATAAAAATAAGCGTCAAAATAAAATGTTAGATAAAGCTGATATGTATGTATAATGTTGTAGTAGTTGAAACGAGGTTTCCAAATATATAAAGAATGTCGAAATCCGAGTTATAACGAAGAAGTTATGATCCGTCGAAGTTTCGCGACGGAACCGACAACGCTGAATGACGTAAAAAGTTAAATTTACGTTAGAGCGATATTTAGCCCTAGCGATCTAAACGAATGTCGTAGAGTTCGTTAAACTGAGAGCGTGCATAAAAAGAACGCCCAAATCTGACTTCGTATGAGGAAGTTATGATTTTCCGAAGTTTCAGCTTAGCAGTATGCAGTCCGAATACTCGATTCGAGATCGAGTGATTGTTGGTCGAAACAATCTAAATGAGAATCGAAGATTTCGTTGATAGTAGTGCTTTGGTGAAAAGACAGACGAAAACGAATGTTAGATGAAGAAGTTATGAATTTATAACGGAGTTTTCCTGTCCCGGCCAACTAAAAATAAATAATAAAAATAAAAGTCAAAATTAGCCGACAGAGTCTAAAAAAAAGTTGTAGAGCGTAGTCTCACCTACGTGTGGATATAAAGAACGTCGAAAACGGAGTGCGTATGAAGAAGATATGAATTTTCGAAGTTTATTAAATAATTAAAATTTGAATTTAATTATTAAATCTGATATTATCCGAAGGGGAGTCACCGGACTTATCCGGGTTACGCCCAGCGTACAGTGAAGCGTGACCAACCTCGCACTCGAGTACTGCGGAGACGTAAGCAGTGACAACTTCCGAGGCATACACCCCGCGTAGAGCATTACGCCGAGCGTAATGCGAGGCCTCAGCCTCCTATAAAAGGCTTGCGAAGGCAGCCGACTCCATTTGCCAAATTATCTCCTCTTTCAACCGTTTTGCATCGTTTTACGTGTCAGAAGTATCCCGAAGCCCCGGTATTAATCCGGAGCCCTGAAGCAAGTCTCGAGGCCCCGAAGATCCCAAGAAGTGAGATTCCCGGCCGAAGCTCTGCCCGCGAGAAGCCAATTTTTGTGAAGATCTTCCAGATCTACCAAAGAATACTACTTCTGCAAGCAGTAGTGTTGTCCGATCATCTTCTGATCAAGTGAGTGTGTAGTTCCTTTCTTCTAACACATAATTATGAAGTATTTTATACGAATATGTGTTATGTGTTTATTTTGTTGTTATATGTGTGAATGTATATTCACTTTCTTCCATCTCATAGATATGATTTATTCACTATGAAATACATGTTATGTGTATGTGTCTCATCTGTTGTTTGAAATATGTATTGAATGAGAATGCTATACAGGTTTTAAAACTATGTATAAAAATATATATTTTTATCGACTAATATGTTGGGTAGAACATGGGTAGATAGTTGATGTGTGATAAACAAATGAGAGGCCTCGATGATGTTGTTGTTGATCTAGTTATTCAGCAGAGTATGGATAACGACCATAGACTCTTTCTAGACAGTCATGTGGAATGCTAGCAGGTTCATAACCTGTAGGTGTTGTGAACGATGTGTTCACCGGTGTACTCTATCCCCCTCATGGTTGCCTTTAGGATATCTATTGTTGAGGAAACCCCTTAGCAGTAATGTCCGTCCCAATGAAAATCCTAGATTAGGTCCCTTGAGATAGATGTTGTTTTAGGGACATAAAGTGAGGATAATGGGAATGGGTAATCGGGTTATTGTTGGTTGGTGAAATTAAATATAATTATTTATTGTGGGTTGAAAACCCTATATGCTCACCAGGCTCCCAAGCCTAACCCACTCAGTTTATTTGTATTGCAGGTACTGGCGCAAGGGCATAAGATGGATGAATCATCAAGTTGTTTTGTTTACAAGTCTATATATGTATATATTTGTTGAATGACTTGTAATGTTTTCGTTTATGCTTTATTGTCTGTATCATAACATTATATCCCGAGTTTTGATTATATAATGAAAATGCATCTCTTGATGAAACGCTTTGATAAATATTATTTTATCATATTTTGTTTTTGGGAACAAATTCCGCAACTCTTTTAAATCAAAAGGATTACTCTGAGATTATTTTAAAAAGCATAAATGAAATCGGTCTTTTCTTGCCATGATTTTGGGGATGTCACAGTTGGTATCAGAGCATTAGTTTAAGCGAACTAGGAGTTTGTAGGATTTCTAGACTTAAACTTAGAATGCTAAGTGGAGGTTGTTAGATGTGTGTCTATTATATTTCAGACATGAGCACTAGTTTATTTTAGGAAAGTTGCCTAAAAATGATTTTATGTGCTAAATGTTATATGTTGCCATATATGATATTATTTGTTCGGATCTATGGTCTGTTGCCGACCGGATCTGGAAACCTTATGTGTGTAGGATTCTAAACGTACGTCTACGGTATTAGAACTAACATGTAAACGTTTTGGAGTGATAAGGATGATTTAACTATCTATCATGGATGAGGATCTAATTTCACCTTATTTGGTGTGTAGATCAAAAATGGTAAGAACCAGGAGTGGTGATGGAAACGCGGATGAAAACAGGAATCAACCACCAGCGATTGAGCAAGCACCTGTTGTAGCAGCAGCACCAGAACCAATAACGATGGCTGGGGTGCAAACCATGATTCAGGCTATGTTAGCCGAACAAAGGGATGAAATGCGACAGATGTTGCATGATAATAGGGACGAACCTATCATACCTATTGAGGAACCCGAATTGATTGCCAAGCAATCGGAGGAAGGGAACAATAGTCGCATGGTGAGTCAAGTTGGGACTCAAGGAGAACGAAGGAACGAATTGGAAAGGAGAAACAACAAGGATGGGCGAATGTACAAGAATTTCTTGGGCGCCAAGCCACCAAGTCTTTCTGGAAGCCCAAAGCCTGTTGAGATTATGGACTGGATCTCCGAAATGGAGATGGTATTTGAAAGTTGCGACTGTGGCAACAAACAGAAGACTGTCTTTGCGGTTAGACAACTGAAGACTGGAGTCTTGAGTTGGTGGAAGTTGTTGGCAGATACTATGCCACGAGGAGAAGCCCTGAAAATGTCATGGGAGGAGTTCTTGGAACAATTAAGGGTGCAATATTGTTCAGAGATAGATCTGATTGATCTGAACAATGAGTTCCAAAACTTAATGAAGGGGAGAATGAGCATAGACGACTATGCTACTGCATTCACTGAGAAAATGAAGTAATTTCCGTACCTAATGCCAACAAAACTCTCCAAGATTGAGAGGTTCACTAATGGACTGTCTACCGACTTTGGCCCGACAGTCAAGATGGAAAACACTCTGAAAACAGTTGTTCGAGCAGCTACGAATGTGGAGGCCCAGCAGAAGGAAAAGGGTCTGGAAAGGATAGAGGTTGGTGAAAAGAGGAAGTTCGATGGACCTTTACGGTCCAACAAGAAAAAGAAGTTCTTGAAGTCTAGTTCGAGAGGAGGAGGAGGGGAAGCGAAGTGGTGCGAAAAATGTAAGAATAAGCATCATGGAAAATGTGAGGTAGTGGCCACATGTTTTAAATGTGGAAAGCCAGGGCACTATGCCAATGAATGCACCCTCACTAAGAAAGTTTTTTATGGTTGTGGTGAGGAGGGACACATGTCGAGGGACTGTCCGAAGAAGAAGGAGGCAGCTAGAGCTAATATTCCGCCAAAGCCGAAGGCGAGAGCATCCCAGATGACACTGGAAGCTGCTAAAGATGAAGCTAATGTCGCTTCAGGTACCTTTCTCGTAAACACATTGCCTGCCCAATTTTTTTTTGATTCTGGAGCCAACTACTCCTTTATTTCGCATGGATTTGGTAGAAAACTAGCTTTGCTTGTCGATAGACTAGATAATGCTTTATTATTCGAAGTTGCTAGTGGCAAGTTTGTACCTGTTAGCCATCATATGAAAAACATCTTAATTGACTTGAATGTGAATAAGTTTCACGAGGAATTATTGCCTATCGAACTAAATGGTTTCGACATCGTGTTGGGAATGGATTGGCTTAGCGCCAATGATGCTGAGATATTGTGCAGAAAGAAGATAGTCAAGGTAAACCTGTCAGCGAAAGAGCCATTTATGGTGTATGGGGACAAACGCAGAGTAAGTTATGGGATCATTTCTCTAATGAAAGCCAGAAAGTGTTTGGCCAAATGATGTACGTCGTATCTAGCATTTGTGATAGATGCTAAGAAGGAGAAAAAGGCGATGCAGAGCATTCCTGTCGTATGTGAGTATCCGGAAGTATTTCCCGAAGATCTTCCCGGATTACCGCCTGATAGACAGGTGGAGTTTAGAATAAACTTGTTACCAGGGACGACGCCAAAAGCAAAAGCACCTTATTGATTAGCACCGACGGAGATGAAGGAGCTGATGATGTAACTTCAGGAGTTATTGGACAAAGGTTTCACTAGACCTAGTTCATCACCTTGGGGAGCTCTGGTGTTATTCATAAAGAAGAAAGATGGAAGTATGAGGATGTGCATCGATTACAGAGAGCTGAACAAGGCAACAATAAAGAATAGATATCCATTGCCAAGGATTGATGACCTGTTCGATCAACTACAAGGTTCGAGCTATTTCTCGAAGATCGATCTTAGGTTAGGATATCATCATCTGAAAGTAAGAGAGCAGGATATAGAGAAGACTGCATTCAGAACACGATATGGGAACTACGAGTTTTTGGTTATGTCGTTTGGACTAACCAATGCTCCAACAGCATTCGTGGATTTAATGAACATGGTTTGTAATCCGTTCCTAGATAAATCTATGATAATGTTCATAGATGACATTCTGATTTACTCGAAAAGCCAAGAGGAGCATAGCAGACACTTGCGAGAAGTGTTGGAAGTCTTGAAGAAGGAGAAGTTGTATGCTAAGTTCTCCAAATGTGATTTTTTGATTCGAGAAGTCCAATTCTTGGGTCATGTGGTCAACCAAGAAGGGATAATGGTTGATCCACTGATGATCGAAGCTGTAATGAAGTGGGAACAACCGAAAAGTCCCACGAAGATCCGAAGCTTTTTGAGATTAGCCGAATATTACCGAAGGTTTATCCAAGGCTTTTCTTCGATCGCTAGTCCATTGACATATTTGACCCACAAAGGAGCTACTTATGTTTGGAGTGATAAGCATAAAGAAGCATTCGAGAAGCTAAAGAAGAAACTATGCGAGGTACCAATACTTTCTCGGCCCGATGGAGTTGAGGACTTCGTTGTTTATAGCAATGCGTCTGGGGTTGGATTGGGTTGTGTTTTGACCCAAAGAGATAAGGTGATTGCATATGCGTCTCGACAATTGAAAGAGCATGAAAAGAACTACCCGACTCATGATTTGGAGTTGGCAGCGGTAGTTTTCGCTCTGAAGATATGGGGGCATTACCACTATGGCACGAAGTGCAAACTTTTCACTGATCATAAGAGTCTGCAATATCTCTTTAATAAGAAAGAATTGAATATGAGGCAACGACGCTGGCTAGAGTTACTTAAGGACTACGACTGTGAGATACTTTACCACCCCGGTAAAGCAAATGTTGTTGCTGATGCTCTCAGTCGGAAAGTCAATCTTGAAAGGAAGAGGCCAAGAGCGTTGAGAATTGAAGTTGTCTCGACCATTGTGGAAAGTATAAAGAAAGCTCAAGAGGAAGCTTCTGAGAAGAATGACCGAAAGGAGGAACGTTTGGGCAAAACGTTGGTGTTCGGTATAAACAGTCATGGACTGAAGGTGTTCAAAGATCGGATTTGGATACCTAAGACAAGAGGAGTCAGAGATCTTCTGATGGAAGAAGCTCACAAGACCATGTAGTCGATTCATCCCGGTAGCACTAAAATGAATAGCGACCTAAAACCCTGCTACTGGTGGCCGACGATGAAGCTTGATGTTGCAAAGTATGTGGCCGAGTGTGTGACTTGTGCGACAGTCAAGACACAACATTATAAACCATATGGAGTTTAGAACCATTACCTGTGCCTATGGGTAAATGGGAAGACATCGCTATGGATTTTGTCACTAAACTACCTAGAACAAAGAATGGTCACGACGTGATTTGGGTGGTCGTTGATCGATTCACTAAGTGTGCGCATTTCATAGCGGCCAAGGAGAAATGGTCTATAGATAAGCTTGAGAATTCTTACATGAAGGAAATTGTGAGGCTTCACGGTGTTCCGTTAACGATTGTTTCAGATTGTGATAGCTGTTTCACCTCACGATTTTGGAATAGTCTACAAGAGGAATTGGGTACCAAGTTGTGTTTGAGTATAGCTTACCATCCACAAACTGATGGTCAGAGCGAACGGACAATACAAACACTTGAAGATATGCTGAGAGCATATACCCTGGAATTCCAAGGTAATTGGGATGAACATTTACCTTTGGTAGAATTTTCCTACAATAATAGTTTTCACTCGATCATAAAGATGGCACCTTATCAAGCTTTGTACGGACAGAAGTTTCGTACGCCGTCTTGTTGGCTTGAGGCTGGGGAAAAACAGTTTATGGGACCCGAGATGGTTCATCAAACCGCTGAAAAGTTGAAAATAATTAGGGAAAGAATGTTAGTAGCTCAGGATCGTAAAAAGAGCTATGCTGACAACAAGCGAAGACCGATGACTTTTGAAGTTGGAGATTTAGTTTTGCTTAAAGTCTCGCCATGGAAGGGACTTATAAGATTTGGTAAAAGGGGAAAATTAAGTCCAAGGTTTATTGGATCATTTAAAGTTCTTCAGAGGATTGGGAACCAAGCTTACAAGCTCGAACTACCAGAAGAACTGAATGGAATTCATAACACCTTCCATGTGTGTTATTTGAGGAAGTTCACGGGGGAAGTTCCCGACATGATTCCACTTTCGGAGTTGAGAATCGATGAGAACAAAAGGTTGATTGAAGAACCAGAGGCAATCGTTGACCAAAAGACTAGGAAGTTGCGACGCAAGATGGTCAAGTTAGTGCTTGTCCGATGGAAACACACGAATGGGCCAAATCTCACCTGGGAGACGGAGAGTGACATGATGAGTCGCTACCTGCATTTGTTTGTTGATGTGTGATTCCGGGGACGGAATCATTCTAAGGTGGAGAGAATTGTAACGCCTGTGTTTTTGGGCTTGTCATTAATGTTGATGTAATAGTCTAAGTTAACCTTTGTAACCCGTTTTGAAATAATAGAAGTGTATTATTTGAGTATTATGTGTTTTGTGCTTAATTGTGTATCTTAATGTAATTAAGAATAAAAATAGGCGTCAAAATAAAATGTTAGATGAAGCTGATATCTATGTATAATGTTGTAGTAGTTGAAACGAGGTTTCCGAATATATAAATAATGTCGAAATCCGAGTTATAACGAAGAAGTTATGATCTGTCGAAGTTTCGCGACGGAATCGACAACACTGAATGACGTAAAAAGTGAAATTTACGTTAGAGCGATATTTAGCCCTAGTGATCTAAACGAATGTCGTAGAGTTCATTAAACCGAGAGCGTGCATAAAAATAACGCCCAAATCTGACTTCGTATGAGGAAGTTATGATTTTCCGAAGTTTCAGCTTAGCAGTATGCAGTCCGAATACTAGATTCGAGATCGAGTGATTGTTGGTCGAAACAATCTAAATGAGAATCGAAGATTTCGTTGATAGTAGTGCCTTGGTGAAAAGACAGACGAAAATGAATGTCAGATGAAGAAGTTATGAATTTATAACGGAGTTTTCCTGTCCCAGCCTACTAAAAATAAATAATAAAAATAAAAGTCAAAATTAGCCGACAGAGTCTAAACGAAAGTTGTAGAGCGTAGTCTCACCTACGTGAGGATATAAAGAACGTCGAAAACGGAGTTCGTATGAAGAAGATATGAATTTTCGAAGTTTATTAAATAATTAAAATTTAAATTTAATTATTAAATCCGATATTATCCGAAGGGGAGTCACCGGACTTATCCGGGTACGCCCAGCGTATAGTGAAGCGTGACCAGCCTTGCACTCGAGTACTTCAGAGACGTAAACAGTGACGACTTCCGAGGCGTACGCCCCGCGTAGAGCATTACGCCCAGCGTAATGCGAGGCCTCAACCTCCTATAAAAGGCTTGCGAAGGCAGCCGACTCCATTTGCCAAATTCTCTCATCTTTCTCCCATTTTGCATCGTTTTGTGTGTCAGAAGTATCCCGAAACCCCGGTATTAATCCCGAGCCCTGAAGCAAGTCTCAAGGCCCCGAAGATCCTGAGAAGTGAGATTCCCAGCCGAAGCTCTGCCCACGAGAAGCCAATTTTTGTGAAGATCTACCGAAGAATACTACTTCTACAAGCAGTAGTGTTGTCCGATCATCTTCTGATCAAGTAAGTGTGTAGTTCCTTTCTTCTAACACATAATTATGAAGTATTTTATACGAAATACGTGTTATGTGTTTATTTTGTTGTTATATGTGTGAATGTATATTCACTTTCTTCCATCTCATAGATATGATTTATTCTCTATGAAATACGTGTTATGTGTATGTGTCTCATATGTTGTTTGAAATATGTATTGAATGAGAATGCTATACAGGTTTTAAAACTATGTATAAAAATATATATATTTTTATCTACTAATACGTTGGGTAGAACATGGGTAGATAGTTGATGTGTGATAAACAGATGAGAGGCCACGATGATGTTGTTGTTGATCTAGTTATTCAGCAGAGTATGGATAACGACCACAGACTCTTTCTAGACAGTCATGTGGAACGCTAGCAGGTTCATAACCTGTAGGTGTTGTGAACGATGTGTTCATCGGTGTACTCTATCCCCCTCATGGTTGCCTTTAGGATATCTATTGTTGAGGAAACCCCTTAGCAGTAATGTCCGTCCCGATGAAAATCCTAGATTAGATCCCTTGAGATAGATGTTGTTTTAGGGACATAAAGTGAGGATAACGGGAATGGGTAATCGGGTTATTGTTGGTTGGTGAAATTAAATATAATTATTTATTATGGGTTGAAAACCCTATATGCTCACCTGGCTCCCAAGCCTGACCCACTCAGTTTATTTGTATAACTGGTAGTGGCGCAAGGGCATAAGATGGATGAATCATCAAGTTGTTTTGTTTACAAGTCTGTATATGTATATATTTGTTGAATGACTTGTAATGTTATCGTTTATGCTTTATGGTCTGTATCGGAACATGATATCCCGAGTTTTGATTATATAATGAAAATGCATCTCTTGATGAAATGCTTTGATAAATATTATTTGATCATATTTTGTTTTTGGGAACAAATTCCGCAACTCTTTTAAATCAAAAGGATTTACTCTGAAATTATTTTAAAAAGCATAAATGAAATCGGTCTTTTCTGGCCGTGATTTTGGCGATGTCACAGTAGGAATCCCAGCTCCCACCGAAATCAATGACACATGCGCTCAATATATCCTCAAGGGTCTGGATGGTCCGCTCGCTCTGACCATCGGTCTGAGGATGAAACGATGTGCTAAAGTGTAGCCGTGTGCCCAATTCCTCGTGGAACTTCTGCCAGAAACGGGAGGTAACTCTAACATCTCGGTCTAAAACAATGGAGATCGGAACCCCCATGGCGAGCGACGACCTCACGAACATACAAGTCGGCCAGTTTTTCGGCCGAAGAACCCTCCCGTATTGCCAAGAAATGGGCACTCTTGGTCAGTCGATCTACAATGACCCATATGGCATCAAACCCCTTTGCCGTCTTTCGTAGTTTGATAATGAAATCCATCGTGATCTGCTCCCATTTCCACATGGGAATCTCGAGAGGCTGTAGCAAACCATGCGGCCTCTAGTTCTAGGCCTTGAACATCGTACAGGTCAAGTACGCCTCGACATACCAAGGGATCTCTTGCTTCATATACGGCCACCAATAACTCAAACTCAGGTCTCGATACTATTGGATTAGTGTCCAAGTCCATAACTATTTTGGTATGTACTTGACCCGATGGTGCATGGTCCTTTTGGGTTGCCTTCACCAAAGCAACTTGATAGGATGAATTATAGAGAGAAAGGATTAAATATGATTTATTAATATATTATGAGAATAATATATTAAAGGAGAAATCATATTGTTTAATTAATATTAGTCAAGAATTAATAAGAATTAAATTTGTGGCTGAAAGACATTAATTAAACTTAAAGGATTGGAATTGTAATTATAAGATAATTGCAATTGGGCTATGGATTACCTTATATTATAAGGTTGGATGAATTCTATGGGGAAACCCATTAGAAATCGTCCAAGGCTTGTTAAGGAAGGAGTCCATGGGTTGCTTAGGGCCTAAACATCCAAATTAGGGTTTCCTTGTTAGATAACCCTAATAGCCTCACTATTTAAAGAACCCTTAAGCCCCAAAAACATAGTGAACTAGTTCTCTAGGGTTTCCATATGTTTTGGGCAGCCTCCTTCTCTTCTCCTCTTCATCCTCTTGCTCTTGGTGTTTGTGAACCATTAGAGGAGTGACATTTGTGACTCTAAGCTTTCTAAAGTCAATACAAGAAGGATTTGTGATTGTTATTGCTACATAACAGTCAAGGTATGATCTAAACCCTAATTCATATGTTATATTGATTATCATATATTAGATCTAGGGTTTATAGTCTTGGATGAATTGCATGTACAATAGAGAAACCTAGATCCAAGCATTAGTGTTTGTATGAGCACATAGGATGTTCTTATGGCTAAAACCCATCAGTGGTATCAGAGCCTTGATTGGTTTCTATTGTATTGATGCCTTGTATGTTTGTTCAAGTTGCAAAAACGTTTTTTGGCCCATCTGCCTGTTGAACTCGGCGAGTACCACAGTGAACTCGGCGAGTAGGCCTCAACTCGGCGAGTACAGTGTGGTACTCGGCGAGTTCGAGCGTCAGATGGAGCTATTTTTGGGATTTCTTGCTGTTTTACTCATGGATACATGCTTTATCTGTTTTAGGTCATTAAAATCTGATTTTATACATATTTATGAGTATATCCTTGATTAAACAAAAGATAATTACCAATAGATTAGATAATAACTTCCTTATATGATAAAGTTTGATTATTTGTATTAATTGGGTAACTTATTTTGCAAGAAATTTAAATTAGGTCAAATATAGATGATAATGAAATTAATTGTTTAATTTATATTATTTGTTATTTGATACTTGTGTTATGAAAGGTTTGAATTTTCCCCTTTAGGTTTTATAGTTTAAATTTGAACTCAAAAGTTTGTTTTGAAACTTAAATAGTTGAAACCCTAGTGTTTTGAAAAGTCTCAAACTTGCCCTCAAGTTCTGGAATTTAAAATTTTGATTTTGAACTTTTTAAATTCTGAACCCTAATGTTTTGAAATGTTTCAAAATTGCCCTCAAGTTTTGTAATTTAAAAGTTGATTAAAAGTTTAATTTAGGAATGTTAAATTCTAAAACCCTAGTATTGTTTTGAAAAGTTCAAATCACATCCTTATGGTTTTATTAATTAATTAAAGTGTATAATTAAAAGAGATTTAGTAAATCCATAAAGTTTTGGTGTACAATTTAATTAAAAGTATAATCATTAAATTAGACCACCTAGTATTTTAAAAGTGTAAAATACACCCTACAATATATAACATTAAAAGCCTAATATTATATATATGTATGAGTAAAAGTCAGTCTTACCGTTAGTAGGCCTCATTCACAAAGCTGGTCTATAAAGGGTGTTTAAGGAAATTTCCTATAAAATGGCGATTGAATGTGTATCCACTCTTACCCACCGCACTCTTGACTAGTGGAGGTCGTTAGCCAAACAGGTAGGATAGGACAGAAACCTTCCATTATAAGTATAATGAAGTATAAAAGTAACTAAATGCTTTCATAAAATTCCTAATCTTAGTTACTTTAGGCAAAAGTGAATTGATGCAAATCCATGAAATTACACTTTGTGCCCTTGCGAAGACGTTAGTGGAGCGTGTGTGGTTAACCGACACACTAAATGGTTCTAAGCAAAGGTAGCAAAGGGTGACTCAAAGTTTTTCATAGTTCGGTGGAGTGTGTGTGGTTTACCGGCACATCGAATAGGTGTTGTAACATTTGAGGGCACCACGTAAGTTTGCATGGTTATTCACACCCGCTTTGTGATCCTCGGCATCCCAGTCACAAACTAGAGGGGCATATCGAGATTTGAACATGCCATTGAAATGTTCGATTAATCTCAAAGGATCTAGGAGTTTTCATAAATTTAAAACCTAAATTTCTTTTCACTTACCTTCAAATATTCTGCAACTAGATTACGACATCCCTTTTCTAGGTTGTAGTGTATTGTGTTGGGTCCTAGCCTTAATATCTCATTTGGGTGATTTATTAAGGACTCAATCTATCAACTAACTTGAATTTGTTTTCTCCCGTTTTGTAGATGTCAAAGTACGACAACTATGGTCTTCCCAAATCCCGTGGAACAAGCATTCCACATGAAGATGATATTCCACGATTCGATCGAGGAACAAGAGATCATGCTTCACTTCCTCCTCCTCCTCCCGTTATTCTCCCTAACCCACAAGTTCGAAGGCTTGAAAAGTCCAAACTCACTCAAGCCCTTTTGGCAAGTAAACATAAAGAAGGAAAGTCAGTGTGTGCAGACGTCCTAGGGATGAAGTCACACATTGATTTGTTAAGAATGTTAGGATCCGTTGTTTGTGAGGAGATGGCTGTTGATTAGGTTCTTCAGTCACTTCCTAACTCGTATAGTGAGTTCGTAAGAGAGTACTATATGATGAACTGCGACGTGACCCTTATAGATCTCACCTATATGCTTATTGCTGCTGAATCAGCAATGGTTTGGCGCAATAGAAAAGCAAACTTGATTGGTGAATCTGCCTTCCAGACCTCTATGGATATAGACAATGGCAACGAAAGGCATGCCATGATCAAAAAGTTTAATCATAAGATAAAGGCAATGTTTGAAGTAGTTTCATGTCCTGTTCCAAAGGATTCAATTTGCTTTTATTGCCAAGAGAAGGGGCATTGGAGATGAAGCTGCCCTATTTACCTAAGAGATCTAAGAGATGGGAGAGTCAAAATGTATGGCTCTGCTTTAGGTAAAATCCATTGACTAACTCTTTTAAGCTCCTATTCTAGATTCTTAATACATAATGTGATAAGATTACAATTAATGTTTTGTAGGATCGAAGAAAAGAGAGGAAGCTTAAGGGAAGAAGTGAGCAGAATCTAACCGTGAAGAAATGGATTCCGATCGCATTAGTTGAAGATTAGATTCTTGAGCTACTACTTAGAGTTAGAATTAGATTGCTAAGAAATATGTATTAGCATAGTTTTTCAATGAATTGAATTGTAAGGACAAATTTTTTCCGCAATAAAATAAATTTTGATTTTAAATTATTTATTTATCCTTGCAATGGCGTGTATGAAAAATTGATGTTTGAATGTTTCTATTATTAGCAATAATGGATTTGATTCTTAATTATGGAGATGTCGAAAATTTACCAAATAAGGAGAGTTTCTCATCGCCCAAGTTTCAGTTGGATAGAAATTTGGAATCACGCAACTTGGTTGCATGATGAATGAGAAATTTCATATTTGGAAATTAGACTAATTCGTTGACAAAGTGTCAAGTGAAGGACTAGGAGATCGAGTACACAAAGTTGTGTGTTGATCAAGTCCACCACAAGAGTAACAAAGATATTCGTCATGATTTACTAAAGGTTTAGTAAATATGATTTTACTTATAAGATTAAGTATAATTCTGAATTGATTGAAAGAGTTTAAATCAATAGCGGAACGAATAAGAAGAATCAAGTAGACAGAAAGATAAAAGCTTTTATATTCTAAGAAGAAGGGAGAGTACCTTTTATTATGATAAGTCTTAATGATTATCCTCTAATGATTATCCTCTAATGATTATCCGGTCGAGGATCGCGACTAGGCGCTCAATGTTATTCAGGCTGTCATCAACCTGAATATCCTCTAATGGCACCACCGCTGAATCATCCACGAGACACTTCCGCAGCTGAGAGACATGGAAGGTGATGTGGATCTGGCTGAGCTCGACTGGTAGATCCAGCCTATATGCTACCTTGCCAACCCGGGCTACAACCCTGAACGGTCCGATGAATCTCGGGCCCAACTTGCCCCGCTACCTTTCCAAGGCGACACCTTCAGGAGAACCATATCCCCAACTTGGAACTCCAAGTCGGATCGACGCTTGTCGGCGTAACTTTTCTGCCGACTCTGAGCAGTCTGAAGCCTGCTCCGAACCTGCTGGATCCTCTCGGTCGTCTTGAGCACCACCTCGGTGCTCCCCATGACTCTCTAACCAACTTCACCCCAGCATATCGGGGTCCTGCACCTCCGAACGTACAACATCTTGAATGGGGGACGGTCAATACTCGCGTGGTAGCTGTTGTTGTACGAGAACTCAACCAAGGGAAGATAAGTATCCCAGCTACCATCGAAGTCTAGCACGCATGCCCGCAACATATCCTCCAGAGTCTGGATGGTCTGCTCGCTCTGACCATCTGTCTGCGGGTGAAAGGCGGTGCTAAAATGCAGACGAGTGCCCAACTCATCATGAAACCTCTTCCAAAACCTGGAAGTGAACCGCACATCTCAATCTGATATCACTGACACTGGCACCCTGTGCCGCGCTACTATCTCCCTGATGTAGATATCGGCCAACTTTTCGGCCGAGATGCTCTCCTGGATCGGAATAAAGTGGGCGCTCTTGGTCAATCGATCCACGATGACCCAAATCGAATCTACTCCGTGCGCAGTCCTGGGAAGCTTCGTGATAAAATCCATCGTGATATCTTCCTATTTCCACAACAGAATATCCAACGGCTGCAACTTACCATGCGGTCTCTGATGTTCGGCCTTAACCTTCCTGCAGGTCAAGCACCGCTCGACGTACCACGCCATATCCCGCTTCATGCAGGGCCACCAATAGTCTAGGCGAAGATCCCGATACATATTCGTCGCACCTGGATGAATAGAGAATCGGGATTTGTGCGCCTCCTCCATCAAGATCTGATGCACACCTCCATGATACGGCACCCACACCCTACGGTGTAGTGTCAATAACCCCTGTCTATCATAATCGAAAGAGGTGACTTGACCCACTATTCGCTCACTCTTCCGATGCTCCTCCTTCATAGCCTCCTGTTGAGCCTCCCGAATCTGCTCCAACAGGGGAGTCACCACAGTCATCCTCATGCAAATATCCCTGATCGGTGCCGCCTTGCGGCTAAGCGCATCGGCCACCACATTGGCCTTTCATGGGTGGTAAAGGATCTCACAATCATAATCCTTCACCACGTCCAACCACCGACGCTGCCTCATGTTCAGATTTGGCTGATCCATGAGGTACCTCAAACTCTTGTGGTCCGTGTAAATGGTACACCGAACCCCGTAGAGGTAATGCCGCCAAATCTTGAGAGCGAAAACCACCGCCCCCAACTCCAAATCATGTGTCGGGTAGTTCGCCTCGTGAGGCTTCAGCTGCCTCGAGGCATAAGCAATGACATGCCCCCTCTGCATCAATATTGTACCTAAGCCTGAGATCGATGCATCACACTATACCACAAAATCCTCTACGCCCTCGGGCAGGGCTAAGATTGGCGCCTCGCACAATCACTGCCTCAGAGTCTCCAACGCTGTCTGCTGCTCAGGCCCCCATCGAAAGACCACTGCTTTCCAATTCAACCGTGTCAGGGGTACGGTTATCTTGGAGAAATCCCAAATGAATCTCCGATAGTAGCCTACCAATCCTAGGAAACTCCGAATCTCGGATGGAGACTTCAGAACCTCCCACCTCATCACGGCCTCCACCTTGGCCGGGTCTACTGAAATCCCATTCTGGTTGACGAGGTGTCCAAGGAACTGCACCTCGCGCGACCAAAACTCACATTTGGAGAACTTGGCGTACAAGCTCTCCCTCCTCAGGGTCTCCAAAACCTCTCTCAGATGCTCCTCGTGCTCCTCCTAAGTCTTGGAATAAACCAAGATGTTGTCAATGAAAACTATCATAGACCGATCTAGCATCGACCTGCACACGTGGTTCATGAGGTCCATGAATGCAGCAGGAGCATTGGTGAGCCCAAACGGCATCACCACGAACTCATAATCGCCATAACACGTCCGAAACGCGGTCTTCTGTATATCCTCCTCTCTAACCCTCATCTGATGATAGCCTGAACGCAAGTCGATCTTGGAGAACCAAGATGCTCCCTGTAACTGATCAAAGAGGTCATCAATCCTCGGGAGTGGGTAACGGTTCTTCACCGTTACCTTATTAAGCTCCCGATAATCTATACACATCCGGTGCGACCCATCCTTTTTCTTCACAAACAGGATCGGGGCTCCCCAGGGTGAACTGCTCAGACAAATAAATCCCTTGTCTAGCAGCTCCTGCAGCTACGTAGACAACTCCTGCATCTCGGCAGGAGCCAACCGATAGGGTGCCTTGGCCATCATAGCCGCACTAGGAACTAGGTCGATCCTGAACTCTACCTGACGCTCCGGAGGTATTCCAGGAAGTTCCTCCGGGAACACATCAACGTAGTCTCGCACCACTAGAACCTCGCTCACCGTCGCCTTACCTGCCTCCCGGGTATCCATCACGTACGCAACATACCCTGCGCATCCCTGCTGAAGGTAGCGTCTAGCCCTTGCTGCTGAACATACTGTGGGTCCATAATGTGGCCTCTCGCCATGGATCACTAACTCTCCCCCACCTGGGGTCCTGACTCGCACTAGCTGCTACGCGCAATCTATCACCGCCCCATTAGGGCTCAACCAATCCATGCCTATAATCACCTTATTCCCACGCAACGGAATGGGAACCAAGTCTACCAAGTAGCGCTCCTCAAACAATCGCAATACGCAATCCCGAAACACCATCGATGCTCGCACCGATCGATCATCAGCAATCTCTACCTCTAAAGGGCAATCCAATACGCCCGAAGACTCTGGAAACCTCTTGCTAAGCGCAATGGAAACGAAGGATCGAGAGGCACCCAAGTCGAACAACACCTGAACTGGGATGCCGTTCACATGGAACAATCCTAATGCATACATATATACACAGAGCACATATCAATATCATAACATCATAAAATAAAGTAGAGGGAAAGAATCATACCTGTCACCACGTCAGGTGCGGCACGTGCCTCCTCGGTAGTCAGCTGAAATGCCCGGCTCCTCACCACCGGAGCCTCTGCCTTGCCTTGCCGGCCATCAGTGATCCGCAAGGTCGCTGGAGCTGGCGCCTTCACTGGCGCCGATGCTGTCAACTGGGGGTAATTGGCCTTTTTGTGGCCCCTCTGGTTGCAGTGAAAACACAACAACTCCGATGTCTGAATAGCCAAAACTGGAGTAGTACAATCCCTGCTAAAGTGCCCTGCTTTGCCGCACTTGTAGTAGCCTGCTGATCCCATCCTACATGCTCCCTCATGCGTCCTGCCGCATTTCCCGCAGCGGCTCGGTCCCCCTTGGCCTTTCGGCCTCCCATCTGATCCCCTGGGCTTCTTCCCTGAAGCCCCAACCACCTGCCCCGCCTCTGCTTTCCTCTTCCAAATGTGCTCTAAATCGATCTCCCTTTCCCATGCCCTAGCAATCATGGACTCCAGGGTAGGGCAAGCGGAAAAGCTAACATGCTCCCGGATGTCAGCCCGTAGCATGTCATGATAACGAGTCCTCCTCATATCCTCATCACCCAAATACTGGGGCACCAACAAAGCCCTCTCCCGGAATATGGCGGTGATCTCCGCCATAGTCTCCGTCGTCTGCCTCATATCCAAGAACTCCCAGGCCAGCTGCTGAAGCTTGACAGCTGGCGCGAACTCCGCCCTGAACCTGGTCGCAAAGTCTGACCAAGTCATAGCCTCGACAACTGAGGCTCACAATGAGTCCCCCACGGACTCCCACCAATCCCTAGCTCGATCTCGTAAACACCCCGCTGCGAACCTCACCTTCGACCCCTCAGGGCAGAAGCTAATCATCTGTGCAGACTCAATGTCTGCAATCCATCGTCTGGCGGCAATGGGGTCTTATACCCCGTGGAAATCCGGCGCACCACTGCCCCTGAACTCCTTAAAGGACAGTGTGCGAGATCCCGACTGGCCAGATGCCAAGTCGCTCCTGAACGCCCGGAGGCGATCTTCCATCAACTCGATGATCCCTTCCTTGATCAACCCGAAGATAATGGGGGTCGACTCAAGGATACCCCTGGTGATCTCTGATGCGATGAACTTGCGTAGTCCGTCATCCACTGGCTCGGAACCTGATCCCGAACCTGACCCCTCTCCTGAACCGCCATCTATCGGCCTCGATCGTAGTACCACCATTCTGCAATACATAAATAACAATCGTTAGTGATATAGATACTTCTTGAGGGATCACAACTACCACAAGTTCCCTAGTCTTATCTTGGCCTTCCTTGGTTCGGGTACGGATCCTCTGCTTTCAGTAGTACGGGCCCATACTACCTTCCACATCTATCTGTACCTTCTTCAAGGACTGCCTCGACTCCACCAAATCCCTTTCACTACCATTGATCACTGCTATACTCATCCTAGGCTTTCCCTAGGGAAATCTCTGACTCTACCCTACCCAGTCCTTAGCTGCTGAAGGCCTCCTTGTAATGCCAATTAGCCATTACCTAAATACCATCACATGTGACGAGGCTCAAATAACCCTTCGAGTAATAGACTCGTCCCTACAACGGTTAGACTCAAACGAGAGCTGCGCAATAGGTCAAATCCCGCACTCTAAGATTATTCAACTCAGATCACATGTGATGTGACGTATTCACCTAATGGCTAACTCCCATCACTCAGAGCCCCACAAAGCACAAAGCAAGCAACATTCGAACTAAGGAAACAATCTCCAGCAACTCCGCTCCCATAGAGAGAACTGAACTAGCATATAATGCTAAACTCATACTATCAGGCATAACCCCAAACAGGCTATCCTACTGCTATCTACTCAATTCTAGCATGAAATTTTCATACACTGAAGCACATAAAACAGGCACATAAGGCATCACTCCTAGATCCTTAGTCCTATTCTAGCATGCTGTTCTACTGAAACTGATAAACATAACATAAACTTGTATGGGTACTTTGGGGAATAGTTACTTGAGCTCGGCCGGTTGCACACATCACACACTTCGTTTCTTCTTAAAATACTTTACTTGACCTTTTAGAAAACGTTTTCTTTTTCAAAATCCTTTGACCCCTCGATTTGAGTTCAGACACCCCCGAAGGTGTGTCCGAATCCCCCAAACCAGGGCTGATACCAACTTGTAACGTCCCAAAAATACCGGTTAAAAATTTCATTTTTAAATTAGGTTAATACATAAAAACGTAGTTACAAAACATTCATAATATTAATCTATGTCTGAAAACCAGTAATATCATAGTGAAATATCAGAGTACATCCCAGAAAATCAATAGTGCGGAAAACCAAGGCGTGTGTGGTGTGCCGCTACCGCGCCGGCTCCTTTCCCTTAGCTGAAGAAGTAACTGAAACCAAAACTGAAAACTGTAAGCACGAAGCTTAGTGAGCTCCCCCATAATACCTCATACCATACAAGCATACAACATACAACGAGGAAACACGGGCCTCGCTGTCACACCCCCAAACCAGAATGGCGGAAACATTCGAGGGTGGATGACTTCACGTAGTATCACAACAATTGAATATTGTAAAGAAAGTAACACAACCATCATATATATAATGAAAACGTATATTGTTGCGTTGTACATATTAGCAAAAGAATATTACAATATGATGATAAGTGTTCTTTAATGAAACATCCTTAGTGTTCCTCTTCCAAAAGCTGGTAGTCACCTGTATTACTGATTCCCTGAGAAATACAAGTGGTTTTGAAAAAGTGTCAACAATTAAGTTGGTGAGTTCATGAGTGTTTCGTGTTGAAAAGTATATCCTTTTTGGATGCAATTTGGTAAAACGAGTTTTTCAGAAAATCCGATATTTTCTATAAATGATTCGAAAAGTTTCCAGAGTTGGAATGTATTGGTATCTTTCGTACTTGGATGATAAAGACAACTTTGTATGAAAATAATGTAGAAAAACTGCAGTGCATATATGAATCTCATAAATCAATCTTGTTTTTATGCTTTTATGTGAGTTTTATAACCATACTATCGACACTGATGGCCTGTAACAACATTCTTCAGGTGTTGTAGTGTTATGACATTTGTCACCCCAGACCTGCCGGTCTAACTATAACTAATAGTTTAGGTGCGGGGTTGTCAATCCCATATAGATCTATACACAAGTATCACGCTCTCCCTCCAAGAGATTATGGTATATAATACAGGACTTGAAATGCATACATACGAGTACGTTGAAGTTTGAATGTCTCACATTACTTGGTATAAACAGATTTACGAAAATAAAGACTTTACTTCCTTTGAAAGTATTTCATTTGTCAATATGTATATGTAAAATGTATGAATAACTTGATAACTATACTCATTATAGTTTCTCAAAAAGTATGTTTCCATTTTGTAAGAACAACTTGGTGATATAATAGTCCTTTAAACATAAAGATATTTGTATCAAAACCCTATAAGATAGATATTATAATTATGTTTATAAAACGATACTTTGACTTGTAATGTACTTGTATTCCCCCCCTAAAACGTGAAAAGAATTGAAAAGTAGGGGTATGAACTCACTCGTTAAGTTTAAAGAGAGAGGCTAGGGTTGAGCAGAATTTCGACCGCGGAAAGTTGCGTCTTCGGGCTCTTCGGGGATCTCTGCAGCGTAAATCTTTCGTCGGGGGCTCGAGTGCGGAAACCGAGGTGATGGAATGGTCTCTGGAGCTTAGAAGTATGGGAGAATGACTGAGGAAATGAGAATGGTGTGCAAAAACTCGAAGCTCAACCTCTTTATTTATAGGATGGAAATTCACCGTACGCGGCGCGTACCTCCGAAGTACGCTGGGCGTACGCAGTACGCGGGGCGTACCTCGGTTACGCGGGGCGTAATAATGCGTCATGGCTTACGACTCGGGTCTAGCTAAGCGTAGAGGGGGAAGCCGATGGGACTCGACTCTGGGCCTAGTACGCGGGGCGTACTCCCAGATTACGCGGGGCGTAATTTCCGACTTCCGTCTTCTAAATTCCGTAACTTTTGCGTACGAGCTCTGTTTTTCGTGTTCTTTATATCCACGCGTAGGTGAGATTATTCTCTACAAATTTCATTTAGACTCCGTCGGCTAGTTTTGAATTTATTTTTAATGATGTAATTTTAATAGGCCGGGACTCCTAAAGTCCGTTAAAAATTCATAGGTTCTTTATTCGACGTCGGTTTTCGTTTGTCTTTTTATTGTCTTATTACTACTGTGTAGATCTTCAACTTCCGTTTAGGTGGCGATAGCTAAATAACACTCAATCTTCAATTTGAGTTTTTAGCCCTCTACTACTGTTACGAAACTTAGGAAATTTGTAACTTCTTCATACGAAGTCCAATTTGGGCGATCTTTTTATGCATGCTCACCTTTCAACGAGATCTACGACTTTTGTTTAGATACTTAGGGTTAAAATGCATTTTATTGAGATTTTACTTTTTTTACATCAAATAATGTTTTAACGGCGTGTCGTACATATACGAGTGGTTATAATTTCTTCAATATAACCCGGTTTTGAGCGTTCTTTATGTTTTTGGAAACCTTGGCATGATATCTAATATTTGATGCAACACAACTTAGATAAATAAACGCCTTTATTTTTGAGGTTAATTTCGTTGTATTTGACTTTTGAGCGTTACAATGCTTTTGGAAAATATAGGGTTGTCACATCATCCGCCTGTTAAGGGAATTTCGTCCCAAAATTTAACCTAAGATAGAGTTTACAGTTTTAGGAAAAAGATGCGGGTACTTTTGTTTCATCTGATCCTCGCATTCCCAGGTGTATTTAGGTCCTCGCTTGGCGTTCCAGCGGACCTTTACAATAGGTATGCGGCTTTGTTTAGTCCTTATGATTTCCCGATCCATGATCTCTACTGGTTCCTCTACAAATTGGAGGTTTTCATTTATTGCAATTTCGTCTAGAGGGACGACTAGGGTTTCGTCGGATAAGCACTTCTTTAGGTTTGATACGTGAAAGGTAGGGTGTACGTTGTGGAGCTCCTGAGGTAGTCTAAATTTGTAAGCCACTAGACCGATCCTGGCAAGGATCTCGAATGGTCCGATGTATCTAGGGTTCAGTTTCCCACGTTTTCCGAAGCGTATTAAACCTTTCCAAGGTGAGACTTTGAGTAGGACATGGTCTCCAACCTGGAATTCCAAGGGTTTTCGTCTCTTATATGCGTAACTCTTTTGTCTATCCCTTGATGCTTTTAGACGTTCTCGGATTTGAACAATCTTCTCCGTAGTTTCCCTTATGATTTCTGGTCCAGTGAGCGTGTTGTCAGTTGCTTGTCCTTTTGCTAGTTGTGTGTCCCCCACTTCGGCCCAGCACAAAGGTGACCTGCACTTGCGGCCATAGAGGGCTTCGAACGGGGCAGCTTTGATACTGGTGTGGTAGCTATTGTTGTACGAGAACTCGACCAAGGGTAGATGTGTGTCCCATGCTTTGCCAAAATCGATCACGCAAGCTCTCAGCATGTCTTCTAGGGTTTGTATGGTTCTCTCGCTCTGGCCGTCGGTTTGTGGGTGATAAGCGGTACTCATGTCTAGTCTTGTCCCCAAAGCTTTTTGTAGCGACTGCCAGAACCTTGAGGTGAATCTACTATCTCGGTCTGAGATAATGGATACGGGCACACCATGTAGTCGTACAATTTCTTTGAGGTATGTCCTTGTTAACTTCTCCAATTTATCCGTCTCTTTGATCGGTAGCAAATGCGCTGACTTAGTTAATCTGTCGACAATTACCCAAATGGTGTCGAGTCCGCTTGTCGTTTTGGGAAATTTGGTTATGAAATCCATGGTTATCCTCTCCCACTTCCATTCGGGTATTTCTGGTTGTTGTAATAAACCCGAAGGCTTTTGGTATTCCACCTTGACTTTGGCACATGTCAGGCATTTGCTCACGTAGGTAGCAATTCCGGCTTTCATGTTCGGCCACCAGTACAACTTCTTGAGGTCGAGATACATCTTATCGGAGCCAGGATGTATGGAGTATCGTGTCTTATGGGCTTCGTCCATGACGATTTCTCTGAATCCACCAAACTTCGGTGTCCAGATTCGATCCATGTAATAACGAACTCCGTCGCTCTTGGTCTCAAGGTTCTTATCCATTCCTCTTAGGGCTTCTCCTGTCATATTTTCGGATTTCAAGGCTTCTATTTGGGCTTCCTTGATTTGCGTGGACAGGTGTGAATGGATCGTCATAGTTAGGGACTTCACTCGGCGACCTGAGTACTCCTTCTGACTGAGTGCATCAGCCACTACATTAGCCTTTCCGGGGTGATATCAAATTTCGCATTCGTAATCACTTAGTAGTTCTACCCATCGTCTCTGTCTCATGTTGAGTTCCTTCTGGTTGAGGATATGTTGGAGGCTTTTATGATCGGTGAAGATTGTACATTTTGTGCTGTAGAGGTAGTGTCTCCATATCTTCAGAGTGAAGACGACTGCCCCTAGTTCAAGATCGTGCGTTGTGTAGTTCACTTCGTGCGTCTTTAGTTTCCTTGAAGCGTAGGTGATGACCTTCCCTCTTTGCATTAAGACACACCCAAGTCCTTGGTTTGATGCATCACAATAGACCAAGAAGTCCTCCGTTCCCTCTGGCAGTGTTAGGATGGGCGCACTACATAAGGCTCGCTTTAGTGTCTGAAATGCGCTGTCTTGTTTTTCTCCCCAGTCGAAGGTCACATTTTTCTGAGTTGGGGTGGTAAGTGGCTTGGCAATCTTTGAAAAGTTCGGTATGAATCTTCGGTAATACCCGGCGAGTCCCAAAAATTGTCGGATTTCTGTAGGGGTCCTTGGAGTAGTCCAACTATCTATTGCCTTTATCTTGGAAGGGTCCACGTGTATTCCTTCTTTGCTTACAACATGTCCTAGGAAATCCACTTCCCGAATCCAAAATTCGCACTTGGAAAATTTTGCGTAAAGTTTCTCTGCCCTTACTATTTCCAGTACTTGGCGGAGATGTTGGCTGTGTTCTTCCTGGCTTCTTGAATAGATGAGTATATCATCTATGAACACGATCACGAATTTATCCAGGAAGGGACGACATACTCGGTTCATCAAGTCCATGAACACTGCTGGAGCATTTGTCAATCTGAAGGGCATTACCACAAATTCGTAGTGACCATAACGTGTTCGGAAAGCCGTTTTGGGGATGTCTCCTTCCAGTACTCGCAGTTGGTGATAACCAGATCTTAGATCGATCTTTGAGAAGTAGCTTGCTCCCTGTAGTTGGTCGAATAGATCGTCTATGCGCGGTAAGGGATATCGGTTCTTGATCGTCAGTTTGTTCAGCTCCCGATAATCGATGCACATGCGAAAGGATCCGTCCTTCTTTTTCACGAATAGGACTGGTGCTCCCCATGGTGAGAAGCTCGGTCTGATGAATCCTTTGCTCCACAGTTCGTTTAATTGACTGGACAGTTCCTGCATCTCGGCTGGGGCTAAACGGTAAGGCGACTTTGCTACTGGGGTAGCTCCGGGGATTAAGTCGATTCTGAATTTGACTTGACGTTCCGGTGGGATTCCTGGAAGATCTTCTGGGAAGATGTTTGGGAAATTGCAGACTTCCGGAATGTCTTTAATGTTTTTTGATTCTCGTTTCTTGTCTACTACGTGGGCTAGAAAGGCATGATATTCCTTACGAAGATATTTTTGTGCTTTAATACAGGAAATGATTTGTAAATTTGAACTAGGTTTGTCGCCATAAATGACAAGAGTTTCGCCGTTTGGCAGATTTAGGCGAACGGCCCTTTCGTGGCAAAGAATATCGACATGGTGAAGGCTCAACCGGTCCATACCGATGATGACATCGAAACTTCTTATGGAAATGGGCATAAGATCGACTCAAAACAAACGCTCGTTTAAATTTAGTGTGCATCCTACGTACAGGTCACTTGTGTTTTCCGTTTTACCGTTTTCCATTTCTATAGTGAATATTTTATTGAGTGGTTGGGGTTTTTGACTAAGTAGGTGTTTGAATTTATGACTCACAAAACTTCTCTCCGCTCCGCAGTCAAAGAGTATGCATGCATAAGTGTTGTTGAGTAGGAACGTACCCGTAACCACCGTGGGGTCTGCTATTGCTTCATTCTGCCCTACTGCCAGCACTCTCCCCACACCGCCAGCATTCCTTTCCTTGGGACAATTCTTCCTGAAGTGTCCAGTCTCTCCGCACCCATAAGACGCCTGACTTACTCCAGTACCAGAAACTTGAGTGATTGGTTGTGCCGGTGCTCTACAGGAACGGGCTGTGTGCCCTTTCCTGTCACAGTTCTTGCAGTGAATCTCACGACAAATACCATGGTGATGGAAGTTGCACTTGTTGCACTTGGGCAGATTCCCCGCATATGGTTTTGTTGGCGCAAGGGCAGCAGAAGTTGTGGTGGGGGTAGTAGCAGCATGAACCGCAACCATTTGCTTCTTTGAAGGTTCTTGCGAAGTTTGCCCTCTTCTCTTGTTCCAGAATTTCTTGTTGTTGTTGTTGTTGGCATTGATCTCATTGTTGCTGTTCCCTTTGGTTGGTTCAGCCATGATAGCCATGACTCCTTGACAGACACCATGATCAACGAGAGATTGCGCTAGTTCCTTGGCGCTGGCGAAGGTCATGGGTTTGGAAGCTAACACACTTCCTCAAAGTTGGGGTGATAGTCCCCAGATGTATCTCTCGACCTTTTGGCTTTCCAGGGTTAACATCCCTGGGCAAAATGTTATTAAGTCACTGAACCTGTTGGTGTAACCTGCTATGTCTAAACCTACCATCGAAAGGTTCCACAGTTCCTGTTCAAGCTTCTGAATCTCGCCTCTTAGGCAGTATTCTCGAAGGAGCATTCGTTTCAGGTTTTCCCAACCCATGGAGTTCGCCACCACCAGGGTTAGTGTCTGGACGTGGCCGTTCCACCACGTAAGGGCGTGTTCAGCGAAAGTAAAAGCAGCAAACTTTACTTTGCTTTCTTCAGGGCATGCGCAGATTTCGAATACAGCTTATGTTTTCTCTATCCATTGAGATAGAGCCAATACTCCCCTAGTCCCATAAAAGGGAATAGCTTTTCCGTTGGTGAAGTCTTTGTAAGTGCATACCCCCGAATGGCCTTGGCCTTGGCCATTTGTAAAGCTGTTTGTTCCTCCCCCCGATCCATTGTTGCTCATTTGAGCCATCGATGCGGTTACAGCAGCGGTTACAGCAGTCTGGAACATAACGACATCCATAATTGGAGGGGGTGGTGGAGGTGGTAGAATGAATACTATAAGTTTCTAATGTTTGGACAATAGTGTGTTAGTTGTAATTTGTAATTTGTTTTGACCTTAGTTTATGGTTTCAAGGCTGGCATAGAAATTTTTAGTTAACCCATAAGTTTCCGAGAGGTATTATAAAAAAGTACTTCATATTAATATATATATATATACATATATATATATATATATATATATATATATATATATATATATATATATATATATATATTGGTCACACCCGTGGTGTGTTACATGTCTTGCTTGGAAAATTTGACCTACCTAGAGGTCTCCGACTATAGTTACAAGAGAAAATAAGCGAAAAGAAAAACTTTTATCCGAAATCCTATTTTATAACAAAATTGTTGGGGCTCGAACAAGCTCTACTTGCGGCGTTTGGAGCTAGATTCGGCATCCGACCGTTTGACTCCCATTAGTCGCCTCTCGAGATCTGCTTGTTGTTCCTTCATTTCTCTTATTTCTGCCAGAGCCGTTATCATTTGGTTCTGAAGTGTCCCGGTGTAGATTTGGGTATTCTCGTGTAGTCCTTCCAAACGACGGATGTCAGCGGCGTTACCTTGGGTAGTAGCATTGATTTCGCGAACTCTGGCTGCTTGTTGGTCCGCCTGGTAGTTCTGGTTAGCTATAGTGTTCACGACGACAGGAAGTGCTCGATCAGCTGAGCCTCCCCCACTGACGTTGTAAAAATCCCGACACATGCCGAATGGAGGGCGTACACCTTGCTGGCAGCTCCAGTAGTAGAGGTGGCTTCCCCAAATGGGGATGGGTCCCGGTTGATATGGTCTGATTACGGGAATATGAGGGATAGGAGGGTCGATTACTTCCGGCTCGGAGTCTGTTCCGCTAGAAATTTCCTCGATCTCTTCATCGACTTCGAATTCCTCTCCGACTTCGACTTCGAATTCTTCTTCGATAACTCCTTCGGGTTCTTCCTCGACCTCCTCCTCGATTTCTTCTGGGTCTTCCTCCGGGTCCTCTTCTATCCAACCGCCGTTGCCTTGGTTTGGGTAGTAGGGATCTCCTGGTAAATGGAATCCGGCAATTTGTCTGTACTAGGATAGAGGTATGAGAATTTTATAAGAAAAGAAATTTCTATTTTACGACTTACTAATTTAACTACATTTTTACGGAGCACCATTATTTTATTGTACAACTATTTTTTAACAACACTCCTATAGTATTTCAAATTGGCGAATCTAAAATAATTTGTATTTGGTAAGTTTTTGGCTTGTTGTCCACTACGACCATTCCTCGACGTACGTTGGTCAAACCTAGGATAAATATAGTTGATCAGGATATATTTATTCTCGATTTGATTACATACCTCGATGCCCAATCATAGTGTCACAACTTGCCTTAATACTTTATTAGAAAACTTGTCATAATGCGAGACTGATGCATGCGTGTAAAATGTATGTATATTGTTTATGAAAATACTTTGTCAGAGGGTTTTTGGTCCCCTTTGTATTTATAGTTTGTATATCTTATGTGGTTTGATATACTTAGTTCACTATAAACAATGCTCTGATACCAATCTGTCACACCCCCAAACCAGAATGGCGGAAACATTCGAGGGTGGATGACTACACGGAGTATCACAACAATTGAATATTGTAAAGAAAGTAACACAACCATCATATATATAATGAAAACGTATATTGTTGCGTTGTACATATTAGCAAAAGAATATTACAATATGATGATAAGTATTCTTTAATGAAACATCCTTAGTGTTCCTCTTCCAAAAGTTGGTAGTCACCTATATTACTGATTCCCTGAGAAATACAAGTGGTTTTGAAAAAGTGTCAACAATTAAGTTGGTGAGTTCATGAGTGTTTCGAGTTGAAAAGTATATCCTTTTTGGATGCAATTTGGTAAAACGAGGTTTTCAGAAAATCCGATATTTTCTATAAATGATTCGAAAGGTTTCCAGAGTTGGAATGTATTGGTATCTTTCATACTTGGATGACAAAGACAACTTTGTATGAAAATAATGTAGACAAACTGCAGTGCATATATGAATCTCGTAAATCAATCTTGTTTTTATACTTTTATGTGAGTTTTATAACCATACTATCGACACTGATGGCCTGTAACAACATTCTTCAGGTGTTGTAGTGTTATGACATTTGTCACCCCAGACCTGCCGGTCTAACTATAGCTAATAGTTTAGGTGCGGGATTGTCAATCCCGTATAGATCTATACACAAGTATCACGCTCTCCCTCCAAGAGATTATGGTATATAATACAGGTCTTGAAATGCATACATACGAGTACGTTGAAGTTTAAATGTCTCACATTACTTGGTATAAACAGATTTACGAAAATAAAGACTTTACTTCCTTTGAAAGTATTTCATTTGTCAAGATGTATATGTAAAATGTATGAATAACTTGATAACTATACTCATTATAGTTTCTCAAAAAGTATGTTTCCATTTTGTAAGAACAACTTGGTGATATAATAGTCCTTTAGACATAAAGATATTTGTATCAAAACCCTATAAGATAGATATTATAATTATGTTTATAAAACGATACTTTGACTTGTAATGTACTTGTATTCCCCCCCTAAAACGTGAAAAGAATTGAAAAGTAGGGGTATGAACTCACTCGTTAAGTTTGAAGAGAGAGGCTAGGGTTGAGTAGAATTTCGACCGCGGAAAGTTGCGTCTTCGGGCTCTTCGGGGATCTCTGCAGCGTAAATCTTTCGTCGGGGGCTCGAGTGCGGAAACCGAGGTGATGGAATGGTCTCTGGAGCTTAGAAGTATGGGAGAATGACTGAGGAAATGAGAATGGTGTGCAAAAACTCGAAGCTCAACCTCTCTATTTATAGGTTGGAAATTTCCCGTACGCGGCGCGTACCTCCGAAGTACGCTGGGCGTACCTCAGTTATGCGGGGCGTAATAATGCGTCATGGCTTACGACTCGGGTCTAGCTAAGCGTAGAGGGGGCAGCCGATGGGACTTGACTCTGGGCCTAGTACGCGGGGCGTACTCCCAGATTACGCGGGGCGTAATTTCCGGCTTCCATCTTCTAAATTCCGTAACTTTTGCGTACGAGCTCCGTTTTTCGTGTTCTTTATATCCACGCGTAGGTTAGATTATGCTCTACAACTTTCATTTAGACTCTGTCGGCTAGTTTTGACTTTATTTTTAATGATGTAATTTTAATAGGCCGGGACTCCTAAAGTCTGTTAAAACTTCATAGGTTCTTTATTCGACGTCGGTTTTCGTTTGTCTTTCTATCGTCTTATTACTACTGTGGAGATCTTCAACTTCCGTTTAGGTGGCGATAGCTAAATAACACTCAATCTTCAGTTTGAGTTTTTAGCCCTCTACTACTGTTACGAAACTTAGGAAATTTGTAACTTCTTCATACGAAGTCCAATTTGGGCGATCTTTTTATGCATGCTCACCTTTCAACGAGATCTACGACTTTTGTTTAGATACTTAGGGTTAAAATGCATTTTATTGAGATTTTACTTTTTTTACGTCAAATAATGTTTTAACGGCGTGTCGTAAATATACGAGTGGTTATAATTTCTTCAATATAACCCGGTTTTGAGCGTTCTTTATGTTTTTGGAAACCTTGGCATGATATCTAATATTTGATGCAACACAACTTAGAGAAATAAACGCCTTTATTTTTGAGGTTAATTTCGTTGTATTTGACTTTTGAGCGTTACAATGCTTTTGGAAAATATAGGTTTGTCACACTCGCCCACACTCATGAAGATACGGGCCTTGCCCACACTTCGCTAGCCGGGAGATATGGGCCTTGCCCACACTCCACTATCTAGGAGATACGGGCCTCGCCCACACTCCACTCTCGGAGAGATATGGGCTTTGCCCACACTCAACCGCTAACCCATATTATACATGTATCACACAGACAACAAGTATAGACAACTCTATCATACTGGCATATGTCATAATCAACTCAACCAAGAGATATGGGCTCGGCCCACACTCTAATACTAACATCTCATCTATACGGGCCGGCCTTGGTGCCTTCGACCCGTTCCTACTGGAAGGAAACTCACGTCGAAGTAGTTGCTGATCTGTGTGAGAATTGACTGTCTGCTGGTGCTTCGGAAATCCTCCGGCTATAATTCCCACAAAACACTCAATCAATCACTGCTAACTGTCCTTTGGGTAAAATGACCATTTTACCCCTGGCCAAGTCATACACCAAGGCCAGAGTCAACTTTCAGTTGACCCGACTCGCCGAGTTGGCTCTCCAACTCGCCGAGTCCCTAACCAATCGATTGTCCTGAATCCCGACTCTACTCGTCGAGTTAGGCGTTGACTCGACAAGTTCTCCTTCTAAACTGATGTCCAAGACCTTCATCCTACTCGCCGAGTTGTATGAACAACTCGCTGAGTTCATCTTCATCTGATGAATACCATATGCTGTGACTCGCCGAGTTGTATGAACAACTCGCCGAGTCTGTTCTTGATCTAAGAAGATTTCCTTGAACTCGCCGAGTCAGGGCACTGACTCGCCGAGTTCCTTCATGGGTGAGTTCGGCTTCCAACTCACCGCGTCCACTCGGGACTCACTACTCTACTCGACACAACGAAAAGGGGACAACTTGGGGACTCGCGACTCGACTCGTCGAGTCAGATGGACGACTCGCCGAGTCTGCCTCATGCAAAAATTATATACGCGATTTTGCTTGAATCCAGTCCATGCCATTCATAGATCTGGGTTCCTAGGGCCTGTTTTACACGTAAAGTTTCCAACTTTACGTGTAGATGATCACCAATGAAGGTTTTAGGGCTCAAAGTGCACCAAAGGGGGTAGATCTAGGAATTTTGTGCAATTTGACTCCATAAAGGCAGTGGATCTGAGCTCCTGGAGCTCAACCATGCCTAGATCTAAAGGTCAATCAGCTTATTACAAACCCTCAAACATACACAAGCTTGGAAATGGTTCAAAGAGGACTTTAATGGAGCTATAAGGGACAATAAGCTTAAAAACAGAGGGGAAACGAGCTATACCTCAGGGGAAACGTTGGGATGACACAGAGATGCTTGGCCTCCTTCTCCTCTTCTTGATTCACTCTTCTTTCTCCTCAAAAACCTCAAGAGCACCACAAAAGCACTTCAAACTCACAAGGAAACAAGGCTAGAAAGAGGTATTAGGCTCTGAGGGTGAATGGGGGCGAGATTGGGGCGGAATGAGAGTTTAAATAATGTGCAAACCCCTGAAACTTAGGGTTTCATCCAACAGCGGTGACTCGTCGAGTCCAGGATACGGACTCGCTGAGTCGCCAACGTAAAACGTGTCCCGGGTCCCGTCTCTACTCGGCGAGTCAGGCCTACAACTCACCGAGTACAAGGCTAAACTGCAAACACTTATACAAATTTCCACATACCAGGAATCAGGGCGCTACATCTAGATTAGAAACTTTTATGCAAAAGGATGTTCAAAGGAATGTACTTTGAGTGAGAGACATCACATCTAAGGAATTGTATTGTAACAATCTCCGATAGAGGACTTTGTAATATCATTGGCAATAGTCATTGTGACTTTAGTGCAGTGACATTACGAAAGGATCATTACATAAAATGTTAGAATCTAGCATATTCTATAAGTGGAAAGAATTTGATATTCTTTCACTTATAGAAAGGATTGGGAGTTGTGAAATGAGTATGATTGGTAATGTGTTCATTTGATCTATTTCACAAAGTAAGAACCATAGGTAAACATTGTGTGTATGCTAAGAGCATGAGACAAGTGTGGTAATAATTCAAGTAAGAAGTTGATTACCCGAAACGACAAATAATGAGTAATCGATATGGTGATAAATAAAAGGTGTTTTATTTATACTTAAAGGTTTGAGGCCATATGGGATTAGTATTATCCTTGTGTTTCACTTTGGATGTTTTGACTTCCTGAATAATTTAATTGGTTAAGAATAGTCAAATTATTCGAACGGGCCACAGTCGTTCATATGTTGGAAGTAGGTATGAATGAAGACTGTCGGTAATCGGTGTGTGGATTGTCTAAAGAGTATTAGACATAAGCAAATGTTTGCTGCAACGTTCATGAGTGCTTATGAATATGATTTGAGCATTGGATTAAACCCACACTCACATGGATCACTTCATGGATTCTATCAAGAGTGATTGGTGAGATTATAATATCTCATATTCTTGAAACCGAGATGTGTGAGTTGTATCTTGCGAGTCGGTTGCACATTGATAATATGTAAACGCATCAGTAACTTGGTGTCATAAAACATATTGTTGTGTGTGATTCGGTGAGTGAGTGCAAGCGAGCATTGAATCAAAGTTTATCCGTTCCTTTTATCCAAAGTAGGATGAAAGCGATATCTGTGGGCCCCTCGATGATTTAGTGATGGCACCTAAGCGCTTGGCCAAGCCGGGACTAAATTGATGTGTTCAATTGTAGTATGTTGTCAGTCGTCATAAATCTGAATTTGGGAAACAGCACATAGACAGAGAGAATGATTTAGATCCATGTCTCAGTCTATACGATATCTAGAATGGAGGAATATATGATCCCTTATCTAAAGGACACGCATATCTGATAAGATCAGAGTTGACAGCGGATTTAGAAAGCTACGATTCCAGATCAGGATCTAAAGTCATACGCGGAATAGTTATTAGACTTATCCAAGTGGGAGACTGTTGGATTAGTGTCTAAGTCCATAACTATTTTGGTATGTACTTGACCCGATGGTGCATGGTCCTTTTGGGTTGCCTTCACCAAAGCAACTTGATAGGATGAATTATGGAGAGAAAGGATTAAATATGATTTATTAATATATTATGAGAATAATATATTAAAGGAGAAATCATATTGTTTAATTAATATTAGTCAAGAATTAATAAGAATTAAGTTTGTGGCTGAAAGAGATTCATTAAACTTAAGGGACTGGAATTGTAATTAATAAGAATTAAGTTTGTGGCTGAAAGAGATTCATTAAATTGGGCTATGGATTACATTATATTATAAGGTTGGACGAATTCGATGGGGAAACCGATTAGAAATCGTTCAAGGCTTGTTAAGGAAGGAGTCCATGGGTTGCTTAGGGCCTAAGCATCCAAATTAGGGCTTCCTTGTTAGATAACCCTAATAGCCTCACTATTTAAAGAACCCTTAAGCCGCAAAAACATAGTGAACTAGTTCTCTAGGGTTTCCATATGTTTTGGGCAGCCTCCTTCTCTTTTCCTCTTCATCCTCTTGCTCTTGGTGTTTGTGAACCATTAGAGGAGTGACATTTGTAACTCTAAGATTTCTAAAGTCAATACAATAAGGATTTGTGATTGTTATTGCTACATAACAATCAAGGTATGATCTAAACCCTAATTCATATGTTATATTGACTATCATATATTAGATCTAGGGTTTATAGTCTTGGATGAATTGCATGTACGATAGAGAAACCTAGATCCAAGCATTAGGGTTTGTATGAGCACATAGGATGTTCTTATGGCTAAAACCCATCAGATACATCTTGGTGGCCCCCAGGTGCATAGAGAAATGAGACTTATGAGCCTCCTCCATAACTGTCTGTCTGACCCCACTAGACATCGGAACACAAAACTGACCCCATCCGGTCAATAATCCCCAACTATCTTTCACAAACCGGGCGTTCTCGCCCTTGATCCTTTCCATCTTCCAGTTCTTCGGTCGCATGCCCTCAACCTAGGCATCTCTGATTAATCCCATAAGCGGAGAATCGACCGCTATCCTCATACATTTTGCTGAGGGGGAAGGCCCAGCTGACTTGCGGCTCCAAGCATCTGCAACCACATTCGCTTTACTGGGGTGGTAAAGGATCTCGCAATCGTAGTCCTTAACTACATCCAGCCACCTACACTGCCTCATATTCAGATTCGGCTGGTCCACGATGTGTATCAAGCTCTTATGGTCCGTATGTATATGGTATAGTGGACCCCATACAGGTAATGCCTCCAAATTTTGAGAGCAAAAACCACCGCTTCAAACTCCAGATCATGTGTAGGGTATCTCGTCTCATGCGGCTTCAGCTGCCGCGATGCATAAGATATCACTCGTCCTTTCTGCATGAGTACCGCCCCTAACCCTGTGATGGATGCATAATAGAATACTACAAAATCCTCAACTCCCTCGGGGAGTGTCAAAACTGGAGCCTTGCACAAACATTGTCGAAAGGTCTCGAACGCCCTCTGCTGCTCAGTGCCCCACCAGAAATCCACTCCTTTCCTCGTCTGACGAGTGAGGGGTACTGCAATCTTGGAGAAGTTTCGAGTGAACCTCCGGTAGTACCCTGCTAACCCCAGAAAACTCTTGATATCCGAAGGGGACCTCGGAACCTCCCACTGCATAACTGCCTCAATTTTGGCCGAATTGACCAAAATCCCCTCCTGGTTAATAAGATGTCCGAGGAACTGGACCTATCGTAACCAAAACTCACACTTCAAGAACTTGGCATATAGCCGTTCTCGTCTCAGAATTTCCAACAACTCCCTGAGGTGCTCCTCGTGCTGCTCTCTGGTCTTGGAATACACCAAGATATCATCTATAAACACTATGACTGAGCGATCAAGCATCAGTATGCATACCCGATTCATCAGATCCATGAACACTGTTGGCGTGTTGGTAAGCCCAAACGGCATCACTACGAACTCGTAATGACCATAACGAGTTCGAAACGCGGTCATCTCCACGTCCTCATCTCTAACCTGGACATGATGATACCTCGACCTCAAGTCAATCTTGGAGAACCTAGATACACCCTGCAACTGATCAAAGAGATCGTCTATCCTCGAAAGTGGGTAACGATTCTTTACCGTCAACTTGTTCAACTCCCTATAGTCAATGCACATCCGATTCGATTCGTCATTTTTACTGACGAAGAGAATCGGTGCTCCCCATGAAGAACTGCTAGGTCGGATGAACTGCTTGCCTAGCAGTTCCTACAATTGTGATGATAGCTTCTGCATCTCAGGCGGTGCCAACCGGTATAGCACCTTGGCGATAGGGGCCACACCAGGTACCAGGTCGATCCTAAACTTGACCTGCCTCTCCGGAGGTATTCCTGGAAACTCCTCCGGAAACACGTATGCAAACTCCCTGACTATTGGAACCTCGGAAACTGAAACCTGGTCCCTGGCTCGCATATCCACCACATACGCCAGAAAACCAGCACACCCGTGCTGAATATACTGCCGAGCCCTGGCAGCCGAACAGAATCCGAAACCCACTCTGGTGCCTTCCCCATATACAACCAGTTCTCCCCCACTTGGGGTTTGAACTACCACCCTCTGGCTCTCGCAATCTATCATGGCACCAAAACGACTAAGACAATCCATCCCCACAATCACACATACTTCCCTCATGGGAATCAGAATCAAATCTATCGGGAAGGACACTCCGAATATATCCATCTTACATCCTCGGAAAACTGAAGAAGCAGAAACCCCGTGTTCGTTGGCGATAGAGACTCGCAACGGACACTCCAGCTCGCCTACTAGCGCACTAAACTCCCTACTAAAAGCCTGGGATACAAAAGACCTACTCGTTCCCAAGTAAAAAAGAACCAATGCGGGAAATGAATTCACTAAGAACGTACCTAACACAGGTACAACAAATAAGTATAATATAGGCATGATAAATAAGGCAAAGGATAGAAACATACCAGCAACCACATCCAGTGCTGCCTTGGCCTCCATGGCCGTAAGCTGAAATGCACGGACCTGAGCCTTTGGAGGCTCCGCCTTCACTGGCCTCCCATCTGCGATCCTCAAAGTGGCTGGCGTCGAAGTCTGTGCTGGCTTGACGTCTAATAAAGGACAATGGGCTTCCATATGACCCACCTGCTCACAATGGTAACAAAGCCTGACCTTGGAAGCTGGTGTATGTTGTCTACAATCCCTAGCCAAATGGCCCTGCTTGCCACATTGGTGGCACCCACTCCCTGATCGACACACCCCTGAATGAACCTTTCTGCACTTTCCAAAAGTATGGCCTGACTATCCTCCAAACCTGGTATCGGAGGTCTTGGACCGCTTTGGCGCCGGCTGCAATTGTGCCGAGGCCTGCCACTGCTCCTTCAACTGCAACTCGATCTCCAACTCACGCCGCCTCGCGACCTCCTGTAACTCCAAAAGATTACCACATCGCTGGGTAGACACAAACTGTCAGATATCGGTCTTGAGCATGGTCAGATAACGAGTCATCTAAGCCTACTCGGAAGCATACTCCGGGCAGAACATCACCCTCTCAGTAAACATGTGGGTGATCTCCATCACCGATTCTCCATCCCGCCTCAAACTCAAAAACTCCTGAGCTAATCATTCCCTCTCGACCTGAGGAACGTAACGAACTCAGAACATATCTCTGAACAGCTCCCAAGTAATAGCAGCTCTCTGGTCATCAGTGTACAACCTATTTGTCAACTTCCACCAATCCTTGGCCCCAGACCTCAGCAGGTTCAGGGCACACTTGACCTTCTGGTCAATAGGGCATGAACAAGTGAAAAAGCACCCCTTTACATCAGAGATCCACCTCATGGCCTTGATGGGGTCCTCAGTCCCATCAAAAGTAGGGGGCTTCGTGTTATCGAAGTCCCTGTACTAGAAGCCCCGACCCACTCCAACTCCTCCTCATGTCGCTGGTACAGCTGATGCCGCTGTCGTGGCAGCCGTCTCAGCAAGGGCTACATATCTGTCATCAAAGTACTCTATCATAGCAGACTTAATAGTCCCAAACAGTTCCGGAATCTGGCTCCAAACAATCTCGATGATCTCATATCGGATGATCTCTCTGACCCGATCCTCTGTCATCACTGTCTCTCCCTGGACGATAACCTCAGGTGCCACTGGGGCATCCTGATCACTCTCGCCCAATCCTGATCCAAATCCAGTTACGACGTGCCTAGTAACCACCATACTGAAAATACAACAGGAAAATATCAGAAAATTCGCGAAAATGACTGGGAACCAACTCCCTACAAAACCCTAGGGGTTGTGACTTCCTTGCTACACGTATGGGTCCTGTGCTTTTAGTAGTACGGGCCCATACTACCTTCCACACCTACCCATATTTGTCTCAAGTATTACCACAACGCCCTAACACTAGACATACACCTGGCGGTCGCTCAACCTCAACCTCATCCCTATAGGAAGGCTAACTGTCTCATAACTGACCTACCGGTCTCACGCAATCACCTGACCATGAAACTTCCACCAACCCTGCAGAACTAATGTATGCTAGCCATACATAATGCTGGACCCTATAGATTTTCGAATATCCAATCCTACCCTAGGCCCTAATCACTAAGAAAAGAACATAAGGCTAGATCGAACATTCTCAGGCTATAAGATCTTAATTATATATGATTGTGATGCATACACAAGTAACTATAGTAATGATGTCAATCTCATATAAAGAAAACGCTAGGTTAGTAGGCGTCATGATATCAGGCAATCCTATCATGCAATTCCTGAAGATCCCTAGCCTAGTACTAGCATACTGTGCCATCTTATCACATAATCAAATAACTGGTACGGTATTTTGGGGTTTACTTACTGGCTCCGGCTGATCGTACACTCCGCCTCCTCCTTAGATATTTTAAAAACCATTCAAAATTTTATTTTGAAAATATTTCCTTGATTTGAGACTGGATTCACACGAGTGTTCCTCCAATTCGCTCAAACCAAGGCTCTGATACCAACTTATAACAACCATAAAATTTAAGCCAAATTTTAAACTTTCCAAAAACATTTAAAAACTAATAGTTACTACAAGTTTGTTTCCAAAATAGTCTTTATCAGAGTTTTCCCAGAACACATATCAAAATGTGAGGAGCAGTACGGTCACGCCTTTGCCTTGCCTCGATCCCCTAATGTACCTGAAACAATAAACTGAAACTGTAAGCCCAAAAGCTTAGTGAGTTCCCCCAAAATACCCATACTCACAAATATACATATTATCATAAACACAACATATAATGGGTACAGTCAACCATCGAGTTGGAATACCCCAGGCCCTCAACTAGCAGGTTGGAATGCCAACACACTATGGGTCCAATGATCCTCGCGATGGAATACCCCAGGCCCTCAACCAATAGGTTGGAATGCCCTGGTCTATTGGCCTCCGCACGAAGCAGATAAACCTCAACCGCCAAACAGACATGTGCACATATAACAAATATTCACATAAAAGTCTACAGACAAAACTGATCTAACAAATGATACCACATAGCTCACCATATCATCCTATCTACCAGGATACCGATCTAACAATTCATACTACATATCATATAACATTATCCTACCCTCTAGGATACCGATCTAACAGATCATACTAGCATAACATAACCAGATACATTCCAAATGGCCGGCCTTGGTGCCTTAGACCCTTGAGTATAGTGAGGATAACTCACCTTGCAATGCCAGCTTGCAGGAATAAGCTCCAACTCTCGGATCACTAACACGAGCACCACCACCTATATTTATTACGAACCATACTCGTAAATCTCCAATATTTCCAAAATTGTCCTCAAAAGTCAATGGGTCAACTCATGGTCAAAGTTAAAGTCATCAGTCAAGGTCAACAGTCCATGTTGACCTTAACTCGTTGAGTACCCTAAGCTGCTCGGTGAGTTTCTTAATACTCGCCCACTCGCCGAGTCACCAGAGTGACTTGTTGAGTTCCTAAGGCTCGCGATAGAAGCTCTGAGACCACTCCTCGAGGTTTCCCACGTGCAACTCGATAAGTTTATATACACTTGACGATTGGGAAAACCCTAACCGACTCGCCGAGTCGAAGGCAATCTTCATCAGACTCGCCGAGTTGTTCATTCAACTCGTCGAGTCCATGACCATCTTCAAATGAATCGCCGAGTTCCTTAAATCATTCATCCACACATAAGCTTTTTAAGTCATGCAAAGGCTCCAAATTGCAGATCTAAGCTTCTAGGGCATGATTATCACGTAAAGTTTCAAACTTTACGTGCATGCAAGATGATATGACCCAAAACAAGCTAAAAGGAGTGGCTTAAGGCAATGGGATAGGTAATAAATTGGCAATTATTGAACTTTATAATAAAGGGAGGCTAATGGAGCTCAGATCTGAGGTTGCAACCTCAGATCTTGACCAAACACAAAGAATCATCAAAACACCCTAAAAAGGGCTCTAAACCCAACCATGAGGGGTTCTAATCAAAAGAGAATCAAGGTAACAACTTGTTACCTTCAAAATGATGCCAAGGCAAAGAAGAATCTGGATCTACAACAGCCACTAGCTCCAACTTCTTGAACTCCAAGATCTTAACTCCAAAGGATCTTCTTTCAAGGTAAAAAGCACACAAAAAAGAGGGTAAACACGAATTAGGGTTTCTGGATCCAAAAGAGGCAGTGAGAAAGGCTAAGGGGAATATGTGACCCTTAAATAGGGTGCCAACACCCTGAGATTTAGGGTTTCGTATGCTAGCTCCTAAACGTTGAGTCCCTATTTGGACTCGTCGAGTAGATCACTAAACACGCGAGCCAATTCGCTACTACTCGACGAGTAGGGCTACCAACTCGTCGAGTAGACCTTGAAATCAAGAAAGTTCTTATGTAATTCAATTACCTGAAGATTGGGGTGTTACACCAGTGGAAAGGTACACCCTTCTGGGTGAGAGTGGTGAAAGGCTTGGTAATTTTGGAAAATTTTTGGATGTACCTTCGGTAATAACATGCGAGGTCTAGAAATTTCGAATTGCTGTTGGGGTTCTTGGGGTTTCCCATCCCTCAATATCCTTGATATTGGTAGGGTCCACATGTATTCGCTCTTTACTGACTACATGACCCAAAAATTCCACTCTACAAATCCAAAATCCGCATTTTGAGAACTTTGCGTAAAGCTTCTTTACTCTCAGTGTTCCTAAAATATGTCGTAAGTGCTGGTTGTGCTCCTCCTTAATCTTAAAGTAAACAATTATATCATCGATGAAAACAATTACGAAGTTGTTGAGAAACGCCTGATAGACTCTGTTCATCAGGTCCATGAAGGATGCGGGTGCATTTGTGAGACCAAAAGGCATGACTATGAATTTGAAATGCCCATAATAGGTTCGGAAAGCAGTCTTCAGAATATCCTCCTCTCGGACCCTTAGTTGGTGATATTCGAACCTCAGATCTATCTTGGAGAAGTAGTTGGCTCCTTGGAGCTGGTCGAATAGATCATCGATTCGAGGGAGTGGGTATCGATTCTTAACAGTAAGCTTTTTTAACTCCCGATAATTGATGCACATTCTGAAAGATCCGTCTTTTTTTTGACAAACAGAACCGGAACTCCCCAAGGTGAAAAGCTCGGCCTGATGAATCCTTTGTCGAGAAGCTCGCTTAGTTGACTAGATAACTCTTACATCTCGGCAGGAGTTAATCTGTAGGGTGATTTGGCGATTGGATTGGCTCTAGGTACAAGATCAATTCGGAACTCGACCTGGTGCTCGGGAGGGACTCCTGTAAAATCTTCGAGAAATATGTCAGGGAAGTCACGTACTTAGGGAATATCATTAATGTTTTTCTCCTCCTTTGTTTTATCCACGGCATAAGCGAGAAAGGTGTGATTCTTTTTATGCAAGCACTTTTGTGCTTGGATGCAAGAAATGAGTCGGAGGTTTGAGCTAGGTTTATCTGATGGGTTTTGGTCATAAGACATCCTATGTGCTCATACAAACCCTAATGCTTGGATCTAGGTTTCTCTATTGTACGTGCTTTGAATCCAAGACTATAAACCCTAATTCTAGCATATGGAAATCAATATTAACATATAATTAGATTTAAGATATTATTACCTTGATTGTTATGTAGCAATAACAATCCCAATTCCTCCTTGAATTGACTTTGGAAGGCTTAGAGTCACAAGTGTCACTCCTCTAATGGCTTACAAACACCATAAGCAAGTGGAGAAGGTATAAAGAGAGAGGAGAGAGGTAGGAATTCGTCCTTAGGACTTCTTGGGAAGGCTTAGACGAATTCATGAGCCTTAGGGGGTTTATATAGGTGTAAAGATTAGGGTTTTAGTCCTTATCCTTATCTAGTTGCTTGCCCACCAAGCAACCATAAGATAAGTCATAGAAACCCTTATCCTAGTCGAATTCTAAGGCATTATCACTTTAAATTCGTTCACCCTATATTTAAGATAATCCTTACCTTATTTTGTAACTATCACATAATTACAATTCAGCCCCTCTAGTTTAATTAATTACACTTGATCACAAAATTAATTCTTAATTAATTATTGACCAATATTAATTAAACAAATATGATTTCTCCTTTAATATATTATTCTTATAACATATTAATAAATCATAATAAGCTCTCTCCCAATTTATTTCTCCAATCAAGTTGCTTTGGTGAAGGCAACCCAAAAGGACCATGCACCATCGGGGTCAACCCCGAAAACCGAAGGCGGAAACATTTCCGGGGTTGACTCCACGTTGAGTATCAAATCCAATGTACATAGTAAGTAAAGTAGAACAACCATTACATTACATATAAAATTTTTACAATTGTTTTCAAAAGTAAAGTTGTACAGTTGTGTTACATAGTATATATACATATGAACAAAATGAAACGGGTCATCTGAGCACTCCGACTTCGAACAAAAGGATCTTCGGTACCTGTTCTAATGTTGACCTGAGAACACAAGTGATTTTGAACATCAGCATAACGCTGGTGAGTTCATAAGTAGTTTTGTTTTGTGAAAATGTTCAAGCTTCCTTTCTGTTTCTGAAAATGTAACACACACCAAGAAAATCCCACATTTTCTTAAAAGTTGATTTTTGTTTCACAATTTCAAAGTATAGTAGGTTTGTACACTGAAAACATGTTACTCATGTGAAAAATGTATAGTTTGATTATCCGGTTTGTTAAACTGTTCTGTTTGTGTTCCAATGTATCCCCAGGAAAGTCCCATACTTTCCTGATTGTGAGTTATCATTTGTAAAAGATGTAATGTTATCTGTTTTGTTACACTTTTCTAGTTATGTATATGTTCCCCAGGAAGGCCCCATGCTTTCCTGAATGTTGGTTTTCATTGTAAAGATGTATTCTGTTAAACCTGGTTATGTACAAGGTTTCCTAGGAAAGTCCCATACTTTCCTGAATGTTGGTTATCAATGTAAAAGATGTATAAAGTTATTCATTATTACTATAAGTAAATCTCTGTTATCCTAATTGCGAGTTCCATAACCATACTAAAGACTGAACCTGTGGCAATAAGTAGTCCACAACCTTATGACTTTCGTCACCCTTGAACCATTTCGGTTCAGCTGTAGCTAGCAGCCAGGTGTGGGGTAGTCAGCCCCGTATAGATCTATACACTCAAGTCACGCTCTCTAAATCCCAGAGATTCTGGTTACGGGTGTAGTCCTCCACTCGCGTATCTCTGTGGAGTGTTCGCCGAGGACGTGTCTCCAATCATACATGAATAACAAATTTACTAGTAATAATATGATAATCCTCCACTCGCGTATCTCTGTGGAGTGTTACCGAGGACAAGACAGTGTACAAATTATATTGTTCATGTGTTCTAATGTCATGCTTTTAACTGATAAAATATGGAAAACCATTTGTGATATATATGAAACATAACAGTTTATAAAACCCATTTCACAAATAAATGTTTACGTGATCTGCTTGTTCTACCGGTTATCAGTTGTGTATATCAGTATTAAAAGCATATGAAATGTATAACACATACACAAAAATAAGTTTTTAAATACAAGAAAACCCTTGTACTTTGCTTGTGTTCCCCCCTGAAAACAGTGAAAACAGTGAAAAATGGTAGGGGTATGAACTCACCAGACTCGGAAATGCGACGGTTTTGGATACTAGACGTTGGTTCGGGGCTTGATTACTCGCGATGTCCCTATGTAAAATGTAATAATGTCCATATATAACTAATTAGATTTACAATTACTAATCATATTGAACATTACACTCCAACAAGGTTAAACACCTCAAAACGAGCGTTTGGAGTGACCCGGGTGACATCTACGGACGTGTGTTGGTACTAGGGACTTGGGACTTGAGTTTACTCCCCAAGAGTAAACATTTAAGGGAGTTTACAGCCACATAACACACACATACATGAGTTTACGGCCGTAAACTCATGTTGGTGTGATTTTGAAGGTTTAATGGCTTGTTTGGACTTGGGGATTGTTGGAATGGACTTCTAAAATGCCTTGGAATGGATTAAATGAACTTATACCATTTAAAAGGGAGTTCACGGCTGTAAAATTGGAGTTTACGGCCGTAAACTCTCCTAGGGTGGAGAAAAATTGATTTGAGGCACAAGGAGCAATCACATGTGATTCTAGTTAATTTTCCAAGCCTTGTTATGAATTTAGGGCACCATTTAACATATTTTTAGAAGTTTACGGCCCAGAAGCCTGTTTTATGGCCGTAAACTCTCCCATGTTCTTGAAGAATTAGTTTTTGACACTTAAAACAATCACATGTGATTCTAGAAATTTATCCAAGCCTTTGGGGTGAATTAGATGCATCTTTTGACATAGTTTCATGAGTTTACGGCCAAAGGGTATGTGCCTAGGCCGTAAACTCCTATATGTGGTATTTTGATGTGTTTAAGGTCCCCAAACTATTTTTAGATGTTTCTAGGATTTACCACAAGGCTATTGGTTAAGTTTCAAGGCATTCTAACATGTAAAAATGAGTTTATCCCCCATGTTTGAGGAGTTTACGGCCCAAGCACATGTCTTGGCCGTAAACTTTTGTTTGTCCCTCAAAATGTATGTTTAGGGTATTCCAAGTCCAGGTTTGAAAGCCTCAAAGTCGTATCTAAGTCCCAACAATGATTTGGAAGGGTTAAATGGCTCAAAAACCCCATTTTTAGGAGTTTACGGCCCAAGCTTGATCCTTGGCCGTAAACACATGTTCTAGGTCCTAAAACTCAATTTAAACATCAAATTGAAGGCTAAAGAGGTTAGATAACAAGTTAGGGATGTTACCTCTTTGATTTGGAGCCTTAATTCTTTGTTTTTGGACCTTTGATTTTGGATGAGGAGAGAGGTTGGAAGTGTTTATGGAAGAAATGGCCAAAAGCTTCAAATGAAAGATTTGAATCACTTATATAGCGCTCAGGAATTGGACACGATGGAATTCTACCCGATACCGGCGTTAGGCAGGGCTATTGGTCGCACCCGACCAAGTTGTCGTAACCCGATATGGTCGATTCTAGAATTATTTCGATAACTATAATGGGGTGTTAGAATGATTCCTAATGGCATTAAGACACCCATTAAGTCATTTTAGATCGATATATGTTAATGACATAATTTAACGATGAAATCGGAAACGGATTTGGAAACAGCGTTTGGTTGATCGAATTGGATTACAATTTAAGTTACAAGAAGTGATATGAAATTTCGGGTTGTTACATTATCCCCCCGTTAGAGGGAATTTCGTCCCGAAATTCAAGACAAGATAAAATACAAATCATGGATCTAGAAAGAGTTGCGGATACTTCTGTTTCATTGAGTCTTCCCGCTCCCAAGTGAACTTCGGTCCCCGCTTGGCATTCCAGCGAACCTTCATTAACGGGATGCGACTTTGTTTTGTACGTTTGACTTGTCGATCCATGATTTCAATCGGTTCCTCCACGAAGTTGAGGTTTTCATCGATCTTGATCTCGTCTAACGGAATCACTAGGGTTTCATCAGATAGGCATTTCTTGAGATTTGAAACATGGAGGACGGGATGGATGTTACTGAGCTCGTGAGGTAAACGAAGTTTATAGGCTACCGGACCAATCCTAACGAGGATCTCGAAAGGTCCAATGTACCTGGGATTAAGTTTCCCACGCTTACCAAAGCATACAGTTCCTTTCCAGGGCGAGACCTTCAACAGGACATAGTCTCCAACCTGGAATTCCAGTGGTTTCCGATGGTTATCAGCGTAACTCTTCTGGCGATCACGTGAAGCTTTCAGTCGTTCTTGGATTTGGATGATCTTCTCGGTGGTTTCATGGATGATCTCAGTACCAGTGAGAGCACTGTCGGGGACTCGACTCTTAGCTAGCTGAGTATCCCCCACCTCGGCCCAGCACAGAGGGGATCTGCACTTGTGACCGTATAGGGCTTCAAACGGGGCAGCCCTAATGCTGGTGTGGTAACTGTTGTTGTACGAGAATTCGATCAAAGGTAGATGTGCGTCCCACGACTTTCCAAAGTCAATGACACATGCCCTAAGCATGTCCTCCAGAGTTTGGATTGTTCTCTCACTCTGTCCATCTGTCTGAGGATGATACGCCGTGCTCATATCTAGTTTGGTTCCAAGAGCTTTCTGGAGAGACTGCCAAAATCGGGAGGTAAACTTGCTATCTCAATCAGAGATAATGGACGCAGGTACACCATGCAGTCAGACTACTTCTTAGATATAAATCCGCGCGAGTCTTTCCATCTTGTATGATTCTTTGATCGGAACGAAGTGAGCGGACTTTGTCAAACGATCGACAATCACCCAAATGGTATCATACCCACTCGGACACTTGGGTAGTTTGGTGATGAAATCCATGGTAATCATCTCTCATTTCCATTCAGGTATCTCGGGTTGCTGGAGCAGACCCGAGGGTTTCTGGTGCTCAACTTTTACTTTCGCGCAAGTCAGACACTTGCCCACAAACGTAGCTATCTCAGCCTTCATGTTTGGCCACCAATATTGTTTCTTGAGATCTAAGTACATCTTGTCAGAGCCCGGGTGAACAGAGTATCTGGTTCTGTGCGCTTCCTCCATAACTATCTCTCTGAATCCTCCGAACTTGGGAATCCAGATTCGATCCATGAAACAATGGTCTCCGTCACCTCTGATCTCAAGTTTCTTTTCCATGCCTCTCAAAGCTTCATTCGACACATTCTCGGGTTTGAGGGCTTCTAATTGGGCTTCTCGGATTTGTATGGGTAGGTTGGAATGGATGGTCATCGTCTGGTTCTTCACTTTACGGCCTGCACTCTCCTTTCGGCTAAGGGCATCTGCTACCACATTGGCCTTGCCGGGATGGTAACGGATTTCACACTCATAATCACTGAGCAGTTCTACCCATCGCCTTTGTCTCATGTTCAAGTCTTTCTGATCAAAGATGTGTTGCAGGCTCTTGTGATCAGTGAAGATCGTGCACTTGGTTCCGTAGAGGTAATGTCTCCAAATCTTCAATGCGAAGACTACGGCTCCTAACTCCAAGTCGTGCGTGGTATAGTTGACCTCGTGCGTTTTCAACTGTCTAGAAGCATAGGCAATTACTTTTCCCCTTTGCATAAGCACACAGCCTAAGCCTTGATTAGACGCATCGCAGTAGACAACGAAGTCCTCTGTCCCTTCGGGTAGGGACAGAACAGGCGCGTTGCACAAGGCTCTTTTCAGCATCTGGAATGTGGTTTCTTGCTTATCACTCCAACAAAAGGGTACACCTTTCTGTGTTAGAGTGGTTAAGGGTTTGGCAATTCTGGAAAAGTTCTGGATGAATCTTCGGTAATAGCCAGCGAGACCCAAAAATTGTCGGATTTCTGTGGGTGTCTTCAGTGCTGACCAATTCTCTATCGCCTTTATCTTGAAAGGATCTACATGAATACCCTCCTCGCTTACCACATGACCGAGGAAAGTTACCTTCCGAATCTAGAACTCGCATTTGGAAAATTTCACGTACAACTTCTCGGATCGCAGGGTCTCCAATACTAGCCTCAAGTGTTGTTTGTGGTCTTCTTCGCTTCGGGAATAGACGAGTATGTCATCAATGAACACAATGACAAACTTGTCCAGATAAGGACGACACACCCGGTTCATCAGGTCCATGAACACTGCCGGTGCATTGGTTAGACCAAAGGGCATCGCTACGAACTCGTAGTGTCCATATCGAGTTCTGAAAGCTGTTTTGGACACATCACTTTCATGAACTCGTAGCTGATGGTACCCTGATCGAAGGTCTATCTTGGAGAAGTAACTGACTCCCTGGAGTTGATCGAAAAGGTCATCTATTCGTGGAAGAGGATATTGGTTTTTGACAGTCAACTTGTTCAGCTCGCGATAATCGATACACATACGAAAGGATCCATATTTCTTCTTGACAAACAAAACCGGAGCTCCCCAGGGAGAGGAACTCGGTCTAATGAATCCTTTACTGAGCAACTCATTGAGTTGACTGGATAACTCCTGCATCTCTGCTAGAGCTAAGCGATACAGAGACTTCGCTACGGGAGTAGCTCCAGGAATTAGGTCAATACGGAACTCGACCTGACGCTCGGGAGGGATTCCTGGAAGCTCTTCGGGAAACACATCAGGAAAGTTACAGACTTCGGGGATGCTCGCGAGGTCTTTAACTTCCTGTTTCTCATTGATTACATGGGCCAAGAATGCAATACACTCCTTTCGCAGGAGTTTCTGAGCTTTGATGCAGGAAATGATACGAAGGTTGGAACTGAGTTTATCGCCATAGATTACTAGAGTTTGACCTGAAGGAAGGTTGAGATGGATGGATTTTTCGAAACAAAGGATATCCGCATGATTGGGACTCAACCAATCCATGCCAATGATGACATCAAAGCTCTTTATGGATACCGGCATAAGATCGATAGGAAACGAATGGTCGTCCAAGGTAAGGGTACAACCTTTGAACACCTCGCTATAGCTTTCCTTCTCTCCGTTAGCCATCTCGACGGTAAATATTTCGGTTAAAGGTTGGGAATTATGTTTTAGGTTATGTTTGAATGTATGACTAATAAAGCTCCTCTCAGCACCCGAATCGAAAAGAATATTAGCATATGAGTTGTCGAGAAAGAACGTACCCGAGACAACAGTGGGATCGACGACCGCTTCCTCCCTTCCCATGGCGAGGATCCTTCTAGTGTTATCAGCAGTAGACTTTTTGGGGCAGTTCCTTTTAAAGTGCCCAACTTCACCACAGTTGTAACAGGCTTGACCAACGGCTGTTCTAGAAGATTGATTGGCCGATTGAGCTGGAGCCTTGCAAAATCGGACCGTGTGCCCCTTCTTACCAAAATTGGTACAGGATAGTTCTCGACAGGGGCCAGGGTTGTGGTGATATTTGCACTTATCACAGAGAGGAAGATACCAGCATACCGGCTGGTAGGAGTTGGAGTTGTGGATCCCGCGACAGAAGCAGCAGCAACGGGGGTAGTAGCAGCATGGACTGCTACTATTTGTTGTCTTTTGGAGGAGCCTTGAGAAGATTGACCCTTCTTCTTCTTCCAGAATTTTCTTTTCTCACCACTGCTTTTAGCCAACTCAGGGGCAGTGGTGGCTTCCTCGACATCATCACTGTGGTCGATTATGGCTTGGGCTAAAGTCTTAGCACTATCATATGTGTCCGGGCGAGCAGCTAAGACATGACCTTTTGTTGGATTGGTTAACCCCCATATAAACCTCTCGATCTTTTTGCTTTCAGGAGTGACCAAACCAGGGCAGAGAAGGGCAAGATCATCAAATCGGGAAGTGTATGCAGAAATGTCGGAACCTTTCATCTTTAGGTTCCAGAGCTCATGCTCTAGCTTCTACATTTCACCACGGGGACAATATTCGGCAAGGAGAAGTTCTTTCATGGCGTTCCAGCCCATGGCATTGGCTACGGGTAGGGTCAAGGATTTGACTCGACTATTCCACCAAGTCAAGGCTTTATTACTGAAGGTACAGGCTGCAATTTTGACCTTATCGGATTCAGCACAGACACAGATTTTGAAGATGGATTCGATTTTCTCGAACCATCGGGATAGGGAAATGACACCTCCAGTGCCATCAAAGGATGTTGGTTTTGCATTCATGAAATCCTTATAGGAACCCTCCTTTCGGTGTCCCTGATTGTTTTCTTGATCTTGAGTACCACCTCCTGAACCACCGTAACTACCGGTGTTCAATTGGGACATGGCAGCTGCCACCGCGGCGGTAACAGCTGTCTGGAATAACACGGGATCAATTTCAGGAGGGGGTGGTGGCGGAGGGTTGTTGGTCATTGAGCTGGGTCTCTTTCTGGGAGGCATCTTGATCTAATAAGATCAAGAAAGAGAGGATGATAAGTCCTCTGAATTGAATCGAGAGATATGACAGATATTAATTCCAAATAAGCGATAAAATAGGAAAGAGTTATTGAAGCAGGTAAACTATCGCTAATGGAATGATCGAGGATCTATATGTGAACGAGGATTTCTACAAATAATTGATTTGAGAAATACTCCCATAGTATTTCATGATTCGTTACTATACTGGCGCGTTGGTTGTGGTATTAGGGTTAGTTTTAGGCATGCCGCATACCACAGTCACTCCCAAGCACATGTTGGCCGTGTCTCGAATGAATATAGTTGGCCAGGCTATATTGATCCTAGACACGACTACATAACTGCTCAGGTTTAACCGCAGTACACAACACCCATTTACTTATGTTTTGTTCTACTTATAGTTATGGATCTCGACGGCTCGGTATACTTATATACTTTCGAAAATACTTATACTTTGAAGGATACTTTTAGTTCAGAGCACTTAGGCCCCTTAATGTTTATAGTTTTATACCATGCAAGGTTTGGTATACTTCATTCACTATAAACAAGGGCTCTGATACCAATCTGTCACACCCCGAAAACCGAAGGCAGAAACATTTCCGGGGTTGACTCCACGTTGAGTATCAAATCCAATGTACATAGTAAGTAAAGTAGAACAACCATTACATTACATATAAAAGTTTTACAATTGTTTTCAAAAGTAAAGTTGTACAGTTGTGTTACATAGTATATATATATATATATATATATATATATATATATATATATATATATATATATATATGAACAAAATGAAACGGGTCTTCTGAGCACTCCGACTTCGAACAAAAGGATCTTCGGTACCTGTTCTAATGTTGACCTGAGAACACAAGCGGTTTTGAACATCAGCATAATGCTGGCGAGTTCATAAGTAGTTTTGTTTTGTGAAAATGTTCATGCTTCCTTTCTGTTTCTGAAAATGTAACACACACCAAGAAAATCCCACATTTTCTTAAAAATTGATTGTTGTTTCACAATTTCAAAGTATAGTAGGTTTGTACACTGAAAACACGTTACTCATGTGAAAAATGTATAGTTTGATTATCCGGTTTGTTAAACTGTTCTGTTTGTGTTCCAATGTATCCCCAGGAAAGTCCCATACTTTCCTGATTGTGAGTTATCATTTGTAAAAGATGTAATGTTATCTATTTTGTTACACTTTTCTAGTTATGTATATGTTCCCCAGGAAGGCCCCATGCTTTCATGAATGTTGGTTTTCATTGTAAAGATGTATTCTGTTAAACCTGGTTATGTACAAGGTTTCCTAGGAAAGTCCCATACTTTCCTGAATGTTGGTTATCAATGAAAAAGATGTATAAAGTTATTCATTATTACTATAAGTAAATCTCTTTTATCCTAATTGCGAGTTCCATAACCATACTAAAGACTGAACCTGTGGCAATAAGTAGTCCACAACCTTATGACTTTCGTCACCCTTGAACCATTTCGGTTCGGCTGTAGCTAGCAACCAGGTGTGGGGTAGTCAGCCCCGTATAGATCTATACACTCATGTCATGCTCTCTAAATCCCAGAGATTCTGGTTACGGGTGTAGTCCTCCACTCGCGTATCTCTGTGGAGTGTTTGCCGATGACGTGTCTCCAATCATACAGGAATAACAAATTTACTAGTAATAATATGATAATCCTCCACTCGCGTATCTCTGTGGAGTGTTACCGAGGACAAGACAGTGTACAAATTATATTGTTCATGTGTTCTAATGTCATGCTTTTAACTGATAAAATATGGAAAACCATTTGTGAAATATATGAAACACAACAATTTATAAAACCCATTTCACAAATAAATGTTCACGTGATCTACATGTTCTACCGGTTATCAGTTGTGTATATCGGTATTAAAAGCATATGAAATGTATAACACATACACGAAAATAAGTTTTTAAATATAAGAAAACCCTTGTACTTTGCTTGTGTTCCCCCCTAAAAACAGTGAAAACAGTGAAAAATGGTAGGGGTATGAACTCACCAAACTCGCTATGTCCCTATGTAAAATGTAATAATGTCCATATATAACTAATTAGATTTACAATTACTAATCATATGGAACATTACACTCCAACGAGGTTAAACACCTCAAAACGAGCGTTTGGAGTGACCCGGGTGACATCTACGGACGTGTATTGGTACTAGGGACTTGGGACTTGAGTTTACTCCCCAAGAGTAAACATTTAAGGGAGTTTACAGCCACATAACACACACATACATGAGTTTACGGCCGTAAACTCATGTTGGTGTGATTTTGAGGGTTTAATGGCTTGTTTGGACTTGGGGATTGTTGGAATGGACTTCTAAAATGCATTGGAATGGATTAAATGAACTTATACCATTTAAAAGGGAGTTCACGGCTGTAAAATTGGAGTTTACGGCCGTAAACTCTCCTAGGGTGGAGAAAAATTGATTTGAGGCACAAGGAGCAATCACATGTGATTCTAGTTAATTTTCCAAGCCTTGTTATGAATTTAGGGCACTATTTAACATATTTTTAGGAGTTTACGGCCCAGAAGCATGTTCTATGGCCGTAAACTCTCTTATGTTCTTGAATAATTAGTTTTTGACACTTAAAACAATCACATGTGATTCTAGAAATTTATCCAAGCCTTTGGGGTGAATTAGATGCATCTTTTGACATAGTTTCATGAGTTTACGGCCAAAGGGTATGTGCCTAGGCCGTAAACTCCTATATGTGGTATTTTGATGTGTTTAAGGTCCCCAAAATATTTTTAGATGGTTCTAGGATTTACCACAAGGCTATTGGTTAAGTTTCAAGGCATTCTAACATGTAAAAATGAGTTTATCCCCCATGATTGAGGAGTTTACGGCCCAAGCACATGTCTTGGCCGTAAACTTTTGTTTGTCCCTCAAAATGTATGTTTAGGGTGTTCCAAGTCCAGGTTTGAAAGCCTCAAAGTCGTATCTAAGTCCCAACAATGATTTGGAAGGGTTAAATGGCTCAAAAACCCCATTTTTAGTTGTTTACGGCCCAAGCTTGATCCTTGGCCGTAAACACATGTTCTAGGTCCTAAAACTCAATTTAAATATCAAATTGAAGGCTAAAGAGGTTAGATAACAAGTTAGGGATGTTACCTCTTTGATTTGGAGCCTTAATTCTTTGTTTTTGGACCTTTGATTTTGGATGAGGAGAGAGGATGGAAGTGTTTATGGAAGAAATGGCCAAAAGCTTCAAATGAAAGATTTGAATCACTTATATAGCGCTCAGGAATTGGACACGATGGAATTCTACCCGATACCGGCGTTAGGCGGGGTTTTTGGTCGCACCCGACCAAGTTGCCGTAACCCGATATGGTCGATTCGAGAATTATTCCGATAACTATAATGGGGTGTTAGAATGATTCCTAATGGCATTAAGACACCCATTAAGTCATTTTAGATCGATATATGTTAATGACTTAATTTAACAATGAAATCGGAAACGGATTTGGAAATAGCGTTTGGTTGATCGAATTGGATTACAATTTAAGTTACAAGAAGTGATATGAAATTTCGGGTTGTTACACCAATCCATGCCAACAATCACATCAAAGCTCCTAATATTAACAGACATCAAACTGATTGGGAAGGAGTGATTATTTAACGTTATTGTGCACCCTACGTAGATATCATTGGTTGATTCTATTTTACTGTTAGCCATTTCGACCGTATAAGTTTCGTTCATTTTGTGAGGATTTTGATTGAGTAGCTGTTTGAATCTGTGACTTACGAAGCTTCGCTCAACACCACTATCAAATAAAAGGCGCACATAAGAGTTGTTGAGGGGAAACATTACCAGTCACCACTGTTGGATCTTGCACCGCCTCTCCTTGCTCCATGGTTAAGACCCTTCCTGCGTTCTGATTGTTGTTCATGGGACGGTTTTGTTTAAAATGGCTGGTTTCCCCGCATCCGTAACATGCACGACTGGCTCCGGCGTTGTTTTCATTGGGCTGCTTGTTTTGTTGTTGGGGCATCTTGCAATGTCGGACAATGTGTCCTTTTCGATTGCAGTTGGTGCATTGGAAATCCTTACATGCCTCGTAGTGGTGATAGTTACACTTGTCACACTTGGGATTGGATCCTGCGTATGGCTTTGTTGGCACGTTTGTGGTTGACGTTGGGGCGGTTGGGGCTGGTATGGCTAAAGCGGTAGCAGAATGGACTACTATTGTCTGTGGTTTCTTGGATGACCCTAAATTCTATCGTCCTTTTCGTTTGTTCTCCTAGTTCTTCTTGTTCTCCCCTTCTTGTTTGCTCTCTCCATCGGTTGTTTTGGTACTTTTCTTGTCACTGTGATCATAAAGTTTCTTGGCTAGGCGCTTTGCACTATCATAGGTCTCGGGTTTTGAGGAAATTACATTACCCTAAATAGGAGACGTCAACCCCTAGATGAATCGCTAGACCTTTTTTCCTTCGAATGTAATCATACCAGGACACACAAGGGATAGTTCGTTAAACCTTAAGATGTACGCGTCCATGTTCGAGTTCTGCACCGTAAGGTTCCACAGTTCTTGTTCGAGCTTTTGTACCTCCCCTCAGGGATAGTACTTGACGATTAACATTTCCTTGAGTTCTTCCCACAACATGGCGTTTGCAACGGGGAGTATCATGGCCTCAATGTGACCGTTCCACCATGACAATGCTTGATCAATGAAGGTGCAGGCCGCGAACTTGACTTTACTCCCTTTCGGACATTCACATATCTCGAACACCGACTCTACCTTCTCAATCCATCATTTCAAAGCTATGACTCCTCCAGTCCCATTGAAAGTGCAGGGTCTTGCATTGGAAAAGTCCTTATAGGTACATGCCCTTGATTCATTCCTTGATGGGAGCTTCCCGTACCTTGGCCATTTCCACCACCATTATTTACGTTTTGAATGTGGGCTAACGTTGTTGTTACTACTGGCGAAAACCGAATGAAAAACCTTGATATATGAAACAAAATTGTATAAAATAAATGCTAACCGTTTTAGTTTGTATAATTATAGCAAAATATACGAAATGAGTATCGAGAATATATACCAAAATCCAAGTTGTATAAAATGACAAATAATATATAAATAATAGTTGTTTGAAAATGAGTATAATTATAATATACACAATATAATTGTACGAATCAAAATATCGGTAATGTATAACCAAATCCGAGTTATATGAGACGACCAATAATTTAGTATGTAAATTATTATTAGTTGTATAAGTTGTATAATTATAATATACACAATATAATTGTATCGGTCAAAATACCGGTAATGTATAACCATATCTGAGTTATATGAGACGACAAATAATTTAATATATAAATTATTATTAGTCGTATAAGTTGTATAATTGTAACATACACAATATAATTGTAGGACTCAAAATCCGGTAACGTATAACCAAATCCGAGTTATATGAGACGATGAATAATTTGATATATAAATTATTATTAGTCGTATAAGTTGAATAATTATAATGAATACGGTATAATTATGCCATGTGAATATATAGCGAGTACGACGAAATACAAGGCATATGTATATAGGAATAAGAGTATTATAAAATAATAATTTTTATAATAGTTTTGATCTATCAGTTAAATAGATTGCATATAAACAATACTAACGATTCCGGTTTGTATAAATCATTAAAAGATATAGTTTATAGAATTTGACATAACAATTAAATAGTTTTCAGTTTATATAAATCTTTAAAATAATTTGATATAGCCTGACATGTAGTCCCTCTTGAAAACAATAAAAGAGTTAAAAGGGAGTCGTGTAACTCACTTGGTTCGCAGAAACAATAAACACAAACAATTGAACCGTGTATGCTTCTTGGCTTAATCACCAGACGACTTCTAGGGATTTAGCTTCTAGCTTATATGTTGCAACGAGAACTAAACCATAGGTTATACTACTAGAAATTTGTGAGTGTTGAGAGAGTTTTTGGTGTAGAAAATGAGTAACTTAAGCCTTGTATTTATACTGGTAAGAATTACTATTCATATATAATTTTTTAATAATAAGAACTAAATGTTGACATTCCAATATGACAAGTTAGGTATATGAAATATTCATGTTGTAATCATGACTTATGTTTCAAAAATATAGTTAAGAGTAATTGGTAAAAAGTAAATAGTAAATAGTAAATATAAAAATCATTATTTTTATAAAATTATTTACTGAATATATATATATCAAAATAAATCATAGATCTTACTAACAAATCTACCCTAATAAATAAAAATGATTTTGCCACATGTCTTATTCTCTTTCATTTTGACACTTGTCATTTTCTAGATTTTTTTGAATTATTTAATATCCACTTGTCATTTTTATAGTTTTTTTCTTTTTTATTCAAATCTCATCTATTAAATGTCACCTCATATTAATTAACTAGGTGTGACACCGTGTATTAAACGGGTTTATTAAAAATAAAAATTTAATATTAATATATATAAACAATAAATATTTTATAAAATAATGTTTTTCCTTAATAAAATGTAATCTTTTGAAGTATTTATGAATGAAATCAAATCATTTAAAACATTTATGAGAATTTATTATCAAATTAATAGAATGATAACCTTACATATATAACCCATTAGAATTTTTTGAAAAAATTATTTTAAGAAAATCAAGAATTCCCCAAAAAATAACAAGTGGAAAATAACAATTTTAAAAATCATAGAAAATGACATTTGTCAAAATGAAGGAGAAGATACAAATGACAAAAGTATTTTCATTTATTAGGTAGGATTCTATAATTATATTAATTAATGTATATAATAACTTTCTATTTTTGAATTCCTCTTTCTATTAATATATTAATTAATGTATATGTATATTAATGTAGATAATACATTCAATTTGTGAATTCATATTAATTAATTTTATTAGTATAGATTAATTTAGACCAAATTACATAAATAGCCCATACGGTTTATCAAAAGGTTACAAACGCAATCGTTACTTATTTTTTTATGAACATGGTTTTTGTGGTTACTAAAACTTTCTTTTAATAAACTCGTGTAATACACGGGTTTCACACCTAGTTGTGTATAATTCAAAGAAAACTTTTATTTTCTTAAATAAGTCAAGAATTATAATTATTAGATCTTTTAAATGCATTTTCGGAACGAATGATGTTATACAAAGATGATGGAACTTTTACAATCGTCACAGGTTATGATTTCGGGATTTGACTTTGGTTATGTTTTTTATTTTAGAATTTGATCTTAGTATAGTTTTGATTTCTGTATTCAAGTTTGATTTCTGGGAGGATGTGACCTGATGAAATTGATGATATGGTATGTAGTGGAACCGAAATAGATGGATGGTGTTGATGGTGAAATTAGTGGTTGTCGGTGGCCCGTGGTGGTTGTTGGTGTCTGGCGGTGGTTGTATTGCAAGTATGGGTGGGTCCCATACGTCTATAAATCATGTAATTGATTTTCTTTAAATGATAAATGATAAATGATAAACAAATAATAAAAAAATTGAAAAAGAAAATAAAAAGGGCAATATAGTCTTTTCATGTTGGGGAGGGGCAAAGAGCGCAATAAAATCAAACTATGAGGGTGGTCCGAGTGCAAAAAAACATTAGGGACTGAAAGCATAATTTTTTGACCAAACCACAGGGACGATTTCGGTAATTTGTTCTTAATTAATTAGTCCGCTTTGATTCCATCTTCTTCTCCACACCAAGTCTAGTCGTTTGCATCCACTAATCCGAAAGTATACAACAAGCTCTATGTTTCAAGATTCCGGACTCCCACGATCACTATGTCCTGAATAGTTTTTAATAAATCTGCAATTAAACTCATAAGACTAGATACAAGTAGAAAATAACAAAAAGGAAAATATAGATGCTGATTAACTCAACTATGTATGAAATATGCTAAAATAAATTAATACGATTTAAAGGAAGCTATATAACATCTGAAAATCAGTGCGATTGGCTGATTTGGAAACTATTATATTTATGCAACATCTAAAAGTTATAGGTATTTTTTTATTGTGCTTCCATATATCTTTATTTATTTTTCAGATTCCTAGCTGTTTGAGAAAATGCATGAACTAAAAGATGTTCCAGAAACCACCATTGCCGTCTGAAACCAGATCTGGCAGCATGAGTTTAAGGTCACCATCTGTTAGGGAGGGCTTTAATCCTCCTTGTTAGGTGTATTTTGACATCATTGTAATTAGAGATTTTCCTCCTTAATTACTGTATATTAACTCTGTTCTGAGCAACTTTGTTGCCAGCACAAAATGGAGTTTTGAAATATGTTTTAGGCGATACATCATAAAACTTTTGTTCACAATTCTTTTGATGCGAATCTTTGTGCCTATCTTGTAGGAACTCAGATGCTAAATGCACGCCTTTATGGTTTTTTGATGCAGTACAGAAGCACATTATTTGTAACACACACTTTACAGAGAAAAAAAAATATTATATTTTGAATTGGTTTCTAGGTATAGATCGTATTAGTTTGCTACCTCTGGCAGGTTTTAAGCAAAATTTCAAATTATGCCGAAATAACTGAAATTATTAATGATAATGTGTGATTACCTTAAATCTTTGATTTTAAATGATTTGGATAATTATGATATAGAAAACAGCAAAATTTTAGGACAATCAAAATTGGAGTCTAGGATGATGGAGATTTTGCACGACTGTACCAATCAATCAATCAATCATGAAGGTCCTTCAACTTGAAAGTATTAAAACTCTTCCCATGCTAAAATGTATGAAATAAACATATGCTAAATTTTGTAACATATATTAAAGTGTCTTCTTTTTTTTATTAAAAACAGACAGCAGAACCCCAAAAACAGGGGAACAGATTGTAAGAAATGGATATTCAGAGGAGTTGGAAGGGAGCAGCCCCACGACTTGTTTTGCTGCTACTGGATTTTGGAATTGGATTTTCAGTGCTTAATTCCATTTGGGGAAGTTAGTCCCTAGCTTGCAAGAGCTCATATCAATAGACACTATATAAGATAGGTTTGACATGTGATCTGTGGATGGAGCACCTTTAAGTGAGTTTTTTGAAAGATTTATTTCAATAGCCTTCGACTTTCCAATGTTTTCAGAGACAGCACCTCTAAGATAATTAAAAGAAATGTCAAGCTTTTGAAGCCTTGGTATTTCCCACAACTTCTCACATATAATTCCATTTAAGTAATTATCAGATAGGTATAGAGATTCTAGGGATGAGAACTTTTTGATATGATCGGACAATAACCCTGTAAATTGGTTAAAAGAAGCATCCAGTTTTTACAATAAGTGATGTGCATCCAGACAAGTTTTTCAAAAAATCAGGAAACATGACAGCAGCAGAGTTTCTATACAGTGACAAAGTTAAAAGAAGCATCCAATTTTTACAATGTTGCTAGAGAGATCAAGATCACAAAGCTTATTGCCGATTCGGAACAACCAACGATACATGGGTGAGGTGAGATTGTTGTTTCCAAGAGAAAGGAATTGAATAGATGAAGAAGATTTGAAATATGAAGAATATGGATACAGAGCTCACATCCCTCTAAATTTAAAAATGTTAGTTTTGGGAGACTCAAAATTGCATCTACGCAATGATTTGCTTTGGCTAGGGAAGTCCCATCCATTAGCAATGAGTGCAATACATTGCTATGTAATTGAGATGATAACAATATCAAAATGTTTTTTTTTTCAAAGAAAATAGGGAAAATGATTTAAAGGCCCAACAAAGTTTTCAAATCATTCAAAAAACCCCAATCATGTTTTGTCTGTTCAAGAAAACTCAACAAATTTAACATTTTGTCTAAAAAGTCCAACAAAATTCCACCCCGTTCAAAAAATCCCAGTTTTGTTTTGTTTAAGTTTGTTGAGGTTTTTTTTTAAACAGTCAAAACATGATTGGAGTTTTTTAAACGTTTTGGAAACTTCGTTGGTCTAACAAGTCATTTTCCCGATACGGTATATAAGCCACGTCATCTGTTTCTCTTATTTGACTTTCAGGAAAGTGTAACTTAGTTGGGCTTTTTAGACAAAATGTTAAGTTTGTTGGGTTTTTTTGAACAAACAAAACATGATTGGACTTTTTTGAACGGTTTGAAAACTTCGTTGGGCTCTTAAGTCATTTTCCCAAGAAAATATTATTGTGAGAACTGACTGAGGCGCTTTCCTGTCACATAGGCTAAATAAGAAAACTACAGGATGATTTTACATTTTTATCCTTCTAAAAATAAGTAGTTGATACAATTACAACCATATAAAATATTTAGTTATATCATTGTCTTGATAGAATATGGAAAGCCCCTGACAAGTGACAGGGTGTATTTCATAGAAGGAATGCAGTGTTAGACTGATCATAATGTAACATAAAAACAATATTGATCCAATAATGCATTAGGAGCGACTTCTAATTATAACAGCGTGAGTTAGACGTCTTTGTTTTTCATACTGTAAGAAACGATCTTGAAACAAGAAATCATCCTCCTCAATTATTGGATTCGATTTAAAAAAATTCTAAAGGAAACATCAAAGAAAAAACCACAACTAGATTAGACATAATGGGAAACGATGAGACTTATAAGAGTTATACAGCTGAAAATAAAAAATTAAGAGAAAAATTAAACTACGTGTCTCACAACTCACGTATCATCAATTAACTAATGTACACGCGTTATTCTTCATATATTTTGGAAAACAGACTCTAATTTCACAAAAAATAAAGTTTGAGGAAGAGGATAACGGATCTTGGAGAAGGGGTTTGCTATCATCAATAATCAGGCTTGAATTGGTGATTTTAGTGCTGAGTTCTCTTTTGCCTCTTGCCTCTTGCAGCTTCTGTTTCACCTTCACCATCACTGGTGCCTCTGTAGCAGGAATTAATCCGCAGTTTTCATCTCCAACTCAAGTCACTCAACGATAAGACACAGTGCCACATTCCAGTAACGTTTTACTGTCTACTTTTTTGTGGCCCATACTATTAACAAACCAAGTTACTAGGCCGAATATTTGCTCAACAAGTGAACAAACAGCACAAAACACAATAGTAATAAGACATTTTCTTTTCATATTTTGTTTTTCCTAAATTTGATAAAAAAAAAGTTTATTATATTTGAAAAATTCAGAACCAAATAATTCAAGTAATTGAAAATTAGGGGTTTTATATAAAGTGGCAAAAATATTATTAATATTTTACTGTAAACATATAATATAAGGCTAGTTGTCTCAAAATAAGATACAAGAAATCTCATATCATTATGAAAAATAACTGTTTAAAACAACATGAATTTCGTCGAGTCTCTTTTTTATCTAAAAATATGTTGTATGGATAAATGATATTTAAAAATAAATATGTTTGACAAATTGAAAAAATAAATGAGGGCAAATTTACAAAATGTTAGATATTAACATGGAAAGACTGTTTGACCGGACTTTTTGTATTAAGTCAAATTTTCTGCATTAAATTAAAAAGAAACACCCATTTATTGTATATACAGTAATCAAAATATTTATCACAATCTTGCTTAACATCACCATATCCAACTTCTTCAGCAGTATTATCATGCTCCTCATCAGTCCAGTCAACAATCATGCCTGATAAAACAGAAAATAAGGTATTTAATCTCTCATCTTTGCAAAAGACTTAAATGCCCTCCTCATCCATTGTAACAAACACAGGAAAAATATAACTATATTTTAAACAATGTATGGTATACCTCTCTTAATGCAAGATTGTTCTAGTTCTTTATTACCTTCTTTACACCGAGTTTTAGATTAGTCAAGCAAATTAACCAAGAACAAGACTGAACACAACATGACTTGCTTTTGGCATTTACTCTCGCTACTTAGTAACCACCCTGCATGTTTAGCAGCCTGAAACAACAAAATCAATATATAACTCACCAATGTTCTTGGACCTTTTTACCCCTGTATAGAAGTGACTTACTGTGAAAAACATTTCAAAGTGATCTTGCTGGCCTATATCAATGATGTATATTATCCACTCAGCTTTTTCCACATTCAGTTGATACCTATATATTTAGAAAAATAGTGTACAAAGCCTGTCCATTGTAAGAAGACAAAAATGCCCCGAAGACTAATAAAGATATATATTGATCAAATTAGAGTTTATTTAAAGAAACACAGCAATAAGAGGTATCTTTTTTCGTTCAATAAAGATCACGATGAGCTCCTTCATTTTCTTCAATCAATCCATTGTGCTTCAAGAGACCTAGAGTCCCAGGAGGAATATATAACTTTACAACTTTCTAAGGCATCACAAGTCTTAAAAAGTTAAAGGTTCGGATACCTTCCATATCAATTAAACGCAATTCAAAAGACATAAACGCAACAATCATTATTCTTGTATAACACCATTATTTTGCTATTATAGAAAAGATCTCAATTGTAAACCCAAAATTTAGAATTCATCAGTTTCATGTTAGCATAGACTAGGTAACCCACAAGTAACGAGTATATAAGGTTGAATCATCCTTCCAGCACTAATTTTTAAGATAATCTACATTAATGAATTGGTAACAATTTGAATATTAAATACATTTTAGAAGAAAAAAAACGTTTCTAGGGCGCCTTATCTCACGCAACTCCGGAAAATGGCCACCCATGGTGTTGATGGCATGTTTATTGATTAGGGGACTTAAAAACCCTGCCAAATACAAGTGAAACATGGTCTGACATTACTATACCTCTTGTTCTAAAGTAAGAACAGTAATAGGTTTATGAAGCAACATACAAAACAGAAAAAAATAATTAAATACAGACAGCTACTTATGTGCAATCCTCCGTAATTTTGCAATGAACACCACCACCTTCACATAAACCCAATCTTTGAAGTTATCATAAAGGTGAAAAAATGCATGCCGCCCACGACGGTTGAGAAGTAGAGCGCCACATGCTATCCAAAATCCTGTCACAAAACCAGTGCCCCCACCAATACAGAACCATCCCCAATCTTCATCTGTGTCACTCTCACCAACAGGAGGTGGTATTTTTGGATCTTCATCTCCAAGACATTTTGTGGTAAGGAGAAGTCCACACAGTCCTGCATTTCCATTGTAGCTTGAAGGTTGAAAGGATTGGAGTTGAGTGCTGGATGGGATTCTCCCTGACAAGTTATTACACGACACGTCTAGGTAACCCAAAAAATTCATCTGAGACATGCTTGATGGTATCCCTCCTGATAGACTGTTTCTAGATAAATCCAAAGCTACAAGATTTTTCATCTCACCAACTTGCTGTGGAATCTCTCCAAGTAGAGCGTTATTTGACAAGTTGAGGGCAAGCAGTTCATGAAGGTTGGTGAGTTCATGTGGGATATGTCCTGTTAAATTGTTGCTTGACAGGTCAATGGCCTTCAACAATCCCAGATTACTGGTGAATTCACACTCACTTCCTTGCCACTCGATCATTGCATGGGCAACATATTCCTGATCATCGCGCTCCTCATTTCGGTTCCCAAATAAACCAACTAAATAATCTAGACACCCACAAGAAGACCATCGAGTTGTAAATGGATGCACATTTGGTGGCAGTAAGAATCCTTCTTGAACCATTCTTGTAAGATTATTCAAACATGAGGGGATGCTTCCATGGAAATTGTTCCTTGAAAAGTCTAAAATTTGAAGATTCGGTAATTGACATAAATGTAAAGGGATGGTTCCGAAGAAGTTGTTTGATCTTAGGATAAGACCATACAACCCCGATAAGTTTTCCCCAATCGAAGCAGGCATGTTACCAGAAAATCTGTTGGCCCCCAAATTCAAAAAACTCAAACTCGTGCAATTCTTTAGAGACAAAGGCAGTTGTCCAGATAAGTCGTTCTTGTATAAATACAACACCTCAAGATTGATCAAAGATCCAATAGAGGGAGGAAGTCTTCCAGATAGACTGTTGTGTCCTAGATTAAGAACTTTCAGTTCTTTGAAATGCCACAAACAGTCAGGAAGCTGTCCGCTTAGAAAGTTATGGGAGAGGTCAAGAAATTGTAAAAACCCATCAACAAATTGGCATATGAAGGAGATTCCTCCAGAGAATTTGTTTCTTGAAAGATTTAATGATGCCAAATGGGGAGGAAGATGCGGTATTGGACCGCTAAAACTGTTGGAACTCAAATCTATCGTTTTGGAAAAATCTCTTGATGATAAATCTGGTACTTCCCCACTGATGTTGTTGGAAGAGAGATTCAAAGAGCTTAAATGTATGTTCCAAAATTCTGGAGGAACGGTGTCTGAAATACTAGTATTGGAAATATCAAGCTCGTTAAGTTTTTTCAGCATTTGAATCCATTTGGGGAAGTGAGGCCCTAGCTTACAAGAGTTCAGATCAATATACGTTACAGAAGACTGGTTTGACATGTGATCTGTGGAAGGAACTCCTTGCAGTGGGTTTTTTGAAAGATTTATAATAGAAGCCTTCGAATTTCCAATGTTTTCAGAGATGGCACCACTAAGATGATTGTGAGAAAGGTCAATATGTTTAAGGCTGGATAGTTCCCACAATTTCTCACTTATGGTTCCATTAATGTGATTATCTGATAGGTTCAATCTTATTAGGGAACTAAACTTTTGGATGTCATCGGACAAAGACCCTGTAAATTGGCTTCTTTCAGCATACAAGGATCGTAATGTAAGTGATGCGCATCCAAACGACAAGTTGTACAGAAAAGAAGGAAAGTTGACAACATCAGAGTTGTTATTGAAGTACAAATTATATAAACTAGAGAGGTTACCAAGATATTTGGGTATCCCATCTAACATGTTGCTAGAGAGATCAAGATGACGAAGCTTATTGCCGGTTAATGGGTACAACCAACCATACATGGATGAGGTCAGATTGTTGTTTTGGAGAGAAAGGTATTCAATAGATGAAGAAGAAGAGTTGAGAAATGAAGAAGAATATGGATATATGAGCTGTGACAGCTCACATCCATCTAAACTTAAATATGATAGGTTCCGGAGACTCAAAATTACATCTACCCAATGATTTTGTTTGGCAAGGGAAATCCCATCCATTCTAAGCACCTTCAAGTGAGAAAGATGAGACAACCACTCCATATGTTCAACACTACATCTTCCAACGTATCTAAGGGAAAGGTATTGCAAGTTGGTGAGGTTTCCAAACTCTGGAGGAATGGTTCCATAAAGAGAGTTATTTGAAAGGTCAAGGAACCTTAGTTCAGTCAAGGAACCAATGGACCTGGGAATGGTTCCATGAAAAGAGTTGTGGGAAAGGCGAAGGTCGGTTAATTCAGTCAAGGAACCAATGAAGGTGGGAATGGTTCCATGAAAAGAGTTGTGGGAAAGGTGAAGGTCGGTTAATTCAGTCAAGGAACCAATGAAGGTAGGAATGGTTCCATGAAAAGAATTGGAGGAAAGATCAAGATAACTCAAGTAGCTTAAGTTAGCCAATGAATGGCTAATCTCACCTACAAGACCAGCGTCGTACAAATTAAGAACTGTGACATGATGACCTGTTTGGTTGTCGCACGTGACTCCTATCCATTGACAACAGTCATCATCTTCAGGTCTCCATGTAGAGAGACTACCATAAGGGTCTTGAAGGTTTGCTTTGAATTGAAGGAGAGCATCTCTCTCCTTATCCAAATGTTAAAGATCATCACTATCCTAATAGAACAAATATTATTTAGAAGACTTTAGCTTGTTCTATAATGCTCTAGAAGATTCTAGAACATTATCGAAGACTATGGAAGACTCTGGAATATACCGGAAGAGTCTAGAATACTCTAGAACGACATGGAAGACCCTGGAAGGTTATGGATCATTCTAGAAGACACTGGAGCAACCTAGACTTCTCCAGAACATGGTAGAACGTTCTAGAAACATATGGAAGCATGTAGAGTATGTTAGATAGTTCTAGAGTTATCTAGTATGTAGTAAGTGTATGCTAGTATCTAGAACCTTCCTAAGAGGCCTGTAAATAGGTATGGAGCTCATTTGCTCCAAACCATCCAAGAAAGCCTCAAAGAAAGCAAAGTGTGTAGTAGTCTCACAAAGTGTAAGTTCTCCTTAAGTGTCTTAATAAGAATCTTGTTGTTTCCCATATAAAAGAGTCGTGTTCAACAATCTGGTATCAGAGCAAGGTTTCTTGATAGTGAGAACGAGTGAGTCTCGTTGTATCGTGAGTAGTTTGTAACTCTGCAAGTTTAGTATCAAAACTAGCTTGTTTGGTATTACCGAGGTACTGCCAACACGATGGGTGATCTCCAAGTCGTCGGAGGAATCAAGAAACTCAACAACAACAACTACAAAACGTGGGAAACATGTATGAAGTCCTACTTACAAGGACAAGATCTATGGGAGATCGTTGGTGGAAGCGAAACTACGCCACCAGAGGAAGACGTTAATGGCGCCTTGTGCAAATGGAAAATCAAAGCAGGCAAAGCAATGTTTGCCTTGAAGACCACAATCGAGGAAGAGATGTTGGAGCATATTCGGGACGAGAACACCCCGAAAGAAGCTTGGGACATGTTTGTGATGCTTTTCTCAAAGAAGAACGATACAACACTACAACTTTTGGAGAACAAGCTATTATCAATCTCAAAACGTGACATGACGATTGCTTAATATTTCCACAAGGTCAAGTTGATATGTCGGGAGATTACTGAACTAGATCCGCAATCCGTCATTGCAGAACCTCGAATGAAGAGGATCAATATCCACGGACTGAGGCCGGAATATAGAAGCTTTGTTACTGCTGTACAAGGATGACCCGCTCAACCATCACTTGTAGAGTTTGAGAATTTGTTGTCCAGCCAAGAAGCTATGGCTAAGCAAATGGGAGGCATCACGCTGAAGAGTGAAGAAGAAGCACTCTACACAAGTAAAAGTCGGAGGAATTTCAAGCCACCTTCTAAAGAAGGATACAAAAATGCTGACAAAGGGAAGAGTCAGTCAGGAACCTCACAACCATGGAGATCTCAAAAGACCGACAATAAGAGTTCTCGGGGGAGGAGGTTCGAAGGCAACTGCAACAACTATGGAAAGTGGGGCCACATGTCCAAGGATTGTTGGTCAAAGAAAAAGTTTGTGGAAAGTAATGTCGTAACCTCCAAAAAGGAAATAGAGGATGAATGGGATGCTAAGGCATTATGTGCCATAGAAGAAAACGAGTTGACACTCATGGCAATGATGGGAGAGTGTATCAACTATGAGAATGACTGGATCATTGATTCAGGATGCTCCAATCACATGACTGGTGATCAGAACAAACTACAAGACGTGAAGGAGTACAAAGGGAGTCGCATGGTACTTACAACCAACAATGCACGACTTCCAATTGCTCAGATTGGAAAAACAACGATCATGCCTGGTAATAAATCTGACATGGTGTCACTACATAATATCTATCACATGCCAGGTATGAAGAAGAACTTGTTGTCGGTATCGCAACTAACATTGTCAGGCAACTACGTCTTGTTTGGCCCACAAGATGTGAAGGTCTATCGAGATCTTAAAATATCAGAAAAGCCAACAATGGAAGGACGGAGAGTGGAGTCCGTCTATGTGCTCTCAGCGGAGTCTACATATGTAGACAAGACTCGAAAGAACGAGACATCTGATCTATGGCATGCACGATTGGGACATGTTGGCTATCACAAGTTAAAGGTAATAATGGAGAAATTCATGCTTAAAGGCTTACCTCAACTTGAAGTCAAAACAGATATTGTTTGTGCTGGATGCCAGTATGGTAAAGCTCATCAATTACCATACAAGGAGTCAATTTTTAGAGCAAAGAAGCCACTGGAGTTAATCCACTCGGATGTGTTCGGTCCAGTCAGTTAGCGGGATGCGGTACATGGTGACGTTCATTGATGATTATTCGAGATATGTGTGGGTTTTCTTCATGAAAGAAAAATCTGAAACATTCTCAAAGTTTCTAGAATTCAAGACAACGGTCAAAGGAGAAGTGAGAAAGAAGATTCAGTGTCTATGCTCAGACAATGGAGGAGAATACACCTCGGAAGAATTCAATCGCTATCTGAAAGAATGTGGTATACGTCATCAATTCACATGTGCCAACACACCTCAAAAAAATGGTGTAGCTGAGAGAAAAAATCGACATCTTGCATAAATTTGTCGAAGAATGTTACACGCGAAGAATGTCCCAGGAAGATGTTGGGCTGAAGCAATGCGAACTGCTGCCCATGTGATCAATAAACTTCCCCAACCAAGGTTAGGTTTCATCTCACCATTTGAAACACTATGGAACATGAAACCTACTGTTAACTACTTTCGAGTATTTGGCTGCGTCTGCTACATATTTGTGCCTAGCCATTTACGTAGCAAGTTTGACAAGAAAGCAGTCAGGTGTATATTTGTTGGATACGACAATCAAAGAAAAGGGTGGAGATGTTGTGATCCAACAAATGGAAGATGCTACACTTCAAGAGATGTAGTGTTTGATGAAGCATCTTCATGGTGGTCCTCAAAGAAGAAAGTATTACCAGACTCGGAAAATATTGAAGAAATTTTAAAACAAAAGATGGGGAACAAACTGCACACATTTGGTCAAGTGTCGACACACCTGAAGATCCGAGTGACACTGATGTCATTGAGCAAGAAGTAACTCAAACAAGTGATGTCGGTGAAAGGGAGACGCCGCCTCCACAACTTCGAAGGACGGAAAGAATTTGAAATCCTAATCCCAAGTATGCTAATGCGGCCATTTTAGAAGATGGTGTTAAAGAGCCGGAGACATGTGAAGAAGCAATTAAGAATAAAGCTTGGCAGAAGGCAATGGAAGAAGAAGTTACAGCCTTAGAGCAGAATCAAACTTGGGAACTAGTACCAAGACCAAGAGATTTAAAACCCATTTCCTGCAAGTGGGTTTATAAAATAAAGCGTCGCCCAGATGGATCAATTGAGAGATACAAGGCTCTTCTGGTGGCTCAAGGGTTCTCACAACAATATGGATTGGACTATGATGAAACATTTAGTCCAGTGGCGAAGATAACTACTATATGGGTGCTGTTAGCTCTTACAGCTAGTAAAGACTGGAAATTATGGCAAATGGATGTGAAGAATGCTTTCTTGCATGGAGAATTAGACCGAGAGATCTACATGAACCAACCAAAGGGATTTGAGGATGAAGTTAATCCCAATCATGTGTGCAAGCTGAGAAAAGCTCTTTACGGATTGAAGTAGGCACCAAGAGCCTGGTATGGTAAGATTGCTGAATTTCTTACCCGAAGTGGTTATTCGGTTGCACATGCAGACTCAAGCCTGTTCGTCAAAGAAAAAGAAGGGAAGTTGGCAATTGTGTTGATTTATGTGGATGACTTGATCATCAACGGGGATGACGAAAGAGAAATCCATCAAACAAGAGAAAATCTATCGGTGCGATTCCAAATGAAAGAGCTGGGGGAGCTTAAACACTTCTTGGGGCTAGAAGTTGATCGTACAAAGGAAGGGTTGTTCCTCTGCCAACAAAAGTATACAAGAGATATACTTCAAAAGTTTGGCATGTTGGAGTGTAAGCCAGTATCAACACCAATAGAGCAAAATGCCAAGATATGTGCTCATGAAGGAAAAGAGTTGGACGATGGAATGATGTATCGACAACTAGTAGGTAGTCTTATCTACCTAACTTTATCTCGGCCTGACATTGCTTATGGTGTTGGAGTTATGAGTCGATACATGCAAAATCCGAAGAAACCTCATTTGGATGTTGCCCGACGGATCTTGAGATATGTCAAAGGTAAAATTGACTATGGTCTCTTGTATAAAAGAGGAGAAGACTGCAAGTTGGTTGGATATTGTGATGCTGACTATGTAGGAGACCATGATACCCGAAGATCAACCACTGGGTATGTGTTCAAGCTTGGGTCAGGACCAATATCATGGTGTAGTAAAAGACAACCAACAGTATCATTGTCAACCACGGAAGCGGAGTACAAAGCAGCGGCCGTAGCAGCTCAAGAAAGTACATGGTTGGTACTCCTAATGAAGGACTTACATCAAAAAGTTGACTATGCAGTACCACTTCACTGTGACAACCAATCTGCAATTCGGCTGGCAGAAAATCCAGTATTTCATGCTAGAACAAAGCATGTGGAAGTGCATTATCACTTTATCAGAGAGAAAGTCTTGATGGAAGAAATTGAGATGCGACAGATCAAGACCGATGACCAAATAGCAGACTTGTTCACCAAAGGGCTGAGTACTGGAAAATGTGAAGGTTTTCGCTGTCAGCTTAACATGGTACGAAGAATGAGGGCTAGTGCTGAGGGGGAGTGTTAAAGATCATCACTAGCCAAATAGAACAAATATTATTTAGAAGACTTTAGCTTGTTCTATAATGCTCTAGAAGATTCTAGAACGTTATGGAAGACTATGGAAGACTCTGGAATATACCGGAAGAGTCTAGAATACTCTAGAACGACATGGAAGACCCTGGAAGGTTATGGATCATTCTAGAAGACACTGGAGCAACCTAGACTTCTCCAGAACATGGTAGAACGTTCTAGAAACATATGGAAGCATGTAGAGTATGTTAGATAGTTCTAGAGTTATCTAGTATGTAGTAAGTGTATGCTAGTATCTAGAACCTTCCTAAGAGGCTTATAAATAGGTATGAAGCTCATTTGCTCCAAACCATCCAAGAAAGCCTCAAAGAAAGCAAAGTGTGTAGTAGTCTCACAAAGTTTAAGTTCTCCTTAAGTGTCTTAATAAAAATTTTGTTGTTTCCCATATAAAAGAGTCGTGTTCAACACCAAACACTTCTTTCTGATAACACCATTATCATCTCCTCCTCCTCCTTCCACTGCTACGAATTGGTTGGTAGTTGTATTCTGAAGGAGTAGCAAGACAAGTGAGAAAACTATAAAAACACAAGGATGCATCATGTAAATACAAATTTTTGTTTGTGTTGATGTATGTATCAAGATGTCCCTGTGAAGATTAAGGTTTATATAGTGATAACTGTGAAAATGAATTATTAAAGTGTATGTATGTACTCAAATTGGTGGCCTATTTGCATGGGGCATACAACACTTACTTTCCATGAAATTTAAATTGTCCCAAAGTAGTCCTTCAAAGACTTGCAAGTCTTGAAAATTTGTATTTAATATTAATATCTTTTCCAATATTGTGATATTTTTTGGTCATCAGTATAATTTTAAAAAAGCAAAATGATGGAATCAAATAGAGTAACCATCCATGAAATACGGATATGACAATTTGGGACTAAGAATGTAATGACTATGTAAAGCATTCTACAACTATCACCAATTTCTCATCCACTCCCTCTTTAAGTCATTTTCATTATAACAAAATCAAATCCATCAAAATAACCATCGCAAAAAATACAAATTTCAGAAGAAAATATTTCATCTAAACCTAATAAATTTATTTTTCGAAACATCTTTTGTATAATTATAGGTCATGTAAATTAATGTTTATGATTACGATCAACACACACAGACATGTAACTGATGCAATAATAATAAAGAACACAAGGGTCTCCATCCCTCCAAGTCCCTCCATCAACCATCACACCCCAACTCAAGATCCATGAAAAAAATACTTCACAACTCAACAATTACAATAATTATTTTTTACTTATTAACCAAAAGAAGAGTTATATTATTTAATAAAAATATATGTACAAGGTTTTTTTTTAGTTTCACATTTAGATAGTTTGTAAAATTACAACAAAAAAATTATTATAATATTATCATTTTAGAATACGTAAAAAGAATGCAATGTGACTCGATAATGTAAAAAGAATGCACTGATTGACTCAATAATGTAAAAAGATGTAATGCTGAGTCACTAAGATAAAAAGAGGGACAATCCTAATTGACAATGGTGGCCCTAAACGACTAAAGGGCGACTGAGACTTCTTTCTTTTTTATACCGTAAGAAATGCTCTAGACCAATTTTGACAACAGTGCAACTTCTTTTTTTATATCATAAGAATCATCCTTCTTGAATTTTGGATCTGATATCAAAAATCTAAGAGAAACATAAGGACAAAACAACAACTACTTTTGATTCATTCATTTATAGCTAACTGAATATTAAGGGAAACGATGAGACCTATTAAAATTACACTACGGAAATTAAAATATAAACAGAAAAATCAAACTGAGAGTTTAACATAGAAATTAGCATCAATTAACCAATGTACACAGGTTAAACTTCATAGAATTTCGTAAAACGGATTAAGCTTACAAGAAAAAAAATTATTGTACGTTTGAGAAAGTGGTTACCGGATCTAGTAGACAAAGGTTGATATCTTCAATACTGAGCTTGAATTGGGGATTTTTATTGCCGATTTCTATTTTGCCTGCTACTAGTACTGCTTCACCATCACCATCGCCGGCTGAATTCAAAGTTGTTCTGTCATCTGTGTAGTTTTCATCTTCCGATCCAAACCAGCAAACGATCAGTTGCTGGACAGTAAGAAAGTCACCAATGTTTTTGCTATTGGCGAACAGGCTATAGGCCAACAAGCATACAATATAAGGCCCATGCTCGATGTTTGCTCAAAAAAAAATCAAGGCCCAATGATACCATGAAACATGTTTTTTTTTACCATTTTGTTTGCTCAAAATCCATAAGTATTTGCTTATATTATAAAAGAGAACTAAGGGTGCAATAATTCAACTAGCTAGAAGTTAGGCTTTTTGTATAAATTATCAAATAGTATGATCTACATTTTACTTTAAATAAAACTATAAAAGTATATAACAATAAGATCATAGGATGTAGGCAAGATGTATTATTATATACAAAATAAATTCAAGTACACATTTAAGATATGTCATAGGCATATTTACCATTGTATTGAAGATATCAACCGATTAGAAAGGACCTACCGATTAATCATTGCATACATAATGAGTGAAACATTATAAAATGATGGAATTTTAACATTTTGAAGAAGTTTTATCTCAATGGAAACTATTTGAGACATGATTAGTGTTATATTAATCATATTAACCTATTTTGTTATCATATTAGTGGTATTTACGAACTTTGATATGATATTAGTCATATTTAATTTCTTAAAATACAACAAATTAGCAATTAATGGTACCCGATTAATCCTCCGATTAATATCCGTCTATCCGATTAATCCCTTGACCCCAATCCATCGACTAGCTAATGTCGAGCGATTTTTGCAACCTTGATATTTACGAAAAAAATGATAAGATATAAATTATATAACCAAAAAAATGTGAAAGTAAATCAATTAACCATCATAAAATTTAATTAAATGATGCAAATGAACTCTTGTTTAACATTTTCATATTAACTGTTAACTTTTAAGTGGAGATTCAGCAAGAATATCACATGTATTTGAGAATAAAGAGAGACAAGGATTGATGCTTAATGATTGTTTATTTCACACTCTTAAAAACAAGAATAGAACAGACTATTTAAGCTAAACACATGACTAAAAGAAAATAACAACCTATCCACTATCTCAACTAAATGCATAATAATAGGAAATAACTGACCGGACACTAAGGCCACTACTCCTACAAAAGAAAGACTAAAAGTACGGAAGCTTGAGCCAAAGTATTGAACCAGTCCAGGTCATGTGGCAGTAAAGATGGAATTAGATGTTGCTTAGTCATCAAACTCCCTCTCAACATCATGCTTCTTCATCCCCAATTTTGAGCTAAACTTTGTTAAACATGGCTTGGAAAGCCCCTTTGTAAGCATATCAGCTACATGTTTCTTGGTGTTTACATACACCAAATCAATTTCCCCCAACAGTACTTTCTCACGAACATAATGGTATTGGATCTCAATATGTTTAGAACGAGCATGAAATGTAGGATTACTGACGAGCTGTGTGGGTGACATATTATCACAACGAAGTATTACTTTGTCTTCAACTTCTAGCTTCAGATCAGTCAACATCTGTTTCAACCAAGTGCACTATTGTGTAGCCATAGCTGCTAATCTGTATTCTGATTCTGTGGTCGACAGGGTACCATTGGCTGTAACTTGCTTCACCATGAAATAGCCCCTTTACCAAGCATAAAAACATACACAGTGGTTGATCGGCGTGAGGTTGGATCTCTACCATAATCTGCATCAGAAAATCCTTCAAGCTTGAGGCTAGTCGCCCTCTTAAACGATATTCCAAGCCCGATGGTAGCCTTCACATAACGCAACACTCTCCTCACAACATGCAAGTGAGGCCTTCTAGGTTTTTGCATAAACCTGTTGAGTACTCCAACAAAAAAGGCTAAGTCGGACGTGTTAGAGTCAGGTAGATTAAGCCACCCACAACCTTTCTATACATTGTTGCATCTTTTAGTTCTCTTCCTTCAAACTGATGGAGTTTAACATTCGGATCCATTGGCGTTACATCTGGCTTTGAGTCTAGCATTCCAATTTTTTCAAGAAGCTCTGTGGTGTACTTTTATTGATGAAGCATAAGTTCTCCATCCTGTTTATACTTCAGCTATAGCCCAAGAAAATGCTTCAGTAACCCAAGGTCTTTCATACAAAAACCTGTGCACAGATTCACCTTAAGCTGAACTATAACTTCTTCATAGTCTCCTGTAATTATAAGGTCGTCTGCATACACAAGTACCACAGCCACTTTTGAGCTACAACTTTTCACAAACAAACTTGCATCTGAATTGCAGCCTACAAACCCATTAAGAAATAAAAATTCAGATATTTTCCCGAACCATGACCTAGGAGACTGCTTTAACCCATATATTGCTTTATTGAGTTTGCAAACATAATCAGGATGACTTGAACTTTAAAATCCCAATGTTTGGTCCATGTATATTACATGGTCCAAAGTTTCATACAGGAAGGCGTTATTCACATCCATTTGATGTAATAACCACCCTTTATGAGCTGCTACGGCTAACAGAACACGTACCGAAGTGAGTTTAGCGACTGGGCTGAAAGTTTCTTCGTAATCCAAACAAGTCTGTTGCGTAAACCCTCGAGCCATAAGTCGTGCTTTATACCTCTCTATAGACCCATCAGTTTTCAACTTCAATTTAAACACCCTTTTACAGGAAATGGGTTTGGTGTCTACTGGCTTCAACACAAGGTCCCAGGTTTCATTTCTCTTCAAGGCATCAATTTCATCCTTGATTGCAAGTCTCCATTCCTGTTTCACATTAGCTTCTTCAAACGATTTTGGTTCTCTTACATCATCAACCAGTGTGGCCACGTGAGCACACTTTTGATTTGGTCTCCTTATTCTTGTGGAGTGTCGTAGTTCTCCATTATTTCCAGTATTACTTGTAAACACTCCTTATTGCCAAGAGTTTTTGACTCGTTCCTCCATCTGGTACTTCATCCCCCATACTTGCTTCATCACCTGTACTATCAATTTCGACTTCAGTTGAGAGCATATCAGGTAGCAAAACACTTATTTTATTTTATGTATAATCCGGTTGGAGCACATTTCGGCGGTCTCTTTTACTTCAGGCCACCATGATGAAGTTTCATCAAACACGACAATACGAGACACCCACTTTCTAGTTACCAGATCATAGCAACGCCATCCCTTTTTCTTATTATTATAACCAACAAAAACACATTTAGTTGCTTTCTTCTCTAGCTTGTGTCGTTGGTTACTGGGTACAAACACAAAACATATGCAGCCAAAAACACGGAGGAAGATCACATTAGGCTTATTCTTGAATAATTTTGAGTATGGAGACATGTAGGCCATGCTTTGTTGAGGAAGTCGATTAATCAAGAAAGCTGAAAGTCTGCATTGCTTCAGCCCACAGGTACCCCTAGGTACATTTTTTGAGTGCATCAAGCTGCCACATATTTCTGCCAGGTGTCTATTCATTCTTTCTGAGACTCCATTCTGTTGGGGGGTATTTGCACATGTTAATTGCCTTCGAATTTTACACTCAATCAGAAAGTTGGTGAACTCCTAGGAGAGATACTCCCACCATTGTCTGAGCGAAGAACCCTTACTGATTTTCCAGTTAACTTTTCAGCCTCCAACTTAAAGTCTTTAAACTTGGTTAGAGCTTCACTTTTTTCTTTCTTGAATCCACACTACAAGAAAAAGCATCTATAAGGACGATAACTATAGGGACGACAAAAGTCATTTCTATAGATCATGTCGTCTCTATAGGGTTGACCAAAATTTTTAAACCTGATAATCTATAGAGACGACATTTTGTTGCAATAGGTTACACAGATAGTTGGCGGGTTTGTGAAAAGATATAGCTACGACTTGTCATACCGACAAGTTAGGCGGGAATTTTGGTGGGATACTGAAAACATATGGGAACGACAAGTCTTCCCAAAAAAATTAAACTAGATGTATTTTATATTTTTAATATGTTGTTTATTCAAAATATTGGAGGGGTGTCGTTTTGTTTAAGGGTGTAGGGATGAGAGGTCGTCCCTATAGGGTTTCTACTCCCTAAATTGATGTCAAGAATACATTATCCTCTTCTCTCATTCAATAACAAATCCTTTTCACGTTTTCCTCTTTCTCGATCGGCGATTGGTAGACGTCGAACACCAAGGCACAGGTGGATCGCCTTCACCTCCGGCCTCCAACAACAACCGTTATCATTGCCAACGTTGGTACCGACTCGTTTCCTGCAACCTCCTTTGGTAGTTCATGATGGCAATTCCCTCTTCACTCTTCTATTTACTTTGATCGAAGATTTGCTGCTTTTCTAGATACGAAATCGATGGCTACTTTACCAGCCGAACTCCACATCACAACCATATTCACCACCGACGATGCTTCAATTCCCCTGTGACGACTACTGCTTCTTCACTCTCCAACAACATCCAATTTAGAAAATCATAGAGGTATGTCGTTGATCTGTTTATTTTACTGATGTTTGAGAATCTTCCTTCGATTTTTACTGTTCTAAAGCATCTAATAAAATCATTTAGCACATAGCCCACTCAATCGGTTTGTTTAGATGCAGTGTAATGCTTCCTTCGTGGTTATTTCTTGAGTTGTGGTTATTTTTATTTTGTAAAAGTATCAATAATATGAAATAGGGACATTAAGACTTAATGAGTTAGAGATCCCATTCCCACGTGATGCAGCCAATTGGAAACCATGTTGATCTTACAATTGGTGGTTCAAATGGTCATTTTGAGCTCAATTTCTTCAAGCTGATGATTTCCAGTAATCTTTTATATGTAAGTGGACTTTCTATTTTATAATTCAACAAAAGGATCACTAGAAACCAGAATATTACCATTTATCATGAAATTTTATAGTGGCAAATTTGAGTATATGTTTTAATCTTGACGAACTAACCATGGATTTGTATAATTGTATTCAACAAAAATACCTTGGGGATTGAGAATTGCAGCTCGTCTTGGGTTATCATTCTCAAAGGATATTGAGACAACAATTCATAAACATGCTTCGTCCTTATTGGATTTAAGCCATGTATTTTTTTAGTTCTTTCTTTTTATATGTTATTATAATTATTTTATGTTGATTATATTTTGTCATATAGAGCTGCAGAATCTGCAATACGTCTTCTTCACAAAAATACGTGCTTACTTTTTGACCTTATATCCATCCCTTGCACATATTATTTGTCAAAGTGGATCTTTTAAAAAAGTTATCATCTACAATACAACAATTATATTCTTTCCTAAAAAGTTATATATTTTTTTAAGTTAGAAAAGCAACCTCAAAAACCACCAAAAGACAATTATACATAACTTTTCCAATGAAAAGAGCACGATAATTTTTAAACATCCACCATCAAAACTGTGCTTCAATCACTTGAATACTTAATTCAAGTGATTAATGATTATTTAGGATTAAAATGAATATATTTCTAGAAGCAAATCAACAATCAAGGATAAGCAGTAAGAAAATTAATTATTGAGATAAATGTAAAATTACTTAACTGTCTCTAGCTTTAATCTATGTTGTAGTGATGGCTACAGATGATGAGAGGATTGCAGATTGTTGTCATGGCTTTGGAGCAGATGTCATAATGAAATCTCAATCTTGTCGAAATGGTAAGGTTAAATAGCATTGTTTGTTAAATATAGCATCATTATACTTTGAATAATCTACACAATTATAATTATAATTTACATTGCTATTTCTTGCATCAAAATTACTGGAACTGAACATTGCAATGAGGCACTCCTATAATTGATGGAGATGTCAAAGTTTTACAAGTAAGTTACAATCACACTTTTGTTTGGTATGATGGAATGGAATGACAAATGAATGGAATTGTAACTCTTCATTCCATTCCATGGTGGGAATGGAAATGGAATGCCTTTGCATTTTGTAGGCAACCCCTGATGCTATATTTAGTACTGCAATTACATCTTTGAAAGCAGAAGATGCATGTGATCCAAATCGGGTGAAATGTGTGGTGGATAATCATGGCTATGCAATATATTTTTCAAGGGGACTTATTCCATTTACTTTTTTTGGCACAAATTGTTTAACATGAGTTTCATGTGATACAGGTCAGGGAAGGTCAATTCATAGTTCCCTTATTTACTTCATCTTGGAATCCAGGTATTCAAGATTTATGGATTTTTTTTTTCAAAAATTGTGTAATTAGTGATTGAAAATTTTGAATCATCATATTTCACTTTTTCATTGCATCTACGTGTCCCTTTTTCATCATAACAGTTTTGTGTGTGTGTGTGTTCAAGTGCTAATTTATGTTAAAAATAACATTTTAACCTCACTTGTGCAACAAGGATTAAAATCTTTTAAAAGGTCACAAAGATCAACAAATCCTCCCCACAAACCCCTGTTACAGATATTGGTGAGTCATCATCTAAATATGAACATAATTTTCTGTTTTTAGACAATTAATAATTGGGTTGCTAGTAGATTTAACACTTTTACATATTGGGTTGCTTTTGAGTTTGAGAAAAAAGATGAAAGAGACAAGGACAAAGTGGCACTTTTACAAAGTTGATTGGTGGGGGTGGGGGGTTGAAAATATGAAAGAAACAAGGGCAAAATGGTCATTTTGGAAAATGAATAGTTCAAAAAAAAGAAATAAACATGAAAGAGAAAAGGGCAAATTTGTCAAATAGAAAAATGGATGAAAAGATCAAATAGAAAAAGGACAAAATTGTCATATTTCTTTACAAATGTAATAGTCAAGTTGTTATGATAATGTTGCAGCAGTTGCCAAGACTACCCACAATGAGGAAAGCTGAAGGTAATTGTTGCAATATTTTCCAAATGTCAGAAAGCTGCTCTCTGAAATTCAGAGTGCTGACAAGTGAAGAATTTGATGCAAAGTTTGGTAAATCTGAATTAGTACAGTTTTAAAACATGTAGTGCTTAAGAATCTTCATTCAATTTGTACCATTTTAAAACATGTAATAAAATCATTTAGCACGATTTGTTGCAATTAAATTTATTGTTATAGCTATTTTGTAAATATAATGCTTTAGCTATTTTGGAACTGTGAAAACTAGGAAAATAAACAGAAAAAAGAACAGGGTGTAAATCTGTGGGCATACCTATAGAGACGACATGTCATCTCTATAGGTGAATGTATAGGGACGCCAAATCGTCTCTATAGGTGCATTACTACCATGATTTGTTGTTTCTATAGGTTGGGGTATGTCGTGTATAATTTTATCTCTAGAGACGACATCTTGTCTCTCTAGTTGTTTCTATGGAGACGACAAGTCCTCTCTATAGCTTTATCTATGGTAACCAGAAACATATAGCGACGAACCCTTTAGAGACGATATGTCGTCTCTATAGGGAAGCTATGGCGACGATAAAAAAACATCTATTGCGACGGGGCTATGAGGACGAACACTATAGGGACGACTTGTCGTCGCCGCCATCTATAGGGATGACTTTAGTACCTTTAGAGACGACAAATGTCGTCCCTATAAATCTCATTTCTTGTAGTGCCAAACCAAAGAAACCTTGAAAATTCGTTAATGAATGTAATTAGATACTTCATACCTCCGATAGATGTGCACTTCACAGGTCCGAACACATCAGAATGTACTAGTTCTAATGGTTTTTTGGCTTTGAAACTTGACTGATGGAAATTCTGCAGGTGTGCTTTGCCAAATTGGCACCCGGAACAGACGCCTTTTGGAATACTTGTGGTAGACTTGCAACAACTTTCTTGTTCATCGTCAAGCCAAGCTTGTCATAACTTACATGACCAAGCCTTGAGTTCCACATATCCGCGTTTTGATTCCCTCTTATGTAATCACATATGTTGTTTCAGCCGACAACACATATACCGAGTCATGATGACACCCGCTTAGTATCGGCTTCTATTTGGTCTCAAATTCATCAAATATTTTTACGGATTCTGGCCCAAACAGTACTTATTTTCCGGAGGATGTCACCTATAGAACAAAAAACTAATTCTTTCCCAACCCTTGTATGCGAAACACATTTTTGAGGGTAACCTCGTGGTTATTTGAATCAACTGGAAGAGTGACTTCACCCACATGGGCTATCTTGTGTCTTGAATCATCTACAATGACCACCACTGTAACACCCCAATTCTAGTATGTAATTTAAATAATTATTTTTCAAGTTTTCAAGAGGAACTCGACGAGTCAGTAGCCAGACTCGTCGAGTAGAGTCGGGATATTGAGCACGTGTGAGTTGGCGACTTGACGAGTCCATATTTCGAACTCGGCGAGTCCGCTAGCCTGGATGAAACCCTAATTTCAAGGGTTTGCACCCTATTTAATCAACTTTTAGGACCCCAAGTCAGCCCCCATCACCCCCCATAGCATCCTTCTCGAAACCCTAGAACTCTCTTAGAATTTTTGTGATTTGGTGTGATTCTTTGAAGATCTTGAGAGAATAAGGAAGGTAGATCAAGAGGAGAAGAAGGAGATCCAAGATCCTTGTGGCATTTCAGAGTATAGCAAGCTATAACTCGACCCTTTTCTGTTTCTATGCTTTAATCCCCTTTGGAACACCATTAAAGCTATTCTTGAACCATCTCTTGTCTTGGTAGTAGCATAGAGGACACATTGAGATGAATAGCCTTCGGATCTTGCCATGTGTGAGTTCTAGAAGCCTAGATCTAATACCTTTACGGGGCCATATTGCATGAAAGCCCTAGATCTACTCTTATAGTGTGTTTTGAGCCTTAAACCTTCGTTTGGTGTTTATTTACACGTAAAGTTGGAAACTTTACATGTTAAACAAGCCCTTAGAACCCAGATCTACGAATGGAATGAACTGGATTCAAGCAGAATCGAGGATATAATGGTTGCATGTATACGACTCAGCGAGTCGTTCTTCAGACTCGACCAGTCTAGTCGCGAGTCCCCTGTTTTCCCCTTTTTGAGTTATGCCGAGTGGAACTAGTGAGTGAGAGTACACTCAGTGAGCTGGAGGTTAGACTCATTCATGGAAGGACTCCGCGAGTCAATGCCCTGACTCGGCGAGTCCAAGGCAATCTTCATGCCTCAAGAATAGACTCGGCGAGTTGTTCATACAACTCAGCGAGTCACAGCCAGAGTGTTCATATGATGAAGGAGAACTCGACGAGTTGTCCATACAACTCGACGAGTCGTATGCAGATTGACTGAGTGTTAGTATCGAAGAGGAACTTCCCGAGTTTATGCCAAACTCGACGAGTAGTAGCGAGCAGAAGCAAGAAGGTGAGAGTAAGGACTCGACGAGTTGGTGACCCAACTCGACGAGTCAGGTCAACTGAATGTTGACTTTGACCGATAGGTTGACTTTGGCCAGGGGTAAGATATTCATTTTACCCTCAGTATTATTATCAGTATTTGATTGAGGGTACTTATGGAAATTGTAGCCGGGGTGAAATCGGAGCCGCAGCAGACAGATTCCGGAGCAGTTCTTTCAGCAGCTAGGCTACGAGGTGAGTTTCCTTCCAGTAGGAACGGGTCTAAGGCCACAATGTCGGCCCGTTTAGATAGCAGTAGTTTCCGGACATCGGTCCGATGTAGTAGTTAGTATGTTTGATGCCTTCGTGGCTCAGACAGGATTTATGTGTTATGTGTTTCGGGCTACGGCCCGATACAGTATGCAGTTATGTGTTCATGCTAGTTGATATGTTTATGCTATGCTATGTTATGCTCAGTCAGCTTCCAGACTTCGGTCCGATGCAGAGGGCAAGGCCCTGGTTATTTCCGGACTTTGGTCCGATGAAGTTAGTTCCGGACTTCGGTCCGATGCAGGGGACAAGGTCCCAGTCAGTTCCAGACTTCGATCCGATGCAGTTTCCGGGCTTCGGTCTGATGCAGAGGGCAAGGCCCTGGTTAGTTCCGGACTTCGGTCTGATGCAGTTTCCGGACTTCGGTCTGATGCAGTGGGCAAGGCCCAGTATGTGTTATATGTTATTGGATGATATGTGGTAGTTTAGGGGAGCTCATTAAGCTTTGTTCTTACAGTTTCAGTTTTGGTTTCAGGTACTTCCGCAAGTAAAGGGAAGAGCTCGAGATGATGCCATTGCACACACCACAACTTCAGTCTTATTCCTGGGAGTTTGTTTTGATTCATAGTTTGATTTGGCACAAATATTCATGACATTATATTATGAGTTGAGATATTTGACATATGGTTTCATGATATGACGATCAGTATATGATTTTTATTATTATTAAAACAAAAAATTTTGGGTCGTATTTTTGGATGTTACAAGTTGGTATCAAAGCCTTGGTTTAAGAGATTCAGGCACACTCTCGGGTGTGACTGGACTCAAACTGAGGAAATGGTAGAAGGATTTTCACAAGTGTTTTTCAAAAGAATTTTTGAAAAAGAAAACTTAAAAAGGAGAAAGAGTTTTGAGAAAAGAAAAAGGGTGTGGTGCATGCGATCAGCCGAGCTCAAGTAAGTACTCCCAAATTACCCATACAAGTTTATGTTATGATTATCAGTTTCAGTAGAACAGCCTGCTAGAATAGGACTAAGGATCTAGGAGGATGCCTTATGTGCCTGCTATATGTGTTTCAGCTTTATGAGAATTGCATGCTAGTTGAGTAGACAGCAGTAGGATAGCCTGTTTAGGTTATGTCTGATAGTATGAGCTTAGCATTGTATGAATGTACAGTTCCTTGTTACGAGGATAGATTTGCTTGAGTAGTTTCATGTGTCTGAATGTTGCTTGCTTTGTGCTTTGTGGGGCTCTGAGTGATGGGAGTTAGCCATTAGGTGAATACGTCACGTCACATGTGAACAGGGTTGAATAATCTCAGAGTGCTATATTTGGCCCTATTGCGCAGCTCTTGTATGAGTCTAACCGTTGTAGGGACAGGCCTTTTACTCGAAGGATTATTTGAGCCTCGCCACATGTGATGGTATTCAGGTGACGGCTAATTGGCATTACAAGGAGGCCTTCAGTAGCAGAGGACTGGATTGGGTACAGTCAGAGATTTCCCTAGGGCAAGCCTAGGATGGGAGTAGCAGAGATTAGTAGTAGTAGAAGTGAATTGGTGGAGTCAAGGCAATACTTGAGGAAAGTACGAATATATGTGGAAGGTAGTATGGGCCCGTACTACTGAAAGCAGAGGATCCGTACTTGAATCAAGGAAAGCTGAGATGAGACCAGGAAACTTGTGATAGTAGTGATCCCTCGAGATATATCTATGTTCCTGAAGTTTATTATGATGTGTTTTCAGAATGGTGGTATTACGCCCAAGACCAGCAGTCGGCAGTTCAGGTGCCGGAGGGGGATCAAGATCAGACCCAGAGGCCGGGCAGTTGGATGAGCAGACTAGGGAGTTTCTCTCTTCAGAGATTACTCGCACCATACTTGAGCATACTCATGTGATCTTCGGTTCGATCAAGGAGGGCATCTTAGAGTTGATTGACGAGAGGTTGAGCACTTTCCGTGTTGAGGTAGCGACCATGATGGGGTCGCGCACGCTTACTTTCAGGGAGTTCTGGGCATGTGGAGCTCCAGATTACCACGGGGCGTGGGACCCCATAGTGAGTACTAGGTGGTTGGCGGATGTGTCCAACGTTTTCCGCACAAGCAGATGTCCCGAGGGGGACAAGGCAGATTGGCGTCTTGTCTTCTGAAGGACAGGGCACGGGATTGGTGGGAGGAGGTCGGACATGCCATTAGGGATGACGCAGCTTTGGATGCTATGACTTGGGCTGACTTTACTACCAGATTCAGGGCGGAGTTTGCACCGGTCATTGAGGTGCAGCAGTTGGCCAGAGAGTTTCAGGATCTTATCCATACTACAGAGAGAGTGGCGGAGATTACCGCCAAGTTCAGGGAGAGGGCTCTTCTTATTCCTCAGTACGCGGCTGATGAGGAAATGAAGAAGGCTCGTTATCATGAGATGCTGCGGAGTGAAATCCGCCAGTTCGTGAGCCGGTCCAGCTGTAAAACGTTGAATGACAGGATTGCTAGGGTGAGAGAGAGAGAGAGATTGACTTTGAGATGGAGAGAAAGATGAAGCTAGAGGCGGCTCCAGGTTCAAGGAGTTCGGGCAAAAAGCCCAAGGGTTCAGATCACAGAGCTAGGATTCAGCAAAGCCACGGTCGGTGTGGCAAGTGTGGGAGATTACATGATGTGGCGTGCAAGGCAGGGAGTACCGACTGCTACAAGTGCGGCCGGACTGGGCATATGAGCAGAGATTGTACAGCCACTACTACCACCGTTGCAGCATCATATCTGATTTGCTTTCAGTGTAATCAGAGGGGACATAAAAAGTCCCAGTGTCCGAGTTTAGCTGCTGCCGGGAAGGTGTCAGCACCTGCTCCTGCTACTTTGAGGATTATAGTTGGCCTTCAGGGCCGAGTCGAGACGCCGGTGGCGAAAAGTAGGGTTTTTCAGCTGATAGCAGAGGAGCGCGAGCGACTCCAGATGTGGTGACGGGTATGTATTTCCCCGTTATCTCTGCATTTATTATTGATTGGTTGTTATGGTTATATGTTTTGTATAGGGTCGTTCTCAGTGAATGGCATTTCAGCTACAATATTGTTTGATTCGGGGGCTACCCGTTCATTCGTCTCTCTTGCGCTTAGCAAGAGGTTTAGCAGAGCTCCAGGGGAGCTAGATTGTCCACTTGAGGTTGAGATAGCAGCTGATAGGACCGTTAGGGTTGCAAGGGTACACAGAGGGTCTTCCCTAAAGTTATTTGATGAGCAGTTTCCGGTGGACTTGGTCCCTATTCCCCTGCGAGGGAATATGGTTATAGTAGGTATGGATCGGCTGAGCCCCAATGGGGCGGTGATAGATTGTGAGCTACAGTTGGTGAGGGTTCGCACTCCCAGTGGGGGAGAGTTAGTGATTCAGGGCGAGAAGCCACAGCGCGGAGCAGTTCTGTGTTCAACAGCGAGAGCGAGGCGCTACTTCCAGCAGGGTTGCGTCGGTTATATTGCCTATGTTTTAGATGCCCAGGAGAAGGGCAAGACGACAGTTGATGATGTTTCGGTGGTGCGAGACTACCCGGATGTATTTCTATAGGATTTGTCAGGAATACCTCCTGAGAGGCAGGTCGAGTTCGAGATTGATCTAATCCCTGATGCGGCTCCGATAGCCAAGGCACCGTATCAGTTGGCTCCCCCAGAGATGCAAGAGTTGTCTACGCAGCTGCAAGAGCTGCTAGATAAGGGTTTTATCAGGCCGAGCAGTTCGCCCTGGGGTGCATCAATTTTATTTGTAAAGAAAAAGGACGAGTCGCACCGTATGTGTATAGATTACCGGGAGCTGAATAAGGTAACGGTGAAGAACTGTTACCCACTTCCAAGGATAGATGATTTGTTTCATCAGCTTCAGGGAGCGTCTTGGTTCTCCAAGATCGATTTACGCTCCGGATATCATCAGATGCGGGTCAGAGGCGAGGATGTGTAGATGACTGCTTTCAGGACCAGGTATGGTCAATATGAGTTTGTGGTGATGCCGTTTAGGCTCACCAACGCTCCAGCCATGTTCATGGACCTCATGAATCGCGTGTGCAGGTCGATGCTGGATCGGTCTGTGATAGTATTCATAGATGATATCTTGGTGCATTCTAAGACTCAAGAGAAACATGAGGAGCACCTGAGAGAGGTGCTAGAGGTTTTGAGGAGGGAGAGACTTTTCGCAAAGTTCTCGAAGTGCGAGTTCTGGTTGCGCGAGGTGCAATTACTTGGTCACCTCGTCAACCAAAAGGGTATTTTGGTAGATCCGGCCAAGATAAAGGACGTGATGCAGTGAGAGGTCCCGAAGTCTCCATCCGAGATTCGGAGCTTCCTAGGTTTGGCAGGGTATTACAGGAGATTCATCCAGGATTTCTCCAAGATAGCAGTACCGCTCACCCGACTGACCAAGAAGTCGTTAGCATTTCGTTGGGGGGCCTGAGCAGCAGGTAGCGTTTGAGACCCTCATGAAAAGATTGTGCAAGGCAGTGGTGTTTGCCCTCAAGATTCGGAGACATTACCTTTATGGGGTCCGTTGTACCATTTACACAGATCACAAGAGTTTGAGGTACCTCATGGATCAGCCAAATTTGAACATGAGGCAGAGGAGATGGTTATATGTATTGAAGGATTACGATTGTGAGATCCTTTATCACCCAGGGAAGGCCAATGTGGTGGCCGACGCCCTGAGCCGCAAGGCGGCAGCAGCCCCGATCAGGGAAATATGTCTGAGAATGACACTGATTACTCCATTACTGGAACAGATCAGAGAGGCACAGGTCGAGGGCCTCAAGGAGGAGAGGCAAAAGTATGAGAGGATCGTGGGCCGAGTAGCTTCCTTCGACTATGACAGTCGAGGATTGTTGACCCTATTCGATTAATGTCTAAGTCCATAACTATAATTGGTAAGACTTGACCCGACCCGGCATGGTCCATTTGGGTTGCATGGCATCATGCACTTGGATAGACTATAATGAGAGAAATAACACTTAAGGTTGATTAATATATTATAAGTTCTAATATATTAATAGGTTTATTTAATTAGTATTGATCAAGAATTAATCTAGGATTAATTAAGTGATCAAAACAAGACTAATTAAATATATGGGTTGATTGTGTAAATCATCCATACTTGTATAGTGGGCTAATGCTCCATGGATAATCAAGTTGGGCTAAAACCCATAGGATGGTCCATGGATGCTCCATGGTGTATTTGAACCCATGGATCTAAGGAAATGGAAAGCCATGACAATTAAGGGTTTACCCTAATTGTAACACTATATAAAGATCATATTCTTGGGGAAATCGGCGACTAGTATCATGCTAGAGAAGGGCTAGCCGATTTCAAGGGGTTCTAAGTTTCTCTCAAGTTATTCCAAGTGTATTTGGTGTTGTGTGAACCATTTGAGGTGTCACACTTGAGGCACTTGGCACTCAAGCTTCATGAAGACTTTCTACATCAAAGAGGTATGTGTTCTATCTTGTTATACTCATTGTTTTGTATGCTAGATTAGGATAATACCTTGGATGTTCATATTTGCATGTATAATAGAGAAAACATAGATCCAAGGTATTTAGGGTTTCATGTACACTTAGGAGTGTTAGAATGCTCAAAACCCAACAGTGGTATCAAAGCCTAGGCTTGTTTTCAATTATACTTGATGCAAATTGATGAAAAATGTTGAAAAAATTGATTTTCTGGCTTTCTGGGCATTGAACTCGCCGAGTCCTCTGATGAACTCGCCGAGTCCATGAGTAAAATCATCCTACTCGTCGAATAGGTTCATGTACTCGACGAGTAGGAGCCCCAGACAGCATAAATTCAACTTTTTTGGCTAGAATTGGACTAGGAACATTACCCTAAGATGTTTTTGGACTTATAAACTTGTTTTTAATGTGGTAATGTTCATGCTAATCCAATTTCAAAGATAATTGTCAATAGATTCATGTTTTGTATTAGTTTAAGGTTTACACTAATTACATGAAAAAGCTTGATTTGAATTAACTTGTTCTTATGAGTTGCTTAGATTAATAGAAAAGTTGAGTGAAATAGTTGTTTTCAATCCAAATTAATCTAAGAGTTGATTCTAAAATGTGTTTTTGTAACTTGTCCTCAAGTTATATGAAAAGTCACATTTAAGTTTCATAAAACTCATAAAAGTTGGCAAAGGTTACAAATATGAAGAGTGTTGTTTTCATTAAATGGTTTTATGACTTCATAACTTGTCCTCATGTTATGGAGAGTCAAGAGTCACTTCATTAAGGAATAAAATATGTAACTTTAATTAATTCCGTAAGTCATAAAATAAAGATAAGTTAATTCTTTTATTAGTTTATAGTCTTCCATAACTTGTCCTCAAGTTATGGAACTTGAAGATTTTTTGGATTAAAACTACTTTAAACACATAAGTTATGGAATTAATTAGTTTTGAATAGTTTCAAAACTTGCCCTCAAGTTTTGGAATTTGTAAAGTTTTCTCTTATGAATACTTTAATTCCAAGTTAGCCCTTAGAATTTTAAAAGTTAAAATTCAACCCTTATACTTTATAATATTATAAGTTAATAATATTTATATATATGTATAAGAGCAAGTCATTCTTACCGTTAGTAGGCCTCATTCACAAAGCCGGTCTATAAGGGGGTATAAGTTTACTGCCTATAAAATGGCAGTTTAATGGGTGTCCACTCTCACCCACCGCTTCCTTGACTGGTGGAGGGTCGTTAACCGAATGGGTAGGACAAGGACTATAATTCTCCCTTCATTAAAAGTATTAATGATAAATACTAAGTAACTAAACTCTTAATAATACCCAATCTTAGTTACTTACGAATATGTGAATAAGGAGCTAATCGATGAAATTATACTTTGCACTTTGTTTAAGTCGGTTAGTGGAGCGTGTGTGGTTAACCGGCACACTAACTCGTATTTAACAAGGTAGGAAAAGGGTAACTTAATGTTTATCATAGTATCGATGGAGCGTGTGTGGTTAACCGACACATCGATTGAGGGGTAAACACTTAAGGGTACCAAGTAATTTGTATGGTTACTTCACACCTTGTTTTGTGATCCTCGGCATCCCAGTCACAAAACCTGAAGGGCACACTCGAGATTGAAACATGTTATTGAACAGTTCAATGAATCTCAAAGATCTAGGAGTTTCAAAACCAATTAAAACCTAATAATACATTTCGTTTTATCTTGGTGGAAATTAGTGAATCATCATTCACCTACCTTCAAATATTTTATATCTTGGATTACGACATCCCTCTTCTAAGTTATAAAATAGTTTGTAGGGTCCTAGGCTTAATATTTCATATTGGGTGTCATAGTAAGGACTTTAAATCAACTATCTTGAATATCTCCCAAAAGATGTCTAGTTTAGACATCTATGATCTTCCCAAATCTCTTGAAACAAGCTTTCCTAAATGAAGATGATGTCCCATGGATATCATACTTCTTTCATATCCTCCAATTATTCTCCCTAACCCACAAGTTCCTGAAAAGTTTAAGGTCACTCAAGCCCTATTGGCAAGCAAAGGTCTATGTGTGATCACATCTTGGAGATGTAGTCACATATTGACAAGCCGGGAGAGTTGGGTGTCAAAGTCTTGAGAAAGTTGGTGGTTCAATCACTTTCTAAGTCACATAGTGAGTTCTTTTGGGAATCCTATGAAACGGACTATGACAAGACCCTTAATGATCTTATCTATTTGCTATGATCAACTTTCTAAAACTTTATGGACATTGACAATGATGACATTGGATATCCAGTAAAGCTCTTTCTTCCCGATGGAAAGGGATCGGCCATAGTCAACTTGGTTGACCAAATGGTAAGGAGAGAGGCTAAGTCTGAGATAGTCCCATTATCAAGGGTCCATTGCCAAAGGAAGGGGCATTAGTTACGAAGCTGCCAAATTTACCTAAGGTGTTAAAGTTAATAAGTTTGACTCTACTTCAGGTAAAGTCCACTATTTAACTCTGCTAAGTTTCTATTCTAAGATTCTTGATACATGATGTGACTGGGTCACATGTTGATGTTTTAAGAATCAAAGAAAAGTGAAGAAACTTAAAGAAAGAATATGCTGAATCTGATCGCGTAGATGGATTTCTATCGCATAGTTTGAAGATTGGATTCTTGAGCTACTTCTTAGGAGTTATGAGATATTGCTTAGGAATAGATAACAACAAGTTTTCATATGGATTGTAAGGACAAGTTCTTCCATAAAGTTTTTAAAATAAAAGGAAAATTTCTGATTTTATTTATTTTAAAATATCCTTACAATGGCATTTGAGGAAAAAATGTTGCTTATATGATTCCATTAATAGCAAGAGTGGAAATATGAAATTGATTCTTTCATTTGTGGTAATGTCTAAATTTACCAAATAAGGAAAGATTCTTATCACACAAGTTTCAATTGGACCGGAACCTAGAATCATGCAAGTTGTATAGCATGATGAATGAGAACTTTCAAGTATTGGAAAATTAAGACTAATTACTTATTCACATGGATGTGTGAGTCAAGTAATGGGCTAAGGGATCGAGTACATAGTCTTGTGCACTGATTAAGTCCACCACAAAAGACCGATAAGACTATTCGTCATAGTTTACTAAAGCTCAGTAAATATGGTTATACTTACAAGCTTAAGTCTAACTCTGAGACATTGGAAAAGGTTCCAATGTAAGGCAGAGCGAATAAGAAGAATCAACTTAGGGAGAAAGATAAAAGTTTCTCAAATCTGAAAAGATGGGAGAGTACTTTAGTATCAGTTTTTTGTGATCATCTTAATGATTAAGAAACCATATCAAAATTAGTTCTCTAAGGAAATCTTAGTGCATTCTTATGACTAAGAAGAGGAACTTAAATTGTTGAAATGGTTAAATCAAGAAGATGAGTCATACTTCGTTCCAAAAACAATTCTTAGAGTTATACTCTAAGATTGAACTTGAGTGACATGTCTTAAAGAAGGTTTAAAACACTTATCAAATGTAAGAGTAAAAGTTTTCTACTCTTGTACATTTGAAATTGGTAAGTTGTAATGTTTTGGATAAAACAAAGACCAGCTTAGGCCAATTGTGTGATGTTTTTGTCTTGATTAGAATCCACACTATCTCTTGAATATCTGACAAGAAAGTCTAATAGGTCAAGAGGACAGTGGGAGTCTTAAAGGCACTTGAAAGTCTCAAGAACTAATCAAGAATAAAACCTGAACTTCTTCACTAGCACACGACTTGAGGCTTATAACCTAACGTGTTGGCATATTTTGTGCCCATTCCAATTAAAGTTGGCTTTGCATATGAGTTCTTAGAGTTCTCAATTGGTTGCACAACAACTTGGAAGCAATGGCAGGACCTTGAGCTGCCAGGTGGCAAGAAATTAAGATTGAGTTCAGTCCATATGAGTTTGGATTTGTCATTAACCTTTTCTTGTGACTATGGTTTTGAAAATTCACATGGATAAGAACACATACACCAGCAAATCTAAGTGTCATAAGGTTTCTCTCCGATTCATGAAAATGATGATGAGGAAACGCTTTCACTAAGTAGATTTTAGCTAGATAGCAATTGTGATATTTGCATTCTCAAAGTCGTTACTGGAGCCCGTGTGGTTTACCGGCACACTAACCTGGACTTGTGAGAAGTGGCAAAAAGGTCTAACCATTATGATTACGGCATCCCTCTTCATAATTGTTTAGATACACAAGTGTGCTATCTAGGGGAAGGTGTATGATTTTGATAAAGTTTTATCAAAACAATCTAGTATCAGAAATCTGAACTTTGGTAAGAAAGTCAATGAAGTATTGATTTCTAGAAGTCCAGCTGATTTCTGAGTACATGTCAAAGCTAGTGGGAGCATAAGTGTTATGCTAATAATCATCATGTTAGCGGGAGCATGATAATTATGATAAGTATTGCAAGTTAGCAATGTTAATTATAGAAAACAAAGGGTTTCAATTAGGAAAAAGTTGTTTTTCTATAATTAAGGGAGAGGAAATTATACTTCATCTCAAATCTATAATCTTAGATCATGAGGTTTTAATCATTTAGTCAAGGATATATATATGAATTTCATGTTGAAATGGCTGAACATAAGGAAATTATGTATATGGGTCCATTATTTGCGTTCTAAAATTCGATTATGATTACGGCATCCCTTTTCATAATCTGAATTATGAGAACTTGGCAAATTGAAATGGAAATAGTATAGCAAAAGACTGGTTTAGTCTTTATGTGAGACATCATGAACCGTTTCCTATATGCTTCGGATATAAGATCGATTACATGTGCTATATTCATCCGTTCTAAAATTTTCCAAATGCCTGGGGCATTAAGAAGGGAAAAGGTCTAGAATTGGATATGACTAAAAGGATTAAACAATTGTCGAGGACAATCTAAGGTTTACCAAAGATTGGTTGCTCAAGGACAGTTGGAAGTATAGTGATAATTCTAGAAGGACCATATTGACATAATCTGTAAGGAGGCAACTCTTGTTCAGAAGTGATAGTCAAAATGGAATCTGGAAATGTTTCAAAGTTAGAAATTATTTAATCTGTGTAAGATTAGGAAACTTAATGCAAGAAGGATGTTTCCAAGGAGTTGATCTCCTTTGGAATACTCTATAATGATTGTTGCCAAGTCTTTGTGAATTTGTGCATAATCATTACAAGATGATCAATGCATATAAGTTTAGAATCTAACAGATTTCAGTAAATGGCATGAATTTGGAATTCTTGCATTTGCAGTAAGGATTTGGGACTGTGAAAGAGGATCATTGGATTTATGTTCAATTGATCTATTTCACAAAGTAAAGATCATAGACAAACATAGTATGCATACTTGGTGTGTGGCATGACTAGTATTTAGAAAAACATAGTGTACATGCTTGGAGCATGGGACAACTATTGTTTTAATTCAAGAATAAAGTTGATAGCTGAAACAGTATATAATGAATAATGTGTAATCATATGGTGATAAATAAAAGGTGTTTTATTTATATTCATAAGTTCTGAGACCATATTGGATTCGATTATTATTGTGTTTCACTTTGCATGTTTTGACTTCCAGAATAACTAGGTCATTGTTCTGATTGACTAAGTTATTCAAATCATCCACAGTCGGTCATATGTTGGAAGTAGATATGAATTAAGACTGTCATGGGTTGCCTTGTAGAGGTCTAAGATGTTGGACAAAGGGCTACAACACTCATGAGTGCTCATAAGTTCTGAGTATTGGATTCAACCCGCGCTCATTGGAATCACTTCATGGATTTTATCACGAATGATCATGAGACGATAATATCTTATATTCTTCAAACCTAGAGATATGAGTTGTTACTATGAGTTGATAGTACATTGATTGCACGAAAACACATTGGTAACTCGATGTTATAAAACGTGCCTTTGTGTATGATTCAACAAGTAGTAGAACAATCCATATGAGTCGAAGTTTATCCATTCCTTTTACCTTCTGGATAAAAGCGATATCTGTGGGCCCCTCGATGATTTGATGATGACAAATGGAAGTGCTCGACCGGGCCAGGACTAATTTGATTTGTGCAATTAGTCAGTCGTCATAAATCGGAAATCGGGAAACAACAAATGGACAGAGAGAATGATTATATTCCATGTCTCAGTCCATATGATATCTAGAATGGAGGAGTATATGATCCCTTATCTAATGGACAAGTCATTGACAAAGGTCAGAGTTCGACGGAAGCTTTTGAGAGCTACGATTGCTAGTCGGTGCTTGAAGTCATACGCAATAATAGTTTTAGACTTATCCAAGTGGGAGACTGTTGGATTAATGTCTAAGTCCATAACTATAATTGGTAAGACTTGACCCGACCCGGCATGGTCCATTTGGGTTGCATGGCATCATGCACTTGGATAGACTATAATGAGAGAAATAACACTTAAGGTTGATTAATATATTATAAGTTCTAATATATTAATAGGTTTATTTAATTAGTATTGATCAAGAATTAATCTAGGATTAATTAAGTGATCAAAACAAGACTAATTAAATATATGGGTTGATTGTGTAAATCATCCATACTTGTATAGTGGGCTAATGCTCCATGGATAATCAAGTTGGGCTAAAACCCATAGGATGGTCCATGGATGCTCCATGGTGTATTTAAACCCATGGATCCAAGGAAATGGAAAGCCATGACAATTAAGGGTTTACCCTAATTGTAACACTATATAAAGATCATATTCTTGGGGAAATCGGCGACTAGTATCATGCTAGAGAAGGGCTAGCCGATTTCAAGGGGTTCTAAGTTTCTCTCAAGTTATTCCAAGTGTATTTGGTGTTGTGTGAACCATTTGAGGTGTCACACTTGAGGCACTTGGCACTCAAGCTTCATGAAGACTTTCTACATCAAAGAGGTATGTGTTCTATCATGTTATACTCATTTTTTTGTATGCTAGATTAGGATAATACCTTGGATGTTCATATTTGCATGTATAATAGAGAAAACATAGATCCAAGGTATTTAGGGTTGCATGTACACTTAGGAGTGTTAGAATGCTCAAAACCCAACAGAACCTTCATGGGAGAGTTTGGGTGTTGTACTGGGGAGGTGTACGGCAGGTACTGATGGATGAGGCCCACAAGTCTCAATTTTCCATGCATCCAGGGGCGACGAAGATGTATAGAGATCTTCAACCCTATTATTGGTGGCCCTGCATGAAGCGGGATGTCGCCTGGTATGTGGAGAGGTGCCTGACCTGCAGAAAGGTCAAGGCAGAACACCAGAGACCTCACGGCAAGATGCAACCGTTAGACATTCCAGTGTGGAAGTGGGAAAACATCACCATGGATTTCATCACGAAGCTTCCCAGGACTGCACGTGGAGTGGATTCGATTTGGGTCGTTGTGGATCGGTTGACGAAGAGTGCTCATTTTATACCGATCCAGGAGAGTATATCGGTGGAGAAACTAGCCGATATTTATGTGCGAGAGGTGGTGACACGGCATGGAGTGCCTGTCTCGGTGGTGTTAGACCGAGACGTCCGTTTTACTTCCAAATTCTGGAAGCGGTTTCACGACGAGATGGGGACTCGTCTCCATTTCAGCACCGCTTTCCACCCTCAGATGGACGGGCGTAGCGAGAGGACGATCCAGACTCTCGAGGACATGCTCCAGGCATGTGTTCTAGATTTCGGTGGCAGTTCGGATACGTATCTTTCGTTAGCGGAATTTTCGTATAACAACAGCTACCATGCGAGTATTGACCGCCCTCCTTTCGAGATGCTATACGGGAGGAAGTGCAGGACCCCGATCTGTCGGGGCGAGGTTGGGCAGCGTGTCATTGGGAGCACCGAAGTAGTGCTCAAGACGGCAGAGTTGATCTAGCAGGTCATAGTAGACTGCAGACTGCGCAGAGTCGGCAGAAGAGTTACGCCGACAGGAAGCGTTCAGACTTGGAGTTTCAAGTGGGTGACATGGTTCTCCTGAAGGTATCACCCTGGAAGGGTGTCATCAGATTCCGAAAGAGGGGCAAGCTGGGCCCCAGGTTCATTGGTCCTTTTAGGGTTATGGCCCGGGTGGGTCGGGTCGCCTACCGATTGGTCCTTTCCATGTTTCTTTGTTGAGGAAGTGTTTGGTGGACGAGTCGGCAGTAGTACCCATGGAGGATATTGAGGTTGATAGCAGCCTGAATTATGTCGAGAGACCAGTTGCGATCTTAGATCGGAAGGTGTAGACCTTGAGGAACAAGGTGATTCAGTTAGTGAAGGTGCAGTGGCAGCACCAGAAGGGTTCAGAGTAGACGTGGGAGTCCGAGGAGGAGATGCGGGAGCATTACACAGAGTTGTTTCCTAAATTAGCAATAGCAAACTTCGAGGACGAAGTCTGAGACAAGTGGGGGAGAGTTGTAACACCCTAATTCTGGTATGTTGTTTAAATAATTATTTTTCAAGTTTTCAAGAGGAACTCGACGAGTCAGTAGCCAGACTCGTCAAGTAGAGTCGGGATATTGAGCACGTGTAAGTTGGCGACTCGACGAGTCCATATTCCGAACTCGGCGAGTCTGCCAGCCCGGATGAAACCCTAATTTCAAGGGTTTGCACCCTATTTAATCAACTTTTGGGACCCCAAGTCAGCCCCCATCACCCCCTAGAGCATCCTTCTTGAAATCCTAGAACTCTCTTAGCATTTTGTGTGATTTGGTGTGATTCTTTGAAGATCTTGAGAGAATAAGGAAGGTAGATCAAGAGGAGAAGAAGGAGATCCAAGATCCTTGTGGCATTTCAAAGTATAGTAAGCTATAACTCGATCCTTTTCTGTTTCTATGCTTTAATCCCCTTTGGAACACCATTAAAGCTATTCTTGAACCATCTCTTGGCTTGGTAGTAGCATAGATGTCACACCCCCAAACCAGAACGGCGGAAATGTTCGGGGGCGGAGGACGTCATGTCAAATATCATAACAATTGAATAGTAAAGAAAGTACACACCACCATAATATAAATATATTTGAAAAGTTTACATGATTGTATATGTTACATGTTTGCAAAAGAAATCAAATACATCATGGTGATCCAAAATATGTTACTAACGCCAGCGCGTTAGTCTTCAAAAGTAGTTGCTACCTGGTCTAGCGGTTTCCTGAGAATACAAGTTATTTCAAAGAAAAAGTGTCAACATTTAAGTTGGTGAGTTCATAAGTGGTGTTTTGAGAAAATGTATGCCATTCGAAAGTGCGTGTATGTTTTCCAGAAAATCCCTTATTTTCTATTTGATGTATGAAATGAGTTTGAAAGATTGTTGTATGTACTATATGTATTTGAACCAGGAAAATCCCTTATTTTCCTAAAAGTGAAATGCAGTCTCAAATGACCAAGACTGTAAGCTATAAGAAACTATGACATGCTCAAAAGAATGATGTTGTAAATCGTTATTGTACAAAATGAATGTATTTGAACCAGGAAAATCCCTTATTTTTGTAAAAGTGAGGTGCAGTCTTATTGTTAAGTAAAACTAGTTGTGGAAGTGTTTTAACCTGAGTTTTGATCATGCCGATAATACCCTAGAATATAGTTATTACCCCTCGAGCATGATTGAGTTAAGTATTACTACGTGCATGAGTCATTGTTTCCGCGTTTTGTGAGTTCCTCATAACCATACTAGACGCAGTACCTAATGTTGACGTTTGTCACCCCAAATGACGGACTGTAGCTAACAGTCAGGGTGCGGAGTTGTTAGCCCCGTATAGATCTATACACACTTGTCACGCTCTCCCTCCAGGAGACTCTGGTTATAGGTGAGCACTTTCGTTTGGTACAAAAAAATCCATATGCCATCACATGATTGCTAACAACAAGTTCACGAGTAATATGATGAAAATCGTTCGTATGAAATGATTTCGTTTTCTACCGTGTTACAAAAACGTGATGATGAGTTGAGTTTTCTTGTAAAAGCATCATGTTATATTTGAAATGGTTACTCTTGATATGATGTAGTATGCAAAAGTATAAATAAAACCTATTTCTATTTATAAAACATATTGTATCCCAAGAGGGTAAAGTTGTGTTGTGAGGTGTTTTGCATGATAATAACTTCATAAGATAGTTTAAAACAACAGTATGAAAAGTATATAAAAAGATAGATGTTTCACACGATTTTTGTTGTGTGTTTACTTGTATTCCCCCCCCTTAAAAGTGTTTCAAAAGCATTTAAAAAGCATTTAAAGTGTGGTTGTAGGGGTACGAACTCACTTGATTGAAGTGGTTGATTTGAAGTAGTCGAGAGGAGAATCGAGCAGAACTTCGACAGGAAGAGTTGAAAACGCGGGAAAATATCGGGATTCTCGGGAATCTCAGGAATCTCGAGAACACAAAACCTTCCTTCGGGACTTGAAGGTGAAAACCGGGGATTTGGGAGGGTCTCGGGGGCATAAACGCAGAGTTTTGGTGCGAGAAAGAAAGGGACTGAGCAATGGAACTCGGAGCCCTTGAAATCTATTTATAGGGGCATTTTTGGGGTGTGACACGTCGTGGCAAGTGATGGCCACGTCGTGGGGAGTCAAACCTATCCTCTTCCATTGATTGGACGCCCTCAGTCACTTGCCGGGTCGCGACAAGCTTGTGCCACGTTGTGGGGCCTGACAGCCTCGGATTTTGGACCCCGAACTTGTAAAATCCATAACTTTCGCATACGAGCTCCGTTTTCGACGTTCTTTATATGCAAGCGTAGCTAAAAATATGATCTACAACTCTCGTTTAGACTTCATCGGCAAATTTTGACTTTATTTTTCATTATTTAGTTTTAATGGGCCGGGACACGAAAAGTCCGTTAAAATTCCATAACTTCTTCATCCGATGTCCGTTTTCGTCAGACTTTTCGCCGTTGCGCTACTAATGTTGAGACCTTCGATTCTCATTTAGGTTGTTTTGGTCAAAAGTATCTCGAGCTCTATTTCGAGTTTTTAGTTGTCTACTGCTATACTCAAACCTTGGAAAAATCATAACTTCCTCATACGAAGTCAGATTTGGACGTTCTTTTTATGTACGCTCACGGTTTGATGTTATATATAACTTTCATTTAGATACTTAAGGCTAAAAACTATTTTATTGAAACTTCGCATTTTTCGTTTAATTGGTGTTGCCGGTTTTGTCGGGAATTTTAGAATGGTTATAACTTCCTCGTTATAACTCGGATTTTTGTGTTCTTTATATGTTTGAAAACCTTGTTACGATATTTACCACTTAGTATACTCAATTACGGTTTTATAAAAGTTTAAATTTTGACCTGAATTTTGCTGTTGTTACAATAGAGGACACATTGAGATGAATAGCCTTCGGATCTAGCTATGTTTGAGTTCCAGAAGCCTAGATCTAATACCTTTATGGGCCCATATTGCATGAAAGCCCTAGATCTACTCTTATAGTGTGTTTTGAGCCTGAAACCTTCGTTTGGTGTTTATTTACACGTAAAGTTGGAAACTTTACGTGTTAAACAAACCCTTAGAACCCAGATCTACGAATGGAATGAACTGGATTCAAGCAGAATCGAGTATATAGTGGTTGCATGTATACGGCTCGGCGAGTCGTTCTTCAGACTCGACGAGTCTAGTCGCGAGTCCCCTGTTTTCCCCTTTTCGCGTTATGCCGAGTGGAACTAGTGAGTGAGAGTGGTCTCAGTGAGCTGGAGGTTAGACTCATTCATGGAAGGACTCGACGAGTCAATGCCTTGACTCGGCGAGTCCAAGGCAATCTTCATGCCTCAAGAATAGACTCGGCGAGTTGTTCATACAACTCGGCGAGTCACAGCCAGAGTGTTCATCTGATGAAGGAGAACTCGACGAGTTGTTCATACAACTCGGCTAGTCGGATGCAAATTGACTGAGTGTTAGTATCGAAGAGGAACTCACCGAGTGTATGCCAAACTCGCCAAACACAAGGATGCATCATGTAAATAGAGATTTTTGTTTGTGTTGATGTATGTATCAAGATGTCCCTGTGAAGGTTAAGGTTTATATAGTGATAACTGTGAAAATGAATTATTAAAGTGTATGTATGTACTCAAATTGGTGGCCTATTTGCATGCGGCATACAACACTTACTTTCCATGAAATTTAAATTGGCCCAAAGTAGACCTTCAAAGACTTGCAAGTCTTGAAAATTTGTATTTAATATTAATATCTTTTCCAATATTGTGATATTTTTTGGTCATCAGTATAATTTTAAAAAGCAAAATGATGGAATCAAATAGAGTAACCATCCATGAAATACGGATATGACAATTTGGGACTAAGAATGTAATGACTATGTAAAGCATTCTACAACCATCACCAATTTCTCATCCACTCCCTCTTTAAGTCATTTTCATTATAACAAAATCAAATCCATCAAAATAACCATCGCAAAAAATACAAATTTCAGAAGAAAATATTTCATCTAAACCTAATAAATTTATTTTTCGAAACATCTTTTGTATAATTATAGGTCATGTAAATTAATGTTTATGATTACGATCAACACACACACAGACATGTAACTGATGCAATAATAATAAAGAACACAAGGGTCTCCATCCCTCCAAGTCCCTCCATCAACCATCACACCCCAACTCAAGATCCATGAAAAAAATACTTCACAACTCAACAATTACAATAATTATTTTTTACTTATTAACCAAAAGAAGAGTTATATTATTTAATAAAAATATGTGTACACGGTTTTTTTTTTAGTTTCACATTTAGATAGTTCGTAAAATTACAACAAAAAATTATTATAATATTATCATTTTAGAATACGTAAAAGGAATGCAATGTGACTCAATAATGTAAAAAGAATGCACTGATTGACTCAATAATGTAAAAAGATGTAATGTTGAGTAAATAAGATAAAAAGAGGGACAATCCTAATTGACAATGGTGGCTCAGACAGGATTTATGTCTTATGTGTTCTGGGCTATGGCCCGATACAGTATGCAGTTATGTGTTCATGCTAGTTGATATGTTTATGCTATGCTATGTTATGCTCAGTCAGCTTCCGGACCTCGGTCCGATGCAGAGGGCAAGGCCCTGGTTAGTTCCGAACTTCGGTCCAATGCAGTTAGTTCCGGACTTCGGTCTGATGCAGGGCCAGGTCCCAGTCAGTTCCGAGCTTCGGTCCGATGCAGATGGCAAGGCCCTGGTTAGTTCCGGACTTCGGTCCGATGCAGTGGGCAAGGCCCAGTATGTGTTATATGTTATTGTATGATATGTGGTAGTTTGGGGGAGCTCACTAAGCTTTGTGCTTACAGTTTCAGTTTTGGTTTCAGGTACTTCCGCAAGTAAAGGGAAGAGCTCGGGATGATGGCATTGCACACACCACAACTTCAGTCTTATTCCTAGGAGTTTGTTTTGATTCATAGTTTGATTTGGCATAAATGTTCATGACATTTTATTATGAGTTGAGATATTTGACATGTGGTTTCATGATATGACGACCAGTATATGATTTTTTTTATTATTAAAACAAAAATTTTTGGGTCGTATTTTTGGATGTTACAAGTTGGTATCAGAGCCTTGGTTTAAGAGATTCAGGCACACTCTCGGGTGTGACTGGACTCAAACTGAGGAAATGGTAGAAGGATTTTCACAAGTGTTTTTCAAAAGAATTTTTGAAAAAGAAAACTTAAAAAGGAGAAAGAGTTTTGACAAAAAAAAAAGGTGTGGTGCATGCGATCAGTCGAGCTCAAGTAAGTACTCCCAAATTACCCATACAAGTTTATGTTATGATTATCAGTTTCAATTTCAGTAGAACAGCATGCTAGAATAGGACTAAGGATCTAGGAGGATGCCTTATGTGCCTGCTATATGTGTTTCAGCTTGATGAGAATTGCATGCTAGTTGAGTAGACAGCAGTAGGATAGCCTGTTTAGGTTATGCCTGATACTATGAGCTTAGCGTTGTATGCCTGTACAGTTCCTTGTTATGAGGATAGAATTGCTTGAGTAGTTTCTTGTGTCTGAATATTGCTTGCTTTGTGCTTTGTGGGGCTCTGAGTGATGGGAGTTAGCCATTAGGTGAATACATCACGTCACATGTGAACAGGGTTGAATAATCTCAGAGTGTTAGATTTGGCCCTATTGCGCAGCTCTTGTATGAGTCTAACCGTTGTAGGGACGAGCCTTTTACTCGAAGGATTATCTGAGCCTCGCCACATGTGATGGTATTCAGGTGATGGCTAATTGGCATTATAAGGAGGCCTTCAGTAGCTGAGGACTGGATTGGGTACAGTCAGAGATTTTCCTAGGGCAAGCCTAGGATGGGAGTAGCAGAGATTAGTAGTAGTAGTAGAAGTGACTTGGTGGAGTCAAGGCAATACTTGAGGAAAGTACGAATATATATGTGGAATGTAGTATGGGCCCGTACTACTGAAAGCAGAGGATCCGTACTTGAATCAAGGAAAGTTGAGATGAGACCAGGAAACTTGTGATAGTAGTGATCCCTCGAGATATATCTATGTTCCTGAAGTTTATTATGATGTGTTTTCAGAATGGTGGTATTACGCCCTAGACTAGCAGTCGGCAGTCCAGGTGCCAGAGGGGGATCAGGATCAGACCCGGAGGCCGGGCAGTTGGATGAGCAGACTAGGGAGTTTCTCTCTTTAGAGATTACTCGCACCATACTTGAGCAGACTCCTGTGATCTTCGGTTCGATCAAGGAGGGCATCTTAGAGTTGATGGACGAGAGGTTGAGCACTTTCCGTGCTGAGGTAGCGGCCATGATGGGGTCTCGTACGCTTACTTTTAGGGAGTTCCGGGCATGTGGAGCTCCAGATTACCACGGGACATGGGACCCCATAGCGAGTACTAGGTGGTTGGCGGATGTGGCCAATGCTTTCCGCACGAGCAGATGTCCCGAGGGGGACAAGGTCATATTGGCGTCCTATCTTCTGAAGGACAGGGCACAAGATTAGTGGGAAGAGGTCGGACATGCCATTGGGGATGACGCAGCTTTGGATGCTATGACTTGGGCTGACTTTACTACCAGTTTTAGGGCGGAGTTTGCACCGGTCATTGAGGTGCAGCAGTTGGCCAGAGAGTTTCAGGATCTTATCCATACTACAAAGAGAGTGGCGGAGATTACGGCCAAGTTCAGGGAGAGGGCTCTTCTTGTTCCTCAGTACGCGGCTGATGAGGAAATGAAGAAGGCTCATTATCATGAGATGCTGCGGATTGATATCCACCACTTCGTGAGCCGGTCCAGCTGTAAAACATTGGATGACATGATTGCTAAGGTGAGAGAGAGAGAGAGAGAGAGAGATTAACCTTGAAATGGAGAGAAAGAGGAAGCCGGAGGCCGCTCCAGGTTCAGGGAGTTCGGGCAAAAAGCCCAAGGCTTCAGATCACAGAGCTAGGAGTCAGCAGAGCCACGGTCAGTGTGGCAAGTGTGGGAGATTACATGATGTGGCGTGCAAGGCAGGGAGTGCCGACTGCTACAAGTGCGGCCGGACTGGGCATATGAGCAGAGATTGTACAGCCACTACTACCACCGTTGCGGCATCAGATCTGATTTGCTTTCAGTGCAATCAGAGGGGACATAAAAAGTCTCAGTGTCCGAGTTTAGCTGCTGCGGGGAAGGTGTCAGCACCTGCTCCTGCTACTTTGAGGATTACAGTTGGCCGTCAGGGCCGAGTCGAGACGCCGGTGGCGAAGAGTAGGGCTTTTCAGCTGACCACATCCCACAGGTCCTGGACTAAGAGATACGAACTCATACATGTCGACCACATGTTGTAGTTGTTGCCCAATTTCTTCAGTCCACCGATTACATGAAACTCTGACATACTGAACTTGCAGTTCTGATACCACTTGTTAACTTTTAAGTGGAGATTCAGCGAGAATATCACACGTATTTGAGAATAAAGAGAGACAAGGATTGTGCTTAATGATTTTTTATTTCACACACTTAAAAACAAGAACAAAACAAAGTATTTAAGCTAAACACATGACTGGAAGGAAATAACAACCTATCCACTATCTCAACTAAATGCATAATAATAGGAAATAACTGACCGAGCACTAAGGCCACTACTCCTACAAAAGAAAGACTAAAAGTACGGAAGCTTGAGCCAAAAGAATTGAACCAGTCCAGGTCATGTGGCATGTGGCAGTAAAGCTGGAATTAGATGTTGCTTAGTCATCAATAACATGGTTGAAAAATCGCTCGATGTTAGCTAGTCGGGTGGACTAGGGAGGGATTATTCGGAGACCATAAATTGCTAATTTGTTGAATTTTTTACAAAAACGAATATGACTAATATAATAACAAAGTTCATAAATACCACTAATATCATAACAAAATAAGTTAATATGATTAAAACAACACTAATCATTCCTCAAATAGTTTCTGCTGAAATATAACTTATTCAAAGTGTTAAATTTTCATCATTTTTACTACTTCACTCATTGTGTAGACAGTAATTAATCGTTAGAAACTCTCTAGTCGGTCGGGTAGTGCCTAGAGATAAATCAGAAATTAATCGGGACCTAGTCGGGATTTTTTTAACACTTCATAATAATAACTTGAATTTTAGCAAATTGTATGAAGATGACATGATATAAGCTCATCTTTGTTTACAGATTACATATTTCAAGATAGAGCTTTTAATTGATATTTTTGTTGTTTTATTAACTAAGGTAAAATGAGATTTATCTTGAGGGTTGAAGTTGAGATCATCATAGTGTCGTAGTAGCATTTAGACGATGTTATGAAAATTTTTAACTCTAGAGATCTGGTTAATCTATTATTATTTCATTAGTTAATCTATTTTATTAAATATTGAATAACATTTCACTTTCAACTTCAAATATTAAATACACAATGATTATACAATATATTCATGGTCTTTATTTGGAAAAACTACAAAAATGGTTCCTATGGTTTGTAGTTTTCACATTCACAATTTATTTACCTTCACTCTTCCTTTGTTTTCACCTCAGTAGTTAACATACCAACGTTGCTTCTTCTCCACCCCATCACACCAACTTCTTATGATCTACATCAAATTTCTATATTTCCTCATTTATTTGCAAATGTAGCATTTGTTTTATGCAGTGTTGTAAAAATTGTCCTAGGCGGCCGATTAATCGGCGCTTAGACGCTAGGCGGATTGCAACCGACCACGTTTATGTGTAATCGCTCAAGATAAAAGGGCTGGTCAACGTCGGTCAAACTCGGAGCTAATCGGGTCTAATCGGTGCTAATCGGCTCTAGGCGGTTTAATTGGTCAACTTTGGTAAACAAATTTTCAAAAAAAAATAGGGGCAAAATTGTGAAAACTGAAAACTTTTGCTAAGGTTCGTTCTCACTTCTCATTCTATCGTCCCCTATGAAAAAGTTTTTTCACTTTTTCTCTCGAATCAAAGCTGGGAAAACTTGAAGCTCACACTCACCGTCACCGTCACCTCTTGAAGTCGGAAACCATGAAATCCAATCGCACCCTCCCGTTTCTCCTCCACCGTCTTCGTCGCTGTTAGAGCCTCCATTCTTTCCGACAACGACCTTTATCATATGCACATGTTAGTTCTTTAAACTCGATTTAGGTTGTAAACTTTCGATTTTATCTAGTAAACTCGATTTAAGTTGTTAATCAACAGATTTGTGAAGAACTGAAGGACTTCTCTCAACTGATTAACCTCTATTAATCTCAATTTATGCCATCAAACATTGAATTTACTCTATTAACCTCAATATCCTGCTTCTGAAAATTGTTCTTTGATTTAATTTGAAATGTACCGGTGCAACAATCAACAAATGGACTCGTTCTTTGGTTTAAGTTGTTAAGCAACATATTTTTTTCTTCATTTTCACTGCATTTTTTTCTGCATTTTCAGTACCTCAATATGAAGCATAAGAATTTAATTTTTTCTATACTTGTTTTGGCTTGTGATATTAACTATATACTCAATTTTTCTGTTAAATTGATATGAAGTATATACAGAGCATGTTGATTTGTGATGATGTTAGATGAAGGGATGTATTAATGTGATGATATACTGAATTTTTCTGTTAAAATGATATGTGAATGAGTATTTTTAATAAGTTAATATGATTTATTAATGTGTTAAACTGATATGAATATGGTGTTAATGTGATGATATAGTCAATATTAGATGAAGTGCTGATAAATTGATTTGAGTGAGCATTTTTAATGTGTCAATGTGATTTTTTTTATAACAGTTGACAATCAATGACATCTAATGCTTCGACTACATCTGTTGGATCAACCGTCACTGGTGCATATGAACGTAATTCAGATGATGTTGGTTGGGAATATGGTGTTATCCCGGATAAAAACAACATGGATTAAGATTTCGAGTCCGAGAGTGAGGAGCAAGTGTTAGAAGAAGACGAATATGAGTCGGATGGGGTTCAAATAATGGAAGTATGTGGAGAAGATTAGAAGAAAATTGTTGTGCTTGTAAAACTTATTATTAAACTTTTATGGACTTGTTGGATTGTGATTCTGTGTGATTGTTAAACTTATTATTAAACTTTTATGCTTATTTTGGATGATAAATGGTTGTGCTTGTTAAACTTATTAAGTTATTATTGAACTTTTATGCTTATTTACTTATATTCTTAGTATTAAAGTTAGATTTATAAAATTTTGAATTAATTTTTTAATAATTAATGTTCCCCGATTAATCCCTGTCTAACCGATTAATCCCTAGACCTCAGTCCACCGCCTAGCCAACATCTAGCGTTTTCTGCAACCTTGGTTTTATGACATTAATATTTTTCTTAACCCTACTTATATATACTACTTTCAAATTTGATAAATTTGGGGTATTTTGACCTCTCCATGATGTCTTCCATGGGCTTCATTGAATGAATTACACCATCGTCATTCTTCTCACTTAATGACCGATTGTTAGCACCGATGACACCATCTCCATTTTTTTCGATAAAACTCATCAGAATTCGAATAAAATAGAACAAGTTAGGATGTGTTTGGCACGTCACAGCTAGCTTATTTTTCGAGTTTAGCAAACCAAAAAGTAGTTATAAGCTAACTTTTTTAAAAAAACTACTTAGATTATCTTTTTATGAACTTTTTAAAAATATTTCAAATGTACCTTTAATTAATTATAGAAAACTCATTATCGTAAATGTCTTTTTATGTTATTTTATATCTTTTAGCTAGTTTATCAACTAGTTTTTATCAAACATAGTTTTTTAGATTGCTAGATTGCTTATAAGCTCACAGTTACATTTTTAGCTACCAGCTAGTTTTTCAGCTAACAACTAGCTATCATAGTGGTAGACTATTTGGGTCAAAATTATTATTAACCAATAATCTCATTGATAGTTCAAGATTTTATGCCAAGCATAATTAATTATGTAATTTCTACAAGAATATAAATGAGTTCAGTCCACTGTTTACATTGTTGTTACGGATAAAGATTCGACTAAAAACCTTGCTCAAGCGGGCAATTTTAAAAAAATTAAAGAGGGGATGAGATTTACAATAGAAATTGACTATAAGTTTCCTTAGAAGGGGTGGATTTTTATTTAATTTATGATCAATACACTACTACATGATGTGGTAATATAATCTGATTTTGCAACCGGTCTCTATGTTATGAATAATACATACTTTTTGTTATAGCTTTTAATAGATTCAATTAATACATTGAAATAATAATATTATACAACAGAGTTAAAAAACCTACTTATATAATTACCTGCTAATATGTATATAAAAGACATATAAATTAAAGTTTAAAAGGTTATTGTATTGTGTAATTGAACCTATCCTTTAAAAAAATAATAATAAAATTAAATTAAAATTAAAAACAAAATTTATTTTAAATCAAACAATAAACCTTTTAGTTTTTGTTTAACTGAAAAAGAAAGTAATAATCAATCATATTCAAATTGATATCATTTTAAATGATTGATATCTTTGTAGTGATTTAGCTTGCTAAAAACAATACATAACTTTCTTATTTATCTCTAACAGCTAGGTTAACTTAAAAGTTAATACAATGAACTGATAACCAAATAAAATTTATATACAGTAACTATTATGCAATTAAAATAAAGGTAAACAAAAATTTCAAAATATCTTTCTGTTAATAGACCAAGCAAACAGGCCTAGTAAGTTATCTATTTATTTATTTTTATTTTTTTCGTGTGAGTGAAGACCGATAGTGGGCCCCCTAAATTCCAAAAGACAAAGTAGGACCTAATTTTGTGAATAGAAGAATCCAATTGGTAGACTATTAATTTGGGTCAAGAATCATGAATGTTCCAATTGCTATAGGAGTGTAAACGAGCTCAATCGAGGCTTTAGATTGTTAACTGTTACAAAATAAATATTTTGAATAAAAACCTTACAATAGCTTGGAATTTAAAAAATAAAAAAGAGGGGTGGAAAATCTACAATTTTTAAATTTTTTTTTTGAAAGTTATGGTCTACAAAATTCCAATATGGCACTGTGATAAACCCTTGTTGTGCACTGCGTGTAATGGGCAGATAGAGTCTGCTACAATTAAGCAAATATTTATATCATCTCAATTTTTTTTTAAAATAATAGCAAATAAAGGAACCTGAGCTTAGCAAAGACATTCTTCAGCTGTCAGTATGTTTAACTTCAAAAATACAAGCCTCAAATATGCCTACAATCATCATTTTCATCGTCTATGAATCCAACTAATATATTACAAAGCATGACATGTCAAACAACTGAGGTAAGAAAAATCATTTGCTCAAACAATATTAGTCTTTGTTCAAATTTCAATTCATAAAACTAAGGTCTTAAGATCACAAACTGCATCAATGTTTTTGGTCTCTAATAATGGCAATTCAGGAAACAGGACTAAAATCGTTGACATTATTAAAAAGTGAACAGTTACAACTTGACCTTGATATAAGATCGATCTAAGGTCTTTCAAATGTCACAATGACTAGAATTTGTTTGTTTGTTACTCATCTTGTCAAATAAAAAACATTGATTTCATTCAAACATTATATCAAACACGTCATATGCATGTAAAAGTACAAAACATAACTGAAAGAATTAATCATCTTCAAACATCCTCTTACTTCCTAAATCCAAATATAACATGGATAGCATCAGAAACTTGACATCCTCAATCCTCATATTTCATATCTGAGAAGAATTTGTTTAATTTCAACATCAATCAAGAAATACACAAAAATTAGAGGACTTTAAGATTCCTCTGATGCAGACTTACAGAATTTAAGACGAATTAAGATGTACTAGCCTAAAAAATTATCACGCATGCTTAACTTTTTGGGTCACTTCCAAAGTTTTTTTTTTTCTTTTTTTTTTGCAAGTATTACATCATAAAATCATTCAAAATAACACAAATCCCTCCAAATATCACTACAACTATAGATAAAACACAAAATAACTTTTTGGATTTCGTAGTCGAATTGGTACCATAGATATGCAGAGACGAGATGTTACATGAATTTCAGCAGGGAATGAAGACGCGTGATTCAGAGATGGACGTAGGAGAAGGGCGTCAAATACTCAAATGTTTCATTTGCGATCTCCTAAATTTGAGCGACCAAATCTGAGCGATTCTGATGGTAAGTGAGCAAGGGGTGCTTTGGATTGTTTATTTAACCAAACACGTATTTATAAAATGAGTTTTAAAAATAGAAATTAAGTAATCATTTTTGTATTGTTTATTTTATAAAATAACCGGTTTGATTTTTTTTCTTAATTGACCCTCTTGTCCGGAACTATTGCACACTGATGTTATCCGGTCCTACCCATTCCGACTGAGTTCTGGATACATAGTATTACATAACTTATTTTGGAATGCATACTGAATATTATCATATTTCAGACTCAATGAACAAAGAAGATATGACATTTTATTTCGATGAGTTCGAGGTTTTACGAATTAGTTCTTGACTCCTTTGCTTCTATTTATTTAATTTTCTGATTAAAATTGTAAAATCGTTAGTCCGGACCTCGAAGAATTACTCTAGAACATGAAGAACAAATCCAGAATGCTATATTGATATTTAGAATGTTCCTAAATTACGTCTTTTTTAGTGTTAGTACAGACCAAAGTATCAGCGAAATAGTTTTTTAGTTCCTTAAGTTATTCCACATTGATTTTTTCTTATTCACACACAAACAAATTCCGAAATATATTCTGAATACAACGAACTAGTCTACGTACAGTTTAGGATTATCTTGAAAGTAATTTTTTATTTTCTTATTGCAGCATGACGACATATTTACTGTTTCTCTTACAATATCTTGCAAACCATATATTGTTGTGAATATTCTTACTAAACTCAGACTCGACCACTATGCGAGACTATGTTCCGAAAGACGTGTTTTGGTATGTAGTTAGATATTTCTCCAGGCATAGAAGGCGATCATTTGTTTATACATTATGTATCCTGCAAAGAAACAGACCCTTAAAGCCCGATACAACAAAATGCTTTTTGAGATCCTTTTCCTTGACATCGTCTTGCAATTTGGTGAATATTTTGCAGGCTTGCATTGAGGTCATGCCTTCTGATCATGCGTCTTTCCTATGGTTAAGATAACTGAGTTTATAAAATTGCAACATGTTGTTGATGCGTTCCGAACACCACTTCATAAGTTATCGGATGAGGATGAAGATGCGGTCGGTGTGTGTATTAAATTTGTTGGATACGAATTTCAATGATCAGTTGGCTCGTCAACTTGTCAAAGATGAGTATTTGAGTTTGGTATACTGCTTTGATGATTTCAAAATGCATCATATCGTTAATTTATAATTATCATTAGTAACATTTTTTATGGAAATAATTGTACACTTTTTTATGTCTCGGATATCAGTGAGGGAGGATAACTTGGTATTAATTGTACTCTCTAGATACACTATTTGTCATAGATGAGACAACTACTTTATATTTTCAACTCTACACCTGTAACATCCGGATTCCTTAAAGTATTATTATTTTATTTATGTAATTTATTATGTTGAGTTCGAGTTGCCACTACGTGGTGGAGGCACCACCACGACGTGCCATATTTGGAAATGTTCGTGGGTATTAAGTTGGTTCCCACGGCGTGGCAACATGATGGCCACGACGTGGCGACCATTTGATGAGAAAACCCTAATTTTAGAGTGTTTAAAGGAAAGTATGGGCTAGGGTTTTTTCACCCTCAGCCTCCTTCACTCTCAAACCTCACAACCTTGATCATAATCCCTTTTGGTGACCTTTAAGTGTATTTTGGTGATTCTTAAGCTCTCTTTGGTGTTTTGGTGTCATTTGAAAGAAGTAGACGAAGATTTGGTGCAAGAAGAAAGCAAGCAACGCTCCCCAATCATTCAAAGTACCTTGCTAGACCATTTGTAAGGTTTCTTCATCTAATCTTTTAGTTCCATATTAGTGGATTTAAGGCTATCTTGCATATTATAGGCCTTTGGTGGATTTTGAGTGAAGCAAAGAGATAAAGTTTCCCACTTTATGATTTCTCTGAGTCCCAAGAACATTATATCTCATAGATCTAGGAGTTTGTTATGGTTTGGAAATTAATCATGCATGATTTTGAGTCTTTTTTATTCACATTTTTGATCTAAAATAGAAGAGACATGCATTGGACATGCATGTCCATAAAGCACCAATCTTTATGATATATTAGGTGAAGCAAAACCTTCTGGAAAGTTTGGAGGAATGTCTTTAGTGATTAACGGCTTTTTGGCTTGGTCTTGCTTCTTAAAGCCTTTAAGGACCTAGGTTTGGAGATCTTGTCTTATTGAGATGTCTTAATGGATAAAGTTGGAAACTTTATCCATCAATACCTTGGGAATGCTCGCATTGAGGTCATGCCTTCTGATCATATGTCTTTCCTATGGTTAAGATAACCAAGTTTGTAAAATTGCAACATGTTGTTGATGCGTTCCAAACACTACTTCATAAGTTATCAGATGAGGATGAAGATGCAGTCGGTGTGTGTGTGTGTGTGTATTAAATTTTTTGGCTCGTTAAGTACCAAGATGGTCCATCTTGCGTCATTATTGCGCAATAGGAATATGGATAGCGTAAGTGGCTTCAAGTACGGAACAAAAACATCAAGATTGGAGCAACAACACCATCATGGCCCAATATGAACATGCATGGCGCAACAAAGGCCATGCATGGTGCAAGAGCATACCTCACGAAGCAATAGGGATCCTCATGGCGTAAGAGGAACCCCCTCATGGTGCAAGAGGGAGCATTATGGCGCAAGAAGGAATGTCATGGTGTAAGAGCATCTTTCTTGGCCCATCCCTTTATCATATGGCGCAACAAGGTCCCCTTGATGCTTCATATCACTCCCAAGTGCTCCAAACCTTTTCCAGGTGCTCGAGACCCCCTTCTATATGATCTGTACCTTTGGCACTTGATCCGTTCCTTTGTCAGATGATCAATTCCCTTATCAGATGATTCATTCCTTTGTCACATGCTCCATGAACCTCAAGTTGTCCATTGAGTTCTAAGTGCTCCAAATGAACTCAAAATGCTTCATCCAAGTGCTCCATGTTGGACAAGACTTCATACCTCAATATAGTTGGTAAACAAGTACTAATGGACATGTGAATGGTTCCATTAAGATTTATACTTCCAAGTCCGAGGTACCGTAATTTGGTCAGGAACCAGTTGACCAAAGAATGTTTCCATGAAGAGAGTTATTGATAAGGCCAATGTACCTTAATTCGGTCATGGAACCAATGAAGGTGTGAATACTTCCATGAAGAAAATGAGAGTGAAGATCAAGATGAGTCAAGTAGCTTAAGTTAATCAAAGAATTGCTCATCTCACCATTAAGGCCAACAGAGCTAATACTTAGCTTAATGACACGGTTGTTGTATGTGACTCCTATCAATTTACAACAATCATCTTCTTCAGCTCTCCATGTAGAGAGATTTTCACAGGGGTCTTGGAAGTGGGATTTGAAATGATGAAGAGCATGTCTCTCCTTATCCAAACACTTCTTCATGACACCATTATCATCTTCTTCTCCCGCTGCTACCAACTGGTTGGCAGTTGTAGTCTCAAGGCGTAGCAGGAGAAGTGAGAAAACTATAAAAACACAAGGATTCATTATGTTAATGAAAATCTTGGTGATTTTTTGCTTGGGCTTATGCATATATGAACTGCCCCTCATGATGGTTGAGAAGAAGAAGGATTCAAGTGAACAGCTTCAAATTGATGGCCTATTTGTGTGGGGCATACAATACTAAATTTCTATGAAATTTGAACAAAACCACAAAACAAATTAAAGATGATGAACTGAATTATATATATACTACAAATCTTTTGAGGCCCGTGCTAAGCACGACCCACTAAAAGTAATTTGGGTGTTTTTTTCACCGTTATATATATGTATATTAGCTAGATGGATTTTCAACGTAAAATGATTGAATTAGAAATGAAAAGGGAAAGTATATTCTTATAATCACAAGTACATTACTATGATTGGTATACAATTGCAAGTATAAGTTCCCTGTTATTCCTCGTAAAAAGTAATATACAATGCCAATAGTAATATAAAGAGTGACGTATGCCATTTCTTGATATTTTCCATTTTTAGTATATTAATGAAAAATATCACATGATCTTTTTTTTTTTTTTTTTGCGTTCATCAACATAATTCGTAATTAAGTATCTTTGCAGGCATATCAACCGTATATTCACAATTAAAAATAATAATGGAATGTAATAATATGCAATAAGAATAATTAATAGATAAAATAAAATATTAAATGGCGATAAATAGTTCCAGGTGAGGCATACATTAATTTATTTTGTAATAATCAACCACATTTGTTAACTGTAATAATGATATGCATAATGTTTGCTAAACTGGTAAAGTGCCTGGTTAAAATACCATGTGCTGTTGGAAGCCAAAAAAGAATAATAGCATAATCAAATTCAGTAACAAACATGCATTTTCAATAGCCTACATTGGTAAGTGATTTGATATTTCAACTGGTGGGCCTAAACTTGTAACTATTCTCCTGTTAATTTATATCTTTTTCCGGTTATGATTTTATCTGAAATGGTTGAATTTACTCCCATGGTATCATGTAATCTTTATTTTTTGTTGTTAAATGGGACATTCGTATTGCAAATGTTGTTTATTTTCATTTTCTCCATTTTTAAATGGCTTCTTATTTGTATCATTTCTTATATCCAAAAGCATCATAAATCATATCTAACTTATCTATCATCACACTTACCACTCATACTTTTCCTATTTATAATAGCTCTTTCTTCTCCTATATTGTTTCTTATCTACATTCTACAGTAATAACTAATGTTTTTGTCATGGTGAACAACTTCTCGTATAAATAGGCAAGCCCCACCCCTTCAATGATGAAAGTAACATGCAAAAAAAAAAAAAAAACAATAACCACAAACAAAAGTACATGTTATATCAGGACAGCATAGGAAAATCAACATAAGCAACATGAAAAAAGTTTTACTATTTCTACGTCATCAGTAAGTCAGTGAGAGAGATAAACTTGAGAAAACTGGACCAAAATTATAATAAGATGTTAAGTGACCAGATCATATAACGTTTTGGCAATAATAACAAATTCAACCTAAACAAATATCATGTTTCAGTTTTGTGCATACTTCAACAAATATAACTTTTGTAAACCCAATGAAAATGAAAATAAACCATTGTAGAATGTCATGTTCTTTTTTGGAATTCATAAGCTTCAAATTTGTGTTCATCGGCGTATTTTACTGTAGTAATAATCGCATTTGAGGAAACAAAATATCTAACTGGCATACATTTCATCGAGAAAGACCCTCCACATTTAAAACTAACTAAACCAATTTTTTCCTGTGAATTTCTCGCATTACACACAAAGAAATGAAACAAAACATAACAATCTAAAATTCAAACCTTGTTGAGGAGGAAAATAAGCGATATTATTGAAAACCTTATCTCCGGCACGATTGCAACCCTTAATAAAAACCGGAAAGTTTACCTAAACAGGAAGATAAAACATAAGAGAGTTAGATGGGCTTTTTTGAAATCTCCTATTCTAGTATTCTGTGAAGCGAGGGCATCTTTCTCATTCACCAAACAAAAACACATTTAACCCCATAACAGAACTATGATAAATTGAAAACAATTTGTATTCCAAAAAAAGAAAAATCATACAGTTTCCATTGCCAAGGAAAAGAAGAGTTGGTCGGCATCCAGAGGAAACGTCAAATAAATTTGACCCCATAAAAGGTTGGAACCAAATTCAATAATTCTTTAGATTATATACAAGCCAAATTACAGAGACGGAAATAGACCTTATCATAACACTATACATAATTTGAGAATATAAGAAAGTCTAATCTATGTTAACAATCTGGAGAAGATCAATCAATAGCGTTACAAGGGAATATGAATTAGAATCAGAAAATTTACGGTGGGTGAATGGAAAGAAATGCACCAATTTCGTGTATAGTTGTTTTTTTTGAGGAGAGGTTCTTTACGGCATCTTACTTCCGTCATCGATATTATGATTTTCGATTAACCCTAACCCCTGTATGAGGAGTTGAAAATGACAAAGGGTGTTCCATGAAACGAAAATGAGATCGGATAACTATGTTGCTGATCAATCGATACGACGCATATCGATTAACTATGTTGCTTATCAATCAATACGATGCATCGAGGATTAAGAGGCATTGTGAATCGACATAACATCCCCATGGCGTCCTTTAGAAGATAGGTTACGTGGGTGAAGAGAAACATGTGAAATTGATGTAGGCCGCACGAGATTAAAAGGCTTTTTATATATAATGATAATGAAATGATATATATATATATATATATATATATATATATATATATATATATATATATATATATATATATATATATATATATATATATATATATATATATATATATAGAGAGAGAGAGAGAGAGAGAGAGAGAGAGAGAGAGTGTGTGTGTGTGAGAGAGAGAGAGAGGGAGAGTCAAGATAAAATAAGAAGGAAATTTTTGGTAGGAGGTAAGAAGTTTTCTTCTACATATTTTTTTCGCAAACAAACAAAATTAATCATTAAATGATTTATTTGTAAGATGATTTACAAGAAAAAATTCTCAAAAAAACATCTCGATTATTCATTTATACAATGATTTTGTTGTTATTCATTAAAATTGTCATAAAAGTGATTTTTTTAAATTTACTTAAAAATTAATCATAAAGATGTTTTTTTGGGAATTTCTTCTTGTGAATCATCTTACAAATGAATCATCTAGTGATATATTTTTTTTGTTCGTCAAAAAATATGTAGAAAAAAAACTTCTTACATTCCTACCAAAAAGAATTTATTACCGGATATATATATATATATATATATATATATATATATATATATATATATATATATATATATATATATATATATATATATATATATATCCATGAGATATGTGATATGATATTATTTGGGTCTAAGAATTTAATGACTATGAAATGAACTTTTCTCACTTAAATTAATTAAGCTGTGAACTTCTTAGACCATCTCCGACCATAACACCATTTTTTGAGTAACTTCATTTTTAGTGCAAACGAGGTGGAGTTGGTGAACAGTATTACTCCATTTTTGGAGTTGGAAAGTTGAATTGGAGCATTTTAACTTCAAAATGGCGTTGGGCTGGAGATGCCCTAAAAAAGAAGCCAATTTGGTCCATTTCGGTTTGATACATGCTCTTTTAAGTTGTTAAAAATACATATGTTTGTTAAAAGTGCCATAATAGTAGAAACTTAAAAAAAAAAAAAAAAGGGTATGAAATCTAGTGATTGTTATAACTTCAAAAACAATTGAATGGATTCTTTTCATTAACCATCTATACAAAAAAACCAATCACATCTATATTAACTAGATAAATTAAAGAGTGGGCGATCATACTTTCTACACCTCCCTGAAAAATATTTGATCATATTTTTATTGCCACAGACTATGAACATCCCATAATGTATGTCGTAGAAAAGAATGAAATCTTGATTAATAATGCAAACAGAATGCAATGTTTACTGAACAATGTAATAATGAGAGCAACAAGACATTTAATTAACTGTAGTTGCTAGCCCAAAGTGAGAGAAAGCTTTGGACAGACTGGCAAGGTTGTAGAACTCGCTACTCGGTACCTGCTCGGCCGACTAGGGAGTAGCGAGTACTCGGATTCGGTAGTTCATGTAGAAATATTTTTTGGAAAATTATGTATGTCAAAATCATAAGTTAAAATCATAATTTGATTGAAATATATAACCAAAATTAGATACATGTGAATACATAAAAACTGAAATACACATAATTGTCTCACTACGTGGATAATTACTGAAACTTTAAGATATACATGTAGTAATAATCACATGTTTGTATTAAATAATAAATCATTAAGCGCATTATACATATTAATCTTGAAATTCTTGATTTTTTTTCTCTTTTTATGACAATTTTGACCCTTTGACCGATTTTGACCGAGTTGGCCGAGTTTGACCGAATAGGCCCGAGTAAGACCGAGTAGGCCCGAGTTTGACCAAGTTTGTCCGATTTTTGACCGAGTTTGACCGATTTTTGGCCGATTTTGACTAAATCCGAGTTTTTTGGCCGAGTTGACATTACTCGCCTCGGTGGAGGGCCGATTCCGAGTAATCGGCAGAGTACTTGGCTGAGTAGGCCGAGTTTCGCAACACTACAGACTGGGACTACACAACAACTTTTTCTTTATCTTGGGAAATCTTTCTCTATCTTGAGAAATATTCCTTCTCAATAACCAGATCTAATGATAATTTCTAGGAGAAAAATCAAGAAAAACAGCTAGATTCTAAGTAGCGTTTGGGATTTCTTATTTAACTCAATAAACATTTCTTTAGTAAAAGTGCTTATTGTAACATTGTAACACTCTAAAAATTCCGAGTCTAGCCATACACATCGAGTCTACAGTGTGATTGGTTTGCCCACACCGGGCCTTCAATCCACTTGGTCCACTCTCTAAGTCTATAGTATGACTGGTTTGCCCGCACCGGGCCTTCAGTCGATCTGGTCCACTCACCGAGCCTTGGCACGTCTGGTCCGCCCTCTTGGAGCCTACAGGCTATCCGGACCGCTCGTTGGGCCTTCGGGATAACCGGTCCGCCCTGGGTATGTTGGGCTACAGAACAAAGCAGGACCCGCCTCAACCCAACCCCAATCCAACAACCATGTGCACATAAACATATAATCATATAACGATCCACATCCAAACAAACCGATCTAGCAGATCACATAACTTAACCTCATCCTAACAAGGATACCGACCTAACCTGTCACTAGCATAGCATCATCCTATATATCAGGATACCGACCTTAACCAGGTCTCTAACATATACCATCCTAACTACCAGGATGCAACCATAGCAAAGCAACAACATAACAACAATACCCAGATTACACTCCGATAAAGGGCCGACCTTGGTGCCTTAGACCCTGTTGATATAGTGAGGATAACTCACCTCGCAACTGCTGACTGAAAAGGATAATATCACGCTGCTCCAACCTCCGACACGAACTCCACCACTGATCATCACCAAAAGACTGAACTCAATAAATACCCATAATTACCAAAATATCCCTGGAAGTCAACTGGTCAACTCTTGGTCAAAGTCCTCAGTCAAAGTCAACCCTCCTGACTGACTCTACTCGCCGAGTCAACCCGCTGACTCGTCGAGTCCCCATACTCTGAAACTCCCATAACACGACTCAACTCGCCGAGTTCCATAACTTTGAGTCTACCCGTACTCAGCTCACTGAGTCATCCCTTGACTCACCGATTCACAGCTTAACCAGAAAAGGTTAGGAACTCACGACCAGACTCGCCGAGTCCAAGAACAGACTCGCCGAGTCCAAGGCTATCTTCAACCAACTCGCCGAGTTGTTCTTCCAACTCGTCGAGTTGCTGCCTATCTTCATGCAACTCGCCTAGTACACCCGTGTGACTCGCCGAGTACCTCTAGCTCTTAAATCATACAGAGGCTTTCCAAGCCATGCAGGGTCTCAAATCCATAGATCTAATCTTATACATGCCATCCATCACATAAAGTGGCAAACTTTACGTGAATCAAAGGAGATCTAATCATAAAACACTCTTGGCTAAGGTTTGGGACTAGAAGGCTTCATCAACAACTCTTGAACAGGGACTTTGTGCTCTTCTGGACCATCTCAAGTCCAGATCTGAGGTAGCAACCTTAGATCCAACCTGCAAACCCTAAATAACTCTAGAAATGCCCTAACACTCAAGCAACAAAGAATCAAGGAGCATAAGCAATAGATTATTACCTCAAAAGAAAGCTCCAAGTGAAGAATCAACCAAATCTCTGCAAAGCCCCTTGCTCCAACCTTCTTAATCTTCAAAGATCTCTTCACCAAGCACTTATCAAGGCTCCAATTGCTCTCCAAGGCTCTCACAAACGGATTTAGGGTTTCTGGACTTCAAAAGGGCTAAGGGGACTGAGGGGAGGACATTAAGTCCTTTAAATAGGGTGAAATCCCGAAGATTAAGGTTTTCCACTCTTCAGCACCAACTCACCGAGTCCAGCCGCCGACTCGCCGAGTTGGCTTATTAACATGCGACCAGAATCGCGACTCAACTCGCTGAGTCTACCCATCGAATCGCCGAGTTGACCATCCTTATTTACACTTTGAACCCTGAACTTGCACTTCTGAACTTGGGATGTTACAATTCTCTCCCATTTAGATTAGGCTTCGTCCTCGAAGCCTGCGGCAACACAATTCCAAAAACTACTCTCGCAATGCACCACCTGGCATTAACCAGATCATGCTCCTCAAAACACAACCACAGAAACCTGAAACCAAACCCTTCCCCTGCGGTGTCCTGACCACCGCCTCATCCTCTGATAACCACACTTATCAACCGAGTACCATTCTGGGATACTTCACTCTCTCCAAATCACAAAGATCGCTTGACCCTTACACAGCTAGACATCCCGTAGACCTCCGGGTCCTGACCCGGTACCAAACTGCTATCTCTTTCATTGACTAGCATAACTTCTATCGAATTCACTTCTGGGACTCATCCCGCTTTCAATCCGAATCTAACTCTTTTCCTTCCGCGCTGACAGGATGACCCATCCTTCAGCTCCTGCGCAACTCTCCTGAGCTCTCCTCTGCAAGCACGCCCACATGCTGAACCTGATCCAACATCCTCGGGCTGGAAAACCCGACACACTGACAATACCTCTAGACATCCTCATGATGAATTACCGCTACGTACGTAACCTCCTGATCACAGCCATACTGGGAATCCAAGGCTCCATCCTTGTATCCCGTTCCGAGCCTCTTTGGCTCTACACCCTCGGAATTCCTTCCATGATCTCAGCAGACATCCAACCCGGATGTGCTCCATGCCACCGGCGCAAACACTCTGCTTAGAACCATAATTGGAACACCTCAATCATACCCCCGTGCTATTGTTTTCACTTCCGTGAACTTACACTCCTTCTCGGAGCTACACACCTTTCCCTTTCCTTATCCAGGGAAATCTACTTGGCCGCCTTATCACTACAACAAATGCCACGGTGTACACACTCCACTCTACACTATTACCTTATAGCATAACCGCTATCCCATGCACCACACATGCCATGAATCTGCTCGCAAGGACTCTCGAGTCCATGCACTACCTTCCGCTAATCATGACCAGTACCCGGGGCCAGACCTTCTGATGCTATCACATCACAACATACTCATTCCATCTCCTCATACAGATCTATCAACACATGCAGAGTCTTCAGCATGAATGGACCGCCTTACCAGGTCTTCAGCCAATCTGGACCACTCTCAGAACCTTCAGCATGTCTGGACCTCCCTCCAGGGCCTTCATCCTGTCTGGACCGTCCTCCGAGCCTTTGGCCTGACTGGTACGCCTTCTGGCTTTTAGTCTCCCCGGACCGCTCAAACTATCATGCATCATCCCGAACTATTCCTCCTAGGAATTCCGCCCATACATATTGTTCTAGCCCTCTAGGGGTTCCGAACTCTAACTCCATTCCATATACTCAGATCCCGGCCTGATCCTAGGCCTTACAACCACCAATCACCCTATCTGATATCCTTGGTCTGTACTCCTCCCCATCGATCTGTCACTTACTCATACCAGCCCGCACTCTTGGCTGACTGAAACATTGCTGGATCCCAAGCAGCTAATCGAACTCTAACGCTTATCGATCCTCCTGAGAATTTCCAATTCTCCCCACTTAGAGCACTAACTATCCACCACCGGTCGCCATAACCGACCTCCCTTAACATCCCTTCACAACACATTCCCTTACACGCGAACTGATTCCCACTAGAACGAGCAACCTTCACCAAATCACATATCAACACTGATTATCTCGGACTCGAAAGAAGCCAGACCTTCAGCTAACTACTCCTCAGAATGCAGATGCTATCCGAAATTCAGGCCAAAAGCTTGATTTCCCACTAATAATCCCCATGATGATAACCAACAAAACTCCCAATACCAAAACCCTTAATCGAACCATAACCCTCAAGGAACAAACAAATACAATACCAAAATCACACAAAGAGACTAGCAGATATACAGTACTCCATAATAATCACAAGATAACAAAATATCAAGAAGGAAACATACCCGCAGCTGCATCCAGCACTGCCCTGACCTCCTCTGCTGAAAGCTGAAAAGCACAACCCTGAGCCCTCGGGGGCTCCGCTCCACCCTGACCTCCACCCGTAATCCTCAAAGTGGCCGGTGCTGGAGCCTGCACCGGTCCTGTAACAAGCTGTGGACAATTGACCCTCAAGTGTCCAACATGATGGCAATGATAGCAAATCCTCAAATCCTGAACCGGGGCTGTCTGCCGACAATCCCTCGCATAATGCCCCTCCCTTCCACACTTGCGGCATGCACCACCGGACCTACAAACTCCAACGTGACCCTTCCCTCACTTCCCACAAGTGCGGCTGCTCTGATCTCTCAACCTTGAGTCAACGGTCTTGGACCGTTTCGGCGCCGACTGTGACTGTGTCGGGGACTGTCTCTGCTCTCTCAACTGTAACTCAATCTCGAACTCACGCCGCCGAGCGGCCTCCTGCTACTCCAGCAATGTCTCACACCTCTGACTACACACAAACTGCCTGATATCCCTGTTGAGCATACTTAGATATCGGGACATATGAGCCTGCTCCGAAGCAAATTCCAAGCAAAACATTGCCCTCTCTGTGAACATCCTGGTGATCTCCGTCACCGACTCTGAATCCTGCTTCAGCTCTAGGAACTCCTGAGCCAACCTCTCCGTCTCAACTCGTGGAACATAGCGAGTACTGAACTTCTCCCTGAACTGATCCCAAGAAACCGCAGTTCGCTGCGCATCAGAATACGATCTCGTGGTCAACCTCCACCAATCCTTCGCCCCGAGCCTCAAAAGGTTCAGAGCACACCTCACCCTCTGATCAGCAGGGCATGAACACGTGAAGAAACACCCCTCCACGTCTGACAACCATCTCATAGCAACAATCGGGTCCTGAACTCCATCGAAGGTAGGGGGCTTCGTATTATCGATGTCCCGATACTGAAAACCTCTACCGGCTCCTCCCCCTGCCGCTGCTACAGCCACTGCAGCCGTCTCAGAAAGAGCTTCATAGCGCTCAACAAAATACTCGACCATGGAGGTCTTGATCAACCCTAACAGTTCCGGCAACTCGGCCCGGAAGATAGCAGCAACCTCGTCATGCAGGATCTCACGAATCCTAGCATCCAGCTCATCTGTGCTCATCTAACCAATAACCTCAGGCGGTGCTGATCCACCCTGACTGCCCCCTCCTGCTCCCGATCCTGACCCGGATCCACTCCCAGCATCCCTATTAACAACCATACTGAAATTACCGCAAAACATCAGACGCTTCTCACTAACCCGAGAACCAACTCTCGACCCAGCCCTAGGGGTTGTGACTTCCTTGATACGCGTATGTGTCCTGTGCTTTCAGTAGTACGGGTCCATACTACCTTCCACTCTACCCACATTTATATCAAGTATCACCACAACACCCTAGTGAAGAACAGGCATAACAAGCACTCAACCCTCACTCTAAGAGGAACACTGGAAATTTCATACAGAAAGAAACCCTAGGCTAGCAGGCATCATAAATCAGGCAACTCTATCATGCAGTTCCAGAAGATCCCTAGCCTAGTACTAGCATGTTGTTCTATCATATCTCATAAACAAATAACTTGTTTGGTATTTTGGGGTTACTTACTGACTCCGGCTGATCGTACCTCCGTGTCCTCCTTTACTTATTTTTGAAAACCATTTTTAAATTCTCCTTTGAAAACTCTCCTTGATTTGAGACTGGATTCACACGAATGTTCCTCCAATTCACTCAAACCAAGGCTCTGATACCAACTTGTAGCACTCTAAAAATTCCAACCAATTTAAACTTTTCAAAAACAACCCAATTTCATAAAGTTATTACAAAAAGGTTTTCAATACATTTATTATCAGAGTATTTCCTAGAAACCACATTGTAAACACATAAAACCCGAGGAGCGGTACGATTATGACTTTGCCTTGCCACGATCTCCTGAAGTACCTGAAACATTTAAACCACAACTGTAAGCCCGAAAGCTTAGTGAGATACCCCCAAAATACCAATGCCATACAAACATAACCATAACATATAACCGATATAGAAGAGCCATGCACTTCGGGTCTACTGTGTGACTGGTCCGCCGCACCGGCCTACAGTCCACCTGGTCCACCCTCCGAGTCTAGCCATATACATCGAGTCTACAGTGTGATTCGTCCGCCTGCACCGGGCCTTCAATCCACCTGGTCCACTCTCTGAGTCTACAATATGAATGGTCCGCCCACACCGGGCCTTCAGTCGGTCTGGTCCACTCACCGAGCCTCGACACGTCTGGTCCGCCCTCTTGGGGCCTACAGCCTATCCGGACCACTCGCTGGGCCTTCGGGATAACCGGTCCGCCCTGGGTATGTTGGGCTACAACACAAAGCAGGGCCCAGCTAAACCCAACCCCAATCCAACAACCATGTGCACATAAACATATAATCATATAACGATCCACATCCAAACAAACCGATCTAGCAGATCACATAACTTAACCTCATCCTAACAAGGATACCGACCTAACCGGTCACTAGCATAGCTGATGGGCTTTAGCTATAAGAACATCCTATGTGCTCATACAAACCCTAATGCTTGGATCTATGTTTCTCTATTGTACATGCAATTCATGCAAGACTATAAACCCTAGATCTAGTATATGATAATCAATATAGCATATGAATTAGGGTTTAGATCATACCTTGATTGTTATGTAGCAATAACAATCTCAAATCCTTCTTGTATTGACTTTAGAAAGCTTAGAGTCACAAATGTCACTCCTCTAATGGTCCACAAACACCAAGAGCAAGAGGATGAAGAAGAGAAGAGAAGGAGGCTCTCAAAAACGTGTGGAAACCCTAGAGAACAAGTTCACCACGTTTTTGGAGCATAAGGGTTCTATATATAGTGAGGCTATTAGGGTTATCTAACAAGGAAACCCTAATTTGGATGCTTAAGCCCTAAGCAACCCATGGACTCCTTTCCTTAAAGGCCTTGGACGATTTCGATTGGGTTTCCCCATAGAATTCGTCCAACCTTATAATATAAGGCAATCCATAGCCTAATTGTAATTATCTTATAATTACAATTCCAGTCCCTTAAGTTTAATTAATCTCTTTTAGTCACAAACTTAATTCTTATTGATTATTGACTAATATTAATTAAACAATATGATTTCTCCTTTAATATATTATTCTCATAATATATTAATAAATCATATTTAATCCTTTCTCTCCATATTTAATCCTATCAAGTTGCTTTGGTGAAGGCAACCCAAAAGGACCATGCACCATTGGGTCAAGTACATACCAAAATAGTTATGGACGTAGACACTAATCCAACAGTCTCCCGCTTGGATAAGTCTAATAACTATTATGCGTATTACTTCGGATCCTGATATGCAATCGTAGCTTTCCAAAGTCGCTGTCAACTCTGATCTTATCAGATACGCGTGTCCTTTAGATAAGGGATCATATATTCCTCCATTCTAGATATCGTAAGACATGATTTCTAATCATTCTCTCTATACTATTTCTCGACTTCCGATTTATGACGACTGACTAATTGAACAAATCAAATTAGCCCTAGACCGGCCGAGCATTTACGTTTTTCATCACTAAATCATCGAGGGGCCCAAAGATATCGCTTTTATCCTACTTCGGATAAAAGGAACGGATAAACTTTGATTCAATGCTCGCTTGCACTCATTCACCGAATCACACAAAACAATATGTTTTATGACACCAAGTTACTGGTGCGTTTACATATTATCAATGTGCAACCGATTTGCAAGATACATCTCACACATATCGGTTTCAAGAATATAAGATGTTATCGTCTCACCAATCACTTGTGATACAATTCATGGAGTGATCCAAGTGAGTGTTGGTTTAATCCAATGCTCAAATCATATTGATAAGCACTCATGAATGTTGCAGTAAACATTTGCTTATGTCTAATGCTCTTTAGACAATCCACACACCAATTCACGACAGTCTTCATTCATACCTACTTCCAACATATGAACGACTGTGGCCCATTCGAATAATTTGGCTGTTCTCAACCAATTAAATTATTCAGGAAGTCAATGATGGGTTTTGAGCATTCTAAAACTTCCTAAGTGTACATGCAACCCTAATAACCTTGGATCTATGTTTGTCTAATTATCATGCAAAGTTGAATTCCAAGGTTATATTCCTATCTAGCATACATGGGGAACAATTTCTAACTTGAATGAAAGATAGAATAACTTACCTTGTTGTTGCTTATGCTCCTTGAAACCTTGTGAGCCTAGCACCCCAAGTGTGATGCCTCAAATGCTTCACACAACACCAAATGCTCTTGGAAAGACTTTTGAGAGAATACACACTACTTGAAATCGGCCTAGCCCTCTAGTTTCTTATGTGTAGCTGATTTTGGTGGAGAATGGGATCCTTATATAGTGTTGACACATCTAGGGTTACACCATGTAAACCCTAATGTGTCATGACTCTTCATTTCCATGGCCCATGGGTTTGCAACTCCCATGGAGCATCCTATGGGTAGAACCCAACTTGATAATCCATGGAGCCTCTTAGCCCACTATACAAGATATGAATGATTTACATAATCAACCCATATATTTAATTAGTTATCTTTTGATCACTTAATTAATTCCAAACTAATTCTTTGATCAAACTAATCAAATAATACTATTAATATATTAGAACTTATAATATATTAATAATCTCCGAGTGTTATTCCTCTCATTTAGTCTATCCAAATGCATGGTGCCATGCAACCCAAATGGACCATGTCGGGTCGGGTCAAGTACTAACCAGAAATAGTTATGGACTTAGACACCTTATCCAACAGTCTCCCACTTGGATAAGTCTAATAACTATAACTCCAGTACTTCAGGAACCGACCGGAAATCGTAGCTCTTTTAATGTCTCTCGGAACTGAGAAGATGTTGATACGCCATTTAAGATAAGTGATCATATAATCCTCTGTTCTAGATATCAGCCGGACAAATACATGGAACAATGTCTTACTTATTGTCCAGCAGTTTGTTTCCCAATTTCCGATTTGTTTGACAAAGAACTTAATTGAACACATCAACTTAGTTCTGACCGGGGCCGGTACATAGGTCAAAACAAAACCATCGAGGGGCCCAGATATCAGCTTCTAATCCAAGAAGGAACAGATAAACTTCGACTCATATGTTTGTTCTACCACTCATTGAATTATACACAAAAGCACATTTTATAACATCGAGTTACCAATGCGTTTTCGTACAATCAATGCATAACCAACTTGTAAGTAACAAATCATATCTCTAGGTTTGAAGACTTATATGATATTACCGTCTCACGATCACTCGAGATAAATTCCATGAAGTGATTCTAGTGAGCGTGGGTTGAGTCCAATGCTCAGAACTTATGAGCACTCATGATTGTTGTAGCCTTGTCCAACACCTTAGACCTCTGCAACCAATCATGACAGTGTTGATTCATACCTACTTCCGACATATGACCGACTGTAGAGGTTTGAATAATATGTTATACCAAACAAAATTATTCTGGAAGTCAAAACATGCAAAAGAAATATAGTAAACGATCGACAAGAGATAGCAACACTTTACTCATAAATAAAACACCTTTTATTCATCATCTAATGTCAATTACACTTTACAAATTTCGAGGTTATCTAACTACTAAATCTAATATCATCCTTCAGCCCTATGCTCCGAGCATGTTGGAGATGCTTAACCCGAGTCATTCCCTTCGTAAGGGGATCTGGTGGGTTCTCATCCGATGATACCCTCTTTGCCACGAGGAGTCCTTCTTCTATTCGATGTCTGATAAAATGGTATTTTCTGTCGATGTGTCTGGATCTCCCGTGATCCCTTGGTTCCTTGGCTAAGGCTACAACACTTTCACTATCACAGAAAATTTCCATTGGCTCTTTAATAGCTGGTACAACTCCAAGGTCTCCAATGAAGTTCTTCATCCATATCGCCTCCTTTGCCGCCTCGCTAGCTGCAATATACTCTGATTAACAAGTTGAATCAGCCACTGTCTCTTGCTTGGAACTCTTCCAAGAAATTGCTCCTCCATTTAGGGTAAAGACCCAGCCCGACTGAGAGCGGAAATTATCCCTATCAGTCTGGAAGCTAGCATCACTATACCCTACAACTCTCAAGTCATCACTCCCACCGAGGGTAAGGACCTAGTCCTTAGTCCTCCGTAGGTACTTGAGGATATTCTTTACCGCAGTCCAGTGTGCCTTGCCAGGGTTCGCCTGATACCTGCTAACCATGATCAGGGCAAAGGCTACATCAGTTCGAGTACACGTCATAGCATACATGATCGATCCTACTGCCGAAGCATAAGGTATTCGACTCATTTCTGCTATCTCAGCCTCAGTGCTAGGGCTTTGTGTCTTACTTAATCTGGCGTTACTCTGGATGGATAACTCTCCTTTCTTGGAGTCTTGCATGCTAAATCTCTTTAGCACCTTATCCAAGTAGGTACTCTGACTAAGTCCAATTAGTCTTTTACTCCGATCTCTCAAGATCCTTATCCCTAGAATATAGGCAGCTTCTCCTAGGTCCTTCATAGAGAAACACTTCCCAAGCCAGGACTTAACTTCCTGCAGAGTTGGGATGTCATTTCCTATGAGTAGTATGTCATCCACATACAACACCAAAAAGCTAACTATACTCCCACTAGCCTTGACATACACGCAAGACTCATCTTCACTCCTAGAAAAGCCAAATTCCTTGACCTTTTCATCAAAGCAAAGATTCCATCTGCGAGGTGCTTGCTTCAATCCATAAATGGATTTCTCAAGCTTACACACTCTATTAGGGTACTCGTTGCTGACAAAACCCTCAGGCTGACTCATGTAAACATCTTCAGCCAACTTCCCATTAAGGAAAGCGGTTTTGACATCCATTTGTCATATTTCATAGTCATGAAATGCAGCTATGGCCAACAGAACCTGAATAGACTTAATCTTGGCTACTGGAGAAAAGGTCTCATCATAGTCCACTCCAGGAATTTGAGAGAAGCCCTTTGCAACCAGTCTAGCCTTATAAGCGTGTACTTTACCATCCATGTCGGTCTTCTTCTTGAAGACCCATTTGCACCCTACTGTCTTACGACCTGGTACATTCTCAACCAAGTTCCAAACTTGATTGTCATACATGGACTGTATTTCGCTGTCCATTGCCTCTTTCCACTTGGCTGACTCAGGGCCTGCCATGGCTTCCGCGTAACTGTTAGGTTCATCCAGACCTATCAGTGTCTCATCACTGATAAGTGTATCTCCTTCTGCAGTAATATGGAATCCATAGTAATGCTCAGGAGCATTCCTAACCCTTGTGGAACGCCTCAGAGGTACAGACTTGTCAATTGGCTCAACAGGAGTTTCCTCCTCAAGTTGAGTGCTAGGTTTTGAAGTTCCTTCACCGCTTGAATCTTGAATTTCTTAAAGATCAACTTGCCTCCCACTGTTTCCTTGGCTTATGAACTCTCTCTCTCTAAAGAAGACCCTCCTAGCTACAAAGACCACATTTTCACTAGGTCTGTAGAAGAGGTAACCAAAGGATTGCTGTGGGTAGCAGATGAAAACACACCTCTCGCTTCGGGGTTCGAGCTTATCATGAGTCTCACGTCTCACGAAAGCCTCGCAACCCCAAATCTTGATGTGGTCTAGTTTGGGTACTTTACCAGTCCACATCTCGTGAGGAGTTTTGGCAACTTTCTTTGTAGGGACTAGATTAAGGATATGTGCGGCAGTCTCTAAGGCATACCCCCATAATGAAATTGGTAGCGAAGCTCGACTCATCATGGAACGAACCATATCCAACAAGGTTCGATTACGCCTCTCAGCCACACCATTCAACTGTGGTGTCCTCGGAGGTGTCAATTGTGAGACTATCCCACATTCCCTTAGATAGTAAAGGAACTCTGAACTAAGATACTCACCACCACGATCGGATCGAAGCATCTTAATGTTCCTGCCCAATTGATTCTCGACTTCCTGTTTAAATTCCTTAAACCTTTTGAAAGTCTCTGACTTATGCTTGATCAAGTAGACATATCCATATCTACTGTAATCATCAGTAAAAGTCAAATAATAACGATTAGCATCCCTTGTGGCATGTTTGAATGGTCCACACACATCCGTGTGTACAAGGTCCAACAAACCTTCACCTCTCTCACACGAGCATGTGAAGGGTGACTTTGTCATTTTACCAAGTAAGCATGATTCGCAACTATCATGTGACTTTAGGTCAAATGACTCCAAGACTCCATCCTTTTGGAGTTGGCCTATGCATTTCTTGCTTATATGTCCAAGACGACAATGCCATAATGACGCTTTATCCAAGTTATTATTATTAACAGAATCAATACACAATACATTATTTCCAAAGTTATCAACCACAGATACTGTTTCATACACGCCATCACAAGGTAATGCTTTAAAATAAAGAACATTATTAAAGAAAGCATTAATCGAACCAACTTCATTATCAAACGAAAAGGTGAAACCTTGTTTATACAATGCCTGAAAGGAAATAATATTTCTTGCCATTTCTAGCGAATAACAACACTTATTCAAATCTAAACTAAACCCACTACTTAGCGATAAAGTATAAACTCCAATCTTGGTGACAGGTAAAGCTTTCCTATTCCCCATGATTAAGTTGATTCTTCCTTGCTCCACATTCTCACTTCTTCTTAGTCCATGCAAGTCACAACAAATATGAATACCACAACTGATATCAAGGACCCAAGATTTAGAATGGGGTGAGTTATTAGAAATGATAGTGTAAATACCTGCATGGTTGGGTTTAACTTTCCCATCCTTCACATCTTGCTGGTATTTTGGGCAGTTCCGCTTCCAATGTGATTTTTCATGGCAATAGAAGCATTCAGCCTCTTTTGGGTCAGAAGAAGGAGTAACAAAACCTTTCTTGGTTCCACTTGACGAAGAGCCATCAAGGGCCCGAGCGTTGGTACCCTTAGAAGAGCTCTTTCTCTTCTTCCCTCGACTTTTCCCGATTGCCAAAACCGGAGTAGAGTTTGGAGTAGGAGTGTTAACAACCGACTTCCCCTTAAGACCTGTTTCTGCGGTCTTGAGAAGTCCCTGAAGTTTGCTGAGTGTGACCTCTTCCTTATTCATGTGATATGTCATGCGGAATTGATCATAGCACGATGGTAAGGAGTGCAAAATGATATCTATTGCAAGCTCCTCAGGGAAGTTCACATTAAGCTTCAGCAATCGATCCACATACCTTTGCATTTTCTGCATGTGGCTCGTGACGGATTCCCCGTCCTTCATCATGGTTGTTATCATGGAGCAGATGATTTCATACCTCTCTTGTCGTGCACTTTGATGGTATCTTTCCATCAGATCTTGGTGCATTTCATAAGGGTAGAAATCCTCATAAGACTTTTGGAGTTCTGCTGTCATCGTGGCCATCATGATGCATGCCACTTTCGTAGCATCGCTTTCATGTGCCTGAAAGTCAGCGATCTCCTGGGGAGTTGCAGTGGTCTCATCAATCTCCTTAAGCTCCTTGTCAAGGACATATTCTTTGTCCTCGTAGCGGGTAATCATCCTGATGTTTTTGATCCACTCATTGAAGTTGGATCCATCAAAAGTGACTTTCCCACACAAGTTCATAATGGTAAAGGAGCCATTGGGATTAGAGCCAGAAGCAGTATTGTTTGAAGACATCTGAAAGAAAAAGGACAAGATTAGTTTAGATATTAAGAGAGTCCTTAATAAAACACCCAAATGTAATATTAAGGCTAGGACCCAATAACAATATATTATAACTTAGAAGAGGTATGCCGTAATCCAAGCTATAACATATTTGAAAGGTAGGTGAATGACGATTCACCAATTTCCACCACAAAAACCGAAATATTAAATATTAGGTTTTTGATTGGTTCTTAGAAATTCCTAGATTCTTTGAGATTCAATGAACTTTTCAAAGGCATGTTTCAATCTCGAGCGTGCCCTCCAAGTTTTGTGACTGGGATACCGAGGATCACAAAACGAGGTGTGAAGTAACCATGCAAATCACTTGGTACCCTTAAAGTTTATCACTCAATCGATGTGCCGGTAAACCACACACGCTCCACCGATACTATAATAAACCTTAAGTTACCCTTTACCTACCTTTTTAAGTCCAAGTTAGTGTGCCGTTTAACCACACACGCTCCACCAACGACTTAAACAAAGTGTAAAGTGTAATTTCATGGATTAGCACTTTATTCACATTTTTCCTAAAGTAACTAAGATTGGGAATTTAATAAAACATTTAGTTACTTTATAATATTCATCATACTTTTAATGAGAATTTATAAGTCCTTGTCTTACCCGTTCGGCTAACGACCCTCCACCGGTCAAGCAAGCGGTGGGTGAGAGTGGACACCCATTAAGTTGCCATTTTATAGGCAACAACCTTATACCCACCTTATAGACCGGCTTCGTGAATGAGGCATACTAGCGGTAAGACGACTTTGTTCTTATACATATATATATATATATATATATATATATATATATATATATATATATATATATATATATATATATATAATTATTAAATCATAATAATATAAGTATAAGGGTTAAATTTTAACTTTTAAAATTCTAAGGGTTGGAACTAAAGTTTTTAGCATGACTTTACTTGTTCCAAAACTTGAGGGCAAGTTTTGTAAACTTTCAAAACTTTTCATTTCTTGTAACTTATGAGTTTATTAGAGTAATAAAAATGAAGACTCTTCATTTTTCTAACTCTTGTGTTCTTTTAAAGGTTTTAACTCAAGTGACTTTTGGTTTTCCATAACTTGAGGACAAGTTATGGACTCGATTAAAACACATTATGATCAAGAATTAAACTACCACATAGGTTACAAATAATTCCTATGATCATCTAAACATCATAAGATCAAGAACATGAATATGAACACTTTCATGAATCAAAATTACACTTAAAACTTTGTAATTTTGATAACTAGTTGTTGTAAATGGATTAGCAAAGACATTACACCATCTAAAACAAGTTTTGAAGTACCAAAACAGTTTAGGGTAATGTTTCTAGTCCATTTCCAGCAACTAAAGTTGAAAATCTGCACTCTGTGGCTCCTACTCGCCGAGTGCATGAACCTACTCGGCGAGTAGGTTGAAGATACAAGTGAACTCGACGAGTCTCCCCATGGACTCGGCGAGTTCATCAGGAAGACAACAAGTTTTTTGACTTTTTTCAACTTTTAAGCACAAATAACAAACAAACAAGCCTAGGCTCTGATACCACTGATGGGTTTTGAGCATTCTAACACTTCCTAAGTGTACATGCAACCCTAATAACCTTGGATCTATGTTTGTCTAATTATCATGCAAAGTTGAATTCCAAGGTTATATTCCTATCTAGCATACATGGGGAACAATTTCTAACTTGAATGAAAGATAGAATAACTTACCTTGTTGTTGCTTATGTTCCTTGAAATCTTGTGAGCCTAGCACCCCAAGTGTGATGCCTCAAATGCTTCACACAACACCAAATGCTCTTGGAAAGACTTTTGAGAGAATACACACTACTTGAAATCGGCCTAGACCTCTAGTTTCTTATGTGTAGCCGATTTTTGGTGGAGAATGGGATCCTTATATAGTGTTGACACATCTAGGGTTACACCATGTAAACCCTAATGTGTCATGACTCTTTATTTCCATGACCCATCTAGGGTTACACCATGTAAACCTTATCCAATAGTCAAAACATGCAAAGTGAAACAAAAGAATAATACTAATCCCATATGGCTTCAAACCTTTGAGTATAAATAAAACACCTTTTATTTATCACCATATCGATTACTCATTATTTGTTGTTTCGGGTAATCAACTTTTTACTTGAATTATTACTACACTTGTCCCATGCTCCTAGCATGCACACAATGTTTATCTATGGTTCTTTCTTTGTGAAATGGATCAAATGAACACATTTCCAATCATACTCATTTCACAACTCCAAATCCTTTTTCATAAGTGAAAGAATATCAAATTCTTGCCACTTATAGAATATGATAGATTCTAAGATTTTATGTAATGATCCTTTCGCAATGTCATAGCACAAAAGTCTCAATGACTATTGCCAATGAAATTAGAAGGTCCCCTATCGGAAATTGTTACAAGACAATTCCTTAGATATGATGTCTCTCATTCAAAGTACATTCCTTTTAACATCCTTTTGCATAAAAGTTTCTAATCTAGACATTGATTCTCAATATCCAACTCCCAATATGGAAACCTTTCCATACTTACCATATGACAACTCATTCTTACTAGAATCTTATCTATTCATAATAATGTCGATATGGTCCATCCAATACTATACTTCCAACTACTCACAAGCGACCAATCCTCGGCGAACTTTGGTTTGTCCTTTGATAGTTGCTTAATTATCTTAGTCAAAACCAAATTTTGTCCTTTTTCCCTCTAAATGCGCTAGACATTTTGAAAATTTTAGAATGGTAAAATATTATAGCATTTGCAATCGATCCTATACCCAGAGCATATGGGACACGATGTATAATGTCTTACATGAAGATTTAATACTTTATCAATCTTCTGCCATAATATTCTATGTGCTACGTTCTCAAAATTCAAACTATGAAGAGTAATGCCATAATCATAATCCAATTTTTTTAAGAATGCACTATGTTTCCTTGACTAAATTTATTAGCATTCCATAACCTAAGCCTATAGATTTGAAATGAAGCATAATATTCTCTCCCTTAATTATAGCAAAATAACTATTCAACCCTTACAACTTTGCAAAGTATGACTCTTGTTTTCTATAATTAATATTGCTAACTTGTAATACTTTCCTTAATAATCATACAATCATAACATTTATGCTCCCACTATGATGATTATTATAAACATAACACTTATGCTCCCACTAGCTTTGACATGTATTCATAAACAACTTAACTTTCAGAAAAACAATACTTATTGAATTTCTTAAGTTCATGTTTCTAATACCTAATGCTTTGATAATATTTTATCAAGGCTTCTTAAACTTATACACCTTTGCCTTAGATAGTTCATATGTGTGTCTAAACAATTCAGACTAATTGCCAAATCTCACAATTCGAATCATGGAAAGGGAGACCGTAACCATAATCGAATTCGGGAATTCAATTTCACAATCACTATCTTCTTAAAATCTCTTTTAGTGAAAGCATTTCCTCACAGTCATTTTCATGAAGGAGGAAATCTTATGACACTTATATTTTAATGGTGTATGTGTTCCTATCCATGTAAATTTGTCAAAACCAAAGTTTACGACAAATTCAAATTCATATGGACCGAACTTTCTTAATCTTGACTTCTTGCCTTATGGTAACACAACTGCCCACCATGTCTTCCAAGTAGTTGAGTAGCTCACCCTTTCCTATCAATGTACTTTTCATTGATCAAGTTGCCTGCCTTTTATGCGTTCAATTGAGAACTCATAGAACTCACATGCATAATTAACTCAATTGGAACAACATAGAAACAAGATAATGTCAACACGATAGGTTGTAAACCTCAACTCGTGTACTAGTGATGATCGATAAGGTTTATTTTGATTTGTTCTTGAAACCTTTCAAGACCATTAAGAATCCCACTGACTCATATAAGATTCTTTTGTCAATAAACATTTCTTGACAAACAAATATTCAAGAGTTAGTGTAGCTTTTATCAAAAACACTTCATAAATTGGTCCTAGTTAGTCTTTGTCTTATCCAAGACATCACAACTTACCAATTTCAGATGTGCAAGAATAAGAAAATCTTTTTCCAAATTCTACATTTGATGAATGTTATAAACCTTCTTAATACTTATCACTCAATTTCACAATCTTAACTCTAAGACTTGTTTTGGAACGGAGTATGATTGACTTCTTGATTTAACCATTTCTTCAATTCTTGATTCCTCTTTTTAGACATACAATCGTACTAAGACTCACTTAGAGGATCAATTGAGATATGGTTCTTAATCATTAATACCTATCATAAATCATAAAAGGTACTCTCCCTTCTTCTTAGAATGGAGAAACTTTTATCTTTCTGCCTACTTGATTCTTCTTATTCGTTCTGCTATTGATTTAAACTTTTTCAATCAATTCAGAATTACACATAATCTTATAAGTATAATCATATTTACTAAACCTTTAGTAAATCATAACGAATATCTTTGTTACTCTTATGGTGGACTTGATCAGCACGCAACTTTGTGTGCTCGATCTCCTAGTCCTTCACTTGACACTTTGTCAATGAATTAGTCTAATTTCCAAATATGAAATTTCTCATTCATCATGGAACCAAGTTGCGTGATTCCAAATTTCTGTCCAACTGAAACTTGGGCGATGAGAAACTCTTCTTATTTGGTAAATTTTCGACATTTCCACAAACAACATAATTAAGAATCACATCCATTCGTTGTAGAAATATGCAAACATCAATTTTTCATAATGATTTCATTGCAAGGAAATAAATAAATAAATAAATAAGTCAAACCAAAATTTATTTTATTCATAAAAGCAGCGGAAAACATTTGTCCTTACAATGCAAAATCCATTGAAAACTATGTAGTCAAATATTCCTAACAATTCTATCATAACTATCTAAGCTCAAAATCTAATCTTCAAGTCCATGCGATCGAGATCTATTTTTTTGTGATTAGACTCATCTTGCTCTTTCATCAAGCTTCCTCTCTTTTCACTAATGCTGCAAAACATTCAAATACAATCTTATCACATCATTTATTAAGAATCAACGAATAGGAACTTAATGGAGTTAGATAGTGGATTTTACCTGAAGCACAACCATACTCTTTGACTCTCCCATCTTCTGGAATCTTCAGGCTCTTAGGGCAGACTTCTATCCAACGCCCTTTCTCTTGGCAGCAAACGCAGGTCGGTTCTCCTAGAACGTCCTCGGAAGCATGGCTGGTTGACTTTCCCAACAAATACGCTCCATTGCTTTGCCAAATCATTTCTGATTCAGCAGCAATGAGCATGTAAGTTAGGTCAATGAGGTTATCGTCATGATCCATCATATAATACTTTCTTTTGAACTCATTATATGATTCAGGGAGTGACTGCAGAACCCAGTTCACAGCCAACTTATCGGGGAATGACACACCCAACATTATCAACCTATCGATGTGTGATTTCATTCCTAGAACGTGGGCACACACGGGTTTACCATCTTCATGTTTCATTTCCAATAGGGCTTTAGTGACATTGAACCTTTCAATTCATCGATCTTGTGGGTTAGGTAGAACAACGGGAGGAGGTGGAGGAAGTGAAGCATGATTTCTTGTTCCTCGATCAAATCGTGGAATATCATCTTCATGTGGAAAGCTTGTTCCACGGGATTTGGGAAGACCATAGTTGTCGTACTTTGACATCTACAAAACGGGAGAAAACGAATTCAAGTTAGTTGATTGATTGAGTCCTTAGTAAATCACCCAAATGAGATACTAAGGCTAGGACCCAACACAATATGCTACAACCTAGAAAAGGGATGCCGTAATCTAGTTGCAGAATATTTGAAGGTAAGTGAATGACGATTCACTAATTTTCCACCATGAAAAACGAAAAAGAAATTATAGTTTTAAATTTATGAAAACTCCTAGATCCTTTGAGCTTCATTGAACTTCTCAATGGCATGTTTAAATCTCAATATGCCCCTCTAGTTTGTAACTAGGATGCCGAGGATCACAAAGCGGGTGTGAATAACCATGCAAACTTACATGGTGCCCTCACATGTTACAGTCACCTATTCGATGTGCCGGTAAACCACACACGCTCCACCGAACTATGACAAACATTGAGTCACCCTTTGCTACCTTTGCTTAGAACCATTTAGTGTGCCGGTAAACCATACACGCTCCACTAACGTCTTCGCAAGGGCACAAAGTGTAATTTCATGGAATTGCATCAATTCACGTTGCCTAAGTAACTAAGATTGGGAATTTATAAAACATTTAGTTACTTTTGTACTTCATTATACTTATAATGGAAGGTTTGTGTCCTATCCTACCCATTCGGCTAACGACCCTCCACTAGTCAAGAGTGCGGTGGGTAAGAGTGGATACCCATTCAATCGCCATTTTATAGGCAATTTCCTTATACACCCCTTATAGACCAGCTTCGTGAATAAGGCCTACTAACGGTAAGACTGACGTTTTCTCATACATATATATAATGTTAGACTTTTAATGTTATATATAGTATAGGGTGTATTTTACACTTTTAAAATACTATGTGGTCAAATTTAATAATTATACATTTAATTCAATTAAATTGTAAACCAAAACTTTATGGATTTATTAAACCTCTTTTAATTATACACCTTAATTAATTAATAAAACCATAAGGGTGTGATTTGAACTTTTCAAAACAATACTAGGGTTTTAGAATTTAACATTCCTAAATTAAACTTTTAAATTCCAAAACTTGAGGGCAAGTTTTGAAACATTTCAAAACATTAGGTTTAGAATTTAAATATATATCAAAATTAAACTTTTAATCAAAATTTAAATTCCAAAACTTGAGGGCAAGTTTTGAAACCTTTTCAAAACATTAGGGTTTCAACTATTTAAATTTCAAAACTAAACTTTGAGTTCAAATTTAAACTATAAAACCTAAAGGGGAAAATTTGAAATTTTTCATAACACAAGGATCAAATAACAAATAACATAAATCAAACAATTAATTTCATCATTATCTATATTTGACCTAATTTCAATTTCTTGCAAAATAACTTACCCAATTAATACAAATAATCCAATCTTTATCATATAAGGAAGTTATTATCTAATCAATTGGTAATTATCTTGTGTTTTGGCAAGGATATTCTTTAAAAAACAATAAAAATCGTATTTTATAGGTTTAAAACGAATATGGTAATTATCCTTAAGCAAAACAACAACAAAATCCGAAATTTCCTCTGTTTGACACTCCGACTCGCCGAGTCACACTTTGGAACTCGCCGAGTAGGGCTGACTCGCCGAGTCCAAGTAGTGACTCGCCGAGTCAGGTCGAACAGTAAGCCAGAATTCGATTTTCAGCTACATAATGCATCAATATAATAGAAACCAATCAAGGCTCTGATACCACTGATGGGTTTTTGCTATAAGAACATCCTATGTGCTCATACAAACTCTAATGCTTGGATTTAGGTTTCTTTATTGTACATGCAATTCATCCAAGACTATAAACCCTAGATCTAGTATATGATAATCAATATAGCATATGAATTAGGGTTTAGATCATACCATGATTGTTATGTAGCAATAACAATCTCAAATCCTTCTTGTATTGACTTTAGAAAGCTTAGAGTCACAAATGTCACTCCTCTAATGGTTCACAAACACCAAGAGCAAGAGGATGAAGAAGAGAAGAGAAGGAGGCTCTCAAAAACATGTGGAAACCCTAGAGAACAAGTTCACCGCATTTTTGGAGCATAAGGGTTCTATATATAGTGAGGCTATTAGGGTTATCTAACAAAGAAACCTTAATTTGGATGCTTAAGCCCTAAGCAACCAATTGACTCCTTTCCTTAAAGGCCTTGGACTATTTCCAATGGGTTTCCCCATAGAATTCGTCCAACCTTATAATATAAGTCAATCCATAGCCCAATTGCAATTATCTTATAATTACAATTCCAGTCCCTTAAGTTTAATTAATCTCTTTTAGTCACAAACTTAATTCTTATTAATTCTTGACTAATATTAATTAAACAATATGATTTCTCCTTTAATATATTATTCTCATAATATTATAATAAATCATATTTAATCCTTTCTCTCCATAATTTATCCTATCAAGTTGCTTTGTTGAAGGCAACCCAAAAGGACCATGCACCATCGGGTCAAGTACATACCAAAATAGTTATGGACTTAGACACTAATCCAACAATAGCATCATCCTATATACCAGGATACCGACCTTTACCAGGTCTTTAACATATACCGTCCTAACTACCAGGATGTAACCATAGCAAAGCAACAACATAACAACAATACCCAGATTACAATCCGATAAAGGGACTGCCTTGGTACCTTAGACCCTATTGATATAGTGAGGATTACTCACCTCGCAACTGCTGGCTGAAAAGGGTAATATCACGCTGCTCCAATCTCCGACACGAACTCCACCACTGATCAATACCAAAAGACTGAACTCAATAAATACCCATAATTACCAAAATACCCCTGGAAGTCAACTAGTCAACTCTTGGTCAAAGTCCTCAGTCAAAGTCAACCCTCCTGACTGACTCTACTCACCGAGTTAACCCGATGACTCGTCGAGTCCCCATACTCTGAAACTCCCATAACACGACTCAACTCACAGAGTCACCCCAAGACTCGCCGAGTTCCATAACTCTGAGTGTACCCGTACTCAGCTCACTGAGTCATCCCTTGACTCACCGATTCACATCTTAACCAGAAAAGGTTAGGACCTCACGACCAGACTCGTCGGAGTCCAAGAACAGACTCGCCGAGTCCAAGGCTATCTTCAACCAACTCGCCGAGTTGTTCTTCCAACTCGTCGAGTTGCTGCCTATCTTCATGCAACCTTCCGAGTACACCCATGTGACTCGCCGAGTACCTCTAGCTCTTAACTCATACAGAGACTTTCTAAGCGATTCAGGGTCTCAAATCCATAGATCTACTCTTATACAAGCCATCCATCACGTAAAGTGGCAAACTTTACGTGAATCCAAGGAGATTTAAGCATAAAACACTCTTGGCTAAGGTTTGGGACTAGAAGGCTTCATCAACAACTCTTGAATAGAGACTTTGTGCTCTTCTGGACCATCTCAAGTCCAGATCTGATGTAGCAACCTCAGATCCAACCTGCAAACCCCAAATAACTCTAGAAATGCCCTAACACTCAAGAAACAAAGGATCAATGAGCTTAAGCAATAGATTATTACCTCAAAAGAAAGCTCCAAGTGAAGAATGAACCAAATCTCTACAAAGCCCCTTGCTCCAACCTTCTTAATCTTCAAAGATCTCTTCACCAAGCACTTATCAAGGCTCCAATTGCTCTCCAAGGCTCTCACAAACGGATTTAGGGTTTCTGGACTTCAAAAGGGCTAAGGGGGGGGGGGACTAAGGGGAGGACACTAAGTCCTTTAAATAGGGTGAAATCCCAAAGATTAGGGTTTTTCTCTCTTCAGCACCAACTCGCCGAGTCCAGCCGCCGAGTTGGCTTATTAACACGCGACCAGAATCGCGACTCAGCTCGCCGAGTCTACCCATGGACTCGCCGAGTTGACCATCCTTATTTACACTTTGAACCCTGAACGTGCACTTCTGAACTTGGGATGTTACAAACATCCTAATGTCAATGTACTTCTAATTTTAGTCCTTTTATTTGTTTATGTCACATTTTGGTCCTTTATTTCAAGAATGTATGCAATGGAACCCTAATAGCAATATTGTAATTTCGGGCACTTCGGAGTATGCCATGCATACACGGTGAACGCTGAGCATACTAGGGCACTCCCTAGTACGCTGTGTGTACTTGCTAGAATGAGAAACCCTAGTCTTTAGGGTATGGCTAGTATTTAAACATCCATAAGTATCATTCCTTCCCTATTTTTCAGCCTCCATTAGCAAAAAACGTGTTCCCTTATAACCCTAGCCTCATTTGAGTCCTTGGAAGGTTGAGTGTGAGTTTTTGAGTGCTCCAAAAGAAGAAGTAGGTGGTGGTAAAGCTTGGAAGCTTAAAGCAAGGCTTGGATCTGGAAGTTTTGCAGCTTTCTCCATCATTTCATGGTATAAAGTTCATACTTTGATAGCTAGTTTACTAGATCTTGTGTATGTGTTGATTTCATGTGCTTTTTGGTCCCAAATGTCTCATCTTCAACATGTCATGTTCTTGACTTTTTGAGTTGTCCTTTCAGTCCCTCGGAGGGGTCCTAAGTCATAAAAATGAAGTCCCATTGGTTAGTTTTGTTGCATGCATCTTGTAGAAGGCATTAATGGATTAAGACCTTGAGTTAAGCTCTTAATAGGTGTGTAAAGTCATAAAGTTGGAAAGTTTATGACTCTAGAGTGCATTTGGCCATGGATCTAAAGTTGGGACATAAGAGCTTAAGCCATTAAGCTCTTAATAAGGTTTTGGACTTGCGAAGGTACTGTTGGGTTTTGGTTTACTACAACATCCTATGGTGCACATACAACCCTAAATACCTTGGATCTATGTTTTCACTAATTATACATGCAAATGGTTTCCAAGGTATTAATCTTACAACTAGTATGCATTTAACATAAAAATATAATATACTAGTTAGCATGACATACCTTTTGATGGATCTTGAATTCTTGGTGTATTTGGCCTTAAAGAGCTTAGCCCCAATAGTGTGGAAGCCTCAAATGGAATCACAACACACCATGGACAAAGGATGAACTTGAGAGAGAATTTCATGCACAAAAAAGACACCATGAACTCTAAAAAGATACAAGTGGCGATTTTGGGCAATGAAGTATCTTTTTATATGTGGGATTTCTAGGGTCATGGATATAACCCAAATCCATACCCATGGGTTTTATGATCCATGGTTCATGTGGCCCAACTCTTTATGTATCCATACATAAACTTGGTCCAACATGGATCATAAGCCCAACACATATAAATATAACTAATTATCATAATTAGTCCCCATAGATTTAATTAGTCTCTTTCGACCACTAAATTAATTCCAAATTAATTATTGATCAATACTAATTAAAACATATGATTTCATATTAATATATTATTTCTTATAATATATATTAATAAACCATAAATAACCTTCTCTCAAAAGTCCATCCTAACAAATTGTCCTAATGATATTCAACCCAAATGGAATATGCTACTCTCGGTTCGAATACATACCAATAATAGTTATGGGCTTAGACACCTAATCCAACAGGTACGCCCCGCGTACTCGGAGTACGACCTGCATACTCGGTCAACCACCCCAATGGTGATCAAGCTGTGAGGCCTCATGTACGTCATGCGTACCTCAGGAGTACGCCCCGCATATGCATGCCGAGTTGACTCGGTCGAGTTAACTCGGTTGGGTTGACTCAGTTGACTTAGTGGGTTTGACCAGTTGATTTTGACGAAGTTTGACCAATTTTGACCATTGAGGGTATATTGGGATTTTGATGGAATTAATCAATTGGTGGTAATAGGTGTCAGTTAGAGAGCTGATTTTCAAAGTCGAAACCTCATCAGCTTCTATTCAGTTTGTGAGATGGGTTTTCCTCACTGTAATTGCGGGTCGAAGGCACCAAGGCCGACCTATTGGTTTGATACTCAATGGTATGCTGAGTAGGGGATATATATATATATATATATATATATATATATATATATATATATATATATATATATATGTATGTTTGTGCTACTTATTGATATGCTAGACTATTGATATGCTAGACTGGTAGTTCTATAGGACTACCTATAACTTTGTTGCATGACTATCTGTTATGTTTATTTTCTGGTATATGTTGACATATTGTGTTGGGTTGGGTTGAGGCTGTAATGCTCGATGCGATAGCCAACAAACCCTAGAGCATTCCAGATATGAGCTGAGGATCGGGTAAGGCATGCCAGAATCATACTGAGGGCTCATGAGCATTCCAGATACAAGCTGACGGCCAGGTAGAGCATGCCAGACTCATACTAAGGGCTTGATGGTATTCAATCCAAGGGCTGACGTAACCGGGTAGCAAGCCAGACATAAGCTGTGGGCCTCGAGGGCAAGCCAAACTTATGCTATGGTCTCAGGGGTAATCCAGACTTTTAGCTATGGACCCATTGCATGTTGTTATTGTGTTGGTATTTTAAGGGAACTTACTAAGTGTTGGCTTACATTTTTTGGTTATGTTTCAAGTGCTTCGGATGACCGCGAGAAGGCGAATGCGTAACCGTACACATCCTCTTGTTATGATCTATGATTTTGGGAAAACTTTGATGTTGGAAATGTTTTGAATATTGTTTTTTAAACACTTTATGTTTTGGGTTATACTTAAAAAGTTTAAATTTATCATGATTTTTATGAGTGTTACACTTATTAGTTTATTTAGTAACAAAAAAGTTTCCAACAAAATGTTTGGTTTAACTTATGTAGTAACATAAGGCAATAGTATATAAGCTAATAGATCATTTTAAAAAACTATTTGAATTAAGTTATAGTCATTTATAATTGTTTTAAACTGTCAAAAGAATTTTTCAAAATTCAGGAGCGTGACTTTTTAAACTTGTTTTCAAAATTATTTTTCTATTTTCCAAAACAACACTTTGTTAAGTTTAGGTTGTCTGGTATACATCCGACACAGGCAATCCTAGTCTATTTGGCCACAAATTTTTTTCGTGCAAACCATCTCGGCCATTCGTGATCGGTCGTGGCTGTGCTCCCTCGTGTTGCCGACAACAAACATAAACCCCCAATCACATTTCGTTTTCCTTTCTTGACCGTTTAATGATAAAATTAAAATTTTTTTAAATATAAAAACATTACATATATATATATATATATATATATATATATATATATATATATATATATATATATATATATATATATATATAAACACATCAATTTAACAACCTATATAATCAAACCATTCTCTTTCACACATTTTCTCTCTACCTTTATTCACTTTCAAAAACCATGGCTCCCAAAATGCAAAGTTGGTCGGAAGAGGAAGAAGTGAACTTAGCACTTGCATGGGTGACAGTTTCGGAAGACCCACATAGTCGAACTTCTAGGGATTTTGGGCAAAAGTTGGAAACGTTTTCAAATATTAATGGGTTGTCGCAGTCGTAATCTTGATGCAATATACTCTATGTTTCGTTTTATATGTTGCGAGTTCAACGGACTTTATAACCATGTTATAAACAACACACACTAAGACAATCCGGTTGCTGTGGTCATGCATCAATATGAAGAAAATAAACCAAAGACCGTTTAAACACCTCAAAAGCTTCTCTAAAACTTAAGGAGGCCCCATGGTGGGATAATTTTAAAAAAAGTTTAAAAACTAGTTTAAGTTGTTTTTGTGCTTGCATTTTAATGCTTTTTTTTCTATTTTATTTTATTTTATTTTTTAAATTATGTAATGTTTATTAATTGAATAAAAACTAGTTTATAAAAAATATGTTTCTATTGTATTTAGACTTTGTATATATAATTTTAATTAAATTTAATTAAAAAATAAGGTGGAATGATGTGGTGGTGGTGGTTATCCCATAGGTTTAATGGTAGTTAGTGGTGATGATGTGGCACCCACCACTATAGTGGTTAGTGGTGAGTATAAACTATAACAGATGGTCTTATAGAGTTTTTGAAAAATTAAACTAAATCCCAAACATGTATTCTCTATTGCCTAGTTTCCACATTTAACAAAATTAAAGAAATGAAGAGAAAAGAAAGTCATAAGAGAAAAGAAGAGAAAGAAAAGGAAAAGAAGAGTCTCATAAGAGTTGTACAATAGAATACTTTAAATCAAAGTAAGAGTCTCACATAGCATACTTATCCAATGAACACGTGTAATTCTTCATGAATTTCGTAAAGCGGCATCTCATTTTACAAAAAAAAGAAACATAAAGTTTGAGAAAGATGATACTAGATCCTCAAGAAGAGATTTTTAGTGCTGATTTCCCTTTTGCCTGCTATTGCTTCTATTTCACCTTCAGTCACCCCGACGCCTCTGTAGACCAAATTCATCGCTAATTTTCATCTTCCAATTCTCAAACCTGAAGCAACATAGCCGACCCACAAACAATGTAACATGGGTTATTAGGCGACCACTATGAAGGCAAGCCATACATATACTTATTTATAACAACAAAACTAATTGGACCTCCTAAAATAAGCCTTGTATTTGTAAAATCCCACTCTGAAAACACTTGATTATGACAAGATTTTTGTCAAGTATGTCCACTTTCATTATGGTTTTTCTTAAATATATTTTTATCAATTTAAACCAATTAATAGCTAACCCATCAATCATATAATTTTTGTTAATGCTTAGGTTTTTTATTTGAATATTAAGAGTTGGGTATTTGAATATTATCTTGCACCTATGTTTTTTTTTCTTTTATAAATTGAGTAAATACCTTAAAATGTCTTGTAACTATGTTAATTTGCGTACAAATTCATACATTAATTTTAATTCTATGGGTTTAACCGTTTAACTTTAACCACACCGTTTTGCTTCATTTTCTTAAATGGCAAGAATGTCATTTTAGGGACTAAATCAATCTAATACTAAATTAGGTCAGTAGCCTTACAAAAAGAAATGAAGTGAAACAATATTTTCCTCCTAACAACATGGATTGTTTCTGTAATTAACACATAAAACAATTACAAAGCTTAATAGTTTCTTAACATGTAAAGCATTGACTGTGTGTTTCACAAGGAATTTGTTTTGTTCATAGCTCCAGGTTCTTTAAAGAACATTCACAATCAAAATAAGGTGTCACATGAGCATTGGGTGGTAGATGCCTTGAGCAGGAGAAGTAACTTGCTAATTTATATAAGGATTAGTGTGTCAAGGCTTGATGTCCTCATGAAATAGCTCACAATTGATCCTAATTTTTCTGTTATTTTGTAGGATGTATAATATGGACAAATGTCTCCATCTTCAAATTATCAAAGAGTTACTTTGCTTCTAGTTATTCTGGTGCATGATGTTTTCCTGTTCAAAGGGAGTCAATTGCTTCTAGTCTCCCATGTTCAAATTATCAAAGAGTTACATAGTGAAGGGGTGTTGGGAGATATTACACTTTATAATTGGTGCAATAAACCTATTTTTGGCCTAATATGAAAAAAGAGTTAGATCGATTTGTTAAAAGGTGCAAATCTGTCAAGTCTCAAAGGGCACAACTGCAAATGGTGGATTGTATATGCCTTTACCTTTTCCTGTAGGATATTGGGTGGATATCGTCATGGATTTAGTGTTTGGTTTACCACGTACTCAACGAGTAATGAATCATTACTTTAGTTGTCGACCGATTTTTTCTAAAATGTTGCACATTATCCATTGAAAAAAAGGGAGGAAGAATGCGACTAATATGGTCAGTTGTCCTTTGGAGATATCTATCGCTAGCATGGTTTACCATCTTCTATTGTTTCTAATCGATACACTCGGTTTATAGTCATTTTTTGCCTAGTTTGTGGAAAATGGCAAACACTCAACTTAATTTTAGTAGTGTGTATCATCCCTAAATAGATAGGGAGACTGAAATTGCTAATTGATCCCTATGTAATCTTTTACACTATCTGGTGGGTGATTATGTGAAGGCTTAGGATCATATGCAATGTAAAGATGTTTTTGCTCATAATCATGCTGTCAAGCGGAGTACTGGATCTAGTTTTAGTCTGAGGTGGTCTATTCTGGTCCGCTAGTATGACCACTTGACTTGATTTCACACCTTGTTTCTGGTTCTATTCCAAAAATGTGGGGTTTTTTTTGGGTCTCCATGAAGTTCATAAAGTTGTACATGACTGCTTGGTTCGAAGCTAGAAACGAGGAGCATGTTGTGGATCGTGGTAAGTCTTTGAGAGCCAAAATTATTTATAAGTGAAGCTATAGATATTTTATGTTTTTTGGGCTTGTGTTTGGCCCATAGATTTTTTGGGCCCGTCTTAATTATTGATTCCTACTTAGGTGGTGATATTGTAATCCCAATGGTATTCATGAGTTTTATGAAAGTTGAATTTTCTCTTCAAGAAACTAATAAAAGTCTTGATAGTCATGAAACATTTCCTTTGTTACTTTTCATTGTCTCAAATAATATAATTTAAATCTCAGCTTCAATAAATTAGTAAAAGTACTAAAATATAGGATCTTATGTAGTAATACTTTTGTATATATATAAATACTTAGAATAATTCCTATGCATGGCACATTATTAAAACATAATATTATATTATTTATATAACCAAAAATATTATAATTATAATTCATTTAACAAACATAGAACTTCAACTGAGGTATGCACAAACTATTGGTTAACTTTTCTATATATTACTTGTTAAGATCTGGGCAAATTGTTCAAGTGAAAGACAAATTGAAAATGAGAAACATGTTTTATATTATTAACAAGTCAATACATAAATTAATAGTACTTAAGAAGTTAAATTCTTCCTCAATATTCACCATCACAGTTACAAACTCAAATTCGCACAAGTAATTAGATAAACAAAGAACACCTATATGAAAAATTACAATGTAAAACTAATAAAGTTAGCTACGCATAGGAATTAATGAATATTATAAAACCTAGTTAAATGAATTAACGAACAAAAATAACACTACATCAAGTTCAAAATAGTTAAACAAACACCAAACATACACATAGGTCACAATAACACACTCTATTTTCTTATTAGATAAATTAATGAAAATTTTTTATCAAAAAAAGGAACATAAATGTACATGTATAACTTGCTGATCGAATGGGGGAAGACAGCACCACGATGGTGGACAAGATTACTGGTACACGTTGTATAAGTTGCTGAACGAGGGAGGAGGGAACTCAGTTTACTAACTGAAGCTGATGTACCAAATCAGGAGCTTAATGGCTGGTATTGCTTTATGTATGTGTTAGTGTTATTGGTGTTTGAATGCTTGTAGGCCTAAACTCTTATGAAATGATTTAAAAAGGCCTAGCATGCATTACTCTTTCGTTGCTAATAAATTGTTTTCTCAATCATTTAGATGCATTCTGGATTTCTTGCAGGAAGGGGAAACACTTTACAATGCATGGAACATTTGAGGGGATGAAGCTGGATATATATATAAGTTTTCATTTAGTTCCTTTTAATTAGGATGTTGTGGCATGATTTTAGAGTTTTTTAATTGACCTTGGTGACTATTATCAAGATCAATCTTCGTAGGCATCAAAACTTCTTATGTTGCTGCTATTATGCATTAAAAATTACTGTGAAACCAATAAAGATGAGCAAATGCTCTTGTACCACTTACTGCGGAAAGATGTGGCAACAGTAGTAGCCGGTAAGTAGTGAAGAACACAATGAAGAATAACGTTTTCCTTTTTAATTAATCACAAATCAATGTAAGTGTAAAAGCAATCTCCATAAATTTCTAAGCTAGAAAACATAAATACTTATGGAAACTAAAACTAAAACTAATCTTAATTCAAAAAGGATAAACCAAATCTAGGAGATAATTCCTAAAGATTATATTCAATCAAGACATAATAAACAACTAGACCATAATCTAACTATTTTAGAAAAATTGAATAAATTCTTTTTTATTAACCATCTGTACTAAACTTTTTAACATTTTACATCTTTATTAATTATAAAATTTAATCATGTTATGAACGGTGCAGAATATGAACAACTCAGAATGTATTTGGTAGAAACTAAAGAATGAAGTGTTGACTAATAATGTAAAAAGAATGCAATGGTGAATCAACAATGTAATGAGGGCAACAAGACTTTTGAGTAATTGTAGTTGGTGTGGCCCTCACAGGTGCCTCTGCAGCTGAAATTCATCTAACTAAAAAACAATAAGACGAAGTTGCCCATAAACAGTGTAACCTGCTTTGCTTGAAAAATGCGTCAGGCCCATGAAATGCAAGCGCGTAGTTAGTGAATGATTTCAAATTGACAATTACATAACAACAAAAAATATGGGGACATGCAATGAAAAAACTACCGTCAAAGAAAAAACATGTAATTGTACTGGCCCATCTAAAAAAAACGTTAAAAACTCTTTAAAATGATTATGGGCAATGATTTTGTCAAGTAAGTCTACTTCCATTTTCTAAATATATTTTTGTCAATTCAAACCAATTAATTATGAGGAGTGAGGATTGGTTCATGATTGTTTGATTATCTTGGCCGGGTTGACTGGTTTATATGTATACAGCTTTTCTTGATGTAATGATTTTTTGTTTTGTATGTATGTTATGTACACTTCATACCATGGTAATTTTTTTGTTTGTTGTTTTTCTTCTATAGGTTTAACTTTATCTTCTATAGGTTTAACTTTACCCACGCCCATTTTGATTAATTTTTCTTTTGACGCAAAGAAGTCGTTTTACAATCACGACCAAAACCGAAACAAATCTCATATAGACATTAGCATACCTGGGTTTTTTTTTGGACCGGTCTCGGGATGGTCTTGTTGAGTCGATGTGGGACACAGAACTAGGCCTGTCGAAAAAACCCGAAACCCGTTCTACCCACCCGATCCGTTCCGAATTCGGGTAGAATGGGTCGGGTAGAACGGGTAACGGGTATGAACATTCGGGTAATAGGTTAACCCGATAATAATATAGGTCGGGTTTTAGGTATGAATATTTATTTTCGGGTATACCCAAATACCCGAATTCCTTTTTTAAATAATACCAAATATGCTATGCAATCACGTACGCACACTTCAAATAAAACAAAACTCTTCGTTTCCTTCTTATGAACGACGGCTCGACAGTCGACACAAATTTGCAAAGGGAATACGACGCTGAAGCTGAAGTCCTTAACCGTCATCACAATTCTCAGTTTTTCTCTATCGTACGTAATGGAATTAAAAAAGTACATAACATATTATAATGATTTGTATTGTTATTATAGATGTACTTGTTAATTGTATGGAGTATTTTCATACCCAATTCTTTATTAAACCAACCAAAATGTAAAAAAAATATCAATAAGTGTCATTTAAGAAATTTTCGGGTATACCCGATAATTACCCGACCCGACCTCAAACCCGAATACCCGAAACCCGAAAACCCGAATTATAATATAGGTCGGGTATCGGGTATTATTTTCTTAAGGAAATACCCGTTCTACCCGAAACCCGAAAATTTTACTCGTTCGACACCCCTACACAGAACTGTCGACCAAAATGCTATGCATGCCGTTGGATCTCTCTTCATATCCTTTTTTTTTAAATTATATTATAAGCACATTATTTAGAAATATGTAAAGAGGACTCTTTCTTATAAAACAATATGTGAAAAACAATATGTGAAGGCTTTTAGTGAACCTCTCATCCAGCCACCGCAAAGAGTTGTTTTTATATTTTGTATTTTTTTTAATAATTTTATATTTAATTATAAATAATAATGATGTCATCTGGTTTTTGTACTGGTTCGACCGTTTGAACCATCAAACTGGTTTTCAAAACATTGGATATGATGGATTAAATTGTAAAATGAAACATTTTATGATTGTTGTTTTGGTGATTATTTTGTATGGATAATGACACTGTAGCACAATGAAGTTCTAGGTTTGGTCCGATTTGACCATTTATGTTATTTTTTTGCGCAATAGGTCATCTAATTTTTACTGTACATGTCAATTAAGTCATTATCGTTAGTTTTTAATCATTCCTCTGTTAACCGGTTGTTTTAAATTACACGAAATGGCCCTTATGGTTAAAATTTTATTCGTAGTTGGTCACAAAAGTAGTAAAATTCATCATTTTTTTAAATCTCACATCTACCGTAAATGCCAAAATTCCCCTTCTTCTCAATGCAGGTTTTATGAAAAAATGATAAACAATGCCGATACAGTGAGGCCGAACTCAAAGGTATCGGCGGCATGAGTAACAAAGTAAGTTCAATTCACCAAAAAAATCATTAAAATCAACAAACTTTTCTTATCTTCACTTCTAAAAATTTCCCAAATTAATACAATACAACCAACATTTGAGTAACCGATTTGACATCTTCGAATCACTTTGGGCGGCGGAATGTGCGGTCGGAGCTCCCGCAACATGGCTATGGAAGGTGAAGATCAAGGTTACAACCTTGTGCTCCGCCGGAACTCCCATTGGCATCTTCCAACGAGTCACCACCTGCTCTTCCTGTGACTTTTGGACTCACCAGTCACCGCCAGAACTCCCATTGGCATCCAGAGAAATCTCAACTCCCTACACCACATGCTCTGACGACGACCGGTGAGTCCAAAAGTCAAGACAAATCAGCCTTAAAGTCCCTTTTGGTGTCGATTCTGGTAACCGGCTAAGAGTTAGTTGAGAGGGTAACGCCATAAGAAGAGGCGGACCTGCCGATGACTTGTTTTTTTATACTCGATCTTCTTCCACATCCGGTGTTGAAACATGAAGATATGGACATTCTTTACACTTGGTCCTAGAGTGGCGATACAAACGTTTTGTACACGATAACAATGCTACAGTTTGGTCCCCTAAGTTTCAAAAATGATGAATTTTACTACGTACGGGACCAACTATGAATAAAATTTTAACCATAGGGATCATTCGTGTAATTTAGAGCAACAAGTTAACGGAGGAATGGTTAAAAACTAACGATAATGGCTTAGTTGACATGCACAGTAAAAGTTAGATGGCTTATTGCGTAAAAAATAACATAAATGGTCAAATCAGACCAAACCCAAAACTTCATTGTGCTATAGTGACATTATCCCTATTTTGTAAATTAAAAACATATATCATAGAAAAATTAAAGAAAAAATCACTAGTCATATAAATTAAGTTTTTTTGGGAGGTATTATAACTACAATGATGGCCAGCTAATAAGATTTGTAATTGTTGCTTAGGATTTGAATATATTTTTTAATAAATATTCTTCCCTTATAACATAAAATCTAATTTGAGAAAATACATAGAAAGACATCTTAACCACAGAATCTTAATGAGATATACTCTAATTGGAGGAGTTTCGTATTAAACCTAATGTATGACAATTAAATGCAATCAAAATGATATAACTATTCTAGCATATATCGATATTCAGCTTTAATAGAAAGTTTAAACTGAAAACCCCAAATTTAGAGTTCATGTTCTTTGTGTATCGATCTATTAGTCCGGTTTAGCCAATTTTTGTAACACAGCCCACAAACTAAAGCATGTTAGTAACAAGTGTATATGGATGGACCATTTTTCAGCATCAATTCCACTGATAACCTACATTCAGTATTGTCCTATAAAATTGTTTATTAAAAAAATACAAAATTAACTATATTTGAAATATAAAGTTTTCATGGTGTTGGTGGCAGTTTTATTGATATTAGGGACATAAAAACCCCTGTCAGATACAAGTGTAGCACGATTTTACAAGACTGTCTACGTTCAACCATTTGTAGATATGCAAAGAACACCATCTCCTTCACATACACCAAATCTTTGAATCTATCATAAAAATGAAAAAAAGCATGTCTCCCACGACGGTTGAGAAGCAAAGCACCACATGCAATCCAGAATCCAGTAACAAAACCAGTGCCTTCACCAATATAGAACCACCCCCAAAGTTCATATGTGTCTTCCCCACCATCCTCCCTCTCATCAATGACAGGTGGTGCTTTTGATTCTTCATCTCCATGACATTTTTTGGTAAGGTGAGGTCCACATAGTCTTGGGTTTCCAATGTATCTTGAAGGATCAATAGACTGCAGTTTTAGTGCTGGCCTGATGGAATTCTCCCTGACAAGCTATTATATGACACGTCTAGATGATTTAAAAAATTCATACTAGACATGCTTAATAGCATCTCTCCAGACAAGTTGTTTCTAGATAAATCCAAGAACAAATTACATGAATGGTCTTTAAGGTTTTGTTTTTTTCCCTAAAGTACTCCCTACAAAACCTTTTTCCCTCAGATGTTACCTACGGAGCAAACATTGCACACAAAAGGCCCCTATGACTAACTTTGTTAATAGATTCTGTTAAGTTTTTTTTAAATGACAAAAATACCCTTTGTTTTATGCACACAGATGGTCCTCTCTCTCTCTCTCTCTCTCTCTCTCTTTTAAGGACCATTCATGTAATTTGTTCTCAATAAAAAAAATACTCACCCCACCTCTCTCTCTCTCTTTCTCTCGTCAAGAAATCAACTGATTAATTCTCAATTCTAATCTCAAAAGAAACAAAATCATGAGCAGGGTTGCAATTTCTTCTCCAGGAGATCTTGATTTTGGTGGTTTAGTGAGCCATCAGTTGGATGTCCCTGATGCAATTGGGAAGGTAATCTTCATGTAATCTTCCCTTCTTCTCGTTCTCATCATAGAAATGGAGGATCGGAAGGCAACATTACAGTGGATATACTGGAGACACCCAAGGAACTGATTATGTACATCGACGTACCTGGTTTATCCAAATCTGACATCCAGGTAATGATTAGTTGATGTAATTTGAAGAAAATTAGGGATTTAGAGAGATCGACCGAAGTTGTGTGATTGTTTGTTGTATGTGACAGCGGAGGATGAAAAATTACTGGAGGTGAGAAGCAATGGGAAGAGGAAGCATGAGGAAAATGAGGAGGAAGGTTGCATGAAACCTGAGATTGGAAAGGAGACCTCCTCAGAAGCTGATCATAGTTGCAATCATAGTTGCAGGTGACGTTTGGAAAAGAAAATTCAAGAAATCACAGTTGCAGGTGGCATTCGGAGGTTAGGAACACGATTGGAAACAGGCAGCCAACAATAGAGGCTTGGTGGTGGTTACACAGTCGTGAGGAGGGAGATCCAATCTACAACGACCCTATGGGGGTTTAATATGCGTCGTCGCCGGTTGAGAACCAAGGGAACAAGTCTCCGTCTTCATCTGATCGGGGAGCAAAATAGAGAAATAGGGAGGTTCGAGGCTGCTTAAACCCATGGAAGGGAATGGGCAATAACATTAGAGAAGGAAGGTAGGTTCGTGAGTTTCTTTAACAACCAGATGAGAGATTAGAAGCGGCGGTGGTAGCTCCTGGTTCGCCGGTAGCTTCTTTGACAAAAGGAACCCTCGACAGGACTACTAAGTGACGGAAAAAACAACAACGATCAGCTCCGATTAGGAGGTGTTTGTGGCTATTGGGTATCGACAGGAAGGAAGAAAAAGATAGGCTATTGCCCTATTCTGGTAACCGGAAAACGTACCTTCGGTAGCTGGTTCTTCCACCGTGTGAGAGAGATATAGATAGAATGGTTAGAGAGAGAGATAGGGTCTCACTTTTTTTTAATTTCAAATAAACAAAATATTAAAAACAAAATAAATAAATAAAAACAAAGGGTATTTTTGTCTTTTCACATACACTTAACAGATATGTTAACAAAGTTAGTCATAAGGGCCTTTTGTGTGCAAGGTTTGCTCCGTAGGTACCATCTGAGGGAAAAAAAATTTCGTAGGGACTACTTTAGGGAAAAAACAAAACCTTAAGGACCATTCATGTAATTTGTCCTAAATCCAATGTTTCAAGTTGTTTCATTTGACCAATTTATTCCGGAATCTCTCCAAGCAGACCATTCTTTGACAAGTTGAATGCACGCAGTCCATAGAGATTGGTAAGTTCATTTGGGATTTGTCCTGTTAAGTTGTTGCTTGACAAGTCAATGCTCTTTAACAATCCCAGATTACTGATGAATTCACGTTCATCTCCTTTCCACTCGATCGTTGCATGGTGAAGAGAATTGTTATCGAGATTATCAAAGCAATTATGATTTGAATGATTGAAAAGTAAGAACACGATGAGTAAATTTTAATCAGATCTTATATTGATGAAGACTGATTACAATGCATAAGCAGAAAGAATACTCGAGTTCACAAGTTTTTTTCTACTTCTATCCTCAATCCCTATTTATAGGAAACCTGAGTGTACAAAAAATATACTAAATCTATTACAATATGCTTCGCATAAAACTGTGACTTAGTAAAATAACTAATATGCGAAACCAAAAGAAACAACCACTTCGACTTTTACAATACATTGACTCTACAATCTCCCCCTTTGTAAACAGTCGAAGCTATTCAGTTCGTGAGTCTCTAAACAACAGAGTGAATTGTCTTTCGCACTTCAGCATACCAAGTAATAACCTTTTTCAGCTCTCTCTTGTCTCCTTCATTATTCTTCTTGCAGTTATTCATACGAACAATAAAATTCGTATATTGCGAAGAAGTATATCTTTCAATCTCTGAGACCTTGAACAAAAATTTCTTGGGCTTCTCCTTCGTATCTTTCCCTGAAAATACCATGCCAAAAGGTTTCAGGCATATTTCACCATCAGCATACTTCGATAATGCTGACTGGGTCAAGGTAGTTTCCCAGGGGACATTCACCTCCCTTTCCAAGCTCGTTGCAAGTCCTTCATCGGTTAAAGCCAAGCAGTCATAATAGTTATCAATAAAAATCTTGACATGTGCGAAACCGAATCTAAACACTTCAGTTTCAGATCCTTTGAGCTTGTGATCTTGCATGTGTTTCAAAATAAGAGCCACTTGGATAAGATCATTGCAGTTCATCAGAGGGAAGTCAGCTATCGTGAAGTCATAATGTTTATCATCAGCATGAACCAAAAAATAACGAAAATTCTGAAGCATGTCTTCAAACATTGAATCTTTCTTGATCGTTAACTCCTTTTTAATCTTCATCAACGACCATACTTCATCTGGATTCTTAGCCAATACAGCATGAAATCTGATTTTTCATGTGTATATAATCATCTGCATTCTCAAACTTCTCGCTTATCTTGAACTGAGCCGTTATGAATAGCATTTCATTAATCGGAAAATCCAACTGGCATTTGTCCGAATTCGCAATGTCATAACTCCTCTTTGGCTTTTTCTCAAATTCGTACGTCTCACTCCCCACCACTTTCGACTCTATAGTTTCATAAGAATAAAGCTTCGCAGGATCTCCTTTATTCATCGTGGGTGGATCACTTGCCCTCTGCCTCATTATACTCTGTACCTGCCTCAGCCTTTCAATTTCAGCCTCTGCTTCAGCTTTCTTCTCCTCCTTTATTCTTCTCCTTCTTCTCCACCATCATCAGTTGAAGGTTTCGCACTAGAACTTCCTCCTTCTTTTGACCCAATAGATATTCATTTTGTTATTGGTCTTGTGGTAATTATTGTTGAGGAAATTGGCATAGTGAATATTGGAAGAGTAGTTTTGAGCTGAGTGGATATCACTTTCCCCACAGTCTTCGCATCATCCTCTTTACTTGTATTCATCTCTCTCCCTTGCACCCCTGTGAAAGCAGGTGGGGCATTCTTCGGTAGTAAAGAGGTAAAGTTGGCAATTGGGGCAAGTGCCTTCTGAATTGCTTGTTCCAAAGTATTGACTTTGAGAGTCAAGAATTCAGGCGTGAGAATTGTCAGAGATGTAGGTTGCGAAACCAAGGTTTTCAAATCAGTCACCAGTCGAATCAACTTATCAAATTTCTCCATGGTTTCTTTCTGATTGGCTTCAAGAATTGGAGCAGGAGATTGAGAATCATTGATTACTTTGTTCAGGGTTGTTGCAATCACATCAACCCTCTTCTTTACTTCCAAATTTTGAGAAGTAATATCTTGAAGCTCCTTCGCAAGTTCTTTCCTTAATTCCTCATCTTTAAAGTTGACATCCTCCCTAACCTTCTTTACATCCTGCACAAAAAGAATGTGACGTTCTTTTGCAATAGTCGTCAATTCCTTAACAACACCATTAAATGAACTCGCTTGAGCTTGAATACGAAGCTCATAATTCTTATCTGACTGATCAACTTTATCAAGAATTCGCTTTTCAGCTTCCTTAATCAGATATTCCACCTCTATCCCAGACATGGTTGACTTTGAACCCGAATCCGCTTGGGATTGAATGATTGCATTTAATTTGCGATTCAAGATTTTAAACTGCTTACCTGACATAAGCATATGATCAGGTATCTCTTCTTCTTCGGAATCAAAATGCAGAGCCTCAAAAATCCCTCCAAAACCTCCTCCTTCGGTTTCGTCATCTGACATTCATTGTGAAGGCTGAGGAGTTCCGAGTGATTGTGATGGGAATAAAGTTGTAAAGGGATGTTGCAGGGCATGACCAAAAATGGATGAAGTGATAATTGTAGGAGTTGGAAGAGAAAATGATGGTAAGGAAGTAGATACCTTCGCAGATGAAAAAGGTAATGAAACAGATAGGCTAATGGGCAGGGCGGTTTCAACACTTGTGATGGATGCCCCCGTATCAGATATGTTGACAACCGTAGGTAGAATGGATTGTGTGGTAGAAATTTGCGAAGTAGGTGTAATTGAAACAAGTGGAAGAGCAACGGTTACCGGTGTAGAAACAGGTGGAGTCTCTGGAACAATTTCTTCATCAGAAGACTCGTTGCGAATGATAACATTTCGTTTCTTTAAAAGTGTTTGTTGCATGTGTTCCACATTATCCTGAGCTCTTTTCCTCTTTGATCCTGGAGAAATAGGAGCTGGAACATTGCGAACTATTACCCCTTTACTGCTTACTTCGGTTTTGCGAATGGGAGAAGATTTGCGAATCTTCTTTGGTACCCCAGATTTGGAGGGTATAGTTTCCTGCTTCGATTTTGAGGAAGTGGCATCTTTCTCAACCTCTTCAGCTTGAGATTGTTGAATCTTCTCTCCCTTCTTAGAATTCTTATTCTTTTTAGAGGGTTGTGCAGTGACTTCCAATAATACTCCAGTCTGCATTGTTGGATCAAACGTCTTCATGTATCTTATCAAAACTTTGTGAGTTGAAGAGACCTTGCAAAGCATCACATCCGGAATGCGAGCAACATGTGTAAATTTATTTTCATCATCTTCAACCACCTTCGGGGATTGATACAATGAGAATTCAGCAACTTCTACACCCTCTGGAACTTGAATTCCTTCCTTTTCATACACCTTCTCTAAAATAAGACTCCAATATCTTGCACAAGAGATACCTTTCTCAGAATTTGTGTTTTCCAGACTTTTTATGAATTCCTTCCATAATTGAGTGTCATAATCCACGCTGATATCATAATATAATCCCATCACCATAGCATAAACTTCCATACGCCCCCTGTCAAGACCAACTGTTCTTCCTATTAGCCATCTTAGAAAAATGCCAAATAGAAAATTCCACATGCAGGGTAATCCAGACTTCCTAAAATCACTAATCTTTTCAAGTGTTGGCTGATGTCCCATCTCATTGAACATAAAGATGATTTGGGAATTGATGGGTTTGAAAAATGGAGGGTTATTGGGAATGTTCAAGAACTCAATGAACATTTTCTTCGTAAGTCGAACCCGTTTGTTGTTCATCAGATTGAATGTAATAACGCCCGTGGCATAGTTGTCGGAAGCCGATGAAGCTGCCAATGACAACCATGTCATCGGAACTGAGAATGAACTGAACATCGCAGTGGATAGTGGATATCTGTTAAGTGTGACTACCAACATCTTCAGTCCTTCTGGATAAGAAGAGACATTTGGATTTTCATGAGTGATTGTGAGAGAACTTCATCAGTGTTGGATTGAGTACCAGCCATTTTTAGGGTTTGAAAAGATGAAGATGAAGAATATGAAGAAATTTAGGAGTGTGTTTGTTTGTGCGCGTAACCGTATACAATGATCTTGAACCCCGTTTTATAGGTAACCCGAATCGATTTGAAATTAAAGCGGGATGCATTTAATGATATCCGATGTGGCACCTTGAAAATCGGACTTTTACTGCAAAAGGTAACCATGCGTCAAAAAGCAACAGTCACTTTTCCTAGAAAATCGGGCAGAATTCCATACGTCATGTATACACAGCCTGTCATATATGCTTTATGAAATTGTAACCGTTATGACCCTTCGCATGGAGGCTAGGCTCTTTCGCTTTTGGGATGAGAAGCGAAGTCATATGCCAGACTTGCGAAATCTTCAGCCTAAGTTGGTATTACTTAGAACCTCAAGGATTTCGTGAGTGCATGTGAGTCAAAGAAATAAGATGAGAAGCAAGTTAAAAAAAAAATTTGGAATTTTGTGATGTCAAAAATACAATTTGACACAAAGGCAGTAAAACCCCAGGCAAAGGTTGCTTCATTAATCATCAAGAGAGATGATCAACAACTTGTGTATGTTCCCGTGAATTACAATCGAATACTTTTTGATAAGTATCAAAGGGCTTCTTTTAAAAAGTGAGTGTTGGGTTGGTTTAAAATTTCATTACATATCAACCTTAACATAAGGTGAGAAATTGTAACTGAAATTACTTGTATGACCAGTGTAGTCAGTGACAAGTCTGCTTTTGAAAATATTTATAATGACTAGGATATGCGAATGAAACTCACACTGAAATCATATTAAAAAAAATTGTTGTACTAGATCTTGTTGGGTAACAAACATCCTAGGTTGCGAATGTTTGATCAAGACCACGCAGGCGAAGTGAATATGATTTTGAGTTTCGAATTGTGGTACAGAAACAAAAATTTCGTCAATTTCTGGAAAAATGTTCCCCGTCAATTCCTTAAAGTGTAGGATGTTTGGGTTTCACTTTCATCACGGATTCATGATGTCAGATCATAAACACAGAATTTTTGTATATCTAAGTCTCTATGGGTTTGATCAGAGACCTCTCGGACATACGTCTTTGTGTGTGATTTGTGTGAAGAATTTTGTGATAAAAAAGATTGGTTATAAGATCGAATGTACCTCTATTATTTGTGGACCAAACAGAAAACTCTTAACTCATATGAGAAGAGTAAGGTAGCTCTTTTGACTAATGTGAATACAAGCCTTGTTGGGAAGAAATTTTCATGTGATAATTTCATTAAGGCTTTCTTTTCGCACACATAGAGTCATATGAGGCTTGAGTCAACATGCTGCAGCATGCTTCTAGGGACATCCTAACTAGTACAAAGTTGAAAGAAATGATACCTTCCCATAGAATCATATAAGCATGACCTCTTCGCATTAAGCCCTGGACTAAACTCAAAACACACAATGCTTAAAGAACAAAAAAAATATTTTTGTGATTTTTGAATTTTTTTTTTCAAAAATAAAAACATAACAAAATAAAATCTTTTTGGATTTTTGATTTTTCAAAAATGAAAAGAATCAAAATAAAAAAAATTTATAACACAAAAAGGAACGTTAAACTCAACCTTAGTTATCATGTGTGTGAATGCAAAGAAATGTGGATGCGAAGCCATGCGAAGCCTCTGAATGAATAGTAGCTTCTGAACGATTCCAACTCAGAGCTACTGAATGAACCTTTCATCCTTGAATTATTGATTTTGGAACTGAATTCGCATCAATCATTCCCAAACCTGCTAAAATTCTTACAAATGATTTTTCATCAAGAGGTTTAGTAAAAATATCAGCAAGTTGTTCAGTGGTTTTCCATCCAAAAGTTGACATCCACCACTTGTACTTTTCCTATCCAATGTACATCCTCCTAGATCAGAATCTGAAAAAGCTTGAATGAAAAATTCCGTTTTCGAAGGATACCAAAGTCCTAACGAAATTGTCCCCATAAGATAGCGAAAAATATTTTTCACTGCAGTCAAATGAGGTTCTCTTTGATTAGCTTGATATCTAGCACAATTACATACCGAAAACATAATATCAGGTCTACTTGCAGTTAAGTACAATAAAGACCCTATCATGCTTCGATAAAGTGTTAAATCAACAGCAGGAGCATCTAACGAAGGAGTTAGTCTTGTTCCCACTGCCATTGGTACTCTCAGTTTCATGCTGTTGGTCATTCCAAACTTTTCAAGCAAGTTCTTCGTGTATTTTTCTTGATTGATTAAAATTCCATCCCTGTTCTGTCTTATATTCAATCCAAGAAAATTATTAATTTTCCCATCATACTCATTTCAAATTGACTCTTCATTAGATTTTCAAATTCAATTGACAATGCTGGGTCAGTTGAGCCAAAAATAATATCATCAACATAAATTTGAACAAGCATAAGATGATTCCCAACTTTCTTGCGAAACAAAGTGGGATCAACTGATCCTTGTTTAAATTTAGATTGTTTCAAGAAATTTGTAAGTGTTGCGTACCGGGCTCTTGGTGCTTGTTTTAACCCATACACTGCTTTGTCTAGAATGTAGACATGATCAGGATGTTCCTCATTTATAAATCCTGGTGGTTGTTCTACATAAACTGTTTCTTCAAGTTCTCCATTTAAGAATGTACACTTAACATCCATTTGAAAAATATCAATGTCTTTGTGAGCTGCATAAGCTAAAAATATGCGAACTGCTTCGAGTCTTGCAACAGGAGCAAATGTTTCTTCATAGTCTATTCCTTCTTGTTGCGAATAGCCTTTAACAACTAGTCTAGCTTTATTGCGAATAATATTGTCATCTTTGTCGGTTTATTTTTAAAAATCCATTTTAATCCGACAATTGAAACATCAGAAGGTTTAGGAATTAATCTCCAAACCTTGTTTTGTTCAAATTCGGCCAGTTCAGATTGCATAGCAACAACCCAATCTGAGTGTTCCATAGCATCCTTTACTGTCTTTGGCTCTATTTTCGAAATAAAGACATTAAACATACACAGTTCTTGGTTCGCATTCAGTACCTCATTTTTCGCACGAATTTGAACTCTTGTCAACACACCATCTTGTGGATTCCCAATTACCTGTTCTTTTGGATGATTCCTTGTCCATTTCTCAAGTGGTGGAAAATCAGGATCAAATTCCAATGGTGCATCTTCATACATATCTTCATTTTCAGATCTTGCAACAGAAAAATTATCATTTAATTCAAGAAATTCATCATTTTCATCAAGATTAATTTGTTATGTTGCATCATGCTGCTCCTCATCATGATTTTCATCTTGATGTTCCCCCTCAAATTGATGATCCTGTTGAATTTGCAAATGCTACCCCTCAACTTGATGATTCATATTCTCATTCTCCCCCTCATAAGTTTGTTGTCTGTGTTCATTGTCAATCGTATGCTCCCCCTCCATACGAACTTTAGGCATACTTTCGCAAGATATTGACCTTGTAGTGATTGTTGAATCATCAGTATGTTTTGAGGATTCTGATGTTTGATTATCAGGAGCATTAGTTTCCGCATCAATTGCCCTGTCAGGTGTTCCAAAAATTAAGTCATAATCAAAATCAGTTATTTCAAAATTATCAATTTGAGTATCAGAATTAACAAGAATTGATTTATTTTGAATTTTACTATCCGTTGTTTAAGATAGTAATCATCGAAAGTTAAGTTGAAAGTTTCTTCAACTTTTCTTGTTCGCTTGTTTAGCACCCTGTATGCAACTGAATTGTGCGAATAGCCTAAGAATATGCCTTCATCAGCTTTAGCTTGGAACTTGGATAAATTATATTTGAGATTCATTATAAAACACCGCTTTTTATTGATTATAGCAACAGTCGACGGTCCACATAAGTCAATGTGAAGAAGTTCCAATGGTTCCACGATTTTTGAATCTATTACAATTGGATGACCTTTTCTATGTTGTTTTCCTTGTTCGCAAGCTGCACACAAAGTATCATTGTCAAATTTTAGTATAGGTAAACCTCGAACTAAATCTTTAGTGACAAGTTTGTTAATGTTGCGAAAGTTCAAATGCGATAGTCTTCGATGCCAAAGCCAGCTAACATCATTAGAAGCTTTTGATAGTAAACACACTGCAGGTTTGCCCACGATTGGTTTGATGTCTAGTGTAAACATGTCACCATATCTTTTGGATTTGAGAAGTACTTCATTTGTCTTCGCATTTGAAATGATACTTCCTTCTTCATTAAACATAACTTGATTTCCAGTACCCACAACAAGTTGCGAAACACTAATCAAGTTATGTTGAAGACCTTCACCATAAGCAACTCTGTTAATGGTGAATTGTCCATTTGTGACTTTTCCATAGCCTTTCACTTGACACTTATGATTATTTCCGAATTTGACTACTCCTGCATTTTCCAAGCTTCGATAATCTCTCAAGTTTTCCTTTCTTCCAGTCATGTGACGAGAGCAACCACTATCAATATACCATTTCGCATCATATTGCTCGTCACACATCACCTACATTTATTGAAAAAATTTAGGAACCCAAGACTTATTGGGTCCACCATTAGTATTTTTGAACAAATGCTTTGAATTTAAAAACCATGTTTTCACTTTGTCTGTGACACTATCAATTATATCAACATCATCAGATCGAGATATTGAAATATAGTTGTTCAACTGTTTTGGATTTTCATTGAATTTCATCTCATGCTTCACAACATTCGCAACTTTGATAATTGGTTTCCATTTTTGTACCGGAACTTGCGAATCATGAGATGATGAACTACCAGTGGAAGAGTTATTCATGAACTTGTAAAATGCATTCTTTATTTGTTGCTCCGAAAACTTCCCATTTTGATATTGTCTTCATTTCCCTTCAAACCAACGATTGATTGTACTTACATCAAATTTTCCTTTTGCATACGAAACTTTGGTCGGTTTTGAGACTGAAGGATTTGGAAAATTTGGTTGTTTAGGCGAAAATTTCATTTTTGTTTGAGTTGTGACATTCAAATTTGATGAATTATCCGTAAATTTGCCAACATTTCGAAACTTTTGATTATTCACAAATTTTTGCGAAGTCTCAAATTTTCGATTGTTGTCATATTTGCGAACAAATTTATCCTTATTTTTCATTGGAATTTTGTCAACATAATTTATTTGTTTGTGAAAACTTGTATCCTTTTGTTTATATTTGCTTTGAAATTTTGATGATTTTGACATTGAAAGCTGTGCTTTTTCAACTTGTGGTTTATCATTGGATACAACTTGCCAAAAGATTGCTTTTCTTGCTTTTCTTTTTGAAACATTATTTTCTGTTGAATAATTTCCAACCATCAATTTGAATTTATGAGAATTTAATTTCACCTCAACCTTTGGTTTTTCAACTGTTTCAAAAACTTTGTTTGCTTTTTCACCTTTAACCACCCATTTTTGTGATGATTTTTGTCTTTGAAAAAGATAAGAATTTTGAGTTAAATTGTTTTCTACTGTGTTTTGATTTGCGAAGAAACCTTCAGTAGTTAACCTTTGATTATCTTTTTCAACCATTTTGTTGAATTCAGGGTAAATTTTCTCAGCATTCCTAGTAGTGACAAAAACTTGATTTGGAAAAATGGTGTTATCAATGCATATAAAATTTGGATAAACCACAGTGTTAGTTTCCAAATAATGTGCACCTTTGTCACTTAGAATTTTGTCGAATTCTTTTGTATCTGCAAACACTTGATTAACCATAACTCGTGGAGGTATTTCATGTGAATCCTTCACATCTTTTTTTGTTTTCATCAATGTCATCAGACTTCCAGCTTTCAACTTCCACATTATCAAAATTACAATGTTGCGAAGTAGAGGGTTTTTCAATTTCATCTTTGACTATCGAATCAACTATAATTTCTTTACCTTTGATCTTAGATGTGATATTAATGATAGAAAATTGAGAACAATCAACCTCTTCTTCCTCTTCAATCTCACTGATTTCACTCAAATTATCTGATTGTCATTGACATCATCATAATTATATTGAGAATCAATAGTTGAAGTTTCAGTTTTCTTTAAAATTTTCACTTGTTCATTATTTGTCAAACTTTCATTGACAATACTAACCAATTCATCAGCATTCAAAAATTCATCAATTTGACAATACCATATGCGAATCTATCATCAGGTATTTTGTCAAATTGAGCAATTGTGTTTTCGCAATCATAAGACACAATATCAACTTTTTCACGATCATATTCAAGAAAGGGTAAAAGTTTCCTATGTTGTTCTTTGCTAATGTCAAATGAATAATGTAAAGCTGTTAATTTTGCACACAATTGCTTAGCAGAATTACAGTATATGTTTCTTTGTGCTAGCAACAACCTAACTTCATTTCCAAGATTGTCCTTATCACAATTTATATTTTTTATCTGCAATTCAAGTTTGTTTACTCTGCTTCTTTTTATTTCTAATTCTCTTCGTGTCTCACTTAGTTGCATATTTAAATTTTGAGCTTCAGTACTAGCAGACACAATAACAAAATCAAAATAAGTCGCAGAATCATCAAATGAAGTGATTTCAGCATCATAAGCAGATAAAGGAATATTAAAAGATTCAAGAATAACACGTACCTTGGTGGTCATTGGTGATTTGTTTGTGGATTTTGATACGAAGCACCGAACTGAAACATCCTCTTCGCATTTGTCTTCAAAACTTGCGAACATGGCTCCATGAGTTGGATGCCTCATTTCTTCATCATCAGATCCTGAAGACCAGATCTGATATGTTCCACTCTCTTCTTCATCAGACTCACCCTTTGCAACAAGTGACATTCCTTTTGTCTTCGCACGCAACTCTTCAATCTTTTTCGAATAGTAGGCTTCATCTTTCACTTTGTTCTTTTTCTCATCTTTCTTTCGCAACATGCAATCAGCTGTGGAGTGATTTGCACCATTGTAGTAGTGACAGTAGATTCCAGAATCACCTTTCAGTTTTTTCATTTCTTTCGCATGTTTTTGCTTATCATCAACTTTTTCCATTTTCTTCTTCTCCTCACCTCCAGCTTTTGTGACTCCAATCTTCGCATCATTTGCCTTTCCTTTTGGATTAAAAGCCTTTTTGAAAAATTTCTTAACTCTGTTGTTTAAGTAGAATGCAACAGCTTCATCATCAGAGTTCATCAAGAAACCTTCATTGTCTGAACCATCTGTTTCATTAGTATCAACTTCAGATACCTTTGAAACAAGAGCCAAAGGACCTCCAATACTTTGTTTTGATTCTTCATACATTTCTGAAACTTCACTTTCGTGTGTTTTCAGCTGATTGTAGAGATCATTCAAGCTGGTTGTATCAAAACTCTGTTGATTCTTTATCATCATGCTCACACTTCGCCATTCCTTGCGAAGGCCCATGATGAATGTTAAATTGTATTCCATGAGAGACCTCGTGATTCCATACCTACTGCAGCGATACACAAGCTCATTAAGACGATCATAGTAACTTTCAAGACTTTCAGCATCCTTTTGTCTAAATTCCTTCACTTCAACAAGACATTGATTCACATAGTTGATCTTCGTCTTTTCGCTACCTTGATACTTCTCTTTCAGAGTGATCCAGATCTCCTTGGCTGTTTTACAACTACGGATGTAATTGTAAACCACAGGAGGTAGAAAACCTCTTAGTTCCCTCATGCATCTCTTTTCATTCTTCTTCAGACGGTTTTGTTGTTCAGCAACTTCAGCAGCAGTAGTAGACGATCCAATTGACTGAACATTAGCAGGAGCTTGAACTGTTCCATTGATACAATTCCAAAGTTCTTCATCAATTCCATTTAAGTAATCCTCCATTCTGTCAGCCCACTGATCATAGTATTCAGGGATTAACATCGTAATTTTGGTTGAAGAACCAAGCAAGTGAGAGAAAGAAGTCATCGTGTTCATGTTGAAGTTCGCCATTGATGAACAGGAGAAATTTTAGAAAGCTTGAAAAACTTGATGAATTTGAGAATTGATCAACTGAAATGATCACAAATTGCTAATCGATCACTTGACTAAACAATTCAAAGGCAGAATCGATTCAAATCTGAAGATCAAAAGTGATTTTCAAAACCAAAATGCACGGAAAATTTTGAGTAAAGATACTACTCAAAAAGCAAATGATTCTAACACGAAAATCAGATCGATGCAATTTGAATCTTGCTCTGATACCAATTGAAGAGAATTGTTATCGAGATTATGAAAGCAATTATGATTTGAATGATTGAAAAGTAAGAACACATTGAGTAAATTTTAATCAGATCTTATATTGATGAAGACTGATTACAATGCATAAGCAGAAAGAATACTCGAACTCAAAAGTTTTTTTCTACTTCTATCCTCAGTCCCTATTTATAGGAAACCTGAGTGTACAAAAAATATACTAAGTCTATTACAATACGCTTCGCATAAAACTGTGACTTAGTAAAATAACTAATATGCGAAACCAAAAGAAACAACCACTTCGACTTTTACAATACATAGACTCTACACATGGTCAACATAGTCATTATAAAGTTTAGCATACAAAACACCCGAGGAAAACCATTCAAATGAAGAAGAATGTACACTATGTGTTGGTAATGAAGCTGCTTGAACCATGTCTGTAAGATTATCCAAACACGAGGGGACGGTTCCGTGTAGATTGTTCATTGACAAATCCAGATTTTGAAGATTACCTAACTGCCATAATTGTAAAGGGATGGTTCCAATGAATTTGTTTGATTTTAGGATAACAACATACAACCTTAACTGATAAGTTTTCCCCAATCCAAACAGGTACATTACCAGAAAACTTGTTGGCCCCCAAATTCAAAAAAACTTAAACTCGTGCAATTCTTTAAAGACAAAGGCAATTCTCCAGAAAAGTTGTTCTCGTATAGATACAGTGCCTCGAGTTTGATCAAAGATCCAACAGAGGTAGGAAGCCTTCCAGATAGATTCTTGTCTTCTAGATTAAGAACAATTAGTTCTTTGAAAAGCCATAAACAGTCTGGAAGTTATCCGCTTAGAAAATTATGGGAGAGGTCAAGAACAACTAAAAACCCAGGGACAATTTGACATAAAAAGGAGAGTCCACCATAGAATTTGTTTCTAGAAAGATCTAGTAATGCCTTAATGGAAGAGATATTTGTTATTTTGTAACACCCAAAATCAGGAAGGCTAAGAAAGGAAAGAAAACCCTAAGTTAAATGGCCGACTCGTCGAGTCCAAGGAGGAACTCGGCGGGTCCGAGCGGGATCCGGGTCAAGGAGTAAGTGACCGACTCGGCGAGTCGGCTAAGGGGACTCGGCGAGTCTGGTCTGAATGAGGAAAACCCTAATCCCGGGAGTTTTATCCTATATAAAGGGTGTTATGTCCCTCCCTCAGCCTCCATATCATCCTAAAGAACCTGTAAACCCTAGATTTCGTGTGAGCTTCCATCATTTTAGAGAAATAGCTTTGGAGGAAGGAAACTTTGGAAAGGGACTTGAAAATCAAGAAGGTTGCTTCAAAGAGGAGGTGTAGATCCGAGATCTACTTCAGTTTGTGCTCATCTTGGAGGTAATAAGCTGCTATCTTCCGTCCTTTGCTTCTAGATCTACTTTTGTTATAAGATTTGAGGGTTTTATGGCTGTTTGAGACCCAATTCAAGTTTGGGGATTAGATATGTTGTTTCCACTTCAGATCTAGTGTTGGGATGGTCCAATATGTCGTAAAGCATCAGAAGATGAGTAGTTGGTGAAGCCCTTTTGTCCCTAAACCTAGCCCTAAAGTGTTTTGAGCCTAGATCTCTTCAGTTATACGTAAAGTTTGCAACTTTACGTGAGGATTGAGCTTTGGAAGTATGGATCTATGATTCGGTGCCCCTGCATGGCTCGAAAAGCCACTGTATGGATTAAGAACTGGAGCGACTCGGCGAGTCACATGGGTGGACTCGGCGAGTTGGATGAAGTTGGGCAGGAACTCGGCGAGTTGGAAGAAGAACTCGGCGAGTCTGTTGAAGATTAACTTAGACTCGGCGAGTCTGTTCTTGGACTAGGCGATTCAAGTCGCGAAACCTCAAACCCTTCGAGTTAAGACTCGGATCAGTGAGTTGAATAGGGATTCGGTGAGTCGAGTCGCGAATGGAAGGACTTTGAGCATATCAACTCGGTGAGTTAGTAGGCAGACTCGGTGAGTAGGGTTGACCTGGGAGGTTGACTTTGACCAGGAATTTGACATTGACCAGAGTTGACTTAGTTGACTTTCGGGGGATAGTTAGACTAAGTGTTGCGTTGATATTGGTAGATCGGGGAGCTAGTGAAGTAGGAGTTCAGAGAGTTGTCGGGCAGCAGCTAGAGGGATTATCAGCAAGTTTAGCAAGTACATGTGAGTTTCCCTTTGTGTGAATGGGTCTAAGGCCACAATGCCGACCCATGTAGTTATGAGTAGAAGACCCGGGGGTTAGCCCTAGGCACAGTATGCTAGTGTGATATTCAGGACGAGGTCCATTGATAGCGGGCGGGTGCCCAAGGATTGGTTTATATGATAGTTTATACTTGTTATCTGTATGATACATGTATGTGCCTAGTAGGGAGGTGAGTGTGGGCGAGGTCCCGTATCTCACCAATAGCAGAGTGTGGATGGTGTTCCACATCTCATTAGCAGCAGAATAGGTGCGAGACCCAAGTTAGGGAAGGAGTGAGTGTGGGTTGGGCCCATATCTCACTATTAGTAGGAGCGTGGACGGGGTTCCATGACTCATCAGTAGCAGGACAAGGGCGAGGCCTTAGGACAGGATCCATTAGTATATGTTTACCTGTGTGTTGTGGTATGTTAGCGGGCGAGGCCCTGTGACGGGCGAGACCCTGTGACAGGCGAGGCCTAAGTGAAACAGATTTGTATCCGAGCGGGGCTCGAAGCCAGGCGAGGCCTGGAGCGGCGGGGCCGTTGTAGCGGGCAAGGCCCGAGGTAGGGGTGAGGCCTAGAATAGCGGGCGTGGCCCAGTATGTGCAGTATGTGGTTATGCATGGTATGTGGTAGGTTCAGGAACTCACTAAGCTTCATGCTTACGGTTTTCAGTTTTGGTTTCAGGTACTTCCGGTAGCGGAGGGAAGAGCTCGGGGTGATCGCATGGCACACACCATTGATTAGACAACCTGTGAATGTTTTACTCAGATAATGAACATATGTTTGGAAATTAATACTCTAATTACGTTTTGGATTGATGATTTTGCTTTAAGTAATATTTTATTAAAAGAAATTTTTAGTCTTGAATTTTGGGACATTACAAGTTGGTATCAAAGCCTTGGTTTGAGGGATTCGGACATGCTCTCGGGTGTCTGAACTCAAACTGAGGAATTGGTATAGAAGTTTTCAAAATAAAACAACAGATTGTAAAAAGAGAGTTTTGAGAAAGAAAACACTTTTAGCGAAGCAAAAAGAATTCAGAAAGAAAAGAATTTTGATGAGAGAAGAGGGTGTGGTGCATGCAATCAGCCGAGCTCAAGTAAGTACCCCAAAATACCCATACAAGTTTATGTTATGATTGTCAGTTAATAGAACATCATGCTAGATTAGGACTAAGGATCTAGGGAGGATGCCTTATGTGCCCGTTATATGTGCTTTGAGCTACATGATAGTGCTGGTTAGACAGTAGTAGGATAGCCTGTTTAGGTTATGCCTGAGTTTATGAGTTTGTGTTGCATGCTAGTACAGATTCTTGGTATGATATCATGATTGCTTGAGTATGTTATGGTTAGATTTTCCCTTGTCTGAATGTTACTTGCTTTGTGCAATGTGGGATTCCGAGTGATGGGAGTTAGCCATTAGGTGGATACGTCACGTCACATGTGATCAGGGTTGAATAATCTCAGAGTGCTGGATTTGGCCCTATTGCGTAGCTCTTGTTTGAGTCCAACCGTTGTAGGGACGAGTCTTTTACTCGAAGGATTATCTGAGCCTCGTCACATGTGATGGTATCCAGGTAATGGCTAATTGGCATCACAAGGAATCCTTCAGTAGCTGAGGACTGGTTTAGTTTGAGTCAGAGGTTTCCCTAGGGCAAGCCTAGGATGAGATAGTGCTGGGAGCAAAAGTAGTAGAAAAGGGACCTGGTGGATTCGAAGCAGTTCTTGAGGAAAGTACGGATAGATGTGGAAGGTAGTATGGGCCCGTACTACTGAAAGTAGAGGATCCGTACTCAACTCGAGAAAGGCTAAGGCGAGACCGGGGAACTTGTAGTGTGTGTATGATCCCTCATTAGCGATGAGTATTCTGATGGTATTTCTATATGTTTTCAGCATGGTGACATTGCGAGAGAGACCAGTGGGCGGATCAGGCGCCAGAGAGGGATCAGGCTCGGGTTCAGGGACCGAGCAGCTCGAGGAGTGTATGAGAGAGTTGATATCAGCGGAGGAGCCTTCCGTACCGAGATGATGGCTTTGATGGGAGTGCGTACCTTGACATTCCGAGAGTTCAGGGCTTGCGGGGCACCAGATTATCATGGGGCTAAGGACCCCATCGCTAGCAGCAGATGGTTGGCTGATGTTCCCAACGCATTCCGAATGAGCCGGTGTCCCGAGGGGGACAAGGTCAGACTCGCTTCCTGTATTTTGAAGGACAAAGCGAGGGATTGGTGGGAAGAGATTGGTCATGCTTTGGGTGATGATCCCGCGTTGGACGCGATGACATGGAGTGATTTTTCAGCCAGCTTCAGGGCTGAGGTTTCTCCGATTATTAAGGTGCAACAGTTGGCACGGGAGTTCCAGGATTTGACGCAGACCACTGAGACTGTGGCGGAGATCACCGCCAAGTTCAAGGAGAGGGCTCTTCTTTTACCGCAGTATGTCGTGGATGAGGAAATGACTAAGGCCCTATGCCCCATTTTGTTTTCGGCAGGACGAGTGATGACACCTGCCCCTGCAACTCTGAGGATCACAGACGGTCGTCAGGGCCGCGCGGAGGCGCCTGCGGTAGGAGGCATGGCTTTTCAGATGACTACCCTGGAGACTTAAGCAGCGCCGGACGTTGCAGGTATGTGACTTCCGTTTCAGTTCTTTTAATTATGCATTATTATATTGTTATGGTTCTGCATCATTATCGATATGAGTATTTTATTTTGTGCGGCTTGCTTGTGATCGAGTTATATGCCATCTGCATACCTTGGATATTTGAATAGTAGTTAAAAGATGGACTCTATTGGAGAAGGATGCTTAGGATGCGGTAAATGTAGCATGCTGGGAAGGACTTGGTATGTCTCACTAGTCCGAAGCTATATAGTTTTAGAAATGGACTGGTTAGATCCCTAGCTATGGTAAGCTTGGGGTTCCTCAGCAGATTGATTATGGAATGGTAGCCAGGATTGGGTTTTCTATTCGGGCATTGAGCAGCGAGGTGTAAGCAGGATCGAAGTTGGGGAGAATCCTCTGAGTGTACAAGGGTAAGAGCACGCAGATCCAGAATGAGTATGCGATCTCTAAGAAGGAAAAGAAGTGGTACATCGTTTGATGGATTGAGGAGTTCAGGGTTGGGAGTTTGAGAAACTCCCCACCAGTTAGTGCGTGTAATGGTGAGGGTGAGTACGTGGTTGGGAATTCAGGTTGGAGGATCGCCTGTAGGACTCGAGTGAGTCGGAATGAAGATCTGGAGGACAGATAGCATGGGATGCTTTCGTGTTAGTAGTCAGTGGCAGAGGCAGCATGTAGAGCATGGTAGAGCGACGGGAGAGCCAGAACTTCCTCCAGCAATGGTTAGGGGTGGAAGGTGTTGTAAGACTACGGGGCAGCCGTAGCATTCACTAGCAGTCAGAGGTGGAAGGTGTTGTAAGACTACGGGGCAGCCGTAGCATTCACTAGCAGTCAGAGGTGGAAAGTGTTGTAAGACTACGGGGCAGCCGTAGCATTCACTAGCAGTCAGAGATGGAAGGTGATGTAAGACTGAGGGTAAGTCGTAGCATTCCATAGTAATGTCGTTAGCGGATTTGGGGCGAGGCCCTTATCTCTTAGTGATCAGATAGGGATCAGGAATGGGTAGTGGATGAGAATAGTGGGGAGTTTCCTGTATCGCCCTAGAGAGGTGAGACCTTAGGGGGAGGCCGCTCCCGGATGTAGTTGGGTGAGACCCATGGGCGAGCCCCGTATGAGAGTAGCAGTATAGGTGAGACTTGAGAGCAGGGTTGCTCAGCAATATGATTGGGTCAGACCCGTGGGCGATGCCCGTGCGAGAGTGGTTAGATAAGTGAGACTAGAAGGATAAAGGTGGGTGAGACCTGTGGGCGAGGCCCGTGAGTTTTGGTAGCATAGGTGAGACCTGGTAGGGACCGTAGTGTCGGATAGGGGATTGAGGATCCCAGGATTGTAGTGCCTAAATGGCAGAATAGATTGAGCAGTTATAGATAGTCGAAGTGTATTCGAAAGTCACTGGGAGCGACTTGGAGTTCTGTTGGGACTAGCGACCGGTGGGAGCCGGTAATCCAGATATTGATAGATTGGTAGGACCAGGGTGGTCTCGGTTCATCCGGAAGGCAGATAAGGAATAACAGAAATTTTCAGTCAGTAGCAGTGCTGGTAAGCGGTCTATGGTGGAATTCAGTTAGTTGATCGTGGTGTGCTCGGCACCAAAATATAGTAGAGAGAAATGCCTAGTGGATACTTGCGGTAATGACCCGTACTGGAGGTAGCGAGAGTAATGGATTTGGTGAAGGATAGGACCTTCATAGTGACAAAGGACATAGTTGGTCATGGAGCATAACCTTGGGAACGCAAGAAAAAGCACAAGGAAAGAGGGGGTGAACCCCTATAAGTTTAGTTGCAGTACTCGGAGAGTACCAGAAGGATTGTCGGTTGGAAAGGGATTTGAAGATCAAGAAGGTTGCTTCAAAGGGGAGGTTTAGATCCGAGATCTACTTCAGTTTGTGCTCATCTTGGAGGTAATAAGCTGCTATCTTCCCTCCTTTGCATCTGGATCTACTTTTGTTATGAGATTTGGGGGTTTTATGATTGTTTGAGACCCAATTCGAGTTTGGGGCTTAGATATGTTATTGCCACTTCAGATCTAGTGTTGGGATGGTCCAATATGTCGTAAAGCATCAGAAGATGAGTAGTTGGTGAAGCCCTTTTGTCCTTAAACCTAGCCCTAGAGTGTTTTGAGCCTAGATCTCTTTAGTTATACGTAAAGTTTGCAACTTTATGTGAGGATTCAACTTTGGAAGTATGGATCTATGATTTGGAGCCCCTGCATGGCTCGAAAAGCCACTGTATGGATTAAGAACTAGAGCGACTCGGCGAGTCACATGAGTGGACTCGGCGAGTTGGATGAAGTTGGGCAGGAACTCGGCGAGTTGGAAGAACAACTCGGCGAGTCTGTTGAAGATTGCCTTGGACTCGGCGCGTCAAGTCGCGAAACCTCAAACCTTTCGAGTTAAGACTCGGATCAGTGAGTTGAATGGGGACTCGGTGACTTGTACAGGTCGGGACTCGGAAATCGGTGGACTCGGCGAGTCATGGACTGACTCGGCGAGTCGATTCGCGAATGGAAGGACTCTAAGCATATGAACTCGGCGAGTTAGTAGGCAGACTCGGCGAGTAGGGTTAACCTGGGAGGTTGACTTTCACCAGGACTTTGACGTTGACCAGAGTTGACTTAGTTGACTTTCGGGGGACAGTTAGACTAAGTGTTGCGTTGATATTGGTAGCTCGGGGAGCTAGTGAAGCAGGAGTTCAGAGAGTTGTCGGGCAGAAGCTAGAGGGGTTATTAGCAAGTTCAGCAAGTACAGGTGAGTTTCCCTTTGTGTGAATGGGTCTAAGGCTACAATGCTGGCCCATGTAGGAGTGCGGAAGGAGTGAGTGTGGGCTGGGCCCATATCTCACTATCAGTAGGAGTGCGGACGGGGTTCCATGACTCATCAGTAGCAGGACAAGGGCGAGGCCCAGGTTAGGCGAGGCCTTAGGACAGGATCCATTAGTATATGTTTAGCTGTGTGTTATGGTATGTTAGCGGGCGAGGCCCTGTGACAGGCGAGGCCTAAGTGAAACAGATATGTATCCAAGCGGGGCTCGAAGCAGGCGAAGCTTGGAGCGGTGGGGCCGTTGTAGCGGGCGAGGCCCGAGGTAGGGGGCGAGGCCCAGAATAGCAGGCGTGGCCCAGTATGTGCAGTATGTGGTTATGCATGGTATGTGGTAGGTTCGGGAACTCACTAAGCTTCGTGCTTACGGTTTTCAATTTTGGTTTCAGGTACTTCCGGTAGCGGAGGGAAGAGCTCGGGGTGATCGCATGGCACACACCATTGATTAGACAACCTGTGAATGTTTTACTCTGATAATGAACATATGCTTGGAAATTAATACTCTAATTACGTTTTGGATTGATGATTTTGCTTTAAGTAATATTTTATTAAAAGAAATTTTTAGTCTTGAATTTTGGGACGTTACAAGTTGGTATCAAAGCATTGGTTTGAGGGATTCGGACATGCTCTCAGGTGTGTCTGAACTCAAACTGAGGAATTGGTATAGAAGTTTTCAAAATAAAAAGACAGATTGTAAAAAGAGAGTTTTGAGAAAGAAAACAGTTATAGCAAAGCAAAAAGAATTCAGAAAGAAAAGAATTTTGATGAGAGAAGAGGGTGTGGTGCATGCAATCAGCCGAGCTCAAGTAAGTACCCCAAAATACCCATACAAGTTTATGTTATGATTGTCAGTTAATAGAACAGCATGCTAGATTAGGACTAAGGATCTAGGGAGGATGCCTTATGTGCCCGTTATATGTGCTTTGAGCTACATGATAGTGCTGGTTAGACAGTAGTAGGATAGCCTGTTTAGGTTATGCCTGAGTTTATGAGTTTGTGTTGCATGCTAGTACAGATTCTTGGTATGATATCATGATTGCTTGAGTATGTTATGGTTAGATTTTCCCTTGTCTGAATGTTACTTGCTTTGTGCAATGTGGGATTCCGAGTGATGGGAGTTAGCCATTAGGTGGATACGTCACGTCACATGTGATCAGGGTTGAATAATCTCAGAGTGCTGGATTTGGCCCTATTGCGTAGCTCTTGTTTGAGTCCAACCGTTGTAGGGACGAGTCTTTTACTCGAAGGATTATCTGAGCCTCGTCACATGTGATGGTATCCAGGTAATGGCTAATTGGCATCACAAGGAATCCTTCAGTAGCTGAGGACTGGTTTAGTTTGAGTCAGAGGTTTCCCTAGGGCAAGCCTAGGATGAGATAGTGCTGGGAGCAAAAGTAGTAGAAAAGGGACCTGGTGGATTCGAAGCAGTTCTTGAGGAAAGTACGGATAGATGTGGAAGGTAGTATGGGCCCGTACTACTGAAAGTAGAGGATCCGTACTCAACTCGAGAAAGGCTGAGGCGAGACCGGGGAACTTGTAGTGTGTGTATGATCCCTCATTAGCGATGAGTATTCTGATGGTATTTCTATATGTTTTCAGCATGGTGACATTGCGAGAGAGACCAGTGGGCGGATCAGGCGCCAGAGAGGGATCAGGCTTGGGTTCAGGGACCGAGCAGCTCGAGGAGCGTATGAGAGAGTTGATATCAGCGGAGGTTACACGCAGTATTCTAGATCAGACTCCTGTCATCTTTGGCACGGTCAAGGAGGGTATAATGGAGATTTTGGATGAGAGGCTGGGAGCCTTCCGTACCGAGATGATGGCTTTGATAGGAGCGCATACCTTGACATTCCGAGAGTTCAGGGCATGCGGGGCACCATATTATCATGGGGCTAAGGACCCCATCGCTAGCAGCAGGTGGTTGGCTGATGTTGCCAACGCATTCCGAACGAGCCGGTGTCCCGAGGGGGACAAGGTCAGACTCGCTTCCTGTCTTTTGAAGGACAGAGCGAGGGATTGGTGGGAAGAGATTGGTCATGCTTTGGGTGATGATGCCGCGTTGGACGCGATGACATGGAGTGATTTTTCAGCCAGCTTCAGGGCTGAGTTTTCACCGATTATTGAGGTGCAACATTTGGCAAGGGAGTTTCAGGATTTGACGCAGACCACTGAGACTATGGCGGAGATCACCACCAAGTTCAGGGAGAGGGCTCTTCTTTTACCGCAGTATGTCACGGATGAGGAAATGACTAAGGCCCAGTGCCCCAGTTTTATTTCGGCAGGACGGATGATGACACCTGCCCCAGCAACTTTGAGGATCACAGACGGCCGTCAGGGCCGCACGGAGGCGCCTGCGGTAGGAAGCAGGGCTTTTCAGGTGACTACCCTGGAGACGCAAGCAGCGCCGAACGTTGCAGGTATGCGACTTCTGTTTCTGTTATTTTAATTGGGAATGATTATATTGTTATGGTTCTGCATCATTATCGGCATGAGTATTTTATTTTGTGCGGCTTGCTTGTGATCGAGTTATATGCCATCTGCATACCTTGGATATTTGAATAGTAGTTAAGGGATGGACTCTATTGGAGAAGGATGCTTAGGATGTGGTCAATGTAGCATGCTGGGAAGGACATGGTATGTCTCACTAGTGCGAAGCTGTACAGTTTTAGAAATGGACTGGTTAGATCCCTAGCTATAGTAAGCTTGGGGTTCCTCAGCAGATTGATTATGGAATGGTAGCAAGGATTGGGTTTTCTGTTCGGGCATTGAGCAACGAGGTGTAAGCAGGATCGAAGTGGGGGAGAATCCTCTGAGTGTATAAGGGTAAGAGCACGCAGATCTAGAATCAGTACGCGATCTCTAAGAAGGAAAAGAAGTCGTACAATGTTTGATGGATTGAGGAGTTCAGGGTTGGGAGTTTGAGAAACTCCCCACCAGTTAGTGCGTGTAATGGTGAGGGTGAGTACCTGGTTGGGATTTCAGGTTGGAGGATCGCCTATAGGACTCGAGTGAGTCGAAATGAAGATCTGGAGGACAGATAGCATGGGATGCTTTCGTGTTAGTAGTCTGTGGCAGAGGCAGCATGTATAGTATGGTAGAGCGACGGGAGAGCCACAGCTTCCTCCAGCAACGGTTAGGGGTGGAAGGTGTTGTAAGACTACGGGCCAGCCGTAACATTCACTAGCAGTCAGAGGTGGAAGGTGTTGTAAGACTACGGGGCAGCCGTAGCATTCACTAGCAGTCAGAGGTGGAAAGTGTTGTAAGACTACGGGGCAGCCGTAGCATTCACTAGCAGTCAGAGATGGAAGGTGACGTAAGACTGAGGGTAAGCCGTAGCATTCCATAGTAATGTCGTTGGCGGAGTTGGGGCGAGGCCCTTATCTCCTAGTGATTAGATAGGGATCAGGAATGGATAGTGGATGAGAATAGTGGGGGGTTTCCTGTATCGCCCTAGAGAGGTGAGAGCTTAGGGGGAGGCCACTCCAGGATGTAGTTGGGTGAGACCCGTGGGCGAGCCCCATATGAGAGTAGCAGTATAGGTGAGACTTGAGAGCAGGGTTGCTTAGCAATACAATTGGGTGAGACCCATGGGCGATGCCCGTGCGAGAGTGGTTAGATAAGTGAGACTAGAAGGATAGAGGCGGGTGAGACCCGTAGGCGAGGCCCGTGAGTTTTAGTAGCACAGGTGAGACCTGGTAGGGACCATAGTGTCGGATAGGGGATTGAGGATCCCAAGGATGTAGTACCTGAATGGCAGAATAGATTGAGCAGTTATAGGTAGTCGAAGTGTCTTCGAAAGTCGCTGGGAGCGACTAGGAGTTGTGTTGGGACTAGCGACCGGTGGGAGCCGGTAATCCAGATATTGATAGATTGGTAGGACCAGGGTGGTCTCGGTTCATCCGGAAGGCAGATAAGGAATAGCAGAAATTTTCAGTCAGTAGCAGCGCTAGTAAGCGGTCTATGGTGGAATTCAGTTAGTTGATCGTGGTGTGCTCGGCACCAAATTATAGTAGAGAGAAATGCCCAGTGGATCCTGGCGGTAATGACCCGTACTGGAGGTAGCGGGAGTAATGGATTTGGTGAAGGATAGGACCTTCATAGTGACAAAGGACATAGTTGGTCATGGAGCATAACCTTGGGAAGGCAAGAAAACGCACAAGGAAAGAGGGGGTGAACCCCTATGGGTTTAGTTGTAGTACTCGGAGAGTACCAGAATGATTGTCGGTTGGAAAGGGACTTGAAGATCAAGAAGGTTGCTTCAAAGGGGAGGTTTAGATCCGAGTTCTACTTCAGTTTGTGCTCATCTTGGAGGTAATAAGCTGCTATCTTCCCTCCTTTGCATCTGGATCTACTTTTGTTATGAGATTTGGGGGTTTTATGATTGTTTGAGACCCAATTCGAGTTTGGGGCTTAGATATGTTATTGCCACTTCAGATCTAGTGTTGGGATGGTCCAATATGTCGTAAAGCATCAGAAGATGAGTAGTTGGTGAAACCCTTTTGTCCCTAAACCTAGCCCTAGAGTGTTTTGAGCCTAGATCTCTTTAGTTATACGTAAAGTTTGCAACTTTATGTGAGGATTCAGCTTTGGAAGTATGGATCTATGATCCCCTGCATGGCTCGAAAAGCCACTGTATGGATTAAGAACTGGAGCGATTTGGCGAGTCACATGAGTGGAATCGGCGAGTTGGATGAAGTTGGGGAGGAACTCGGCGAGTTGGAAGAACAACTCGGCGAGTCTATTGAAGATTGCCTTGGACTCGGCGAGTCTGTTCTTGGACTCGACGAGTCAAGTCGCGAAACCTCAAACCCTTCGAGTTAAGACTCGGATCAGTGAGTTGAATGGGGACTTGGTGAGTTAGACAGGTCGGGACTCGGAAATCGGTGGACTCGGCGAGTCTATTCGCGAATGGAAGGACTCTAAGCATATGAACTCGGCGAGTCAGTAGGCAGACTCGGCGAGTAGGGTTGACCTGGGAGGTTGACTTTGACCAGGACTTTGACGTTGACCAGAGTTGACTTAGTTGACTTTCGGGGGACAGTTAGACTAAGTGTTGCGTTGATATTGGTAGCTCGGGGAGCTAGTGAAGCAGGAGTTCAGAGAGTTGTCGGGCAGTAGCTAGAGGGGTTATCAGCAGGTTCAGCAAGTACAGGTGAGTTTCCCTTTGTGTGAATGTGTCTAAGGCTACAATGCCGGCCCATGTAGTTATGAGTAGAAGACCCGGGGGTTAGCCCTAGGCACAGTATGCGAGATCCATTGATAGTGGGCGGGTGCCCAAGGATTGGTTTATATGGTAGTTTATACTTGTTATCTGTGTGATACATGTATGTGCCTGGTACGGAGGTGAGTGTGGGCGAGGTCCCGTATCTCACCAATAGCAGAGTGTGGATGGTGTTCCGCATCTCATTAGCAGCAGAACAGGGGCAAGGCCCAAGTTAGGGAAGGAGTGAGTGTGGGATGGGCCCGTATCTCACTATCAGTAGGAGCGTGGATGGGGTTCCATGACTCATTAGTAGCAGGACAAGGGCGAGGCCTAGCTTAGGCGAGGCCTCAGGACAGGATCCATTAGTATATGTTTAGCTATGTGTTGTGGTATGTAAGCGGGCGAGGCCCTGTGACAGCCGAGGCCTAAGTGAAACAGATCTTTATCCGAGCGGGGCTCGAAGCCAGGCGAGGCCTGGAGCGGCAGGGTCGTTGTAGCGGGCGAGGCCCGAGGTAGGGGCGAGGCCCAGAATAGCAGGCGTGGCCCAGTATGTGTTTATGCATGGTATGTGGTAGGTTGGGGAACTCACTAAGCTTCGTGCTTACGGTTTTCAGTTTTGGTTTTAGGTACTTTCGGTAGCAGAGGGAAGAGCACGGGGTGATCGCATGGCACACACCATTGATTAGACAGCCTGGGAATGTTTTACTCTGATAATGAACATATGTTTGGAAATTAATACTCTAATTACGTTTTGGATTGATGATTTTTCTTTAAGTAATGTTTTATTAAAAGAAATTTTTAGTCTTGAATTTTGGGACGTTACCTATTGGACCATAAAATCTGTTGGAACTCAAATCTATCCAAGAAGTGCTGCCAATATTTGATGATAAATTTGATGCTTTCCGGCTAATATTGTTGGAAGAGAGATGTAGATATCTTAATTGAGAAGGCGACATGTCCTAAAAACCTGGAGGAATTGTGTCTGAAATTCCATTATTGCCAATATCAAGATACGAAAGATTTTTCAAAGTTGGAATCCATCTTGGGAAGTAAGGCCCTAGATTGCAAGAGGTCATATCAAGAGTGACAAGATTTTTCAATGTTAGGGTCTCATTGGAGCATGTCCCTATAAATCAGTTATGACGAGCAAACAACGCTTGTAATGTAAGCGATGTGCATCCACACAAGTTGTTAAGAAAATCAGGAAATTTGACAACAGAGTTGTTATCGAACAACAAAATTTCCAAACTACAGAGGCTACCAAGATATTTGGGTATCCTATCTAACATGTTTCCAGAGAGATCAAGAATGCGAAGCTTATTGCTGGTTAATGGGAACAACCAACCATACATGGATGAGTTGAGATTGTTGTTTCCAAGAAAAAGGTATTCAATTAATGAAGAAGAGTTGAGAAATGAAGAAGAATATAGATACATGACCTGTGAGAGCTCACATACCCCTAAGCTTAAAAAAGATAGTTTCCGGATATTCAAAATCACATCCACCCAATAATTTTGTTTGGCTAGAGAAATCCCATGCATATCAAGTGCCTCCAAATGAGAAAGATGAGATAACCACTCTAGGTTCCCAACTCTACACGTTCCAAGGGATCCAAGATTAAGCACTTGCAAGTTTGTGAGGTTTCCAAACTCTAGAGGGATGATTCCATTAATAGAGTTATCAGAAAGGTCAAGGAGCCTTAATTATGTCAAGGAACTAATGGACATGAGAATGGTTCCATTCAAATGCTTTGAACCAAGGTGAAGGTACCTTAAACGAATCATGGAACCAATGAAGGTAGGAATGGTTCCATGAAAAGAATTATCGAAAAGATTAAGATGATTCAAATTGCTTAAATTAAGCAAAGAATTGCTAATCTCACCTTCAAGACCATATCTGGAAACATCAAGCCATGTGACATGATGTGTTTGGTTGTTGCGCGTGACTCCACTCCAGTTACAACATTCTTCTTCTTCAGCTCTCCATGTAGAGAGAGTTCCATTGGGGTCTTGGAGGTGAGCTTTGAAATCATGAAGAGCACATCTCTCCTTATCGGAACACTTTCTCATTATAACACCATTATCATCTCCACCTCCCAATTGGTTGGAAGTTATAGTCTCAACGTGTAGCAAGAGAAGTGAGAAAATTATAAAAACACAAGGAATCATTATATTAATGCAAATCTTTTTGATTTTTTTTTTATTTTTTTGGTAGTGATGCATATTCAAACTGCCCCTCCTGAGGGTTTATATAGTCTCAATTGTGAACACGAAAAATTCAAATGAACAACCACAAACTGGTGACATATTTGTGGGGGGCCTACGATATGTAATTTCTATGAAATTTCAATGAAAATGTAAGAAAATTAAATATGAATTGAAAGAGATTGCCCCAAATTAGACTTTTAAATACTTACAAGACTTGGAAATTTGTATTTATGAATTGTATATTTTCCCATCCTGTGGTAGTTTTTGATCCTCTAGTTATATGAAATGAGTCCCTAAAAACGAACTGATGGAATCAAATATAGTAGATATAAGTGAGAACAGTGATATGATATCATTTAGGTCCAAGAATTTAATGACCATGAAAAGAACTTATCTCACTTAAATTAATTAAATCCTAAACTTGTTAGAAACAAGTCAAGTTGGTCAATTTCAGCTTTGATCCATGGTCTCCAACATTGTTAAAAATAACATTTTTTTTTGAAAAAGTGCCTAACTAGTAGTGACTCTTTAAAACAAGAGGGTAATAAACTTGCAATTTATATATTTTGAAAAACAATTGAATGAATTCTTTTTATTAATCAGTCTTCTACTAAAATGTTTAACGTCTTTATTAACGACAAAATTAGAGAATGGACGACCACAGTTTCTAGACCTCCCTAGCATTGGTGCTATGTTAAACAAATTAATTTTTTCTTTTCATACACAAAACAATAAAAAATATATAAATGAATGAACAGTTCAGAAACATGCATCCATAATGTAATGTACTTCGCATAAAAGAATGAAGTGTTAGACTAATAATGTAAAAAAGAACAATATTTTGATTCAACAGTGTAATGATAACAACAAGACTTTTAATGAATTGTGTAGCTGGTGGTCCTACCAGAGTGAAAAGAAATGCTCTAGACAGATTAACCGGATGTGATTTAAATATTGGATCTGATCTTAAAATCTAAGAGTAACATCAAGAAAAACAGCTAGATTAGATTCATTCAACTATAGCTAATTAGTGAACATGATCATGAGATCTATAAAACTATGAGCCTCAAAGAGCATCAATTAACCAATTAGCATAAGTTATTCTACATATATTTCCGAAGGCGGGGTCTAATTCTACAAAAAAAAAAACAAAAACAAAAAAATTGAAAAAGATAGTACCGGATTTTCAACGAGAGACTTGCTACCAATATTATCAACAGTACGCTTGAATTTGGGGCTTTTAGACTAAGCGGAGTGGAATCACCAAAGGTCCTCGTCTTAAAAAACACACAAACACATCTTCCCAACATCATCATTCATTATATCACCTAAAGACAAATGAACAGATGGTTTTTAAGATACTTACAAAGAAACCTCACTACAAATATTCATAATCTACTCTCACAACTTCACTCAACCCTAATCTAACAAAGAGATTAAGAACAGAACAACGAAAATATGAAACCCTAATCTGAGTCTTGAGAGAGAGCTTTTAACAGACGAATATATTTTGTGTGTGTGAATATGATCTGCAACCCTTCAACACGCCTTAAGTATCCGGGTACATGGATCCATCCAACCCACGCATAAACCCGAAGAAGAATGCACAAAATACACCGCGGTCCACAAGAAATACATAATTAACACAAAACACCCATAACCATAACTAACTTAAATTACTTACCATTTTAACCCTGCAAAACAAGATTGTTAAGTTTGTACAATTACACACATTTTAACACCCCTCCTCAAACTTAACATTCAAAACACTAACCATTACTAAAAGGATTAACCAAACCAAGTTCATTTACTAAAAAATTATGTTGCATAGGACTCAAAAATTTAGTTAAAATATCAGCTCTTTGTTTAGAAGAACTAATTTTCTCAATTTTCAAAACTCCATTAGTAACTTTTTCTCTTGCAAAAAGTAGATCAACTTCAAAATGCTTAGTTTTCTCATGAAAGACTGGATTTAAAGCAAGTTTTATAGCAGATTCATTATCACAAAAAACTTTAGCAGGAGTTAAACCTTTAAGTACCAAATCAAACAAAATTTTTAAAACCACATTATTTCACAAGTAACAGAACCTAAGGCTCTATACTCAGACTCAGTAGAAGATCTTGAAACAATTGTTTGTTTCTTACTCTTCCAAGACACCAAAGAATTTCCAATATAAACACAATAACCAGTAACTAACTTTCATGAAAACAAACACTTTTCTCAGTCAGCATCCACAAAACCAACTAAGTCAAAAGTATCACTTTTAACAATAGAAACACCTCTTCCAGGGCTACCTTTCAAATACCTAAGCAACCTCAAAGCTATGTTCAGATGAGATTTATGAGGCTTATGCATGAACTGACTTAGAATTTGTACACAATATGAAATGTTAGGTCTAGTAATAGTAAGATATATCAACTTTCCCACTAACTTCTGAAATTCAGTCACATTTTCCAACAGAGGATCATCAGACTCATAACTCCTTTTAGGAACAAAATTTGCTTCTAAAGGAGTGGAAACAGGCTTACAACTTAACATAACAAACTCATGTAAAACTTCAAGATAGTACTTTCTTTGATTCAAACAAATTCCTTGATTTATATTTAAAACTTCAATACCAAGAAAATAATTCAACTTTCCTAAATCTTTAATCAAAAACTTTGAGTTTAAAAAAGACTTTACACTATTTATTTCACTTTCATTATTACCTGTTAAAATTATATCGTCAACATAAACCAGGAAAATAACAACAGAGTTGTTTTTATTCCTAACAAATAAAGAGTAATCATTAATACTTTGTAAAAAAACCATAACTAAACAATTCAGCACACAACTTCTCATTCCATTTTCTAGGTGCCTGTTTTAAACCATATAATGACTTAACTAATTTGCATACTCTTTTATCACCTACAGAATGATATCCTGGAGGAAGAGTCATAAAGACTTCTTCAGACAAATCCCCATAAAGAAAGGCATTATTTATATCAAGTTGATATAAAGGCCAAGACTTGTTTACAAACAAAGATAAAACTACACGTACAGTTACTATCTTAGCCACAGGAGAGCAGGTTTCTTGGTAATCAATACATTCTCTTTGATTATATCCTTTGGCTACAAGGCGAGCCTTATATCTATCAACCACACCATCAGGTTTGTATTTAATTCTATATAGCCACTTACAACCAGTTGCCTTTCTATTTTTTTTGGTAAATCAACAATGTCCCAAGTATGATTCCTATACAATGCTTCCATTTCTTTGTTCATAGCCTCTATCCAATTAGGATCAGAAGAGACTTCAACAAAACTTTTTAGTTCAACTGTTTTATTAATATTTGAAACAAAACATTTATTTTCTTCACTAAGAACAGAATAGTTAAGAGTTCGTTCAATGCCATATTTATACTTTCGCTCAACAATGTAATCACTAAACTTAACGGGCATTCTAGACTCTCTTCTAGATGTAGACACTTCTACAGATTGTCCTAAGGAAGGTAAGGAATCTAAATGACTGTTTTCCTCAGAAACATTTGAAGGACCTGGCATAGACTCACCAAATAGAGGCACAGATGCCTCATTAGTCTAACTGTCACCAGGTGTAGAATCAAGCAAGGTATCAGTCAAATTCTCAGCTGCATTAGAACCATCCAACTGGTGGTTAATACTCAGGTCATCCAAATTGACAACATCATTTATATATTCAGGATTATCAATATCATCATAGGAAAAAGGGTCTATAGGATTATCACAAACAAAATTCTGATCAACAGATACTGACTTCATCTTAAAAGGAAATACAGACTAGCAAAACTTCACATCCCTGGAAATAAAAATAGAATTTGTATCAAGACTCAATAATTTGTAACCCTTTTTTTCAGATGAGTATCCTAATAAGACACATTTTTCAGCCCTTTCAGAAAACTTGTCTTGATTATTTAATTTTGTGGCAAAGCATAAACTACCAAATACCCTTAAGTGTTCAAACATAGGAGGTTTTTTGAAAACAAGCTCATATGGAGACAAACCTTTTAAGATAGAAGTGGGCATTCTATTAATCAAGAAAACTGAAGTAAGAACAGCTTCTCCCCAGTAAACAACTGGAAGAGCAGATTGAAACAAAAGGGACCTAGCAACGTTTAAAATATGTCTGTGTTTCCTTTCAACTACCCCATTTTGCTGTGGGGTATAAACACAAGATGTTTGATGCAGAATCCCATTAAGTTTTAAAAAAGAACTCATTTTAGCATTTAAAAACTCAGTCCCATTATCTGATCTAACAATTTTAAGTTTTGAATAAAATGGATTTATCAAAATACTATAAAATATGTAAAACAATTATAAACTTCATCTTTGCCTTTTAAAAGATAGACCCAAGTAGCCCTTGTGAAGTCATCCACAAAAGTCAAGAAATACCTAAAACCTTCCCTAGTAGACACTCTATAGGGACCCCAAACATCAAGATGAACCAACTCTCCTAAAAAGATGAACTATGAACACTAAGAGGAAAAGGTTCACGAATTTGTTTAGCTTTGTGACAAACATCACAAGGTGGGAGATTAGTATTATTAAAATTAAGTTTATCTTCTAAACAGTTTAATGCCAGTTCAGCAGGATGGCCCAATCTACTATGCCAAGTTAAGTTAGACACAAAACACTTAGCAAAGTTAGTTTTAGCGGAACAAATACCTGAGGGAAAAGAATTAAGGTAATATAATCCCCCAGTTTCTTTACCATTCTCCACCACCTTCATTGACTGTAAATCCTGAATTTTACACTCATGTTCATTAAAAACAACCTCACAGTTTGTATCCTTACACAACTTATGTACTGAAAGTAAATTTACATTAAAATCAAGAATAGCAAAGACATCAAACAATGTTAAGTTTTTTGAAAATTGTAAATTCCCAATTTTATTAATTTTGGCACAAGAACCATTAGGATGACTGACTAGAAGAATTAATTTTGAAACATCAATAGTATCATGCAGAAGCGACTCAGCTGAAGTCATATGCTAATTTGCACCTGAGTCAACTATGAATTTCTGATGTTCAAAAAAAGAATTACATGACTGAAAACAAGGAATACCAATACCTGCCATATTAGCACTCACAAAAGTATCCTCTGAGATTGACGACTTTTCATGTATAAGACTCAACAGCTTGTTGTATTGCTCACTTGTGAAATAGTGAGCATTACTACCTCCAGTTTCTAAAACAACACTAGATGAAAAAGAACTACCAGAAGGAACTGACGATGAGTTACTAATGAAGGACTTATTTTGACTCTTCATATTATCATTATTAGCCTCACTTTTGAACTTAAAATCTTTTGGATATCCGATTAGTTTATAACACCTTTCAATAGAATGGCCCTTAACTCTATAGTTTTTACATTGTAAGTTCTGATTCCTACCTCTATTTGAACTATTATTTTGAATCTTTCTATCATTGAACCTACTATCAAATGCAGAAGATTGATTTTTGGAGACACTAGAAGAAGAAGAGATAACTCCATTCTTCTGATTAGACTCCTCTCTAGAAACAATGGAAAAGGCAGTCTTAACATTAGGAAGGGGATCCATCAACAGTATATGGCTCATTACTTGACTAAAAGACTCATCTAGACCACTAAGGAGTTGCATTAACTTCATCAGCTTAGAGTGATCATTAAATGTGCCATCATCCTCGCAAGTACACTCAGTAAGACTGGTAAGACCATCAAACTCCTTCCAAAGAGTATCAAGTTTATTAAAATATTCAGAAAGAGATGTTCCATTTTGACTAAGAGAGTTAATTCTCTGATGAATATTAAAGATAACAGGCCCATCTTGATGTGAATTGTTATCGAGATTTGAGAAAGAAAAGTTTGGATTTGAATGATTGAAGATTAAGAACACAAGGAGTAAATATTAATCAGATCTCATATTGATAAAGACTGATTACAAAATAAGCAGAGAAGAGATATCTATTACGAAAGTCTCCTTCTACTTCTAACCTCAGTCCCTATTTAAAGGAAACATGAGTGTAAAAAAAATATACTAAGTCTAGACATTTTAACTTCGCATAAAAAATGACTTAGTAAAATAACATAAAATGCAAAACTATGCAATACACTATTTTCGACTTTTTTACAATTTTACATCTACATTCTCCCCTTTTGTAAACAGTCGATGCAATTCAACCCATAAGCTTTTGAACTGCAGAGTGGATTGTCCTTCGCACTTCTCCATACCAGGAGATCACCTTCTTGAGATCTTTCTTGTCTCCTTCATTATTCTTCTTGCAGTTATTCATATGTATAATAAAGTGCGTATATTGCGAAGAATTATATCTCTCAATCTCTGAGACTTTGAACAAAAATTTCTTCGGTTTTCCTTTTGTGTCTCTTCCAGAAAACACCATGACAAATGGTTTTAGGCATATTTCACCAACTACATACTTCGACAAAGCTGATTGAGATAAAGTTTCTTCCCAAGGAACTTTTACTTCTCTACCCAGCACATTTGCTAGCTCATCATCTGTAAGGGACAAACGGTCGAAATAGTTGTCGATGAATGTCTTCACATGTGCGAAGCCTACCTTGAACACATCTGTCTCTGAGCCTTTGAGAGTGTTTTCTTCCATATGCTTCAAGATCAGAGCCACTTGAATTAAATCATTGCAGTTCATCAATGGAAAATCAGCTACTTTGAAGTCATACTGCTTATTGTCTGCTCTGATAACAAAATAACGGAAATTTTGAAGCATGTCTTCAAACAAAATATCCTTCTTAATTGTCAGCACCTTTTTGATCTTCATTAAAGACCAATCATCATCTGGATTCTTCCCTAAGACTGCATGAAATCTGATTTTCATGTGAGTATAGTCATCAGGATTATCAAATTTCTCACTAATCTGATATTGAGCAGTGATGAACAGCATTTCATTTATCGGGAAATCCAATTGACAATGATCTGAGTTCGCAATATCATAACTTCTTTTCGGCTTCTTCTCGAACTCATACATCTCCTTTCCCACAACTTTCGACTCTATTGTTTCGTAAGAGTAAAGTTTCGCAGGATCTCCTTTGTTCATGGAGGGAGGATCACTTGCCCTTTGCCTCATGATGCTTTGTACTTATCTCATTCTCTCCAACTCAGCCTCTGCCTCAGATTTCTTCTCCTCCTTTGATTTTTTGTACAATATCCCTTTTCCTTTTCCCACAACATCTGTTTGAGGTTTTGAGCTCGAACCTCCTTCATTTTCTCCAATAAAAATACCTTTGGAAACTGTTTTTGTGGTAATTGTAGTTGAAGAAATCGGTTTCGTAGGTATAGGAAGAGTGGCTATAAGCTGAGTCGATATAACTTTTCCAACAGTTTTTGCCTCCTCTTCTTTACTTCAACTTTTCTCTCCCCCTTGCACCCCTGTGAAAACAGGTGGAGCACTTTTCGGTAGTAAAGAAGTGAAATTTGTAAGTGGATCAAGTGCTTTTTGAATTGCTTGTTCTAAAGTATTAAGCTTTAGAGACAAGAATTCTGGAGTAAGGATTTGATTTGATGAAACTTCTCCTTTGTTTCTTCTTTATGAGCTTCAAGAACAGGAACATCAATAAACTTTTGGAGTTTGGAAGAAACCTCCATAATCTGCTTTTGAACGTCTGCATGTTTAGTATGAATATCCTGAAGATCCTTCGCAAGTTCAGACTTCAACTCTTGAATCTTAAAGTTTACATCCTCGCGAACTTTCTTTACATCTTGTACAAAAAGAATATGACGTTCTTTTGTAGCAGCTTTTAAAATCTTGAACAACGGAAGTAAAATTGCTTCCTTGTGCTTAAATTCTAAGCTCATTATTTTTGTCTGTTTGATCAACCTTCTCCATGATACACTTCTCAGCCCCTTTTAACATGACATCAACCTCCATGGCTGATATAGAAGATATTCTACCAAAATCAGCTTGCGTTTGAATAATAGCGTTCAATTTCTGATTAAGAATTTTAAATTGTTTTCCTGTCATCAGCATATGATCAGGAATATCCTCTTCATCTGAATCAAAAGGAATATCATCATGTATCCCTCCAAAGGCTCCTCCTTCAGCTTCAGTATTAGACAACGGTTGTGAAGGTTGAGGATTTTCGGGTGATTGAGATGGAAAAAGTGTTGTGAAAGGGTTTTGAAGAGCATGTTCAAATATGGAGGAAGTAGTGGATAAAGTGGTAACAGGTAATGAAATGGGTAAAGAGATTGGGATTGTGGTGGCAACACTCAGGATAGGTGCCCCCGTATCAGATACGTTGACAACCGTATCGGAAATAGGTACCTCCTCAGAAACTGATTTGGTAAGAACTATTTCGAGTGGTTTGGTTTGTAGTAGAGTGGTAGAAATTTGCGAAGTGTGAATAAGTGGTAAAGAAACATTTACCATAGATGTGACGGGTGGAGTTTCCGATACGATTTCTTCATCAGATGATTCATTGTGAATCACCATCTTTCTCCTTTTTACAAGTGTACGTTGCATATTTTTGGCAACATCTTCAGCTCGTTGTCTTTTCTTGCCTGGAGAAACCGGTGCAGGAATACTGCGAATAGTAACGCCTTTACTACTCACTTCAGCTTTGCGAATTTTCTTCAATACCCCAGACTTAGAAGGTATGAGTTCTTTCTTCGACTTTGATAAAGTTTCTTCAGTTGGAATAGCTTCATCTTGTACTTTTGGTAAGGATGAACCCTTCGCATCTTTCTTGCTAACCTTCTTTTTCTTTGACGGAGTAGCAATGTCTAGTAATACTCTAGTCTGGTCTGATGTATCAATATTTCGCAAATATCTCACCAAAACTTTATGAGTTGGAGAAACTTTGCGAAGCATCGCATCTGGAATGCGAGCCACATGAGAAAAAATTGCCTCATCATCTTCTACAGTCTTTGGAAATTGATAGATGAAAAATTCAGCAACTGCAACATCTGTCATCACTGGAATTGCTTCTTTCTCATAAACTTTTTCCAGAATTAAGCTCCAGTATCTTGCACATGAAATCCCTTTCTCCGAATTTGTATTTTCAAGACTTTTAACAAATTCCTTCCACAACTGAGTTGCATAGTCAACATTGATATCATAGTAGATGCCCATAACCATAGCATAGACTTCCATTCTTCCTCTATCCAGTCCGACTGATCTTCCTGTAAGACATCTTAGAAAAATGCCAAATAAGAAATTCTAGATACACGGCAACCCAGACTTTCTGAAGTCACTGATTTTCTCAAGCTCCGGTTGATGACCCATCTCATTGAACATGTGAATGATCTGCGAGTTGACAGGTTTGACAAACGGAGGATTGTTTGGAATCTGCAAGATTTCAACAAATATCTTCTTGGATAATTTAACCCGTTTGTTGTTGGTTAAATGGAAGGTGATCACATCCGCCGTGTGATTGTATGATGCCGTTGAAGCTTCCAGGGATAGCCATACCATTGGAACAGAGAAGGAACTAAACATTGCAGTTGACAGAGGTGATCGTTTCAGAGCAACGATAAGCATCTTCAATTCTTCAGGATAAGAGGAAACGTTTGGATCGACTTGGTAATTTGTGCTTTGAATCATCAGGGATTGAGAAAGAACTTCATCAGTGTTGGAATGAGTGGCTGCCATTGTTAGGGTTTTGAGAAAGATGAAGTTTTGATCAAGGTTTAGACTTTGAAGTTTTGTGAGAGTTCTTGTTTGTGTAACCATACATAGTGTTCTTGATCCCCCTTTTATAGGTTACTCAACATTGATTTGAAATTAAAGCGGGATACATTTTGTAACATCCCCCTCTGGCACGTATCACAATATTGTCCGCTTTGGGCCACTCGGCACGAGGACTTCCTAGGGGATCACCCATCTTGGTACTACTCCCGCCCGAGCACGCTTAACTGCAGAGTTCTTATGGGATCTGCTGCCCTCACGGCTTTAAAACACGTTGTGACAAGGAAGGTATCCACACCCTTATATGGAGATGTTTCGTTCTCCTTCCAAGCCGATGTAGGATCAGATCTAACCCACTTTCACCCCCCATTATAGGGTTCGACGTCCCCGTCGAACACATCGACCCGTGCCCTGGCTCTGATACCATTTGTAACATCCCCCTCTGGCACGTATCACAATATTGTCCGCTTTGGGCCACCCGGCACGAGGACTTCCCAGGGGGTCACCCATCCTGGTACTACTCCCGCCCGAGCACGCTTAACTGCAAAGTTCTTATGGGATCTGCTGCCCTCACGGCTTTAAAACGCGTTGTGACAAGGAAGGTATCCACACCCTTATATGGAGATGTTTCGTTCTCCTTCCAAGCCGATGTAGGATCAGATCCAACCAAAGTCCTAAAGAAACGGTTCCCTTTAGAATCTGAAAAAGCTTGAATGAAAAACCCTATTTTCGCAGGATACCAAAGTCCTAAAGAAACGGTTCCCTTTAGATAACGAAAAATATTTTTCACCGCAGTCAAATGAGGTTCTCTTAGATTAGCTTGATATCTAGCACAATTACAAACCGAAAACATAATATCAGGTCTACTTGCAGTTAAATACAATAAAGACCCTATCATGCTTCGATAAAGTGTTAAATCAACTGCAGGAGCATCTAGCGAAGGAGTTAGTCTTGTTCCTACTGCCATAGGTACTCCGAGTTTTGTGCTATTAAGCATTCCAAACTTTTCAAGCAAGTTCTTTGTATATTTTTCTTGATTGATTAATATTCCTTCCCTGTTCTGTCTTATGTTTAAACCAAGAAAATTATTAATTTTTCCCATCATGCTCATTTCAAACTGACTTTTCATTAAATTTTCAAATTCAATTGACAAGGCTGGATCAGTTGAGCCAAAGATAATATCATCAACATAAATTTGAACAAGCATTAGATGACACCCAACTTTCTTGCGAAATAATGTGGGGTCGACTGATCCTTGTTTAAATTTAGATTGTTTCAAGAAATTTGTAAGTGTTGCGTACCAGGCTCTTGGTGCTTGTTTTAATCCATATACAGCTTTGTCAAGGATATAAACATGATTAGGATGTTCATTGTTTACAAATCCTGGTGGTTGTTCAACATACACTATTTCTTCTAGTTCTCCATTTAAGAATGCACATTTAACATCCATTTGATAAACATCAAAATCTTTGTGAGCTGCATAGGCTAAAAATATGCGAACTGCTTCAAGTCTTGCAATAGGTGCAAATGTTTCTTCATAGTTTATGCCTTCTTGTTACGAATAACCTTTAATCACTAGTCTTGCTTTATTTCGAATAATATTTCCATCTTTGTCGGTTTTGTTTTTAAAAATCCATTTTAATCCGACAATTGAAACATCAGAGGGTTTAGAAACTAATCTCCAAACCTTGTTTCGTTCAAATTCAGCCAGTTCAGATTGCATAGCAACAACCCAATCTGAGTGTTCCATAGCATCCTTTACTGTTTTTGGCTCTATTTTCGAAATAAAGACATTAAACATACATAGTTCTTGGTTCGCATTCAATACCTCATTTTTCGCACGAAGTTGAGCTCTAGTCAACACACCTTCTTGTGGATTACCAATTACCTGTTCTTTTGGATGATTTCTTCTCCATTTCTCAGGTGGTGGAAAATTAGGATTAAATTCTAATGGTGCATCTTCATACATATCTTCATTTTCAGATCCTGCAACAGAAAAGTTATCATTAAGTTCATGAAACTCATCATTTTCATCAAGATTAATTGTCTTTGTTTCATCATGCTCCCCCTCAACATGATCTTAATTTTGATGCTCCCCCTCAAAATGATGTTCCTGTTGATTCTGCGAATGCTCCCCCTCAACTTGATGATTCATAATTTTATTCTCCCCCTTGAAAGTTGGCTGACAATCTTCATGAATACTCGTATGTTCCTCCTCCATACGAACATCAGGCGTACTTTCACAAGTTATCGATGTTGTAGTTATTGTTGAATCATTAGTATGTTTTGAGGATTCTGATGTTTGATTATCAGGAGCATTATTTTCTGCGTCAATTGCCCTGTCAGGAATTCCGAAAATTAAGTCATAATCAAAATCATTGATTTCAGAATTATCAATTTGAGTATTTGAATCCACAAGTATTGATTTATTTTCAAATTTACTATCAATTTGTTTAAGATAGTAATCATCAAATGTTAAATTGAAAGTTTCTTCAACTTTTCTTGTTCGTTTATTAAGCACTCTGTATGCAACTGAATTCTGTGAATATCCTAAGAATATCCCTTCATCAGCTTTAGCTTGGAACTTGGACAAATTATCTTTGAGATTCATGATAAAGCACCTGCAACCAAAAACATGAAAGAATTTTACATTAGGTTTCTAATTATTGATTATTTCATATGGAGTAACATTGAATCTTCTATGAATGAATGATCGATTCTGAGTAAAACATGCAGTGGACACTGCTTCTGCCCAAAGATATTGAGGTAGATTCGCATATGTTAACATAGTTCTGGCTGCTTCGCATAGAGATCGATTTCTTCTTTCAACAACACCATTTTGTTGTGGAGTATATGGTGATGAGAAATTATGCGAAATGCCTTTGCTTGTGAGAAAAATATCAAGAGTTTGATTTTTAAACTCAGAACCATTATCACTTTTAATTTTTCATACATTCTTTTTCAGACTAAGTTCAATCTTTTTGATAAAATCAATCATCGTCTGAGCAACTTCAGATTTCATCCTGAGAAAAAACACCCATGTGAATCTAGAGAAATCATCTACAACAACTAAAATATACCGCTTTTTATTTATTGTTGCAACAGTTGATGGTCCACATAAGTCAATGTGAAGAAGTTCCAATGGATCTACTATTTTTGAATCTATCACAATCGGATGACCTTTTCGATGTTGTTTTCCTTTTTCGCAAGCTGCACACAAAGAATCATTGTCAAATTTTAGTACTGGTAACCCTCGAACTAAATCTTCAGTTACAAGTTTATTTATATTTCAAAAGTTCAAATGTCACAATCTTCTATGCCAAAGCCAGCTGAGATCATTAGATGCTTTTGATAGTAAACACACAGCAGGTTTTCCCATAATTGGTTTGATGTCCAGTGTAAACATATCACCATATCTTTTGGATTTGAGAAGTATTTCATTTGACTTTGCATTTGAAATGATACTTCCTTCTTCATTAAATACAACTTGATTGCCAGTACCCACAACAAGTTGTGACACACTTATCAAATTATGTTGAAGACCTTCAACATAAGCAACTCTGTTTACTGTGAAGTTTCCATTTGTGACTTTCCCATAGCCTTTCACTTGACACTTGTGATTATTTCCAAATTTGACTACTCCAGCATTTTCCAAGCTTCTATAATCTTGCAAGTTTTCCTTTCTTCCAGTCATATGACGAGAGCAACCACTATCAATATACCATTTCATATCATATTGCTCTTCACACATCACCTGCATTTATTGAAAGAATTTAGGAACCCAAGACTTGTTGGGTCCATCATTAGTAGAATGAAACAAATATTTGGAATTTAAAAACCATGTTTTCACTTTGTTTGTAACATAATCCATTATATCAACATCATCAGATCTAGATATTGAGATATAGTCATTCAATAGTTTTGGATTTCCATTGATTGTAATCTTATCCTTCACAACATTCGCATTTTTGATAACTGGTTTCCATTTTTGAACCGGAACTTGCGAATTATGAGACGTGGCACTAGTAGTTGAAGAATTATTTGCGAACTTATCAAATGCACTCTTGATTTGTTCTTCTGAAAACTTCCCACTTTGATATTTTCTTCCTTTCCCTTCGAACCATTGATTGATCGTGCTTACATCTGATTTTCCTTTTGTATATGAAACTTTGGTTGGTTTTGAGATTGAAGGATTTGGAAAATTTGGTTGTTTTGGTGAAAATTTCACTTTGGCTTGAGTTGAGTTTTTCAAACTTGATGAAGTATTCGTGAATTTGCCAACATTTTGAAACTTTTGATTATTTGCAAATTTTTGCGAATTCTCAAATTTTCGATTGTTGTCATATTTGCGAATATATGGAACCTTGTCAATAGAGTTTATTGATTTATGAAAACTTGAATTTATTTGTGTATTTTTGTTTTGAAATTGTGATGATGTTTTTGAAATTTGTTCTTTTTCATCTCTTGGTTTGTTATGAACTTGCCAGAATATTGCTTTTCTTGCTTTTCTTTTTGAAACATTATTTTCTGTTGAATAATTTTCAACCATCAATTTAAATTCATGTGAATTTAGTTTCACTTCAACCTTTGAATTTTCAGCTTTTTCAAAAATTTTGTTTGATTTTTCACCTTTAACCACCCATTTTTGTAAACATTTTTGTTTTTGAAACACATAAGGATTTTGAGTTAAATTGTTTTCTTCTGTGTTTTGATTTGTGAAAAAACCTTCTGTAGTGGACTTTTGATTATCTTTTTCAATCATTTTGTTGAATTCAGGATGAACTTTCTCAGCATTTCCAATAGTGACAAAAACTTGATTTGGAAAAATGATTTTATCAGTACATACAAAATTTGGATATACCACTGTATTGGTTTCCAAATAATGTGCGCCTTTGTCATTTAAAATTTTGTCAAATTCTTTTGTATTTTCAAACACTTGATCAACCACAATTCTTTGAGGTGTTTCATTTGAATCTTTCTTTTCTTCTTTGTTCTCATCGGTGTCATCAGTTTTCCAGCTTTCAACTTCCACATTATCAAACTTACAATGTTGCGAAGTTGAAGGTTTATCAATTTCATCATCTACTATTGAATCAACTATTATTTCTTTACCTTTAATCTTAGATGTGATATTAATGATTGACAATTGAGAACAATCAACCGCTTCTTCCTCTTCTATCTCATTGATTTCACTCACATTATCTGAATTTTCATCAATATCAGCATAATTGAATTGTGAGGCAAGAATTGAATTTTCGGTTTTCTTTATGATTTTCACTTGTTCACTCTTTGTCAAACTTTCATTGACAATGTTAACCAATTCATCAGCATTCAGAAATTCATCAATTTTGACAATACCATATGGATATCTATCATCAGGTTTTTTGTCAAATTGCGCAATTGTACTTTCGCAATCATAAGAAACAACATCAACTTTTTCACGTTCATACTCAAGAAAAGGTAAAAGTTTCCTATGTTGTTCTTTGCTAATGTCAGAAGAATGATGTAAAGCAGTTAATTTTGCATACAATCTTTTTGCAGAATTACAATATATGTTTCTTTGTGCTAGCAACAACCTAACATCATTTGTAAGATTATTCCTATCACAATCTATATTTTTGATCTGCATTTCCATTTTTTCTACTCTGCTCTTCTTTATTTCTAAATCTCTTCGTGTCTCACTTAGTTGAAAATTTAATTTTTTAGCTTCATTACTAGCAGACACAATAACATAATCAAAATAAGCCACGGTATCATCAAATGAAACAATTTTAGCATCATAAGCAGATAAATGAATATTAAAAGATTCAAGAATTGCACGTACCTTGGTTGTCATGGGTGATTTGTCAGTGGATTTAGATACAAAGCATCTCCCTGAAATGTTCTCTTAGCAATCCTCAAAACTTGCGAACACTGCCACATGTGTGGGATGCCTCATTTCCTCGTCATTAGATCCTGAAGACCAGATCTGATATGTTCCACTTTCTTCATCAGCAGATTCTCCCTTAGCAACTAAAGACACTCCTTTGGTCTTAGCATGTAATTCTTCAATCTTTTCAGAGTAGTAAGCTTCATCTTTAACTTTTTCTTTCTTCTCTTCTTTCTTTCGCAACATGCAATCGGCTGCAAAATGATTCGCACCATTGCAATAGTGACAGTAAATTCCTGAATCACCTTTCAACTTTTTCTCTTCTTTCGCATCTTTCTGTTTCTCATCTGTTTTCTCCATTTTCTTCCTCTCCTCCCCTCCAGTTCTTGTGACAGCATTCTTCACATCACTAGTCTTTCCTTTTGGATTAAAAGGCTTTTTGAAAAACTTCTTAACTCTATTGTTTGAATAGAATGCTACAGCTTCATCATCGGAGTTCATCAAAAATCCTTCATCATCTGAACCATCTTTTTCATCAGTTTCTGATACCTTTGAAACAAGAGCCAAAGGACCACCAATTACTTGTTTTGATTCTTCATACATTTCTGAGACCTCACATTCATGTGTTTTCAGTTGATTGTAGAGATCATTCAATTTAGTTGTATCAAAACTTTGTTGATTCTTAATCATCATGCTCACACTTTGCCATTCCTTACAAAGACCCATAATGAAAGTTAAATTGAATTCCATGAGAGATCTAGTAATACCATACCTATTGCAGCGAAACATAAGCTCATTCAGACGATCATAGTAATTTTCAAGAGTTTCGGCATCCTTTTGTCTGAATTCCTTCAGTTCAACTAGACATTGCTTCACAGAGTTGATCTTCGTCTTTTCGCTACCTTGATACTTTTGTTTTAGAGTGTTCCAGATATCCTTGGCTGTTTTACAACTACGAATGTAATTGTAAACCACAGGAGGTAGAGCACCTCTTAGTTCCCTCATGCACCTCTTTTCATTATTCTTCAGTCGTTTTACTTGTTCATCAACATAAGTAGATGCAGTGGATGGTCCAATTGGTTGAACATTAGCAGGATCTTGTACTGTTCCATCGATACAATTCCAAAGTTCTTCATCAATTCCATTTAAGTAATCTTCCATTCTATCAGCCCACTGATCATAGTATTCTGGAATTAACATCGGAATTTTGGTTGAGGAACCAAGCAAGTGAGAGAAAGAAGTCATTGTATTCATGTTGAAGTTCGCCATTGATGAACACAGAAAATATCAAAAAACTTGAAAACTTGATGAATTTGAGAATTTGATCAAATGAATTGATCACAAATCACTAATCGATTACTCGACTTAACAATTCAAATACAGAATCAATCCAAATATGAAGATCAAAAGTGATTTTCAAAACCAAAAATGCGCTGAAAATTTTGAGTAATATTGCAACTCAAAAAGCAAATGATTCTTATACGAAAATCAGATCTAAGCAGTTTGAATCCTGCTCTGATACCAATTGATGTGAATTGTTATCGAGATTTGAGAAAGAAAAGTTTGGATTTGAATGATTGAAGATTAAGAACACAATGAGTAAATATTAATCAGATCTCATATTGATAAAGACTGATTACAAAATAAGCAGAGAAGAGATATCTGTTACGAAAGTCTCCTTCTACTTCTAACCTCAGTCCCTATTTATAGGAAACATGAGTGTATAAAAAATATACTAAGTCTAGACATTTTAACTTCGCATAACAAATGACTTAGTAAAATAACATAAAATGCGAAACTATACAATACACTATTTTCGACTTTTTTACAATTTTACATCCACACATCTGCTTTATTATAGGTTTCAAACAGTTCATCCCAAATATCTTTAGCAGAATCAGAACAAGCATGACTAGAATAAATGGACTCAGACAAAGAACCAAGGATCCAGGAGGCAAACAACTGCATTAGCACGCTCCCACTTTAGTGACTGAAGTTCATCACTAGAATCCTTAATCACTTTACCTTCAACAAACCCTAATTTATTCCTAGCTTTAAGACTCCTAGTCATAGAACTACGCCATACACAGAAATTTTCGGTCCCAGTTAGCTTAAAATTGATAACAGTGTTATCAGAAGGATGAATAAACAACGGATCATCGTAGTTCACAGACTCAGAAGTCTTAGAACCACTACCAGATTCAGATCTAGTCATGATGCACAAAGAAACAAACAATCAAAGAAGCTTAGCAAGAAGGACAACTGTGATTCCTTAAGTCCAGATGGTCACCACAATATGTTAGGGCCCAAGACAAGAATCACAGAAGAAACAATTAACCAAAAAAATAACTGGTGTACTCAAGACAACCAGGATCTCCTAGATTCTACAACTACAAATAGAGATAAAAAAGGAACAAGAAAGCTCACAGCAATCGTGAAGAAGGAAGACAGACTGACTCTTGTTACTTAGTTATCTTCAAGAGTTAACGGTGATGAAATCCGTTCTTGTGAGAGTTATTTCAGAGTCAAGATTAATCGATCCGATGAGTCAGCGTTCTGTTACCAAGGATCTCCACTCATAGACAACAAGTCAGACGAGGATCTCCACTCGACAACAGACCTGCAACAACCAAAGAAACTCGCAGTACCAAGAATCTAAAAAAGAACTTTACAAGGAGAACAACAAAGATCTAGATGATCTAAACAACGAAGAGAGCAAAAATTTACCTTAATCGTGAAGACTAAGGCTATCGGAAACCAAGATCGAAGTCTTGCGCTCTGATACCATCTTAAAAAACACACAAACACATCTTCCCAACATCATCATTCATTATATCACTTGAAGACAAATGAACAAATGGTTTTTAAGATACTTACAAAGAAACCTCACTATAAATATTCCTAATCTACTCTCACAACTTCACTCAACCCTAATCTAACAAAGAGATTAAGAACACAACAACGAAAATATGAAACCCTAATTTAAGTCTTGAGAGAGAGCTTTTAACAGACGAAGATATTTTGTGTTTGTGAATATGATCTGCAACCCTTCAGCACGCCTTAAGTATCCGGGTACATGGATCCATCCAACCCGTGCATAAACCCAAAGAACAATGCACAAAATACACCGCGGTCCACAAGAAATACATAATGAACACAAAACACCCATAACCTTAACTAACTTAAATTACTTACCATTTTAACCATGCAAAACAAGAGTGTAAAGTTTGTACAATTACACACATTTTAACACCTCGCCATCGGTCGCTACCCATTTGGAACACCGCCCCCTAGTGGTCGATAGGCGGCTCACCATGTTTGCCTCGTTGAAGACTTGACGAGATGAGAGATAATGTTTGCATGGCTTGTGATTGGATGAAGGTGGCTCACCATGTTTGACCGGATTGCTTTCTTTAACTCAATTAATAAATATCAGCTTTTGATTTCTTTTTTGAACGGCACCTGTCACACCCCCAAACCAAGGGTGGCGGAAACGTCCGGGGGTGGAAGACTTCATGTACAGTATCACAACAACATGTATAATAGTGCTCAAAGTAAATACAACCATCATAAATATAATTGAAAAGGTTACACCAAAGTATGTGTTTACATGTTTCAAAATCAATTACATTATGATGACAAAAATAAATTGTTGACGGTTTAACGTCCCATCCTCAAAGCGCTGAAGTTTTCCTGTTTCACTGATTTCCTGAGAATACAAGTAGTTTTGAAAGAGTGTCAACAATTAAGTTGGTGAGTTCATAAGAGTTTTTTTTGAAGTAGAAATCGTTTTCCTTGTAAAATCGATAGAGTTTGATTTTCAGAAAATCCAATATTTTCTTAGTTAAGTGTAAACAGAATATTCCTATATGATGTGTTGATGAACCCTAGATTGACCCGTAGATTTCCCTTATAATCGTCCAGCGTATATAAGTTATATAAGATTTAAGTTAGATAAAACGTTAAATATAGTGGGTCTGCCCTAGGTCCACAACCCAACGAGGAACAGGAGATGAGGCGGGCACCACCAATTCTAAGCCAATCCAGACTAAATTCTTGTATGACTCAAGCATATACGCTCAACGATTATAGTTGAAGTCTAACAATGACTTAAATCCAAAAACCGGAACCAAACCCTAGTGTAGTGTACGAAATAGTAATAGTGACTGTGAACATAAACTATACATATCATAGTTCATCGGATAGTGATAGTGACTAGTGAACATGAACTATGCATATTATAGTTTACCAAAAGTGGTGGTGATGGTGAATATACCCTATACATATCATAGTTCATCAAATAGTGATAGTGACTAGTGAACATGAACTATGCATATTATAGTTTACCAAAAGTGGTGGTGATGGTGAATATACCCTATACATATCATAGTTCATCAAATAGTGATAGTGACTAGTGAACATGAACTATGCATATTATAGTTTACCAAAAGTGGTGGTGATGGTGAATTTCTTTCTTGTAATTAAGTTCATAGTGTAGGTGAAACATAAACTATACCTATTATAGTTTATCACTTTGTTTGTAATATATATATGCCATAACTATACCGATTATAACTAGCGTGTTCGTTTGTGGGGGTATAATGGCTCAACTATACTTATTATAGTTTATCATAATTATCCATAGTGGTAATAACTCTTTTGTATGTGTAAAACCTTTAATCATGTGTTTGTTATGTAAAATAACCCTAAACTATACCTATTATAGTTTATTAAATATTTGTGTGGGTAGTAAGCATAAGCCTTACTTGTTAATATCATTTATATATTTGCCATACTTGTGGAGGTAAAAATCCATTTGTTTTCTGATGTATGTCTATATAAGAATACAAAATTGTCATATATTGCAACAACACATAATCACATAATGATGTAGACCTTGCTCAACCTGTTACAAGGTGAAATGAAATTTATAGTGTTTTTCTGTTAATAACATTTTTTGTAACTGTTATTGGCAAATTTGTAGAAAAATCATAAAATGTCCAAATCAAGTTCTGCAACTTCTAAGAGTTTGGAAAATGAGTCTAGTTTGTTCATAATTTTTATTATAATTTTTAATGACCTATTACTTGTGTGAAAAAGTCCATAATCACAGACTGGTCCGGATTGATATTTGAAATGATAGGCAGTTTTGTAAAAATCACCATAAATTGTAGAAAAATCGTATGGAGATGTGCAAGTAGTCATTTTAAAGCTAAGAAGTGGAACTACATGCACCTAAAACAGTTTTGAAAACTAAAATGTTTAAGATGTCCAAAACAGTCCGTGAATGGAGTTGAACTTTTCTGATGAAGGCTGTTAGAAAAGTGTAGTTATGTTCTTGGTGTTTTAACTTGTATTCCCCCCCCCCCCCCCCCCCCCTAAAAACTTGAGAAAACATGAAAATGTAGGGGTATGAACTCACCTTAAGTGATTTCAGTAGGTAAGTGTTGAAGAAGAGAAGTGTTCAACCCAAGAACACTTGAAGAATCACTTGAAGATTCGAAGATCTAACACAATTATGAGAGAGTTTGTGTAAGATATCCATGATTCGAGTGGAAATAATTGAGATAATCATAAAGAGAATGGATTATTCTTACCAAATGTGGAGGAAAATCCAAAGATCAGCCCTCAAATCTCGAGTTCTAGAGAGGGAAAATGAGAGAGAAAAGAGTTTGCTCCTTTTGGTGAAAAGAGAGGAAATGAGAGAAATGAGGAGAGAGGATGAATATTCAGCTCTCAAAAACGTGGGAAGGAGTGATGATTGAGTGGAAAGGACATTGATGTGACCTAGGTAAGGTGGGGAGGTGTGGCTGGTCATAGAGTGGGTGTGGGAGTGGTTGCTTGTGTCATAAAATAAGGTAAAGTCAACACTCCATCTTTGTACTTCACCTACTCCCTTTTGGATAAGGTTTTATCCTTAAAAACGTGATTAATTAATAGTTTAGGGGCCTTATATGTTAAAATAAAGTTTTGGGGTGAAAATCCCGTGCTAAAACAATTAAAAACGGGCTTAAAACGCGAATTTAATCGAAAACCGGGAGAAAAAGGCTTCCCAGCGAGGCCTCTCGGTCCTAGGCCGAGGTTCGGTCATGGTGGTTGCTGAGCCGGATGCGAGATGCGAACCAGGAGCGAGAAGCGAAGGGCGAGGGTCCGTCCGAAGGCTCGGTCCGAAGGGTCAGAAGCGAAGGTGAGGGTTCGGTCCGGAGATAAAAGGCGAGAAGTCAGAACCGAATGAACTGTAGTGAACAGTACCTTCGGTTCGGTTCCTCTTCATCAGAAGGTTCGGTTCCTAAGAGGACTTTCGGTTCCTAAGAGGGGTTTCGGTTCCTTAAGTCCGTTTTTCGCTTAGACTTCCGTTTTTGGGTTGTTTTCGCCAAATTCGAGGGTCGGGATGCCCCGAGTGATTATAAAAAGTTGGGAGAGATTTCGAGAGAGATTTGAGAGAGGTTCCACATACTCAAAGAGATTTGGGAGAGATTTGACATACTTGGGGAGATTTCACATACAAAGAGATATTTGGGAGAGATTTCACATTCTTAGAGAGTTTTGGGAGAGATTTGACATTCTTGGAGAGATTTCTCATTCAGAGAGAGATTTGGGAGAGATTTCACATACTTAGAGAGATTTGGGAGAGATTTGACATTCTTGGAGAGATTTCTCATACAAAGAGAGATTTGGGAGAGATTTCACATACTTAGAGAGATTTGGGAGAGATTTGACATTCTTGGAGAGATTTCTCATTCAGAGAGAGATTTGGGAGAGATTTCACATACTTAGAGAGATTTGGGAGATTTGACATTCTTGGAGAGATTTCTCATACAAAGAGAGATTTGGGAGAGATTTCACATACTTAGAGAGATTTGGGAGAGATTTGACATTCTTGGAGAGATTTCTCATACAAAGAGAGATTTGGGAGAGATTTCACATACTTAGAGAGATTTGGGAGAGATTTCTCATAGAGAGAGATAAAGTGAAAACGATTGAGAGAGGTTTCATTGGTGACCTTTTTGAGGGTTCGGCTTCGCAATGCAGGGTCCGTAAGCCCCGTTAAGCCTTGTTTAAGGATCTTGCATACTCCCGATGAGTATGTAACATTGTTTTATCGGTTTGGCTCTCTACGTACCACCGTTTTAGGTTAAGGAGATCTAGATGTACGCACTTTTCGATTTATGATCTCTCATTAGAATAGAGAGTTGTTTAGAAATTACATAACGTAAACTCTAGTACCTACGGGCAAATTGAGTTGACCTGTTTGACTTGTTGACTCTAGTTGACTTTGACTTGACCGAATATTAACGATTGTCACATCATCCCCCCGTTAGAGGGAATTTCGTCCCGAAATTTTAAATCAGGCAAGGAGTTTGTGAATGACTAAGGTCGGCTCTACATTATTTTGATTATGACTAGGAGATGAGTTATTATACATGAAAACTTAGCTTATACACATTATGATATAACCAATACTGGGCGGATAGTAAAATGTGTGATTCTACTTCAGTTTCACATCCCAACGAGGAAAAGAAACTAAGTCAGAATTCTCACATTCTATTATCTACCAGGTATTCGTTATATATAACTGGGGGATGTATAAGTGAGGAAATCATAACAAATAACATTCTTAGTAATCCTTCTTAATGAATTAGAGTTCTTAGTCAGGGCTATCATTGAACCTAGATGTATTTCAACCGTTCACCTATAGAGTAGAAGTATGTTCTCGAAGGTTTGACCTACATCCCTATGATGCAGTCCCATTACGGAGTCGAAGTAAATTCATAGAATGGTCTCATGATGGCCTTGGAATTTCTTATTGTTTATGCTCTCAGTTTAATCCTTGGCATTACTACTATGCATGCTTTAATCGATGCTAGACTTAATCAAATAAAGAAATTTGGAATTTAAACGTCGATGTTAGGAACACGTACTAATATTTGCGGGCAGTTCCGGGGTGGTCTCTCCTTCGGTGATCGCAAGCACCCTTCTACCACCACTGGCATCTCTTGCTCTTGGGCAGTTCCTTTTAAAGTGGCCTGTTTCTCCACATTTGTAACAGGCTGGGCTTACTCCAGAGCCGGGGAACTGGTTGATGGGTCGTGTCGGTGCCCTACAGAAACGGGTAGTGTGCCCTTTCCTATTGCAGTTCGTGCAATGCAATTCTCTACAAGCCCCAGTGTGATGGAAGCTACACTTGTTACATTTCGGAAGGGTTCTAGCGTATTGTTTCATGGGAGTTGGCGTGGTGAGGGTTGTGGCAGCATGAACAGCAAAAATTGGTGTGGTTGTCGTAGTGTCACGGCTGGCACAATGGTCGATGAGTTATTGTGCCAACTCCTTGGCGCTGTCGAAGGTAGTTGGTCTGGAGGCCAATACACTATCATGAATCTGGGATGATAGCCCCCAAAGGTATCGTTCTACCTTTTTCTCCGCTGGGGTGACCATTGCAGGACAGAGGAGTGCTAGGTCATTGAATTGGGCGGTATAAGCTTCGAGATCCATCCCCGACATTTTGAGGTTCCAGAGTTCCTCTTCCAGTTTTTGCACTTCGCCTCTTGGGCAATATTCTTTCAGCATTAAAGCTTTTAGATCCTCCCAGCTTATAGAGTTAGCCACTGCAGGAGTAAGCGACTTAACTCTGCCGTTCCACCAAGTAAGAGCTTTTCTTGTGAAGGTGAATGCCGCATACTTGACCTTGCTTGCTTCGGGACAAGCACAAATTTCGAAGACTGCTTCGGTCCTTTCGAACCATTGCATCAGTGCGATGACGCCCTCGCTTCCGTCGAAAGGATCGGGTTTGCCATTCGTGAAGTCTTTGTAAGAACACTCCTTAGTACGCCCTGTGTTGTCCCCCTGATTCGAGTTAGTATTCCTGGATCCGAAGCCGCCGGAACCATTTGTACCCATTTGCGACATTGCTGCCGCCACGGCTGCTGTTACGGCAGCTTGAAACATTATGGGATCAAACTGCGGAGGGGGCGGTGCTGTGCTTCCGGAGGGTCTGGACTTTTTCTTTGGCGACATAGTCCTGTCATAAGTTGGTAGAGACGAACAACGATAAGTTTTTAATAGTAGTGACAAGTCAGATGTTATCAAGCCAGACTTGTCTGTATTATGTTCTGACTTAAAAGTATTTTGTATGTAATTCATAACAAAGCCCATATAAATGAATTTTAGTGGTAGTGACTCAAATGCAACTTGTGATTTGTTTCGCTTGATCCCTTCCTAAAATCACTTGGTATATATTAAGAATTTCGTGGAGTTACCATATGTAAATTGTTTGTAATATAGGGTTCGAGGAAAATAGGTCTACACCTCAATAACGTAAGGAAAATCTTGGGCAATGCTACGGTTCCCTTGAATAGTGTAGTCTCCGGATTCTGAAGGATTCGAATGTCTCCATTTAACAACCTAGGTTGGTCGTGTTCTTCGCTCCAGGTTTCCAAGCACTCTACCCAAGGAGGCGTTGGGCCTTGAGAAACCGGACGAGGGTTAGGATTCGGAACAAGGGCCATCAGGGTAGGTTCTCCACTTTAGGGTCGGAGTGAGAACCATCAGCAAAGCCTTCGGCTTGGTGACCATCCAAGGGATTCGGTAATCATTCTCTGGCTCCTCTCCGAGCCATTCAGTATTGCCGTGGTTAGGGTAGTACGGGTCGTCGTGGGGATGGAATTCAGCCATGATATCTTCGCGAGAAATGGGGATATAAGAAATAACTAAGTAGACGTACTAATTAGATAATTATAAGATGATATTTATCAGGTACTTCAATATATTGTTTAGTGCATACTAGTCATATGTATTTGGGATAGGATAGACCTTCGAATAAGTGATCCTAACTCTAAATCCCCAATCCAACGAGAACAGGAAGTAAAGCAAAGATCCACAGATTCTAAGTCTATGACGTCCTGGACACATATAATTTTAATGTATCCACTAGGCAATTATTGACCTATTGATAAAAATCTATTTAGTTCTCAAATAAGTAATTATAATAACCCCAAATACCCCTATGGTATTTCATTGTGGTAGTGTTGGTAAGTTTTTAGACTTGTTGCAACACCTACGACCATTCCTGGGCATATGCTAATCACTTCTAGGTGAGACATAGTTGATCAGGCTATGTCATTCCCAGACCTGACTATACATCCCCAAGCCTACTCGTATTGTTCAACAATCACCACTTTTGTCCCATCCCACCATGATACTGACCCTAGTGTGTGTGCACATGCTCCTACTTTTACCGAGAAATTATTTGTTTCTAAAAGTATAGTTGCCTTGAAAACTTTAAATCAGAGACTTTCAGTCCCAATGTATTTATAGTTTGTATATCTTATGTGGTTCGATATACTGAGTTCACTATAAACAATGCTCTGATACCAATCTGTCACACCCCCAAACCAAGGGTGGCGGAAACGTCCGGGGGTGGAGGACTTCATGTACAATATCACAACAACGTGTATAATAGTGCTCAAAGTAAATACAACCATCATAAATATAATTGAAAAAGTTACACCAAAGTATGTGTTTATATGTTTCAAAATCAATTACATTATGATGACAAAAATAAATTGTTGACGGTTAACGTCCCATCCTCAAAGCGCTGAAGTTTTCCTGTTTCACTGATTTCCTGAGAATACAAGTAGTTTTGAAAGAGTGTCAACAATTAAGTTGGTGAGTTCATAAGAGTTTTGTTTGAAGTAGAAACCGTTTTCCTTGTAAAATCGATAGAGTTTGATTTCCAGAAAATCCAATATTTTCTTAGTTAAGTGTAAACAGAATATTCCTATATGATGTGTTGATGAACCCTAGATTGACCCGTAGATTTCCCCTATAATCGTCCAGCGTATATAAGTTATATAAGATTTAAGTTAGATAAAACGTTGAATATAGTGGGTCTACCCTAGGTCCACAACCCAACGAGGAACAGGAGATGAGGCGGGCACCACCAATTCTAAGCCAATCCAGACTAAATTCTTGTATAACTCAAGCATATACGCTCAACGATTATAGTTGAAGTCTAACAATGCGAAAATTTAATGTGGACTTACATCCAAAAACCGGAACCAAACCCTAGTGTAGTGTACGAAATAGTAATAGTGACTGTGAACATAAACTATACATATCATAGTTCATCGGATAGTGATAGTGACTAGTGAACATGAACTATACATATTATAGTTTACCAAAAGTGGTGGTGATGGTGAATATACCCTATACATATCATAGTTCATCAAATAGTGATAGTGACTAGTGAACATGAACTATGCATATTATAGTTTACCAAAAGTGGTGGTGATGGTGAATATACCCTATACATATCATAGTTCATCAAATAGTGATAGTGACTAGTGAACATGAACTATGCATATTATAGTTTACCAAAAGTGGTGGTGATGGTGAATTTCTTTCTTGTAATTAAGTTCATAGTGTAGATGAAACATAAACTATACCTATTATAGTTTATCACTTTGTTTGTAATATATATATATATATATATATATATATATATATATATATATATATATATATATATATATATGCCATAACTATACCGATTATAACTAGCGTGTTCGTTTGTGGGGGTATAATGGCTCAACTATACTTATTATAGTTTATCATAATTATCCATAGTGGTAATAACTCTTTTGTATGTGTAAAACCTTTAATCATGTGTTTGTTATGTAAAATAACCCTAAACTATACCTATTATAGTTTATTAAATATTTGTGTGGGTAGTAAGCATAAGCCTTACTTGTCATAATTTACCAATGTTTATATTTTAATGGATATAGCCTTGTAATATCATTTATATATATATATATATATATATATATATATATATATATATATATATATATATATATATATATATAAATTGACGCAACAGCCCTACTATGTATTTTGACTTTACCTTTTCAGTGTCGGGTATTAAATTTTTTTTTTTTGAGTGACGAAACGGCCATGTTATGTGTTTTGATTTTACATTTTCAGTCCTTAAAGTTTTTTTGTGCCTTTTAAGGGAACAAACTGTTTTTTGTAGGGTCGACCTACTTTTTCGTGGCTCATTTTATATTAGGGATGTCATCGGGGCAAACGGGACAGGGAGTGCATCCTCCGCCACCGCCCCCGCCCCCACCCCCGAAATGTCCAGCATTTCTACCCCCGCCCCGCCCCCAAATCCCCTTTATTACCCCCGCCCCCGATTGATTTTGGGCTACATTTTTTTGGGGCCAAATGAAGTTGTTATTTAGGCTAAAAGAAACTATTTTTTAGGCAACAAATAATTATTTATAGCAGAATTTTACATGTTAAAAATAAAAAATTTATGGCATCTTAAAAACATACTAACAACTTAAAAACATGTTTTTGATAAATTTTAGAAGCTCAAAATCATGTTATTATTTATTATATTTATATAATTAATATATGTAAATATATGTGTAATTTACTAACGGGGTCCCCATGGGGGTTTCAGGACAGGATTGCCTACCCCTGCCCCCGCCCCAGATTTTTTTTTTTAAAAATCCCCCAAACAGGACGGGGCCCCCACGGGAACGGGGTCCCACGGGACTTTTTGACATCCATATTTTATATAGCTTTATATGGATTTTACATCTATTATATTATGATGTTGTGAAATTTAAACACAAGTACTGAGTTGTCTAAGTGGTAAAGCCCTGAACTTCTAACTTTGATGTCCTTATTTCAAATTTTGGCCCTTACATGAGTATACTTTATTAGTTTATTTTGTTTATCAGTTTTTCAACTAGTTTATTAAAATTCTAAAATTATCTCATGTCGGTCATAATATGAAACATAACTCATATACTTATGTTATATAAGCAGCACAAACTTTTCAATTCTCAACAAGTTAAACTTTTGAATGGGTTTGGGTTTAAACCCGAAACCGAATGTGGTAAACCGAGAAACTGAACCCATCGGTTTTGGATACCCCTTTACTTTGATCCTGGCTCCGCCACTGTTAGCCACTTGTAAGAATTTAATAATCTTTTCCATGGTAAATTTTATTCAAAACAAATTATGCATCTTTAAAACGTGCATATATAAGAATGTGTGGGACGACTTGGCAATTGGCTAGAGTTTCAAATTTCAATGGTCCAGTTTTTATATATTTTATTATGTTAATATAGAAAAGAAAGCATTGATATATAAGAATAATATCCAGCCACTTATATATATTCAACCAAACTCTGATAAATATAAATTTGAAAAACTTTTGTAGTGAAATGTTACAACTTACAAGGGATAATTGTGTTTTTCTAATATGATTTTTGTTTGACGTTAATAATAATAAAAGAAACAAAAAAGTGGCAGCACCGAAATGACTAATATTATATTTTTTATTATTTGCATACACAAAGATTAATCAGTTAGGTGCGGTTGCGGTTAAGACAACTACCTAATGACGGGTTAGATATCAATATGAGTCTAATCAAACGTAGAAAATGAAGACAAATTATTAATACGAAACCAATCAACATAAAAAAAATATGATATTTTTATAAATTTATTTTATATTATGAAAAATTAATTTAGAGATTATAACATCAATAAAAAATATACAAAATAAATTTTAGAAGTTAAATTATATATTTACAAATATTAATATAAAAATAATTAGTTTAAACATAAAAGTAAAAATAAAAAATCTTAATTGGCGTCAAAGTGAAGAAAAGAAGAATGATATTTAACGTTCCATCACACTAGCCTATCATTAATCAAATATAATTATCTTATTTTTTTAATATGACTTGACCAACGGTGGTTTTGACTATTAAATGGTTTTTGCAGCATGGTGTAGATAGAATCCCCTTAAAAGGGACCGAGTAATTGAGAAAACATATAGCTTTAATTATCACAAAGAAGCAGCAACATGGATAAACTTTGAACAAAAAACAATGGGATGTATCTTTTAGCATATAAAGCGTGGTTTTTAAAGTGACTATTTGAATATTCTTCAACATTTTTCTTCACTTTTCGGCATATACCCTTATCTAATCTAATACCATATTAAAATTCAAATATATTTCCATGAACCATCGAGGATTTTTTTTGGTAAAGTATAATATGCATATAGAATTTCTTAATCACAATAACATAATCCATGAAAACTAGATGCTAATAATCGGCACACGCAATTTTTTGAATTGAAATCACATAATATCCAAAAAATATTAATATTTTAATGTTGACATATTATTTTTTAAATAATATATTTATCTATTACTGATATTTGCTGGTATATATATTTATACAAACCTTTTGTAATTTCTAAATCGTTTACCTCTATTGCTTCTAAACCTGATCATCTGATTTGAAGAAACGAGAACATCAAGTAAACATGTTTAGATATACTTTCTTCTCCATGATCTTCTCTGTGTCGATATCCCTCTTGGTCGATTGTTATTACAATCTAAAATACAACTTTTGAAGTCTTTTTAATCAACCATGTATGGGGATAGACCTCTCATTGAATTGTCATCCAAATTACATGTTAATTCATTCAGAAGACATTTACAATCTTTGCAAGTTAAAGTTCTTATCATCAATTTTGTTATGGAATTATATCATATAATATATTTAATATTTCATTTATCAACTTTTTGTTAGGCTTAAATTATGGAATTATATAAATTTCATTTCGTTTTCAACATAGGCAATTATCAATAACAATTTGTTTCGCTATGACCATTAACAAAAGTCAAGAACAATAATTATCAAATGTTGGATTATACTTGTGTAAACCTATCTTCATCCATGGTCAGTTATATGTCGTTTCTCGTGTAACATGCAAAAAATGTTTGAAGGTATTCATATGTGATGAGGAAGGTCATTCAACTAATAAAATAAAAAATGTTGTCTACAAAGAGGTACTGCAACGTTTATAGATATTTATCGATTTCAATGTTTCTTCTTCACATTTCAATAATAACAATAGTCATAAACTTTCTTTTATAATTATTATGCAATATATATAAATGTTTTTATATTTTTTTAATATGTTCCCCACGTTTAACGCGGGTTATAATCTAGTTATGGGTATTTTAGGATCCATAAAAATGTGATCTTTATCCTTCTATTCCTTCCATGAAAGTATCATGATGTCTTCATGGAATAATAAGTAGGTTTTGGCTTTTGGACCTTTTCTAGACAAGAAAAGTCATAAAGGTGGAAGCTTTGTGACTTAGAATGATGTTATGGGACTAAATCTATGGGTTGGATGAAAGGGCTTAAGAGATTAAGCACTTAATGGAAGAGTGCCTTTTGGCCGAGTACGTTACGTGTCCTCATGAGGAGTCCCGTCCCTGGATAGTGAGTAAGCCATGCGTACGAGATGAGTACAGTGGGTGTACTCAGCCTGAAGTTGACTTGTTGACATTGAATTTTGTTAACCGTTAACTTTTTGATCAAGTTTGACCTTGGGTCAAACTTGAGGGTTTTAGATTATTAATTAAGATTTCATCTAGTTCTGGTGTCAGTCGATTCACGGGTGCAAACAATGCAGCAAAGGGATCGTATCATAGTATTTTAAAGTTCTTAAATTCAGGTGAGTCTTCTCCCGGTGCTTTTAAGTGGAAGGCACCAATGCCAACTCACTAAATTGTGTATGTAGGATGCTAGTTGTCTTTGTGACACCTGTATGTTTGCATTAGCCTGTGTGGTAGAATAGACATATTTGTGATGACCAGTTGGGTCTAGTTGTTATTATTGTGATATGTGATACTTGTACTGAGACTGCTGATAGTCTCCAGGGTTGTTATTAACCCACCGGGCATGCTGTTTGCCCACTGAAACTACTGATAGTCTCGAGGGTTGTTGATAACCCACTGGGCGTGCTGTTTGCGCAATGGGACTGTTGATAGTCCCTAGGGTTGCTGATAACCCATAGTTGTTTATTTGTGATGTGTTGTGTGTAGTATTTTGGGGAACTTACTACGCTTTGTGTTTACGATTTCTGTTTTAAATGTTTCAGGTTTTCTCATAATAAAGGACGTGCACGGCTCGATTGCATCGCAAAAATGGGGACTTGTGTACTTGATAACTTTTAATGATACTTTGATAAATGTAACATACAAAACAAGAAAGAAGAGTTAAATATAGACAACTACATACATGCAATCCTCCGCAATTTTGCAATGAACAACACCACCTCTAGATAAACCCAATCTCTGAAGCTATCATAAAAGTGAAAAAATGCACGTCTCCCATGACGGTTGAGAAGTAGAGTGCCGCATGCTATCCAAAATCCAGTAGCAAAACCAGTGGCCCCACCAATATAGAACCATCCCCACAATTCCTCTGTGTCTTCCTCATCACCGTCGCTTTTACTAACTTGTAAGTCTTCATCTCCTGGACATTTTCTGGAAAGGGGAGGTCCACACAATCCTGCATTTCCATCGTAGCTTGAAGGTTGAAAGGACTGGAGTTGTGTGCTAGTTGGGATTCTCCCAGACAAGTTATTAGATGATATGTTTAGGTAACACAATGAAGTCATTTGAGACATGCTTGATGGTATCCCTCCTGATAAACTATTTCTAGATAAATCCAAAGCTAAAAGTTTTTTCATCTCACCAACTTGTTGTGGAATCTCTCCAAGTAGAGCATTCCTTGACAAGTTCAGAGCAAGCAGTTCATGAAGATTGGTGAGTTCATATGGGATATGTCCTGTTAGATTGTTGCTTGACAAGTCAATACTCTTTAACAATCCCAAATTACGGGTGAATTCACGCTCATCTCCTTGCCACTCGATCATTGCATGGTCAACATACTCCTCTTCAGTGGGATATGGAAGAATAAAATTTGAAAAGCTTCCAAATGTACTTGTATAGGGATGCACGTTTGGTGGCGCTAAGAATCCTTCTTGAGCCATTCTTGTGAGATTATTCAAACATGAAGGGATGCTTCCGTGGAGATTGTTCCTTGAAAAGTCTAAAATTTGAAGATTTGGTAATTTACATAATTGTAAAGGTATGGTTCCGTAGAAGTTGTTTGATCTTAGGATAAGAACATACAACGCCGATAAATTTTCCCCAATCCAAACAGGCACATTACCAAAAAATCTGTTTGTCCCCAAATCGAAGAAGTTTAACTTTGTACAATTCTTTAGAGACAAAGGCAATTGTCCAGAGAAGTTGTTCTTGTATAAATACAACACCTCAAGATTGATCAAAGATCCAACAGATATAGGAAGCTTTCCAAATAGACTGTTGTCTCCTAGATTAAGAACTTTCAGTTGATTGAAATGCCACAAACAGTCTGGAAGTTGTCCGGTTAGAGAGTTATGGGAGATGTCAAGAAATTCCAGTAACCCATCGACAATTTGGCATAAGAATGAGATTCCTCCAGAGAATTTGTTTCTGGAAAGATTTAATGATGTCAAACTGGAAGGAAGATGCGGTATTGGACCGTTAAAGCTATTTGAACTCAAATCTATCATTTGAGTGCCGAAAAAACTTGCTGATAAATCTGGTACTTCCCCACTGATGTTATTAGAAGAGAGATTCAAAAAGAGTAATTGCATGTTCCAAAATTCTGGAGGAACTGTGTCTGAGATTCTAGTGTTGGAAATATCAAGACGGGTAAGTCTTTCTAGCTTTTGAATCCATTTGGGGAAGTGAGGGCCTAATTTGCAAGAGCTCAGATCAATATGCTCTACATAAGAAAGTTTTGACATATGATCTATGGAACGAACTCCTTGGAGTGGGTTTTTTGAAAGATTTATATAAAGAGCCTTCGACTTTCCAATGTTTTCAGAGATGGCACCAGAAAAATGATTTTGAGAAACATCAATCTTTTCAAGCCAGGGTAGTTCCCACAAGTTCTTGCTTATGGTTCCATTTATTTGATTATCTTCTAGGTCCAGATATGATAGGGATGAAAAGTTCTGGATGTCATCAGGCAATGACCCTGTAAATTGGCTTCTTCGAATAGACAAGTCTTGAAATGTTAGCAATGTGCATCCAGACAAGTTGTTCAGAAAATCAGGAAATTTTACAGCAGCTGAGTTGTTATAGAAGTACAAACGTTCCAAACTACAGAGGTTACCAATATATTTGGGTATCCTATCTAACATGTTGCCATAGAGATAAAGAAAACGAAGCTTATTGCTTGTTAAGGGGAACAACCAACGATACATGGATGAGGTCAGATTGTTGTTTCCAAGAAAAAGGGATTCAATAGATGAAGAAGAGTTGAGAAATGAAGAAGAATATGGATACATCACCTGTGACAGCTCACATCCCTCCAACCTTATATATGATAGCTTCCGGAGACTCGAAATTACATTCACCCAATGGTTTGCTTTGGCTAAGGAAATCTCATCCATTTCAAGTACCTCCAAATGAGAGAGATGAGACAGCCACTCTATGTTTTCAACTCTACATCTTCCAACAAGAGCAAGAAAAAGCTCTTGCAGGTTGGTGAGATTTCCAAACTGTGGTGGAATGGTTCCATAAAGAGAGTTATGGGAAAGGTCAAGGTGCCTTAATTGGGTCAAGGAACCAATGGACTTGGGAATAGCTCCGTTAAGATTATTGTAACGAAGGTCAAGGAACCTCAATAAAGTCAAGGAACCAATGAAGTTGGGAATGGTTCCATTAAGATTATTGTGGCCAAGGTCAAGGTGCCTTAATAGAGTCATGGAACCAATGAAAGTGGGAATGGTTCCATTAAGATTATTTTGACCAAGGTCAAGGTAACTCAATAGAATCATGGAACCAATGAAGGTGGGAATTGTTCCATGAAAAGAATTTCCCGAAAGATCAAGATGATTCATGTAGCTTAAGTTAACCAATGAGTGGCTAATCTCACCTTCAAGACTAAACAAACTAATATCAAGCTCCGTGACATGATGGCCTGTTTGGTTGTCACACGTGACTCCTTCCCATGTACAACAGTCATCATCTTCAGGTCTCCACGTAGAGAGACTACCATCAGGGTCTTGAAGGTTTGCTTTGAATTGAAGGAGAGCATCTCTCTCCTTATCCAAACACTTGTTCGAGAGAACACTATTATCGTCTCTTTCTTCCACTGCTACCAATTGGTTGGCAGTTGTATTCTGCAGGCATGCCAAGAGAAGTGAGAAAATTATAAAAACACAAGGATGCATGATGTAAGTGCAGATGTTGGTGATTTTTGTTTGTGTTGATGTATATATGAAGATGCCCCTATGAAGTTTTATATAGTGCCAACTGCAAAGATGAATTATTACAGTGGATGGCCTACTGGCCTCAAATTAATGACCTATTTGTGTGGGGTATACAATCCAGATACCCACTGTTACTTTAATGAGTGAAGATGTTGAAATTTAAATTGGCCCAATGTGATACATTAATGTTTATGATTATGAATTTACGATCGACACCCACACACACACATTTAACTGATGTGATAAAAATAAAGAACACAAGAGTTGCATGGTAGAGTAATTTTATTTAATAACAATATCTATAAACAGTTTTTTTAGTTTTTGCTTTCACATTTGGATAGTTTGTTAAATTACAACGAAAAAAGATATTTAATTAATAATATTATAATTTTAGATTACGGAAATCCGATGCCATGGAAAGTGAAGAATATGTAGCTAGCAAACAAGGCACTAATTGATTCAAACATGTAAAAAGAAGGCACTGTGACTTGATAATGTAAGAAGAATGCAGTGCGACTCGATATTGTAAAAATAATGCAATGCTGACTCAATAATGTAAAAAGAGGGACAAGACTTCTAATTGACAATGGTGGCCCTAAAGGACAAAAGGGTGAGTGAGACCTGAGATGTCTTTCTTTCTTATACCATAAGAAATGCACTAAAACAGATTGAGACAACAAAATTTTTTTTACATCGTAAAAATTATCCTTCTCAATTGTTGGATCTGATCTTAAAATCTAAGAAAAACATCAAGAAAAAACAACAAATAGTTTACATCCATTAATCATTTGTTGCTAACTGAATATTATCGGAAACAATTAATGAGATCTATTAGAATTATACAATGGAAAATAAAATATGAAGAGAAAAATCGAACTAACAGTCTCACATAGAATCAATTAACAAATGTACACAGGTTAATTAACTTAATGAATTTTGGAAAATGGACTAAGTTTGAGAAAGAGGCTACATAATCTTCGACACGAAGTTCGATATCCTCAATAGTTTGCTTGAATTGGGGGGTTTTATTGCTGATTTCTCTTATACCTGCTATTGCTTCACAAATTACAATCACCGCCTGAATTATCTATTCCATTCTATAGGTCAAAACAAACAGTTTTTATTTATTTATTTATTTATTTATTTTTTCATTCGGAATGAACCATTCCGTACGTTCGATTTTTTCATTACCAAACATAAGTTATGTCTTAACCGTTAGTCAAACTACTCTTAAGATGTTTGTTTATACATATGATGTTATACGATTATCCAAAAAAGGATGTAGCTTTTAGGGATTCAGAACACTATTAAACTGAGTGGAATCCAATTTCAGTGGTTTGAGTTTGACAATGAGAATCAGGGAATGATTGTTGGATTAATGCCAGTCAATTCCACCCAAAGTGGCAGACCTCATCCCCTCCCACTCCCACACACATTTAAATTTAAAACCCACTGTCCCACCACTCACTCCCACCCACATCTGTTTGTCAAAACAAAACTGCTTACATTACTTAATGCAAGAATCAACAAGGCACTTTCATTCATTTGTGCCTATTACACAATCATACTTCAAATAATCTAACCTCAAATACAAAGCATTTTTCACTGATATAAATTGGTCGATTTTTCAAAGTACAATGTCGTACTAAGAAAAAAATGAAAATACAATGCCTTAATAAGAAAAAAAAAGTAAAAGTAGAATGCTATAATAGAAAGAAAATGAAAGTAAGTTGCTATTTCTTGCATTTCGCAATACAATATTTCATACATGTTGTCAAAATTTGTTTTTTTACGGATGTGATACTTACAGTGACTATAAAGAGGCAGTGGTTTCTTGTTTCTGATGTTTTGTTTGCTTTGGCTTTGGTTCACCTCTCAGAATCACTAAACCCTTTGGAGCAGGTGGTTTTCCTAGCAACCCTTGTCATCATTAAAACACCTAAATTTAAATTGTCTAAAAAGGGATTTAGTTGTTAGCTAACGTTTTGAATAAGTGGAACAAAGAATAATGAAATTAAAGAAAGAAAAGCAATGAATTGATAACATACCTCCAAATGCTTTTCTGCTTTTTATTGAATCTTGAGTCTGGGATTCTTCTGGATTTAAAGAGATATTATCTCCCTTCTTAATGGGCTTGAAATTTTCAAGAACAACATCAAGGATACAATTCAACTCTGGTCCCTCAGTTTTTTTTTTTTGTCAACATTTGCTCTATGAAGAGTGTCATCAGCACCTACACTGGTTCCAAGTGTGAAAAATGGTCTCTCTTTGAATCCAGCACATTGAAAACAAAAGAAAAATATTCACAACGGTTTAGTAATTAGCTCATGAGTAGCACTATTCAACCTTGTGATTTGTGGAAAGGACAACAAGTGTTTTAATCCAATGTTTCCAACTAATCTCACTCATTCCCTCCATTAGTACATGCTATCTTGTATACACTCTATATCCAGAATATTGTCTAATATTGTTCTTACAGAGCATTCTTCATGAAAGAAATTTACTTTAAGGACAAAAATGATACACACTTAGTCTATTTATATCAACAATGAGCTTAAATAAGAGTACACTAACAACTGCACAATACCATATGAAATTCTATGCATATAAATAATGAGCTCCCATTTCACCTAGATATTTACATGTACACTAACACATGAACTAAGCACATTCATGAAAGTTGTGTCTTTGAAAGTTGGAAAGCACGCCAACTTCAACAATCTTCTATCTGTCTAAAGTTTGGTTTGCAGGAAAGCTTGTGGTTATACTCTATTTATATTCCGCTATATCATATTAGGGTTTATCGAGGATTTACTGATCATCTTCCGAGGAAGTTTGATGGATGAACATAGACGGAATCGATAGTTTTCCACTTACCTTAATCAATGGATGATACGAACTCATTCCTATGATCCTTTCCTCGAATCTTTTGGTTGAATACTTGAATTTACACTGATACAGTGATATGAGCGTTTTGGTGCCAAAACTTTGAACACTTTCGTTGATACCCCATTTGAGAATTGAGATAAATTCATTTGGGCTCGCACTTGCAATTTTTACGTGAGTGGGTTGAGTTGGGCCAAAAACTTCTGTTTTGCATTATGATTTGCAAATTGGAAATTTGCAAGTTTGAAACTTTGAATAGAAGGTGACCATCTCTCTATCGTTATCCAAACACTTGTTAAGAACACCATTACCATCTCTCTATGGTCCCTTTCACATACCTCAAGATGTATTCATGGATTTCATATGTTGAAGTGTGGGTCTTTCCATGAATCTACTTACCATCGCAACTCAGGTCGGGTCAGTATAGAGTTAACCAATTTTGAGAGTTTTCCCAGATCATTCATCTCAGATTTCCTGTTTATTTGTTCTTTGAATCGTGTTATTTTGTTGTTACAGTCACCCGTAACAATGAGATCGTCTACATACACACCCACGATCAATGTCTTTCCTTTGTGTTCCTTGCATATACGCCATATTCTTGCAAGAACGTTTTGAACCCAATTTGTTGAGATACTCCATTCTAGACCCTCCCTAGCTTTGCCACTATGTTAAACAAATTAACTTTGCATACACAAAATATTTTAAAATAGCCACCCACAGATTATCATAACTTATTATATTATGTGATTGGGATGATAACGATTCCATAATGAAAGTTTCCTGTTACCAAAAAGTGTGTGAACTGACTAACAGTTCTCTCAATCCGGTAGCTTCTCTATCATCGGATTGAACTTAAAATCTAAGAAAAGCATCTAAAGAAAACAACTAGATTGGATTCAGTCTCTTATAGCTAACTGAACATTATCGGAAACGATGGGACCTAGAGAAATTATAATGTGGACAACAAAAGGAAGGAGAAAAATCAAACTATGAGTCTCGCGTAGCATCAAATAAATAATGTACAAGCACAAATTATTTTTCATGCATTTCAGAAATCACACTTTAATTTTACAAAATTATTAAACAATAAGACATAAGAGGTGATGCCAGCCATAGTGGACGCTAGACAGTAACCATCGACATATTTTTGTTGTCTACTGGTGTGTGGCCCAATGTTTATAGGCCCAATATTTGTTAAACAAAACAGCACAAAACCCAATAGTAATGAAACTTTTCTTTATCATTTTTTTTCTAAATTAATAACTAATAAAATAGATTAATTAAAGATAGACTAATTCAAGTAATTACAATACTATGATCCTAGCCTTAAAAAGAATAGTAATGGTCTATACAAGATGATATACATATTAGAAAATAAGTTAAAAATAAAAATCAGATGAGAAACTATGTATGTCTAACCCTTTTCAAAATTGCAATGAACACCACCACCTTCACATAAACCCAATCTTTGAAGTTATCATAAAACTGAAAAAACGCACGTCTCCCACGACGATTGAGAAGTAGAGCGCCACATGCTATCCAAAATCCTGTCGCAAAACCGGTGCCCCCACCAATATAGAACCATCTCTCAAGCTCATCTATGTCTTCCTCATCACCCTCGCTTTTACCAACTTGTGATTCTTCATCTCCTGGACATTTTTTAGGAAGGGGAAGTCCACATAGTTCTGTGTTTCCATCGTATCTTGATGGTTCAAAGGACTGGAGTTGAGTGCTTGATGGGATTCTCCCTGACAATTTATTATATGACACGTCTAGGTAACACAATGAAGTCATCTGAGACATGCTTGATGGTATCCCTCCTGATAAACTATTTCTAGATAAATCCAAAGCTAAAAGATTTTTCATCTCACCAAGTTGCTGTGGAATCTCTCCAAGTAGAGCGTTCTTTGACAAGTTGAGGGCAAGTAGTTCATGAAGGTTGGTGAGTTCATGTGGGATATGTCCTGTTAAATTGTTGCTTGACAGGTCAATGCTCTTCAACAATCCCAGATTCCTATAGAATTCACGCTCATCTCCTTGCCACTCGATCATTGCATGGTCGATATACACCTCATCAATGAGATCCCAATGCCACTGAGATGTATATGGATGTACGTTTGGTGGAGGTAAGAATCCTACTTGAGCCATTCTTGTAAGATTATTCAAGCATGAAGGGATGCTTCCATGGAGATTGTTCCTTGAAAAGTCTAAAATTTGAAGATTTGCTAACTGACATAATTCTGAAGGGATGGTTCCGAAGAAATTGTTTGATCTTAGGGTAAGAACATACAACTCCGATAGGTTTTCACCAATCCAAACAGGCACATTACCCGAAAACTTGTTAGCCCCCAAATTCAATGAGGTTAAGCTCGTGCAATTCTTTAGAGACAAAGGCAATTCTCCAAAGAAGTTGTTCTTGTATAAGTATAACGCTTCGAGTTCTATCAAAGATCCAATAGAGGGAGGAAGCCTTCCAGATAGACTGTTGTGTCCTAGATTAAGAACTGTTAGATGTTGGAAATGCCACAAACAGTCTGGAAGTTGTCCTGTTAGAGTGTTATGGGAGAGGTCAAGAAATTTTAACAACCCATCAACCATTTGACATAAGAAGGAGATTCCTCCAGAGAATTTGTTTCTGGAAAGATTTAACAATTGCAAACCGGAAGGAAGATGCGGTATTGGACCGTTAAAGCTGTTGGAACTCAAATCTATCATTTGAGCGCCAAAAAAACTCGATGATAAATCTGGTACTTCCCCACTGATGTTGTTGGAAGAGAGATTCAAAGAGCTTAAATGAATGTTCCAAAATTCTGGAGGAACGGTGTCTGAAATACTAGTATTGGAAATATCAAGCTCGTTAAGTTTTTTCAGCATTTGAATCCATTTGGGGAAGTGAGGCCCTAGCTTACAAGAGTTCAGATCTATATACGTTACAGAAGACTGGTTTGACATGTGATCTGTGGAAGGAACTCCTTGGAGTGGGTTTTTTGAAAGATTTATAATAGAAGCCTTTGACTTTCCAATGTTTTCAGAGATAGCACCACTAAGATGATTTTGAGAAACATCAAAAGCATGAAGGGGTAGTTCCCAAAATTTCTCGCTTATGGTTCCATTTATGTGATTATTTGATAGGTACAGACCTTCTAGGGATGAAAAGTTTTGAATGTCATCAGGCAATGACCCTGTAAATTGGCTTGTTTCAGCAGACAACTGTTGCAATGTAAGTGATGTGCATCCAGACAAGTTGTTCAGAAAATCAGGAAATTTAACAACGGCACGGTTGTTATTAAAATGAAAACTTTCCAAACTACAGAGGTTACCAAGAAATTTGGGTATCCCATCTAACATGTTGCCAGAGAGATCAAGAATATGAAGGCTATTGCTGGTTAATGAGAGCAACCAACGATACATGGATGAGGTGAGATTGTTGTTTCTGAGAGAAAGGAAAGAAATAGATGAAGAAGAGTTGAGAAATGAAGAAGAATATGGATACATGACCTGTGACAGCTCACATCCATCTAACCTTAAATCTGATAGTTTTGGGAGATTCGAAATCACATTTACCCACTGGTTTGCTTTGGCAAGGGAAATCCCTTCCATTTCTAGTGCCTCCAAGAGGGATAGATGAGACAACCAGTCTAGATTTTCAACTCTACAGCTTCCAATATCTCGAAGGTTAAGCACTTTCAAGTTGGTGAGGTTTCCAAACTCTGGAGGAATGGTTCCATGAAAAGAATTGGAGGAAAGATCAAGAAGATTCAAGTAGGTTAAGTTAACCAATGAATGGCTAATTTCACCTACAAGACCAGCAGAGGGAATATGAAGCCCTGTGACATGATGACCTGTTTGGTCGTCACATATGACTCCTTCCCATGCACAGCAGTCATCATCTTCAGTTCTCCACGTAGAGAGACTACCATCAGGGTCTTGAAGGTTTTCTTTGAATTGAAGGAGAGCATCTCTCTCCTTATCCAAACACTTGTTAACAACACCATCATCATATCCCCCTCCTACTCCTTCGTCTACCACCAATTGGTTCGCAGTTGTATTCTGAAGGCGTAGCAAGAAAAGTAAGAAAATTATTAAAACACAAGGATGCATGATGTAAATGCTGATTTTGATGCTTTTTGTTTGTCTAATTGTCTTGATGTATATATGAACTATGAAGATGCCCCTACAAAGGTTTATATAGTGCCAACTGTGAAGATGAATTTTTAAAGCGGATGGCCTCATATATACTGGTGACCTTTTTGTGGGGGAATTCAATAATACTACAAGTCTTGGCAATTTGTATTTAATATAAATATCATTTCCAATTTTGTGATATTTTTTGGTTATCAAATAATGTGATATAATTCTGAAAAAATAAAATGATGGAATCAAATAGAGTAACCGTCCATGAATGGATATGACTATGTAATGGTAGTACTCCCATCCGGGCTCAGGTGCCCACCTTTAGTTTTATGAGTGAATAAAGCGTTTTGCAACCATCACCAATTTTTCATCGCTCTTTAAGTCATTCCTCATTATCACAAATTCAAACGCATGAAAACAACCATCGTGAAAAATACAAATTTGAGAAGAAATATTTCATCTAAACCTAATAAATTTATTTTTCGAAACCTCTTTTGTATAGTTATAGTTTATGTACATTAATGTTTACGACTCCGATTAGCGCACACACACACACACACACATTTAACTGATGCGAGAAAAAAAAAGAACACAAGACTGCACAACTCAACAATTACTTACAATAATTATATTTTACTTATTAACCAAAAGCAGAGTAATTTTATTTAATAAAAATATATGTAGAACGTTTTTTTTTTAATTTCACAATTAAATTGTTCGTAAAATTACATCCAAAAAAAAGATTTGATTATAATATTATCATTTTAGAATATGGAAATCTCATTGGAAGTGAAGAAGGTATGATTTAGAAAAGAATGCACTGATTGAAACAATAATGTAAAAAGAATGCACTCATTGACTCAATAATGTAAAAAAATGCAATGCTGACTCAAAAAGATAGAAAGAGGGACAATCCTAATTGAAGATGGTGGCCCTAGCTAAAAGGAGTAAAGGGCCAGTGAGACATTCTTTCTTGTTTATAAAAGATGGAGATAGACAACACCACAAGTTCTTTTATATCATTAAGAATCATCCTTCTCGATTACTGGATCTGATCTTAAAATCTAAGAGAAACATCATGACAAAACAACACCTAGTTTAGAATCATTGGTTTATAGAAAATTGAACTTTATCCGAAACGATTAGATCTATAAAAATTATAATATATATATATGGAAAATAAAATATAAAGAGAAAGATCAAACTAAGAGTCTTACATAGCATCAATTAACCAATGTACACATGTTAAACTTCATAGAATTTCAGAAAACGGAGTAAGTTTTGAAGAAAAACTTAAAAGTTTGAGAAAGAGATTACCAGATCACGGAGACGAGGTTTGATATCGTCAATAGTGGGTTTGAATTGGGGCTTTTTATTGCTGATTTCTATTTTACCTGCTACTGCTTCACCAATCACAATCACCGGCGGAATTCATCATTTTTCGGTGTAGTTTTCATCTTCCGACCCAAACCAACTAACAATAAGCCATACACCAAAACAGTATTTACTATATTTAGTATACAGCCATACAATATAAGGCCCAGGCCCGATATATATGCTGACAAAATATACATGGCCCATGAAAATTGTTTTTTTTTTTCCCAAATTCATCTTTCTTAAAAGTCATACATATTTGTTTATATTAGAAAAAGAGAAATAAGGGAGTGCAGTAATTGAACTAACTAGAAGTTAGGGTTTTTGTATAAATTATCAAATAATATGATTTACATTTTACTTTAAATACAATATTAAAAATATATAAAAGATGATAAAATACGTCATAGGCATATTAGTTTTAGACATGACAAGATATAAATTATATAACCAAAAGCAAATGCAAACTTATTTCATTTAACAAACAAAACTTTAATGATGTATGATGAGCAAATGTTCAACATTTTTTTTTTCTAACAATTTGAGATTTTAGCAAGTTGTGTCAAGATGACATGACGTCTTTGTTTATAGATTATAATTGATATATTTGTCATGTCAATTATTAAAAGGTAAAATTAGGTTTATGTTGAATGTTGATCATATTGTTGTAGTACCATTTAGACGATGTTGGGGTAACTTTTAGCTATAGGGTTCTAGTTAATATATTATCTTTTCACTAGCTAATCTATTTTATTATATATTGGATAACATTTCACTTTCTCCAACTTCGAATGTTAAATTCGTCTCTATATGCCTATGTACCTATGTGTTCAATGTGAATGCACTTATTTAGGTAGTAGTTCTTGAATATTTCAATGCTCATATATATACACCCTTACTATTTAATTAATGTGAATACACATTATGTAGCAATTCTTCAATCTTTCCTTGCTCATATATACGTCCTTACCATTTAACTTTTCCTGGTTAATGCAATGGAAATTAAGTTGATATTTCCAATGGAAATGTAGATGTGCAACTCGGCAGAAATGTCGGTTTGTGTAATGTTATCATGGATCACGGATATTGATTACATTAAACAATACACAAAAGTATAGCATAAATATGACTACCATAACTGAAAAAAATCCTACATATATATTATACCTAGTTTTAAATAACTGAAAATTAAGTTACAAACAATCCCTTAACAAATAGGTATAATAATAAACAATAACAAAAAAAATGTATGCCTGCCATTCTATTATTGTTACCCAAACTATTTTACACGTGTGACTTTTAATTCTTTGAGAATACATGTGAATATAAAAAAAGCATCAACATAAAATTGGTAAGTTCAAACGTTTATATTATTAGTACTTTTCATACTAAAAGTATTTGTTTTATTGTATATAAGTATTTCTAATTTATATAAATATGTATACTTTTTATCGAAACTGTATGTAAGTACTATTTCAACTTATATATCAATTTTCTTTTAGACTGATTATTAACATTACAATGAGTTCTCATAATGTCACATCTCCATTTTCACTGTCAGAAAAAGACATTTTTTTTATGCTTATAGTAACGACGTAAATTTTCAAAGAAAAATATTTCAATTTAAAAACACATTTATCATGGTAATAAAATCTCAAAATGTCACAATGTCAAATCATCAAATCTCATAATCAAAACTTTATATATCAAAACAACAGGATCTTCTCAATTACAACTGAATCTCGTATGTGTGTATAGTGGTTGTCGAGGCCAACACAAATAATAACCCTGAATATTACACACTAAAATAGTGTATAGTGGTAAAGGGATCGAATCCACGGAGATTGGTTCAATTTATAACTCTATGAAATATCTCTTTGTAAAAATACTTGTAAAATGACAATAAAAATAAAATGGGGGGTTTTGGTGTTTTGAAATACTTGAAACAAACTAGAATTAACTATGATTTAAATAGACAAATGCAACAAAAATAAGATTTTGATGTAAAATCAATAAGGGAGAGATGGTTGACTTAAAGTTTCCTCACTTTGACTTTTGATGAACATATCATTAGAATCCAATGGTGCAATACTTTGATTTAAATCCTTAATTTGGCTATAGTAATCCAAGGAGCTTGAGATTACCTGGACTTTTCTTAATTGTTGAAATGGCTAGAGAATCTCATAACAATTTCCTTAGTCAAAGTCACTAATTCCAAATAGCATGTAATTAGTGAAAGTCAACTAGCATTAAGAACCAAAAAGTCACCAAATCCAAGAGGGGTCAAATGCTTTCACCACCATGTTGGAGGAAATGTTTTTATGATTGTGTGAAGCAAAAACAACACAAAAATCATTTGTTGCTTGCTAATTTGAGGATCCTTTACTTAATCAAGAAATTAGCCAACTAATCACCACAAACACATTTAAACTCATGAACTAAAACATACAAGTAGTGATAAGATGTTAAAACACAAAACATTCCCATAAAGATTTAAGAACATGTTCATGGGTTCTTCAACATTCAACAAAAGTTCAAAGGATTAACCAAAAGTCAACCAAGATTAGTTTAGCCAAGCATGGCTAAACTCAAAGAAACAAAGTTAGAGAAAATTGTACCAAACATTAAGCAAGAATGAAGAGGTAAAAATATGATGTTCTTCAAGTGTTCTTGGCCTTCAAAAGTCTTCAAAACTCCAGAGAGAATCTCCAAAAATCGGATGTCCAAGAGTCCCCAAAAGATGGGCACCAACCTTCCTCAAATAGCCTTCCAAATGGATTTCCGAAATTACCCCTGCAGGAGGTTGCGCGACCCGCGTGCTGCTGCGCGGGTGGGTTGCGCGGGTGGTGCCTGACATGGGCTTCTTTGAGATTTTGGGCCTCCAAAGCATATCCCACTAGCCCAGATCGAATCCAATCACCTCCTAGCCCATTTTCTTCAAGTTTTTCTTCATTTTAAGCCCAATTTGACCTCTCCAAATCCTCCAAAGCTCGTGCACTCTCCTGATTAAAAATCTACGTATGCTTGAATAAACTCCCACATCTTGCAAATTTAAAGTTTATTTCTCTCCAAGCCTTCAAATAACCATCAAGCTCGCTCCATGCATCATCTCCACAATCACCAAGCCTAACATCATTTTTGTCTACCAAATCTCATTGCTTCCCATACGTCCCGAACACTCCCGCTCCGCTAGACCCGAAAACCTGCAATTATGCTCACAAGATTCGAAAGTACCTGAAATAGTCATAAAATAACAAAAGGGAAAATATGCATGGAAATTATCTAAATTATGAATGAAATATGCTAAAATAAACTATAAAAAGAAGTAAACAAAACTAACTATCAGTGTACAATCAAGCCGACGCCTTCCTGTGACCCTAAGAAGTACCTTAAACACATAACACATAACACGGTAAACACGAAGTTTAGTGAGTTTCCCAAAATACCATATACAACTCATTAGCCACTTGAGGCTATAACACAGTATGACCCTTCAGTCAATGTGTCTCAGTGGGACCCTTCGATTCCATAACTCTGATGGACCCTTCGGTCCTAACTCTGTAAGCTCAGAATAATACACATCATAAATCACAAAGAAATAATGCAGGATATCACAATACAAATATAAACACATAAGACCTTCCAGTCACACCACTCAGATTACCACACTAGGTAAGTATAGTGAGAAGACTCACCTCGCAAGCAAGTGAGCAAATAACCACGCACTCGAATCTCGAACCAGCCTCCGCCTAACATAAATGATGAATATCTCTAATTAATACTCTTTTCATGACTCTAATAACCGGAGGATTTTCTCTCTCTCTAACTTTTGAAGTGGATAAAAGACCATTTTACCCCTCCATGGTCTTCATTACTCATGTTTGACCAAACCCTAAAGTCAACATAAGTCAAACTCGAGTCAACAGTCCATGTTTGACCCGACTTGCCAAGTGCACCCATGTGACTCGTCGAGTCCATTCGTTTCCTCAGAAATCTTGTGAAGGTCCCACTCAGTTCATCGAGCTGACCCCCAACTCGCCGAGTTATCGCATGATCAAGCTCATCAAGACAAACCCTCACCGACTCGTCGAGTTGGCTCATCGACTTGGCAAGTCCATTCAAACTCCTTCCTCATTCAGACGATTCTAAGCAGATTTACCACTCCAAACACTAGATCTAGCATCTCACGACTCAGTTGTCATGTAAAGCTTCAATCTTTACGTTGTAACACCCAAAATCAGGATGGCCAAGAAAGGAAAGAAAACCCTAAGGGGACTCGGCGAGTCTTGTCTGAACAAGGAAAACCCTAATCCCGAGAGTTGTATCCTATATAAAGGGTGTTATGTCCCTTCCTCAACCTCCATATCATCCTAGAGAGCCTGTAACCCTAGATTTCGTGTGAGCTTCTATCATTTGAGAGAAATAACTTTGGAGGAGGGGACCTTTGAAAGGAACTTGAAGATCAAGAGGGTTGCTTCAAAGGAGTGGTGTAGATCCGAGATCTACTTCAGTTTGTGTTCATCTTGGAGGTAATAAGATGTTATTTTCCCTCCTTTGCATCTAGATCTATTTTTGTTATGGGATTTGGGGGTTTTATGGTTGTTTGAGACCCAATTCAGGTTTGGGGCTTAGATATGTGGTTGCCACTTCAGATCTAGTGTTGGGATGGTCCAATATGTCGTAAAGCATCAGATATTGAGTAGTTGGTGAAGCCCTTTTGTCTTAAAACCTAGTTATAGAGTGTTTTGAGCCTAGATCTCTTTAGTTATAAGTAAATTTTGCAACTTTACGTAAGGATTGAGCTTTAGAAGTATGTATCTATGATTTGGAACCCCTGCATGGCTCGAAAAGCCATTGAATGGATTAAGAACTGGAGTGAATCAGCGAGTCACATGGGTGGACTCGACGAGTTGGATGAAGTTGGGCAGGAACTCGGCGTGTTGGAAGAACAACTCGGCGAGTCTGTTGAAGATTGCCTTGGACTCGGCGAGTCAAGTAGCGAAACCCCAAACCCTTCGAGTTAAGACTCAGATCAGTGAATCGAGTGGGGACTCAGTGAGCTGGACATGTCAGGACTCGGAAATCGGTAGACTCGTCGAGTTAGGGGCTGACTCGGCGAGTCGAGTCACGAATAGAAGGACTCTGAGCATGTGAACTCGGCGAGTTAGTAGGCAGACTCGGCGAGTAGGGTTGACCTGGAAGGTTGACCTTGACCAGGACTTTGACTTTGACTAGAGTTGACGTAGTTGACTTTCAGAGGATAGTTAGACTAAGTGTCGCATTGATACTGGTAGCTCGGGGAGTTAATGGAGTAGGAGTTCAAAGAGTTGCTGGGCAGCAGCTAGAGGAGTCATCATCAGCAAGTTCAGCAAGTGCAGGTGAGTTTCCATTTGTGTGAATGGGTCTAAGGCCACAATGCCGGCCCATGTAGTTATGAGTAGAAGACCCGGGGGTTAGCCCTAGGCACAGTATGCTAGTATGATATTCAGGACGAGGTCCAATGATAGCGGGCGGATGCCCAAGGAATGGTTTATGTGATAGTTTATACTTGTTTGTCTGTGTGATACATGTATGTGCCTGGTAGGGAGGTGAGTGTGGGCGAGGTCCCGTATCTCACCAATAGCAGAGTGTGGACGGTGTTCCACATCTCATTAGTAGCAGAGTAGGGGCGAGGCCCAAGTTAGGGAAAGAGTGAGTGTGGGCTGGGCCCGTATCTCACCACCAGTAAGGGCGTGGATGGGGTTCCATGACTCATCAGTAGCAAGACAAGGGCGAGGCCCAAGATAGGCGAGGCCTCAGGGCAGGATTTGTGAGTATATGTTAGCTTATGTGTTGTTATATGCTTATGTGCTATTATATGTTAGCGGGCGGGGCCCAGTGACAGGCGAGGCCTAAGTTAAACAGATATGTATCCGAGTGGGGCTCGAAGCCAGGCGAGGCCTGGAGCGGCGGGGCCGTTGTAGCGGGCGAGGCCCGAGGTAGGGGGTGAGGCCCAGAATAGCGGGCGTGGCCCAGTATGTGCAGTATGTGGTTTTACATGGTATGTGGTAGGTTAGGGAACTCACTAAGCTTCGTGCTTACGATTTCCAATTTTGGTTTCAGGTACTTCCGGTAGCGGAGGGAAGAGCTCGGGGTGATCGTATGGCACACACCATAGATTAGATAGTCTGGGAATGTTTTACTCTGATAATGAACATATGTTTTGGAAATTAATACCCCGATTATGTTTTGGATTGATGATTATGCTTTAAGTAATGTTTTATTAAAAGAAATATTTTTTAGTTTTGAATTTTGGGACGTTACATACGTTCATGCATGGTAATTTTGCTCCAACATACCAAAACATGCTTTCACAAGGTGTTAAGCACAATAACCCTCATATGGATGAATAAAGTTGGGACCTTTGGACTCTAGGGACCTTACGATGTCCAGATCTGAGGTTTAAACCCCAAGATAACTCTATATGCTCGAAGTCCCATCAAAAGGTGGAAGAAACCCTAATCTTCCATAGAAATAAGATATATGCAAATAAATGAGAAAGGTGCAAGCTTTTACCTCCAATTGATTCTCTTGTTGCGTTGATGAATAATCTCCTCTTCTGTTCAAGAGATGCACTAGGTTACTCCAAGTTTAGCTTCTAAGACGCTTATAGCTCACTACACACGTTTAGGGTTTTACACAGGAAGGTTAGGCAGCTGGGGAGGTAGAAATATGGGCATAAGTTTTTTTATATAGGCCCCAACCCCGGGAAATTAGGGTTTCTCTGCCCAGCACCAACTCGGCGAGTCGACTCTCTGACTCGTCGAGTCCATTCATTAATCCCACGCGATCAACTCGACTGTACTCGACGAGTTGGACTCACAACTCGTCGAGTCACTAATAAACCTCAACATTAAACACGTGAATAATATACCTGGGATTCCGGATGTTACAATTCTCCCCTACTTGAATTAGATTTCACCCTCAAAATTGCTCCTCAACATCACATAGATCGAACCCAACAACCCGAAAAGCACCACCGAAAGGATCTCATACCACAAAACTGTTGGATTTTGAGCATTGTAACACACCTAAGTGTACATGCAACCCTAAATACCTTGGATCTGTGTTTTCTCTATTATACATGCAAATATGAATATTCCAAGGTATTATCCTAACTAGCATACAAGACATTGATTCATATGGAATAATATAAGTTAGAAGACATACCTTATGATGTAGCTTGACTCCATGAAGCTCGAGATCCTAGTGCCCCAAGTGTGACACCTCAAATGGTTCACACAACATCATCAACACTTGGAATAACCATGAGAAGAGGATATGAGACTTGGAAATCGACTTGCCCTCCATATTATGCATTAGTGCCAATTTCTCCAACCAATGGGGTCTTTATATAGTGTTCACATTAGGGTTACACCATGTAACCCACGACTTTACCCATTCCTTATGCTCTATAGGTTTTAACCTCCATGGAGTATCCATGGGTCACCACACGGGTTAAACCCAACATAAGGAATCATGGATCATAAGCCCACTTATAAAAGAATGAGTGATTTACACAATCAATCCCCATATATTTAATTAGTCTCTTTTGATCACTAAATTAAGTCCAAATTAATTCTTGATCAATACTAATTAAATAACATGATTGCATATTAATATATTAGAACTTATAATATATTAATATGTCACAAATGTCCTCTTCTCGCAAACGGTCTATGCAAATGTTCCGATGCCATGCAACCCAAATGGACCATGCCGGGTCGGGTCAAGTCTTCCCATTATAGTTATGGACATAGACATTAATCCAAAAATCTCCCACTTGGATAAGTCTAAAACTATTATTGCAAGTATGACTTCATAACTGGACTAGCAATCGTTGCTCTCAAAAGCTTATGTCGAACTCTAACGTTGTAACTGAACTCTGATCTCGTCAATGACTTGTCCATTAGATAAGGGATCATATATTCCTCCATTCTAGATATCATATGAAATGAGACATGGATTATCAATCATTCTCTCAGTCCATTTGTTGTTTTCCTGATTTTCAATTCATGATGACTGACTGATTGAACATATCAAATTAATCTTGGCTTGGCCAAGCACTCACATGTGTCATCATTAAATCATCAAGGGGCCCACAGATATTGCTTTTATCTTGAAGGTAAAAGGAATGGATGAACTTCGACTCATATGGCTTGTTCTACTACTTGTTAAATCATACAAAAAGGTACGTTTTATAACATCGAGTTACCAATGCGTTTTCGTGCAATCAATGTATAACCAACTCATAGTAACAACTCGTATCTCTAGGTTTGAAGAATATAAGATATTATCGTCTCATATTCACTCGTGATAAAATCCATGAAGTGATTCAAATGAGCGTGGGTTGAATTCAATACTCAGAACTTATGAGCACTCATGAGTGTTGTAGCACCTCTTTGCTATGTCCAACATCTTAGACATCTACAAGCCAACTCATGACAGTCTTGATTCATATCTACTTCCAACATATGACCGACTATGGATGGTTTGAATAACTTAGTCATTCAAAAAGAACGGCCTAGTTATTCTGGAAGTCAAAACATGCAAAGTGAAACACAAGAATAATCGAACCCAATATGGTCTCAGAACTTATGAATATAAATAAAACTCCTTTTATTTATTACCAAATTGATTGCACATTATTCATTGCATACTGTTTCAAACTATTAACTTTATACTTGAATTAAAACAATAGTTGTCCCATGCTCCAAGCATGTACACTATGTTTTCTAAACACTAGTGATGCCATACACTCAAGTCTGCATACTAAGTTTGTCTATGATCTTTACTTTGGGAAATAGATCGATTCAACATAATTCCAATTATTCTCATTTCACAGTCCCAAATCCTTACCGCAAATGCAAGAATTCCAAATTCATGCCATTTACCGAAATATTATTAGATTTTCAACTTATATGTATTGATCCTCTTGTAATGATTATGCACAAAGTCACAAAGACTTGAATAACTTCCACGTGTGGAAACATTTCCTTATTGCCATTTTGACAATCACTTCTGAACAAGAGTTGCCTCCTTTCTGAATATGTGAATATGGTCCTCCCACAATTGACACTATACTTCTAACTGTCCATGAGAAACCAATCTTTGGTAAACCTTAGATTGTCCTCGACAATTGCTTAATCATTTTAGTCATATCCAATTCTAGAATTTTCCCCTTTTAATGCCCTGAGCATTTGGAAAATTTAGAAATAATGAATATTATAGCACATGCAATCTATCCTATATCTGAAGCATATGGGACACGATTCATGATGTCTCACATAAAGAGATGATACTAGACTAGTGTTTTTGCTATAATACTTCTATTTTCTGTTTGCCATGTTCTCATAATTTAGATTATGAAAAGGGATGTCGTAATCATAATCGAATTTTAGAACGCAAATAATGGACCTATATATAGAATTACCTTATGTTGAGTCATTCCAACATAACATTCATATATATATATATATATATATATATATATATATATATATATATATATATATATATATATATATATATCCTTGACAAAAGATGATTAAAACCTCAATCTAAGCTTTTTGATTTGAAATGAAATACAATTTCCTCTCTCTTGATTATAGCAAAACACCTTTTCCCAATTGAGCTTTTGTTTTTTCTATAATTAATGTTACTAAATTGCAACACTTATCATAATTATCATGCTCCCACTAACATGATAATTTTTAGCATAACACTTATGCTCCCTCTAGCTTTGACATGTACTCAGAAATCAACGGAACTTCTAGAAATCAATACTTTATTGAGTATCTTACCAAAGTTCAGATTTCTGATACAAGATGCTTTGATAAAACTTTATCAAAATCATACACCTTTCCTTAGATAGCTCATATGTGTGTCTAAATAATTTTTAGAACTATGAAAAGGGATGCCGTAATCATAGTCTCAATTGTTTAGACCTTTTCCATTTCTCACAAGTCCATGTTAGTGTGTCGGTTAACCATACACGCTCCACTAACGACTTTAAGAATGCAAATATCACAACTGTTATCTACTTAAAATCTACTTAGTGAAAGTGTTTCCTCACGATCATTTTCATGAATTGGAGAGAAACCTTATGACACTTAGATTTTATGGTGTATGAGTTCTTATCCAAGTGAAATTGTCAAAACCGTAATCACAAGACAAGGTTAGTGACAAATTCAAACTCATATGGATTGAACTTGTGCAATCTTAACTTCTTGCCACCTGGCAGCACAAGGGCCTGCCATTGCTTCCAAGTTATTATGCAACCAATTGAGAACTCTCATAACTCATATGCAAAGCCAACTTTAACTAGAATGGGCACAGAAATAGAAATATGTCAACACGATAGGTTATAAACCTCACGTCATGTGCTAGTGTCAAACTACAGGTTTTTATTCTTGATTAGATCTTGAAATTCTTTCAGGATCTTTAAGACTCCTACTTTCCTCTTGACATATAAGACTATCTTACCAAATATTCAAGAGATAGTGCATATTCTTTATCAAGACAAACACTACACACAATTGGTCTTAGTTGGTCTTTGTTTTATAAAAAACAACACAACTTACCAACTTCAAATGTACAAGAGTAGAAAACATTTTACTCTTACATTTGACAAGTGTTATAAACCTTCTTTCAGATGTATCACTCAAGTTACAATCTTGGAGTATGACTCTAAGACTTTTTTTGGAACGAAGTATGACTCATCTTCTTGATTTAACCATTTAACCAATTCATGACTCCTCTTCTTAGCCATAAGAATGCACTAAGATGTCCTTAGAAGACTAATTCTGATATGGATCTTTAATCATTAAGGTGATCACAAAACATGATACTAAAGTACTCTCCCATCTTTTCAGATTTGAGCAACTTTTATCTTTCTGCCTAACTTGATTCTTCTCATCCATTCTGCCATACATTGAAACTTTTCTAATGTTTCAGAATTATACTTAAACTTGTAAGTATAACCATATTTACTAACTTTAGTAAATCATGACGAATGGTCTTAACGATCTTTTGTGGTGGACTTGATCAGTGCACAAGAATGTGTACTCAATCCCTTAGTCCTTCACTTGACTCAGATATACATGTGAACAAGGAATTAGTCTTAATTTTCCAAAAATGAAAATTTTCATTCATCATACTATACAACTTGCATGATTCTATGTTTCGGTCCAATAGAAACTTGGGTGATGAGAATCTTTCCTTATTTGGTAAATTAGACATTACCACAAATGAAAGAAACAAATCCATTTCCTATATTGCTATCAATGGAATCATATAAGCAACAATTCTTCACAAATGCCATTGTAAGGATACTTAGAATAAATAAAATCAAAAATTTATTTTAAAACTTTGCGGAAAAATATATCCTTACAGTACAAAAGCATATGAAAAACTTGTTGTTATCTATTCCTAAGCAATATATCATAACTCCTAAGCAACTGCTCAAAATTTTGATCACCGAACCATGCAATCGAAATCCATCTTCGCAATCAGAATCATCATATACTTCCTTTAAGTTTATTCAATTTTCTTTGATTCTTAAAACATCAACATGTGAACCAGTCACATCATGTAATAAGAATCTCAGAATAGAAACTTAACAGAGTTAGATAGTGGACTTCACCTAAAGTAGAGTCTAACTTCTTGACTCGATCAACCTTATGATCATTCAGGTAAATGGGCAGCTTCACAATCAATGCCCCTTCCTTTGGCAAGAGAAACATAGGGACTCTTTGGTAATGGTACATGGGACAATCTCATACATAGTCTTTCTCTTTACCATTTGGTCAACCGAGTTGACTATGGCCGATCCCTTTCCATTGGGAAGAGAAAGCTTTTCCGGATTTCCAATGTTACCATTTTCAATGTCCATGGAAGTTTGGGAATTTGATATTCTAATCAAATTTGCTTTACTAGTCCTCCAAATCATTGCTGATTTAGAAGCACCAAGCAAATTGATAAGAGCATTAAGGGTCATGTCATAGTCTGTTCCATAGTAGTCCCAAAGGAACTCACTATGTGACATAGAAAGTGATTGAACATCCAACTTTCTCAAGACTTTGACACCCAACTCTCCCGGCTTGTCAATATGTGACTTCGTCTCCAAGATGTGATCACACATAGACCTTGCTTGCCAATAGGGCTTGAGTGACATTGAACTATTCAATAACTTGTGGGTCAGGGAGAGTAATTAAATGATGTGGAGGAAGAGAAGTATGATTTCCATGAGCCAAACTCGGGAAATCATGTTCATGAGGAAAGCTTGTTCCATAAGATTTGGGAAGATCATTGTTGTCTAAACCATACATCACAGTGGGAGAAATTCAAGTTAGTTTATTTAAGTCCTTAATATAACACCCAATATGAAATATTATGGATAGGACCCAACACAATATTTTATAACTTGGAAGAGGGATGTCATAATCCAAGCTATAAAATATTTAAAGGTAGGCGAATAACGATTCACCAATTTCCACCATGAAAAACGAAATAATTTATTAGGTTTTAATTGGATTTGAAACTCCTAGATCTTTTGAGATTCATTGAACTTTTTAATGGCATGTTTCAATCTCGATTGTGCCCTCTCAAGTTTTATGACTGGGATGCTGAGGATCACAAAACAAGGTATGAATAACCATGAAAATATACTTGGTACCCTTAATATTTACCCCTCAATCGATGTGCAAGTTAACCACACGCGCTCTACCGATACTATGATAAACATTAAGTTACCCTTTGCCTACCTTGTTAAATCAAACTAGTGTGCCGGTTACCTACACGCGCTCCACTAACCAACTTAAGCAAAGTGCAAAGTGTAATTTCATGGGTTAGCACCACATTCACCTTTTCCTAAGTAACTAAGATTGGGTATTAATAAGAGTATAGTTACTTAGTATTTCTCATTAATACTTTTAATGAAGGGAGAATTATAGTCCTTGTCCTACCCGTTCGGCTAACGACCCTCCACCAGTCAAGGAAGTCGTGGGTGAGAGTGGACACCCATTAAACTGCCATTTTATAGGCAGTAACCTTATACCCCCTTATAGACCGGCTTCATGAATGAGACCTACTAATGGTAAGAAGAATTGCTCTTATATATATATATATATATATATATATATATATATATATTATTAACTTATAATATTATAAAGTATAAGGGTTGAATTTTAACTTTTAAAATTCTAAGGGCTTAATTTGGAATTAAAGTCTTCATGAAAGAAAACTTTTCAAATTCCAAAACTTGAGGGCAAGTTTTGAACAATTCAAAAACTTTTCAATTCCATAACTTATGTGTTTATAGTAGTTTTAATTCGAAAAACTCTTCAAGTTCCATAACTTGAGTACAAGTTATGGAAGACTTTAAACTATTAAAAGAATATGACTTTTCTTTATTCATAACCTATGGAAATATTTATGAGTTTTATGAATCTTAAATGTGACTTTTCATATAACTTGAGGACAAGTTACAAAAACACATTTTAGAACCAACTCTTAGATTATTTTGGATTGAAAACAACAATTTCACATAAATTTTCTATTAATCTAAGCAACTCATAAGAACAAGGTAATTCAATCAAATTTGTTCATGTAATTAGCCTAACCATTAAACTAATACAAAATATGAATATATTGACCATTATCTTTGAAATTAGATTAGAATGAACATTACCACATCAAAAACAGGTTTATAATTTGAAAAATAGCTTAGGGTAATGTTCCTAGTCCAATTCCAGCCAAAACAATCGAAGATATGTTGTCTGGGGGTCCAACTCGTCGAGTGCAAGAATGAGCTCGGCGAGTTGGATGAGTTTAGCCTGGGACTCGTCGAGCCCCTTCATGGACTCGGCGAGTCTGCTGTTCAGACAGCAACAAACTTCGATTTTTCAGCCAATTTTGCAAGTATAACAAGAAAACAAGCCTAGGCTATGATACCACTGTTGGGTTTTGAGCATTGTAACACTCCTAAGTGTACATGCAACCCTAAATACCTTGGATCTGTGTTTTCTCTATTATACATGCAAATATGAATATTCCAAGGTATTATCCTAACTAGCATTCAAAACATTGATTTATATGGAATAATATACGTTAGAAGACATAACTTATGATGTAGCTTGACTCCATGAAGCTCGAGATCCTAGTGCCCCAAGTGTGACACCTCAAATGGTTCACACAACATCATCAACACTTGGAATAACCATGAGAAGAGGATATGAGACTTGGAAATTGACTTGCCCTCCATATTATGCATTAGTGCCAATTTCTCCAACCAATGGGGTCTTTATATAGTGTTCACATTAGGGTTACACCATGTAACCCACGACTTTACCCATTCCTTATGCTCTATAGGGTTTAACCTCCATGGAGTATCCATGGGTCACTACACGGGTTAAACCCAACATAAGGAATCATGGATCATAAGCCCACTTATAAAAGAATGAGTGATTTACACAATCAATCCCCATATATTTAATTAGTCTCTTTTGATCACTAAATTAAGTCCAAATTAATTCTTGATCAATACTAATTAAATAACATGATTGCATATTAATATATTAGAACTTATAATATATTAATATGCCACAAATGTCCTCTTCTCGCAAATGGTCTATGCAAATGTTCCGATGCCATGCAACCCAATTGGACCATGCCGGGTCGGGTCAAGTCTTCCCATTATAGTTATGGACATAGACATTAATCCAAAAATCTCCCACTTGGATAAGTCTAAAACTATTATTGCAAGTATGACTTCATAACTGGACTAGCAATCGTTACTCTCAAAAGCTTATGTCAAACTCTAACGTTGTAACTGAACTCTGATCTCGTCAATGACTTGTCCATTAGATAAGGGATCATATATTCCTCCATTCTAGATATCATAAGAAATGAGACATGGATTATCAATCATTCTCTCAGTCCATTTGTTGTTTTCCTGATTTTCGATTCATGATGACTGACTGATTGAACATATCAAATTAATCTTGGCTTGGCCAAGCACTCACATGTGTCATCATTAAATCATCAAGGGGCCCACAGATATTGCTTTTATCTTGAAGGTAAAAGGAATGGATGAACTTCGACTCATATGGCTTGTTCTACTACTTGTTAAATCATACAAAAAGGTATGTTTTATAACATCGAGTTACCAATGCGTTTTCGTGCAATCAATGTATAACCAACTCATAGTAACAACTCGTATCTCTAGGTTTGAAGAATATAAGATATTATCGTCTCATATTCACTCGTGATAAAATCCATGAAGTGATTCAAATGAGCGTGGGTTGAATTCAATACTCAGAACTTATGAGCACTCATGAGTGTTGTAGCACCTCTTTGCTATGTCCAACATCTTAGACATCTACAAGCCAACTCATGACAGTCTTGATTCATATCTACTTCCAACATATGACCGACTATGGATGGTTTGAATAACTTAGTCATTCAGAAAGAACGGCCTAGTTATTCTGGAAGTCAAAACATGCAAAGTGAAACACAAGAATAATCGAACCCAATATGGTCTCAGAACTTATGAATATAAATAAAACACCTTTTATTTATCACCATATTGATTACACATTATTCATTGCATACTGTTTCAAACTATCAACTTTATACTTGAATTAAAACAATAGTTGTCCCATGCTCCAAGCATGCACACTATGTTTTCTAAACACTAGTCTTTGCCATACACCCAAGTTATGCATACTAAGCTTGTCTATGATCTTTACTTTGTGAAATAGATCGATTGAACATAATTCCAATGATTCTCATTTCACAGTCCCAAATCCTTACCACAAATGCAAGAATTCCAAATTCACGTCATTTACCTAAATATTGTTAGATTTTAAACTTATATGTATTGATCCTCTTGTAATGATTATGCACAAAGTCACAAAGACTTGTCAACAGACATTACAGAGCATTCCAATGGAGATCAACTCCCTGGAAACATCCTTCTTTCATTAAGTTTTTCTAATCTTACACAAATTGAATAACTTCCACCTATGGAAACATTTCCATATTCCCATTTTGACTATCACTTCTGAACAAGAGTTGTCTCCTTTCAGAATACGTCAATATGGTCCTCCCAAAATTAACACTATACTTCCAACTGTCCCTAAGCAACCAATCTTTGGTAAACCTTAGATTGTCCTCGACAATTGCTTAATCATTTTACTTATATCCAATTCTAGACTTTTCCCCTCTTAATGCCCTGAGCATTTGGAAAATTTAGAAATGATGAATATTATAGCATATGCAATCTATCCTATATCTGAAGCATATGGGACACGATTCATGATAATTGTTAGCATAACACTTATGCTCCCCCTAGCTTTGACATGTATTCAGAAATCAGCTGAACTTCTAGAAATCAATACTTTATTGAGTATCTTACCAAAGTTCAGATTTCTGATACAAGATGCTTTGATAAAACTTTATCAAAATCATACACCTTTCCTTAGATAGCTCGTATGTGTGTCTAAACAATTTTTAGAACTATGAAAAGGGATGACGTAATCATAGTCTTAGTTGTTTAGACCTTTTCCATTTCTCACAAGTCCATGTTAGTGTGTCGGTTAACCATACACGCTCCACTAACGACTTTAAGAATGCAAATATCACAACTGTTATGTACTTAAAATCTACTTAGTGAAAGTTGTAACACCGTAAATTTCAAAACAATTTTTCGCATTTTATAAAAACGTAATTCATTTAATATTCGTAAATACACCCATGTTTGAAATTCAATCCATGTCATACAAAAATCCCAAGATCTCATAACATAAAATCCCGTGTGTGTGTACTGATCAAGCCGGCGCCTTCCCACGGTCGTCACTAGTACCTGAAACAAATAACACCAAACACTGTAAGCACAAAGCTTAGTGAGTTCCCTAAAATACCACATATAACACATATTAGCCACTCGAGGCTATAACTTTGTGGGTCCGTGCACCCAAAATTTGTGAACCCTCAGGTTCTAACTCTGTAAACATGCACAACATAAATCACATAGAATAATGCAGTGCAACACATAACACATATATTGCATACAAACACTGTATCACATACTCTAGTTACCTACTCAAGGTAAAGTATAGTGAGAAGACTCACCTCGTGTATCTTGATAACTCGCAAATCCCTGAAATCACTCATGCTCGATCCCCCGAGCTATAATCTTCCTATAATACAATATATCTCTAATTAACACTTTTACAACTAAGGTTGACTAACCCTATCAAGTCAACACTGGTCAACTCTGGTCAACGGTCAACTTTGACCGGACTCGGCGAGTGCACCAAAGCGACTCGGCGAGTCTATACGCGTTCACTGACTCCCTCGGATCCTCTCTTGGCACGTCGAGTACTTCCCTAACTCGACGAGTTCCACCTGGTATGAATCGCAGGGCAACCACGACTCAACTCGCTGAGTCTCAAGAACAACTCAGCGAGTTCCGGCTTGACTCAGCCCCATATTGACTCTCCCTAACTCACTGGGTTATCCCCCAACCCGGCGAGTCTACTCGCTGAACACTTTATGTGAAACCCTAACCCTACTCGCCGAGTCTCAAGAACAACTCGGCGAGTTCATGCCATGCACAAACTCTATTGACCTTCTGAGGTCAGATCTGCTTTCCCAAACCATAGATCTGGCCTTCCCAAGCATGAATGTCACGTAAAGTTCGAAACTTGATGCTTGTATAACCCCCACAAGGCATCAAAAGGAGATTTGGTCCCAAAAATAACCACCTAGGTCCAATGACTCCATAATAACCCAAAAAGCTCCAATGGTTAAGGTCTCTGGACCTCTTTGAGTCCAGATCCAAGGCACAAACTCAAAGAGGGACCATTTGCTTCACATAATCACTCTCTAAAGGGGTTATAAAACCCTAACTCTAAAGATCAACCCTAAAACTGAAGGAGATTCGAACCATTACCTCAAAATGAAGCCTCTTGACTCTGGATCTGCTGGAATCTCACCTCCTCCTTGCTCTTGCCACCTTCCTCATGCTAAAAAAAGAATACAAAGGCCCAAAAGTGACTTCCTCTCTCCCAAAACGAATTAGCTCTCTTAGGGTTCTCTCAAGGGACTGGTAGCCGCAATGGGAAGCTATAAGTGCCCTTAAATACGCTCCAAACCCGGAGAATTAGGGTTTCATTAAACAGCGTGGACTCGCCGAGTGCACTCCTTGGACTCGCCGAGTCCAGATGCGAACCCGCGTCCAAAATCGTGATCCTACTCGGCGAGTTTGAGCTCCAACTCGCCGAGTCTCCTCACAAAATACAAAAAATATAAGAATGAATAATACCTGGGAATCCGGGATGTTACAAAAGTGTTGCCTCACCATCATTTTCATAAATCGAATAGAAACCTTATGAAACATAGATTTTATGGTGTATGTGTGCTTATCCATGTGAATTTGTCAAAACCATAATCACAAGACAAGGTTAGTGAAAAATTTAAACTCATATGGATTGAACTTGTGCAATCATAACTTCTTGCCACCTAGCAGCACAAGGGCCTACCATTGCTTCCAAGTTGTTTTGCAACCAATTGAGAACTGTCAGAACTCATATGCAAAGCCAACTTTAACTGGAATGGGCACATAAATAGAAATATGTCAACATGATAGGTTATAAACCTCACTTCGTTTTCTAGTGTCAAACTACTGGTTTTTATTCTTTTTTAGATCTTGAAATTCTTTCAGGATCTTTAAGACTCCCACTTTCCTGTTGACATATAAGACTATGTTGTCAAATATTCAAGAGATAATGCAAATTCTTTATCAAGACAAACACTACACACAATTGGCCTCTTAGTTGGTCTTTGTTTTATCCAAAACAACACAACTTACCAACTTCAAATGTATAAGAGTAGAAAACATTTTACTCTTACATTTGACAAGTGTTATAAACCTTCATTCAGATGTGTCACGCAAGTTACAATCTTGGAGTATGACTCTAAGGCTTGTTTTGGAACGAAGTATGACTCATCTTCTTGATTTAACCATTTCAACAATTCATGACTCCTCTTCCTAGCCATAAGAATGCACTAAGATGTCCTTAGAAGACCAATTTTGATATGGATCTTTAATCATTAAGATGATCACAAAACATGATACTAAAGTACTCTCCCATCTTTTTAGATTTGAGAAACTTTTATCTTTCTGCCTAACTTTATTCTTCTCATCCGTTCTTCCATACATTGAAACTCAAGTTACACACTTAAACTTGTAAGTATAACCATATTTACTAACTTTAGTAAATCATTACGAATGGTCTTAACGATCTTTTGTGGTGGACTTGGTCAATACACAAAAATGTGTACTCGATCCCTTAGTCCATCACTTGACTCACATATACATGTGAACAAAGAATTAGTCTTAATTTTCTAAAGATGAAAATTCTCATTCATCATACTATACAACTTGCATGATTCTAAGTTTCGGTCCAATAGAAACTAGGGTGATGAGAACCTTTCCTTATTTGGTAAATTAGACATTACCACAAATGAAAGAAATAAATAAAATCAAAATTTTATTTTAAAACTTTGCAGAAAAAAATATCCTTATAGTGCAAAAGCATATGAAAAACTTGTTATTATCTATTCCTAAGCAATATATCATAACACCTAAGCAACTTCTCAAAATTCTGATAACCGAACCATGCGATCAAAATCCATCTTCGCGATCAGAATCAACATATACTTCCTTTAAGTTTCTTCAATTTTATTTGATTCCTAAAACATCAACATGTGACCCAGTTACATCATGTAATAAGAATCTCAGAATAGAAACTTAACAGAGTTAGATTGTGGACTTTACATGAAGTAGAGTCAAACTTCTTGATGTAACATCCGGGAATTTGGATATATCTATTTAACCCTTCTTCTTCTTCAAGTTATCAAGATTAGCCCTTAAATGAAAGTTATGGTGAATGAGTACGCTGGGCATACTGAAGAGTGCACTGCGCGTACTCACGCGCTTAAGTTGGACGCACATTACTCACGATACGTTGGGCGTACCTTGAACTACACTGGGCGTAGTGGGCCCAGACTCAAACCCTAAATGAGACTTGTGCACTATATAAGGAATGATATGGCCTTATCCTTAGCCACCATTTCACATAGAGAAATCCTCAGAGAGCATCATCATCGTTCTAAAGTTGTGTGTGAGTATTTTGAGCTAGAAAGAGCCTTTGTGTGATGGTGAAGAAGAAGAGGGGGTCTTTGTGGAGGTTAGAAGTTGGAGTACAAGGTTGGATCTGAGTTCTTCAGAGGGTGTAGCTTCTTCCAAAGGTAAAAAGCTCAGAGCTTTCCTTATCATGTTTGTGTTGTGCTTGATGGACCAACTTTTAGGGTTTTTGGTCCCAAGATAGAGGCTTTTTGAGAAAATGGATTCCATAAGTTAGAATCAGCCTTATTTAAGTGGATTATGAGTTGTAAGTTCGTAAAATTCCAGTCTTGGTCGTTAATATTAAGTCAAGCTTGAGTTAAGGATTTAATGAGGAAAGATATTAAGAGTTTGGAGAGGTTGGTGGTCTTTATAGCCACGCAAAGGCTTAAAGGTTACGACTTTATGGCTTAAAAGGCAGTAGAGAGCCTAGATTCGTGATATGAGTCCATGTCATAACCTATTCAGACCAAAAATACCGAAAGGATGAGTCTGGGACTTACGTTGGGCGTAAGTATCAGAACGCACAACGTAGTGGGTTGAGGTCCCCGATCACTTCCATGCGCGATTGGTTACGCTTTGCGTACCAAGGGGGTACGCCCCACATAACTCCTTCTGGGGGGTTTTTGGGCTAAGCATTGTGTTGGGCCTTGAGTGTTGGGCCTGGAGTTTGGAACTCATGCATTAGAGTCTTGGACTAGAGAAGTGTATATATGTGCTTAGGGCCCTTGGGTTGGGCTTGGCTTTTTGTTTGGGAATTGAACCATGTGAGGGCCCATTTATTATTGGGCCTTGGTGGGCCCAATGGGTTTAGTTCATTGATGGGATGGTAGGTGGTCTATCTTTAGACCTAATAAGTAATGGGTTGGACCTAGTTCCTAATTGAGATAATTGTGAGTTTGGCACAGAGTTAGAGGTCGGTGCGTATCAACAGTGTATATAGGAGTTGTTCATCATCCGAAGTGAGTCTTCTCATTATATTGTACTTGGAAGGGTACCTATGTGTGACCGGAAGGACTTATATGCTCTGTGATGTATGTGCTATATGGTGCAGTGTGATATGTATGTGTTATGTACGTTATGTATGATAAGGACCAGAAGGTCAAGATGACATGGACCGAAAGGTCAGGAGGTTACGAATCGGAAGGTCGATAAGGGTAGGACCGGAAGGTCTACCGGGATTCGGGACAGAAGTCCCCTAAGACACTTGGAACGGAAGGTCCCACAGAGTTATGGTATGGAAAGGCGAATGTGTTGTATGTGGTTTTTTGGGGAACACACTAAGCTTCGTGCTTACGGTGTTATGTGTTATGTGTTTCAGGTTTTCAGGTTAGCAGGACGGCCCCGACTTGATTGCACACACCAGAGGAAGAGTTATGTTTTGAGGATCCTGGATTATTAATTATTCAAATATGGAGTTATGTTTTGAAAATTGAACAAATAGATTGTTTTACAAAGTGTTATAAAAGTATGCACTTTAAAAGTGAAAAATTTGTTTTAAATTTTCACGTCGTTACAAGTTGGTATCAGAGCCTTAGTTTGAGGGATTCGGATGCACCTTCGGTTATATCTGGACTCAAACTAAGGAATGGAGGAAAATTTTCAAAATAAATGATTTTTCTAAAATGAGCAAGAGTTTCTAAGAGAAAACGAGAAAGAGCAGAGTGTACAATCAGCCAGAGCCTAAACGGTGATTTCCCAAAATACCCTTACCTTATGTTTTATGAGATATTATGCATGCTAGAGATAGGCTAGGTATTTCATATATTAGGACTAGAGTGACCTGATTTGTGATGCCTTAGCCTAAGAGTTGATGTTATCTGTGATGCGCTTTCGAGTATGTGCTGAGTAACAGTATCCAGCGGGAATCCTTGTAGAGAGGGATTTGAGTAGAGGAGTAATCTAGGAAAGATACCTAGATGAGCATTGGTGGAGCCTACTGAGAGAGTAACGAGATACCCTTGGGAGTAGAGTTGCAGAGTTCGGTGATATATTTTGGGTATGAGTAGAGCTAGTGGAGTTATCACCTAGAGCGGGTTATATGTGTTTATCCGACGCCCGAATGCTGCTTGCTTCGTGCTTTGTGGAAATCCCGAGGATGGGAGTTAGCTACCAAGTGAATGTGACGATATTCAGGAGGTAGATGACTGGCATCATAAGGAGTTTCTCAGCAGCTGATGGCGGAGAAGCGTGAGAACCTAGGAAGAGCCTAGGAAGTGACCTTGTCAGATAAGTACACTGACAAAGTAGAGCATTTTGTTGGGGAGCAAGCACACGTATTGAGATTGGTGATGAGAAGGTTGAGCAGCTACTTAGGCAATCTGGGGTGGTCCGTTTAGAGAGTATGGGTAGATGTGGCAGGTAGTATGGGCCCGTACTATTGAAAGCAGAGGACCCATACTCGATGCAGGGAGTATTCCAGAGGTTCTAAGTAGCAGATCGAGAGGTGACGTCATGGTTCGAGTACCATGATTGGAAGTAGATCGAGAGGTGATGTCATGGTTCGAGTACCATGATTGGTGGCAGATTGAGAGGAGATATCATGGTTTGAGTACCATGATATGTGGCGATTAGTGCTTCTGGTTTTACCAGTTTTTCTGTAGTGATTATCTATATCAAGGTCGGATGTGAAAGAGTATGGGTCCAGAAGGCCAAGATGAACGAGTTTTAGTGGAGCATCCCTTGATAGGGAAATCGAGTTAGCTCCGAGGGATTTTTGGTGATATGCCAACAGAGTCTCAAGACTCAGAGTTGAGTAGGGATGGTGCGTTTTGGAAGAATGCGGTCTGATCAGGGAAACCGACCGATAGTAGAGATGTTATCTTTGTGACTTGAGTGGTGCTATTTCCGTTTCCTGAGGGAGATGTAAGAGCTATTGAGATTCGGTTTCTGAGTTGGGGGTGAGCCCTGTGGGATCGCACTGATGGTGATCTTCAATCAGAGTATCCGACAGTAGGTCTGTCGCGAGGGAATGATATAGCTTGAGCAGGTTGTCAGTGGGGACTGAGATGGTCAAGGACCAGGATACACCCTACTTGAGCATAATAAGGAATGTGTTAGCTGCAGCGTTGGATGATCAAGAGGAGTATATCAGGGCGGCGACTCTTATTTTCTTTGATGGGTATAGAGAGTGGAAATGTGGTTTCTGCTCTTATGATAAGGGACGCGTCGGAGGGTTGGGCGAGAAGTTGAGGATGTGGAGCATGATAGTTCATTATTTCCAGATTAGGAGTCAGGGTTAATATTGGACATTTGGGAGGTCCGGTGATGGTATGATGTGAGATTCTGAATGACTAGAGGCAGTCATGATGGTCAGTTCTGAGGATTTCCTATGAGATTCGGGTATTTGGAGTTGTTTAATCTTTGTCAGGGAGATCATCGAGCGTTGCATTGCACCTTGCGGGTTTGGGTGCGATGTTACTGGTGGAGACAGTCTATGGGATAAAGTGTTGGTGCACCAATTGGTTACGGTTCAAAACCTAAGTGGAGGAGGACCGGGTATTTTGTTAAGAGGATCAGAGATTCGTTTGAGAATGGTTAGAGATCTGGATATAGAGACATGCGGTGTGGATTCATGAGTCCAGGGTTATTGGTGATCGAGGCAAGGTGCAGAGCAAGATATTGTAGGTGGTATATGGTTGAAAAAGGATGAGTGTTTCCACAACAAGTGACCATTGGTCAGAGACCTTGTGGTGGATAGGAATTCTTTGAGGTTACAATGATGAAATCAAGGTGGTTGGATCGTAGGGTAGTTCGTTGGTTGAGGAATGTTGGTTCAATGTTTGGGCTGTTATGCAGTTTGGGAAGGGTAGGAGTTGATTAGTCAACAAATTTCAAAGTCATTAGGAGTATTCTGGCATGGGTATGAGAAAAATGGGAAGGAGTTTCGGATCACCATCAACATGTTCTAGGTTGTTGACGATCCCTCCATATTTCAAAGTAAGAATTTGAAATATTCTGAATTTCGGGTTGTATATTAGGAAGATCAGTGGCTGAGGCGAGACATTGTGAGCTTCTAGGGTAGTGTATCGAGGCATCCGAACTTAATGTCTTGGATTTAGGATAATTTTAGGGTCGTGAGTTGAGACGGCAAGTGCATTCTTTATGGCAAAGAATTGCAGCAAGGAAAGGTGTTTTGTTATGACAATTTTCATCAAGTATAGTGGTGCATAATTTGGGTAGGTGCATGCACCTATCTATGGATGGTCCGCAGAGCACGAGTTAATGATCGCAGTGTGCCGTCGATCCGAGGATGAGTTTGTGGAGTGGTAAGAACTAGTGGGGTGAGACTGTAGAGAGCTGCAGTTAAATGAGTTAGTGCAAAAGGGTATGTTGATGCTACGAGGAGCTGTAGTATCCACCAGATAATGAGAAGGGTGTCGATGCTGCGGAAAGTTGTGTTATTCGCCAAACGGAAAGGGTATTGTGCTACTATGGGGAGTTGTAGTACCCATCAGTCAGTGGAAGGTTGTTGTGATGCTACGGGGAGCCGTAGTGCTCACTAGTCAGAGAAAGGGTGTTGTGATGCTACGAGGAGCCGTAGTACTCATTAGTTAGAGAGAGGATATTGTGATACTATGGGGAGCCGTAGTACTCATTAGTCAGTAGGAGGTTGTTGTAATGCTATGGGAAGCCGTAGTATGAACTAGTTAGCGAGAGATTATTATGTTGAAGCACTCTTGTTGAGAGCATGACACAGAAGGGTTTTAGGCTTGAATAGCCCTAAATTATGAGTTTTTTGGAGCCTGGTGGTCAGACCAGGGGCGAGACCGGGGTCTCCTCAATAATTGGGAATCATTATATTCTGAGTAAAGTGTGGACATCACAATCCGAAGGAATTGGATAAGTGAAGTACGCATGGGTTGCGGGTCGCGAGTCATGAGTTGAATGGGTCATCGGGACGAGTGGTTGCAACTACGGGTCGGACCAAACTCCCGAGTTGAGTTGAGTCATGGTGGTGTGGGATAGATGAGATGAGATTCTAGAATCGGAGGTGGGTTCCATGTGAGGGGTATTGTTTGTCATCTGATGTCTTAGACTTGAGTAGCTCAGGGCCTTGGTTCGGGAGGCGCAATAGGATGCACTGAACTATTGGGCAGTAATCAACAAAGTTCAGGCGTAATTCGATCTTCAGTAGAGTTGTAGTGTTTGCTTGAGGGAAAGCGAACAGCGTGACTTGTGTATCACCAAGAGTTGAGACAATTATTATAAGATGGGAAATCGGTGATAACCTATGGATATGGAATGGCTGAACTTGAGGTTCATCTATTCGGTTTATAGAGGTCAGAGGATATTTTCAAGCAAGCATGATCACTTTATGGTGCTCGAGATTAGAGTTTGGGGTTCATTCTCTCTGATGAATCCAGACGATGGTTCTTGCAGTAATCCGTGGAGAAAGCAGGAGATTATGACCTTTCTATTCCTTTTGAGGTTGCGATCGGGATCGATCAAGGAATCAGGGTTGGTAGAGTGTTATTAGATTCTGTTAGTCGGTGTATGATTAACTAGGTGATGTTTCTATTGGATAAGGTGTCTAAGTCCATAACTTATTTGGTACATACTTGACCCGACCCGGCATGGTCCATTTGGGTTGCATTTCATCCAAACGATTTATGGATAATTTTATGAGAATTGTATACTTACGATTTATTAATATATTATAAGTTATAATATATTAATATGAAGTCATGTTATTAAATTAGTTTTAGTCTTAAATTAATTATGAATTAATTTAGAGATTAAAAAGAAGACTGATTAAATTATGGGCTATTATATTTTATATAGTGTGGGCTAATACTCATTTGTTAATGGGCTAAGCTAATATGGAAGTCCATGGATGATCCATGGAGCTTTTAACCCATGGATCCTTGGAAAGGAAAAGACATGGGTTATTAGGGTTTCACCCTAGCCATGCACACTATATAAAGAAGCATATGATGCAAGAAATATGGCTTAAGTGTAGACTCTAGTTGTGTGAGACTTAGTGGTGGCCGATTCCACAGGAAAGTATACTACTCTCTCAAAGTTTTCCATACGTTTGTGGTGATTTGTGATTCCATTTGAGGCATTCACATTATTGGTGCTTGGCTCTCAAACTCCAAACAATCAACCATCATCAAAAGGTATGTATTTCTAGTAGTAGTTTTATGATTCATAATCCTTATGCTATGCTAGTTAGGAAGAAACCTTGGAAGTTATTATTTGCATGTATTTTAGAAGAAAACATAGATCCAAGGTTTATTAGGGTTGCATGCACACTTAGGAAGTGTTAGATTGCTCAAAACCCAATAGTGGTATCAGAGCCTAGGCTTGTTTTCTTGAATACTTGATGCAAATTGCTGAAAATCGAAGTTTATGTGCTGTCTGCACAGCAGACTCGCCGAGTCCAAGACAAAATTCATCCAACTCGGCGACTTGGTTCATGCACTCGACGAGTTGGACCCCCAGACAGCATATCTTCGAGTTTTGGTGCTGGAATTGGTGTAGAATCATTACCTTAAACTGTTTTCGACTCAAAAAACCTGTTTTTGATGTGGTAATGATGATGGTGGACCAATTTCAAAGTTATAATCAAAATTTCAAGTTTATATGTGTTCATATGATTCTTGAAATTGTTGATGTGGATGTTCATGTTCATATGAGTTTTGTTAGATCATAGGAATTATTTGCAAATTGTTTGTTAGTTAATTCTTGATCTTAATGTGTTTTAATGGAATTCATAATTGATCCTCAAGTTATGGAATTCCAAAAGTTTTTTTCTTTTAAATGTTTTTTAAGAAGTCATAAGTTACACTTTTGAAGAGTTTTTCTAATAAATGCTTTTATGAACTTCATAACTTGTCCTCAAGTTATGGATTTCCAAGAGACTCTTCATTAAAAGTATTAAACACTTAATTAAAACTCATAAGTTATGAATATCCAAAAGTTTATGAATTTTTCAAAACTTGCCCTCAAGTTTTGGAATTTGTAAAGTCTCACACAAGCTTTAATTCCATACCCTAGAAGTTTTAAAAGTTAAAATTCTACCCTTATACTATTATAAGATTTATGGTTAATTATTATATATATGTATAAGAACAAGCCGTTTTACCGTTAGTAGGCCTCATTCACGAAGCCGGTCTATAAGGTGGGTATAAGGTTGTTGCCTATAAAATGGCAACTTAATGGGTGTCCACTCTCACCCACCGCTTGCTTGACTGGTGGAGGGTCGTTAGCCGAACGGGTAGGACAATGACTTTAAATTCTCATTAAAAGTATAATGATTATTATAAAGTAACTAAATATTTTTTTTATTTAATTCCCAATCTTAGTTACTTTAGGAAAAATGTGAATTTGGTGCTAGCCCATGGAATTCACACTTTGTACCTTACCAAGTCGTTGGTGGAGCGTGTGTGGTTAACCGGCACACTAACTTGGACTAGTAAAGACCACGAAGGGTGACTTAATGTTTGTCATAGATCAATGGAGCGTGTGTGGTTAACCGGCACATTGATTAGGTGATAATATTAAGGGTATCAAGTGAATTGGTATGGTTATTCACACCTTGTTTTGTGATCCTCGACATCCCGGTCATAAAATTTGAGAGGGCACACTCGAGATTGAAACATGCCATTGAAAAGTTCAATGAATCTCAAAAGATCTAGGAATTTCAAATCCAATTAAAACCTAATAAATTATTTCATTTTTCATGGTGGAAATTGGTGAATCGTCATTCGCCTACCTTCAAATATTTTATAGCTTGGATTACGGCATCCCTCTTCCAAGTTATAAAATATTGTGTTGGGTCCTAGCCTTAATATTTCATATTGGGTGTTATATTAAGGACTTTGAATCAACTAACTTGATTTTCTCCCATTATAGATGTCTGGTTCAGACAACTATGATCTTCCCAAATCTCTTGAAGATGGTGTCCCTCAACATCATGCTTCACTTCCTCCACCTCCTCCAATTATTCTCCCTCACCCACAAGTTCTTGAAAAGTTTAAAGTCACTCAATCCCTATTGGCAAGCATAGTCTATGTGTGCTCACATCTTGGAGATAAAGTCACATATTGACAAGCCGGGAGAGTTGGGTGTCAAAGTCTCGTGAAAGTTGGATGTTCAATCACTTTCTTAGTAACATAGTGAGTCTCTTTGGGACTACTATGAGACAGACTATGACATGACCCTTAATGATGTTATCTATTTGCTTGGTGTTGTGGAATCAGCAATGATTTGGAACACCAGTAAAGCAAATTTTATTAGAAGATCAACTTCCCAAACCTTAAATGGACATTGGCAATGGTAGCATTGGATATCTAGAAAAGCATTTCTCTTCCCAATGGAAAGGGATCAGCCATAGTCAACTCGGTTGACCAAATGGTAAAGAGAAAGGCTAAGTCTGAGATAGTCTCATGTGCCATTACCAAAGGGTCTATATGTTTTATTGCCAAAGGGAGGGACACTGATTGCGAAGCTGCCATATTTACCTGAAAGATCATAAGATTGATCAAGTCAAAAAGTTTGACTCTACTTCAGTTAAAGTCCACTGACTAACTCTATTAAGTTCCTATTTGGAGATTCTTATTACATAATGTAAATGGGTCACATATTGATGTTTTTAAGAATCAAAAGAAAAGATAGGAAGCTTAAAGTAAGTATATGTTGATTCTGATTGCGAAGGTGGGTTTCGATCGCATGGTTCGGTAATCAGAATTTTGAGCTGTTGCTTAAGAGTTATAATATATTGCTTATGAATAGATAACAACAAGGTTTTCATGTGGATTGTAAGGATAAATTATTCCGCAAAGTTTTAAAATAAAAGAAAAAAAGGGTTTTAATTTTATTTATTTTAAAAATATCCTTACAATGGCATCTGTGGAAAATTGTTGCTTATATGTTTCCAGTAATAGCAATATTGGAAAGTGGATTTGATTCTTTCATTTGTGGTAGTGTCTGAATTTACCAAATGAAGAAAGTTTTTCATCACCCAAGTTTCAATTGGACAGAAACTTGGAATCATACAAGTTGTATTGTATGATGAATGAGAATTTTCATCTTTGAAAATTAAGACTAATTCTTCGATCACATGTATATGTGAGTCAATTGAAGGGCTAAGGAATTAGGTACACTGGGTATGCGCTGGTCAAGGTCCACCACAAAGATTGATTTGTCATGATTTACTAAAGATTAGTAAATATGATTATACTTATGAGGTTAAGTATAATTCTATAACATTGGAAATGTTACAATGTATGACAAAACAAATGAGAAGAATCAAATTAGGAAGAAAGATAAAAGTTTCTCAAATCTGAAAGGATGGGAGAGTACTTTAGTATAATATTTCATGATCATCTTAATGATTATGAAACCATATCACAAATTCATACTCTAAGGACGTCTTAGTGCATTGTTATGGCTAAGAAGAGAGGTCATGAATTGTTGGATTGGTTAAAATCAAGAAGATGAGTCATACTTCGTTCCAAAACAATTCTTAGAGTCGTACTCCAAGATTGTAACATTGAGTGACATAAAGTAAGGTTTAAAACACTTATCAAATGTAGTGTAAAATGTTTCTACCCTTATACATTTGAGATTGGTAAGTTGTGATGTCTTGGATGAGACAAAGACCAACTAAGACCAATTGTGTGAAGTGTTAGTCTTGATAAGAATCCGCACTATCCCTTGAATATTTGTTTTGTCAAGGAATGGTTCTTGACTGGGGAAACTTATATGTCAAGGGGATAGTGGGAGCCTTAAAGATCCTGAAAGAGTTTCATGATTTAATCAAGAGTGAAACCTGTAATTTATCACTAGCACACGACTTAAGGTTTGCAACCTATTGTGTTGACATAATTCTTATTTCTGTACTTACTTCAAATAAGTTGAATTTGCATGTGAGTTATCAGAGTTCAACTTGGAAGCATTGGTGGGCCTTGTGCTACCAAGGTGACAAGAAACTAAGATTAAACAAGTTTAATCCATGTAAGGTTGAATTTGTCACTAACCTTGTCTTGTGATTATCGTTTTGACAAATTCACATGGATAGGAACTCATACACTATAAAATCTAAGTGTCATAAGGTTTCTCTCCGATTCATGAAAATGATGGTGAGGAAACGCTTTCACTAAGTAGATTTTAAGTAGATATCAATTGTGTTATTTGCATTTTCAAAAGTCGTTAGTGGAGCGTGTGTGGTTAACCGGCACACTAACATGGACTTATGAGAAATGGCAAAGGTCTAAGAAATTGAGACTATGATTACGGCATCCCTTTTCATAGTTCTTGAAATTGCTTAGACACACAGGTGAGCTATCTACGGAAAGATGTATGAATCTAAATTTTAGAAGTCCAGCCGATTTCTGAATACATGTCAAAGCTAGTGGGAGCATAAGTGTTATGCTAATAATCATCATGTTAGTGGTAGCATGATAATTATGATTAGTATTGAAAGCTAGCAATGTTAATTATAGAAAACAATGCTTCAATTCGTGAAGCTACAAGGGTTGAAAAGTTGTTTTGCTATAATTAAGGGAGAGGAAATTATACTTCATTTCAGTTCTAAAGCTTAGATTGAGATTTTAATCATCTTTAGTCAAGAATATATATGAATTTTGTGTTGGAATGGTTCAACTTGAAGAAATTCTATATATATTGCGTTTTCAAAATTCGATTATGATTACGGCATCCCTCTTCATAGTTAAATTTTGAAAACATGGCAAATAAAAAATATTGTAGCAAAAGACTGGTCTAGTATCATGTCTTTATGTCAAACATCATGAATCGTGTCCCATATGCTTCGGATATAGGATCGATTGCATGTGCTATAATATTCATCTTTTCTAAATTTTCCAAATGTTTAAGGCATTGAGAAGGGAAAAGTCTAGAACTGGATATGACTAAAGTGATTAAGCAATTGTCGAGGACAAATATGAGGTTCGCCAAAGATTGGTTGCTCAGGGAAAGTTGGAAGGATGATGTAAGTTGTCGGAAAGGACCGTATTGACATGTTCTGAAAAGAAGTAACTCTTGTTCGGAAGTGATAGTCAAAATGGGACTATGGAAACGTCTCCATAGGTGGAAGTTATTCAATCCATGTAAGATTAGAAAACCTTAATGCAAGAAGGATGTTCAAAGCAATGTACTTTGAATATGAGACTTTCGTTTCCATAGAGTTGATCTCCTTTGGAATCCTCTGTAATGACTGATGACAAGGTTTTGGTGACCTTGCGCATAATCATTATGAGAGGATTAATGCATATAAGTTTAAAGTCTAACAGATTTTTGGTAAATGGTAGAAATTAGAAATTCTTACGTTTACAATAAGGATTTGGGATTGTGAAATGAGCAACATTGGAATCATGGTCAATTGATCTACTTCACAAAGTAAAGATCATAGACAAACAATATGTGCATACTTGGAGTATGGCATAACTATTGTTTAGAAAACACAGTGTACATGCCTGGAGCATGGGACGACTATTGTTTTTATTCAAGTCTTAAGTTGATTGTTTGAAACATTATACAATGAATAATGTGTAATCAATATGGTGATAAATAAAAGGTGGTTCTATTTATATTCAAAAGGGTTCTGAGACCATATTGGATTTGATTATTATTGTGTTTCACTTTGCATGTTTTGACTTCCAAAATAGCTAGGTTATTCTTTCCGAATGACTAAGTTATTTAAACACTCCACAGTCGTTCATATGTTGGAAGTAGGTATGAATCAAGACTGTCATGAATCGAGTTTGTACATGGCTAAATGGGTTTTGTCATAGTAATGGTTGCTACAACATTCATGAGTGCTCATAAGTTATGAGTATTGGAATAAACCCACGCTCATTTGTATCACTTCATGGAATTTATCTCGAGTGATCGTGAGATGGTAATATCATATAAATCTTCAAACCTAGAGATATGAGTTGTTACCTATGAGTTGGTTGTGCATTGATTGCACGTAAACGCATCAGTAACTTGATGTTATAAAACGTGCCTTTGTGTACAATTCAACAAGTAGTAGAACAAGCATGTGAGTCGAAGTTTATATGTTCTTTCTAGAAATAGAAGCGATATCTGGGCCCCTCGATGATTTTGTTGTGACCTATGTACCGGTCGGTCAGAACTAAATTGATGTGTTCGATTAAGTTCTTTGTCAAACAAATCGAAAATCGGGAAACAAACTGCTGGACAATAAGTACAACGTTGTTCCATGTATTTGTCCGGCTAATATCATGAGAACAGAGGATTATATGATCAATTATCTAAAATGGCGCTTCATAGTTCAACAGAGTTTTCGAGAGCTACGATTGTTGGTTGGTTCCTGAAGTAACATACGCAAATATATTTATTAGACTTATCCAAATGGGAGTCTGTTGGATAAGGTGTCTAAGTCCATAACTTATTTGGTACATACTTGACCCGACCCGGCATGGTCCATTTGGGTTGCATTTCATCCAAACGATTTATGGATAATTTTATGAGAATTGTATACTTACGATTTATTAATATATTATAAGTTATAATATATTAATATGAAGTCATGTTATTAAATTAGTTTTAGTCTTAAATTAATTATGAATTAATTTAGAGATTAAAAAGAAGACTGATTAAATTATGGGCTATTATATTTTATATAGTGTGGGCTAATACTCATTTGTTAATGGGCTAAGCTAATACGGAAGTCCATGGATGATCCATGGAGCTTTTAACCCATGGATCCTTGGAAAGGAAAAGACATGGGTTATTAGGGTTTCACCCTAGCCATGCACACTATATAAAGAAGCATATGATGCAAGAAATATGGCTTAAGTGTAGACTCTAGTTGTGTGAGACTTAGTGGTGGCCGATTCCACAGGAAAGTATACTACTCTCTCAAAGTTTTCCATACGTTTGTGGTGATTTGTGATTCCATTTGAGGCATTCACACTATTGGTGCTTGGCTCTCAAACTCCAAACAATCAACCATCATCAAAAGGTATGTATTTCTACTAGTAGTTTTATGATTCATAATCCTTATGCTATGCTAGTTAGGAAGAAACCTTGGAAGTTATTATTTGCATATATTTTAGAAGAAAAATAGATCCAAGGTTTATTAGGGTTGCATGCACACTTAGGAAGTGTTAGATTGCTCAAAACCCAACAGTTTCGACGGTGGTCTGGCAAGGAGGTAGACCACAAGAGTTTTCAAGTTCTGAAGATTCAGATTGAGTACCGTAATGGCAGTTGGGTCTGCCCCTTTCGGGTCAGGAGTCCTTGGTGGGATCAAGTATCTTTGGAAGTGATAGTCGCTGGTTTAAGGACCTTTGGTGGTGCTTCTCGGTTAGTTGGGTTCGATCTTTGTTGTAAGGAGCTATTACAAGGATGAAGTCTAATTCAAGTGGGGGAGAATTGTAACATCCATGAATTTGGATATATCTATTTAACCCTTCTTCTTCTTCAAGTTGTCAAGATTTGCCCTTAAATGAAAGTTATTACGAATGAGTACGCTAGGCATACTGAAGAGTACGTTGCGCTTACTCATGTGCTTATGTTGGCGCAGAATACTCACGGTACGCTGGGCATACCTTGAACTACGCTGGGCGTAGTGGGCCCATACTCAAACCCTAAATGAGACTTGTGCACTATATAAGGAATGCTATGGCCTTATCCTTAGCCACCATTTCACAGTGAGAAACCCTAAGAGAGCATCATCATCTTTCTAAAGTTGTGTGTGAGTGTTTTGAGCTAGAAAGAGCCTTTGTGTGATGGTGAAGAAGAAGAGGAGGTCTTTGTGGAGGCTAGAAGTTGGATTACAAGGTTGGATCTGAGTTCTTCAAAGGCTGGAGCTTCTTTTAGAGGTAAAAAGCTCAGATCTTTCCTTATCATGTTTATGTTGTGCTTGATGGACCAACTTTTAGGGTTTTTAGTCTCAAGATGGAGGCTTTTTGAGCAAATGGCCTCCATAAGTTAGAATCTACCTTATTTCAGTGTATTATGAGTTGTAAGTTCTTCAAAATCCAGTCTTGGTTGTTAATATTAAGTCAAGCTTGAGTTAAGAACTTAATGAGGAAAGAGATTAAGAGTTTGGAGAGGTTGGTGGTCTTTATAGCCATGCAAAGGCTTAAAGGTTCTGAGTTTATGGATTAAGAGGCAGTAGAGAGCCTAGATCTGTGACATGAGCCCATGTCTTAACTTATTCAGACCAAAAATACCGAAAGGATGAGTCTGTGACTTACGTTGGGCGTAAGTCTCAGAACGCGCAACGTAGTGGGTTGAGGTCCCCGATCAATTCCATGCGCGATTGGGTACGCTGAGCGTACCAAGGGGGTACGCCCCGCGTAACTCCTTCTAGGGATTTTTGTGTTAAGCATTGTGTTGGGCCTGGAGTTTGGACCTCATGCACTAGAGTCTTGGATTAGAGAAGTGTATATATGTGCTTAGGGACCTTGGGTTGGGCATGCCTTTTTGTTTGGGAATTGGGCCGTGTGAGGGCCCATTTATTATTGGGCCTTGGTGGGCCCAATGGGTTTAGGACATTGATGGCTGGTAGGTGGTCTATCTTTAGACCTAATAAGTAAGGGGTTGGACCTAGTTCCTAATTGAGATAATTGTGGGTTTGGCACAGAGTTAGAGGCCGGTGCATATCAACAGTGTATATAGGAGCTGTGCATCATCCGTGGTGAGTCTTCTCACTATACTGTTCCTGGAAGGGTGCCTATGTGTGACCGGAAGGTCTTATATGCTATGAGATGTATGTGCTATATGTTTTTGTGTGATATGTATGTGTTATGTATGTTATGTATGATAAGGACCAGAAGGTCTACCGGGATTCGTGACAGAAGTCCCCTGAGACACTTGGACCGAAAGGTCCCATAGAGTTATGGCCTGGAAAGGCGTATGTGTTGTATGTTGTATTTTTGGGGAACTCACTAAGCTTCGTGCTTACAGTGTTATGTGTTTCAGGTTTTCGGGTTAGCGGGACGACATTGGCTTGATTGTATACACCGGAGGAAGAGTTATGTTTTGAGGTTCCTGGATTATTAATTATTCAATTATGGAGTTATGTTTTGAAAATTGAACAAATGAGATTGTTTTACAAAGTGTTATAAAAGTATGCATTTTAAAAATGAAAAAATTGTTTTAAATTTTCACGTCGTTACACTTGACTCGATCAACCTTATGATCTTTCAGGTCAATAGGAAGCTTCTCAATCAATGCCCCTTCCTTTGACAAGAGAAACATATGGACTCTTTGGTAATGGTACATGGGACAATCTCAGACTTAGCCTTTCTCTTTACCATTTGTTCAACCGAGTTGACTATGGCCGATCCCTTTCCATTGGGTAGAGAAAGCTTTTCCAGATTTCCAATATTACCATTGTCAATGTCCATGGAAGTTTGGGAAGTTTATATTCTAATCAAATTTGCTTTACTAGTCCTCCAAATCATTGCTGATTTAGAAGCACCATCCAAATAGATAAGATCATTAAGGGTCCTGTCATAGTCTGTTCCATAGTAGTCCCAAAGGAACTCACTATGTGACATAGAAAGTGATTGAACATCCAACTTTCTCAAGACTTTGACACCCAACTCTCCCGACCTCTTTCGCTACTAATCATTAGTGACATACGTCTCGTGGTCCTTCCCTTACAAACAAGCTGGCTCACTCATGTCTAAGACATCAGATAACACACAGTACCCCTCAAAATGGAACCCACCTCTAAATCTGATATATCATTTCGTCTTATCAATACACCACTAGAGCCAATTCAAACTCGAGAGTCTAGCCCGATGCAGAATTGGAGACACTTGTCCTAATGAAGTACTAATCTCATAACCCATGACCTGCAACTCACGCGTACATCACTTTTCAAATTCCTTCCGATTACGATAACCACACCTTAACTCAGGATACAACGATTCACGACCAATAGGTAGATCCTAGTCTCATCTTTGGCCCGACCACCCAAATCCCACATACTCAATTGATAAGGCTACCCAAGCCTAGGAACTCCCATGTGTCATGCCCTGACTAGTGAATACTATGGATCCCTGTAGATTCACAACGCTCTCCTTATGACCAGTGAAAGCTACGACTCCCCACAGTTTCACAATGCTCACTCGTTGTTTGGTGAATACTACGGCTCCCTGCAGTATCACCACACCCTCTCACTGACTGGTGAATACTACAGCTCCCCGTAGTATCACCACACTCTCTCGCACTAACTCATGGATGCTATAGCTCTCCGTAGTCTTAAAACACTTTCTCTTATCACCCCATGAACTCATCCTCCAGTTGACACCACACTGCATTCACTAACTCATGGTCCACGGCTCAACATAGATAGGTGCACACACCCATCCAAAATAAGCATCACTAATCCTGTTGGCAACTGCCATGATAAAACTCCTTTTCTCGCTGCAATTCACATTCTTAGATAACCTTGCTTGATGTCAATTAGCCGAAGGGATCCCACTAGAACCATAAATACTTGATACACCACTTACCATCTCTTAACTCAAGACTCAAAATAATCTGAAATTTAGGACATCATACTCAGATCCTTGGTAAACCATCACAGAACCTCACAATGTCATGCCTCAACCTGGTAAGTCCCAAATCTGCATGTGTATCAATCAAATCCATTTGATGGTGTGAAATCCCAATCAAATGGATGATGCCAGATCAAAATAGAAGAGAAGAAGAAGAATATGAATCTTGTTTGAATGATATGAATGAAATTCCCTTACACAAGATTCACACACGTACACATACTTATTCTCCTTTCTATCCCTCTCTCTCTAGCCGTACACTCTCTTCTGTTCGTCAATCCCTCCTCAACCACCTAACACCTATATATATACTTGGGGAATATGGGCCATAAATGGGTTTACGGTCGTAAACAACCACCATGACCTATACTTAAAAAAAGGAGGGAAGGGGATTTTGGGGGTGCTTGGATTCGAACCTGAGTGTCTCACCTCCTTAGACCACTGCCATACCACTTTAGACCACCGCCATACCACTTGATGTAGCAAGGAACACGTTACAAGCCTTCGAAATTTAAATCATATAGTCTTGCAGCAGCTTGTTTACTTAAAAAAAGGGGGCCGTTTTGGGGGTTGCCAAGTTTGGAACTTGGGTCCCCTGATTCCTCAACCAACAGGCCTTCCAGATGATCCAACTTAACACACGTTCCAATCCTTCCAAATTTAATTCAAAACGATTCCATTTCGAACTAATTTCGCATTATTAACATATTTTGCCCAAAATTTCAATTTCTTTTATTTTTAAATTTCATTTTCAACCCAAAAATTTTAGTTTTTGATTTTTGACTTTTATTTTTGTCTTTTGACCTTAAAATTTTGACTTTGACTTTCAAGTTTGACCTTTGACTTTAAACTTTGACTTTCTCGTTTAACTTTCAAATTTTCAAATTTAGCTTTTCGGTTTGAATTTGAAGTTTGACTTTTCTAGCTTGACTTTTAAGTTTGATTTTTTAAATTTGACTTTTAAGGTTGACTTTTGAGTTTTAAGTCAAAGGGCATATTTTTTAAAACAATGACTTCCTCAAACATTCCGGTCAATGAAGTTTCATGCTCTCAAACTTGCATTAAAACTGTTACAAATTTACATGAACACATCGATTTATTAAAAAGAGTAAATGAGGAACTTAAGTATGAGGGGTACTAACTTAGGAAAGGCCTGAAACCATTAAAAGAACAATTAGAGGCCAAGACTAATGACTTTAAGAAATTACAGTCAGAGTACAGTGACAAATATGTTCATTATAAATATCTTAAGAAAGATTTTTATGCTGTGACTGCCGAACTTGATGCATTAAAAGCAAAATATAAAGATGTTGAATTCAACTTTAAGAAATTTGATGTGTCAAGTGAGGTAGTTGCATCGATGATTGAAAAACAATTAACATTCAAAGATAATCAAACTAAGGGGTTAGGGTATCATAGTGTACCACCTCCCTTCAATGACAATTATAACCCACCCCTTGAGACCAACGAGGAAGAGACACATACTCAGTTTGACCCACTCCCTAAACCAACTCCAACTTCAGTTAAGACTGAACAATCAGGGCCAACTGAGGGTGATGAGATGTAAAATAATAATGTTTCTACTTCTTGTGCATGTAAAGTAGCGGAAGATGAGAACAAGGAGAACACTATTGAACAAACCAATGTCTCGTTGAACTCTGAATCGGTTGCTTCGAACTCAGTTGTTATTAATCAACCTGCTGTTGGTAAATACATGCCACCAAAACATGCAAATCAGAGTGTAGCTGCAACTGTGCTTTTGGGAACAATAAGAGACAAGGCAAGGTCACACCACCAGGGGCAGGAAGAAACAACTTCCCAGTGAAGAAAAATATATTTTTTCACTGTGGAACACCTGGACACATTGACAAAAATTGTACAGATCGCGCATACGTTCCCTTCTACCCACAAGGCTAGCAGAACGCGCAAAGTGGGAGATTCTTCAAAAGAAATCATTCGAGGTCACAATCGCACAATGGTGACTGGAATGCGCAGAAGGCTAAGAATCAAACCTACAAGGCCAAGAATCCAACTCCCAAGAACAATAAGGGAATGCTGTCCAAGAAGTGCTATCCAAGAGATGCTCCCGTGAAGCCAACATCAAAGTCATCTCGATGTTCAACTTCAAGTTCAAAAGAAAGAGACAAGGCTCCCATCATATTGAACAAGAAATGAGTTAAACCCGAATATAGATGGGTACCAAAGGTGAAGACTCCTAAATCATCTAATGACTCTAATATTTCTTCATCTTTTGTTTATGATAAACATGACATGTCATGGGAGAGAGTACCGTGCAAGGATGAAAAAGGTCAACCCAGTTTCAAAATGGACTGGGTTCTAAAGACCAACTGATCTTGTTCTGTGTCGGAGCAGCTATAGAGGCATATCATCAAACTTCGTTTTGTTGGTACTGGCTGTTCCAAGCACATGATAGGGGACATCTCTCAACTGTACAACACTCAGAACTTTAAGTGAGAATATATGTCCTTTGCGAGAAAGGAAGAAAGGAAGGGATCACACATAGGGTTAGTGCTTAATGAAATGAAGAATTTTTGGATCTGTTCTGAGATTATGCGTGCTGTTCTCAGTCCTTCTGGATGCAAATTCAATAGGTGAATTACAGTTTGAGTTCTCTTCTCTATACTCCGGAGTTTATCTTAAACTGATTCGTTTTGAAGACAATCTTTTATTTTCTTATAGTTTTTCGTTGGTATGTATTGTTTGGGAAGTGATATGAAGTCTAGTTCTAAAGGGAAATATAAAATTCATGTAATGCACTAAATCCGAATTGTCTAGACTCCATGTTTAATATGCTGGTAGGCACAAAGGATTTAAAAGGACTAGACTTAGATTGAAAATTGAAAGGACTAGACAATATGGACTTAGATAGTTTCATTTGGAGTGACAATACGACGTTAAGGTAGATTGAGCCGTGAGATAAACATGGGAGCCTGCGAGATACACTAAAAGTTAATTATCTAGAACTGTGGCTCAACATTTCCTTGATGTATGGACTCATGTCCTTAATTCCGGTATTGATAGAGCAACTGGGGGATTCTGATAAAATAGGTCTGTAGGAAATTATTTTCTTGCTTTCTATCTGTCAGTCATATGTTGCTTCCTTTGCGTGATTGGAATATATCCGACCTGGAATGCAACATATGCAACTCTATCTCTATGCATATCCATATCTATGAAATTCTTTTTATTTGTTAGCCATATGTTATCCCTTCTTCATGATCAGAAGATCCGACCTGGGACACATCATGTGCACTGTACTACCTCTTTAACCCCCTATTTATGTTAGTCATATGTTGTTCCCTCTGTGTGATTGGAAGACATCCGACCTAGGATACAACATATGCACTTCTATATCTGACTTCTTTCTTAATGATTGCATAACCACCTAATGTAAAGAGTTCTTTGGAAGTTCTTGATTACCAGGGTATGTCAGGAAGTGGGAAACACGTTCCAGCACATCTAAAATTGAACCATTTAATAGGTTGTCTGTAGATCTCGCTGCTTAATGTAAGTGGACAACAATATCCTTGGTCGTCGTTAGCTAAATGTCCATTTAAGAATATAGATCTCATTGTCTTGTCACTTATAACCTGTCTAATTTGTCAACATCCTTTGTATTTAAGTGGATCACAATACCGGTGATTTACCAGATCTAAATATGCAGGTGTGTGCAGATAAATGATATTGGATTGTCTGGTAACTTTGATCCCAAAAGTGTCTTAAATTTATCTTTTGTTTTTGTTTTTTTATTAAATTTGTTCATAATTTTCTTTTATGCACAAATTTAGGGGGAGAATTAAAAAAATATATATTAAAAATAAAAAAAAAATCATAAAAATAAAAAATCAAACAAATATCAGAAAATTAAAAATCAAAAAAATAATAGTGTTATTTCTGTTTTATTTCTTGTTCAGAAAAATCTAAACTCTAGAAATACTTTTGTTTCTGTTTTATTTTTTCAGAAAATATGAAAAATCCAAAAATATTGTGTGCTACCTTTGTTTTTAGTTTTATGTTTATATCAAATTTTGTTTTGTCTTGAAAAGTGAATTTAGATGTAGATGAAACTCATGGAGTATGTGTCGAAATTTTTTGAGCCAAGGCTTCGTCCGTGATCATCGAAGAATTCTCATTCGAAGGGGCAAGAAATGAAGATATTCTTTCAACATTAAATCTTTCATCCCCAGAAGCAAGGTGAAGTTGCACTTGAAGATTATGTGACATATTGTATTGAAACCTCCTCAATCAATTTTCTGTTATCCTTGTACCTGCTTGAAGATTCTTAAGCTGAATGCGCTATCTTTCGAGAATCAGTACATCAAGCCTCCTCACCCAATGTGAATTCAATGTTAAATTCTGAAGAAAATCCCAACTGCAGAAGATGAAGTCGTTCATTGAGGATTCATCAAGTTCATCTTCAAGTTGTGAAGAATTTGAAGATTAAAGCTGAGGCCAAGCTCCAAATAAAGATTGACAGAAAAGCCAACTACTTTTTACGGGGAGCTTGTTGGGTCAATTAGAAAAGAAAGATATAAACCAAGGGGGAGATTGTTGGGTCAAAAATATGGTTTATACTTTACTTTTCTATGCGTTAATAGTTTTTGGTCATGTAATATGTTTTTGTAGTTGTGTTTACAGCCATGATGGCTGTTTACGGCCGTAAACCCATTTATGGCCCATATTCCCCAAGTATATATATAGGTGTTAGGTGGTTGAGGAGGGATTGACGAATAGAAGAGAGTGTATGGCTAGAGAGAGAGAGAGAGAGAGAGAGAAAGGAGCATAAGTGTGTGAATCTTGTGTAAGGGAAGTCAAGCCATGGACTCGTCGAGTTGCCGAGTTGTACGGCCATAAACCCATTTATGACCCGTAAACCTTCATCCGACATGCCGAGTTGTATGAACAACTCCTTGATTACTATGATTTCTAGGTCTATGACAAAGTCTAATGCATTGAGTCACTCCGTCGGACCCCTCTAAGACCACTCTAACACTCACTGGGTTCCTTCGAACCACAACAGAAAAGGGAAGTCAAGCCATGGACTCGTCGAGTCCAAGAATGACTCGTCGAGTCGAGAATGACCAAGTCTTCTGTTTAGGCAGCTTTCACGTTGTGATGATACATTCTCCATGACATGAAAACATAATGATCTCAGTTTTTAGTTTATTTTGTTTTTGTTCATTTGTATGCGATTTCTTTGTTTTGTTTTAGTAGTACATGACCATGGGATCTTCCTTAAATATTGTGCCACAACTTAAAAATTTAGAATCCGTGTTTCACAAGAAAAAGGACAAGAAGATCGATGAAATCCATTCACAATCTTGTTTCAAGTTGGACATGATCTTACCTTTGAAGAAACAACCAGATGAGAAAGAGAGCAGACATGAATCAGAAAAAAATCTAAAAGCGAGGTAGAAAGTGAAGTAAAAGACATGGGTGACATCAACATAATGACTATAGAAGAGTACAACAGGCAAATGCATAATAACGATGTGCCAAGTCTTGTAACACCTACAATTCCAATCACAATTAATTTTAAGCTAAAGGGACACATCCTTAGTTGCGCATATAAGCACCAACAATTCCAATGATTTCAATGTGACAACCATCAAAATTTTAGACAATTCTAGATTTGAATATACTTAATTGCACATATAGGTACGACACATAATATACTTTATAACTAGGAACTATGTTATAACCTACTATAAACTTGGAAACAAGTAGAATAAAAGGACAGTGTACTTAGATTTCACATTGGTATGTGAATTCTACAACTACTTAACTATAATGACTATCCATACTCGGGTCATTCTTTGAATTGAACATCTTTGCATGAATCATGTAGACACTTCATGCACTTGACCTAGAAATAGAAATTAGGTTAAAGTCTTATAGAAACTTAAGTCAAAGTTGAAACTAGGACTAGTATACTACATTCATCAAATTCACTTTAGTCTCGAAACCACTACATAGAAACGCCAATAAACCGATAAAAAATAAATTACAAATGTTATTTCTAACTTGAAGAAGAGCTTTGAAACAAAAAAATAGTTTGATGTTTAAAAATTCGATTAATTTTCATATCCAAGGAATTACAAAATTCCTTAAAACCCTAAAAGTCCTAAAAACTTAAATTTATGAAGTTTTACATTAAAATCCCATGAAAATTTTTATAAACTCTAAAATATCAAATTAATATATTTAAAATGTAGAAATATAATCAAGGAAATTAATTTAAATCATTAACATTAACCTTTCATTTATAAGCTAAAAATTCAAGAATCATGAACAAAATTTATATAAAATACACATTTTATATAAATTGAAAGAGATTGTATAAAAATTAAGGAATTAATACAAAATATATAAATAAAATAAAACGAAACCCTCCTCATAAGTTCAAATTTCTCCTCCCAAAAACTGACAAACATAGATGCAGAATAACTAGGAGGGATTTTTACATTTAATTCCACATTAGCTCATTTACATCTCAGTATTTTGGTGGCTTTTTTGGTGGAGAGAAACCCCAAAGAGATGACGAGAGAGATTGGGTATCCAGAGAGACAGAATATCTCTTTTCTCTCTTTTCTTCTCTTTAAAACCCCCATTCTTTACCTCTATGATTTAGCTCAAAACCCACAAAATTTATAGAAAATATTCCTCATTTTACTCAAAAATCTTCATCATTTGAAGATTATATTCAAGGTTAAATTTATTTCCTTATATTTTCTTTACTTTTCTTTCAAAAATTTAATGTTTTCTTGCATTTTTCTCCCTCTTCTACACTTTTCTTTGAGATTATTCACATGCATGTCAAATTTGATTATGATGGTGGTAGGATTTCACCCCAAAACAACATGCATGTTGTTAGAAGGTGAAATCCAATGATCAAAACCTAAATAAAATCGATCAACTTGAGTTTTACAAGTTTTAAAGATCCAAAACCACATGCATTCAAGTTTTTCATTTAGAAACCTTATTTTGAACAAATTAAGTTCATTCATGGTCTTCAAATGATAATGCATGTGATGAACATCAAGCTTAAAGGCTTGTTTATCAATGTGCATTATTAAGAATGCCCATAAAGGATTTATTCATAAAAAATATCTAAAACTTCTTTTCTGCTCAAATTCGATTTTTCCCAGAATCTAAACAACAAACTTAGATGATCTAGAAATTTTCAAAAAGTAACTCGTTTTTCTTGATTTATTGTAGTTTTGCAAGAAAAAAGAGCAGTAATTCATATAAAATACTTTTGATGGTTAATAAATTCTGGTATCACCTATGCACTATGTAACGACTCTTAATGAAGTTGTATACATTTCTAAGGTTGTTTTCTGGTGATTTCTAATTTATTTTTTTAATAGCAATAAATATAAAAATACAGTTATTAATGTCCAAAGCCATATTTCATAATTTTTGCATCTTCTAGACATCATAAAGACTCCATGAAAAAATTTCCAGAGTTTTCCAAGAAAATTTCTTATTTTTCCCGATTTAATGAAAGTTTAAGGAATTAAATTAATAAACAATAGCTACACTTATCCATAAATTATGAAACTTTATCAGAATATCTTATACTATATATAAATCATAAATGAAAATTTTAGTGAATTTTACTTACTATTAATTATTTTGCACGAATTAATGCCTATTTAAATGAATAAAACAAAGCAAAATAGTTAAAATACTTGAAAACTAGCTTTGATATTTTTTCCAACTTATATATGTTAAATAATAGTGGCACAAAATGTTTGGAGAATTTTATAAACTGATTCCTATTTATTAAGATTTTTGCTATAATAAACACACAAAAATCATAAAATCTGGTTAAACTATTTGAAAATTAATTTGAGTATTTTTCCCAGTTTATACATATTGTATAACAGTTTTATAAAAAGATTCGGAATTTCTATGAATTGTTTATTATTTCTCATGATTTTATGATGTTTTTAAGGAATTAAATAGTAGAAAAATAGTTAAGAATATTAGAAAATAATGGAAAATTACAAGAGGGTTCTAAATTATATTTAGAACTGAAATGTAATATTTCTAAATTTTTAGAACTGACAGGATTTAGTTTTGGATTTTTAGTTTGTAAACAAGTTCTAAAATGTATTTCAAACAATAACACAAAATGGAATTTGTCACTTGCAAATGTTAATAAGTCAATTGGTATATGGAAATCTGAATTTTCGAAGAAGTATTTGTAACTTATACAAAACGTAATTTTGACATGATATTGGCATAATTCTAATGTAGAAATTAAGTATACCAATGTTAGATTTTCGACTAGAGACTTACTAGTGTGTAACCTTATTGTAGGGAATCGGTAGTAGGACATGAGGGAAGTTAGCTCAAGACATCACAAATACCTTCACATATCAATATGAGTATTCACGACTCCCCTTATTATTAGTTTTTAAATGTTTTGAGGTGGAAAAGCATGTCCAAAAACAGTTTATTGTTCGTTGTATTTAATTTGACTTGTATCAAACTTGGTTGCTATATTTTGTTGTGTATGTATATGCTATTGTTAATTCATGAGGACTTATCGCGTTTAAGTCACTAGAATCAGTTCACACAACTCATTAACTCATTTGAACCCATGGTCATTATGGATAGCGCTATTAGGAGGTAGACAACTCCTCACTCGCACGATTTGCTTGAGTGCATTTTACCATATTTCTCTGTATGTTAGCGATAGACATAGCATTCAAGAGGGCATTCAGTCTTAGGCTTGCGTTGTGAACTCATAGTTTGATCACTACACACATAGAAACTTTGTGTCTCATTATAGCAACGGAATTTAAAAACTGGAAACTTATTTACTTGTCTTAGAAATAAACTTGTTTTCCCTTTGTAGCAGTGAACCTGTTTACTCATTTGAGCAACGAACTTTGTTTCTCATATTAGCAACAAACATCTATTTATGGAAACTTTATTACTCGTTTTAGCAATGAACTTCTATACATGAAAACTTATTTACTTATTTAGCAATGAACATTTGTTTATGGAAACAGTTATCCATATTCTGATTTTCATGACTTCAAACTATACTATGTTATAAACCTGTGAGTACTCACCAACTATTTTTATAGTTGACGCTTGTTTTAGATTCTTTTTGAGGAATCATCGAGTAAGTATCACATAGAGACACAACACCTGTAGGAGCATTTGCATTTTTTTTCTTTCAAATACATTGTAATTTATTTTAAAAAGTTGTTTAATCTCATTGTAAATTGTATTGCTTTTTAATACTATGGTTGGTGTTGTCTTTTAACTTTTTCTATGATTCCCTTTGTACTGTGACACCTTGTGTTTTCGCTTTAGCGGGGTGTGAAACTCAAGGATATTCCATTTTCTGGGAAGGATCACAACAATGCATACAGACACATTAACAAAGTTTTGGACATTGCAAACTACTTCAATGTTCCACATGTTACAAGAGACACGGTGCTACTGAGGATGCTTCCAACGATGTTACAAGAGCAACAAAGGATTAGTTAAATTCAATTCCAGCTCGAGCGATCACAACGAGGGCAGCCTTCAAAATGAATTCATCCAAAAATTTAGCTCTCCTTCTAAGATAGCAAAGCTCAAAAAAGAAATCCAGAATTTCCAATAATTAAATGGAGAATCCTTATATGAAGCTTGGGAACTTTACAAAGGATTAGTTCATAATTTTGCACAACATGATCTAAACATCCAACAAGAAATCTCCATTTTTGTATGATGGAATTAATGTGAGCACTCGCGAGCTCCTCGAATCTCAAGGACCAATGACTAAGAAAGATCTGACAACAAACAAGGCTTTAATAAAAGAATTTGCCAAGCACTAATGAGAATATCACAACACTAAAGATGATGTGACAAGAGGAAAAGTAAATAGTGATGGAGATTCGGAAGGCTTAACGGTGATGATGGAAAAGCTCGACAATATGGTTAGGAGGATCATGAAGACGGGATGATCCATTCACACGATACAAGTTGGGTATGACAACTTTCACGTGCCACATTTAACTAATGATTATGATTAAGACAAGAACGGGTCTAGGAAGGCGCAAGTTTGCTACTCAAGTGGTGATCGTTGCAATGAAGATTGGAGAAAGCCTAAAAAGGATTGAAAGACCTATGAAGAGTATCAAAAAGAAAAAGAAGAGAAATACCAAAAACAAGGCGAGACTTCTACCAAAAATAACAAGTACCACTCAGGAAAAAACCAGATCTCGAATCAGTATTAGCTAGCTTTATAGAAGCTAGCGAAAAAAAGGCTTAATGCTACTAATGTTATATTGAGAAATCAACAAGCTTCCTTATCAAATATAGAAAAAATAAGTTATATAATTGTCAAAACTAGTGCAAGACATTTACTTCCTAGCAATTCCGAACCAAAACGCAACAACATATGATGGCAATATCTACTAAACAAGAAACAATTTTTGTGCTTCTGATTATCCTCAAAGCAGCCATTGAACCTCCCAATCAACAGTCGAAAGAGGTGAGGGAACAAAAGAAAAAGGCTCTACCTAGTTTTCACAACGTGATGGACATAATGTTACATTGTGGTTCCTGCAGGAAAGTTCTAAAACTTATCATGTAAAACCTTATCAGCTGCCACTTCCTTATTTATCTTGAGCAAGATAAAACCCACTAGAGCATGAGCACAAAATGTTCATTGATCAAGTGACAATTTTTCCCTTTGTTTTGCTTTTCCAGTTTTTTCATTTATTTATTTATATGGTTTAATATTAAAAAGAAAAAGAAAATAGCTCTCTCTCTCTCTCTCCCCCCCCCCCCCCCCCCTCTCTCTCCTACCTATATTCCTCACCTCTTTTTGCTATAATCCTCTAAAACCACCGGTCATCGCCACCACACCCATGACCAACTCCAGCACCACCATTAATCAACGTCGACAACAACACTTGTCAACACCTCCACTAACACCCTAGCATCATATGAAAGTCGGATTGAGCTACAGATCTAGACTGAGAAGGCTACAACCACTACTACCAGTCAAAATGTATCAAAAATGTTTGTAGATCTGAAAACAAAAGAAGGGTGGCAACGATGATACAACGAATGAACTACGACGAACAGATATCTCCAACGATGATGGGCGATGATACAACTGTTGGAGCTTCTCTAAACGAAACTAGGGTTTTTAATGAAAAGGGTCGGACGGAGCTAGGGTTTGCAAACCCTAAACTGGTGAATGTGAGAGCAAGGTTGCAACGATGTAGTAGTTGTCGACGGTGGCTTCCAACGCTCGAGGTGGAGATCTGGTAAGATAGGGTGTTCAATGGATCTTCACCTTCAAACAGCCACGGATCCGACAATGTTGTAGATCTGGTAGGACAAAGCTGATCTACACCTATTATGACGAACACACAGCGTTGAAAACCCTTGGGGGAGTTTTGATACCTTTCCAATTTTTTCCTTTGAAGCCCTTCCGTGCCGCTGCAAACCCTAGCAACTCGACGAAGACAATGGTTGAGCCGCTGCAAACTCTGAATTTAGGGTTTATTGGCGGCTTGGGTTTTCATTTCTTGGTGGCTAAGTCGATTTGTCGGAGATGCGATGATCAATTTGCTAGAGCTGAGAACAACAGAACAGTGGGTGAAGGGATGGGTGTTTGGTTGTGCTACACGACCGGAGGGAGGCGAGGAGGGGCTGCGAAGTTGGTGGTCAGCAACCTACTTTCTTCGTCGGAGGAAGAGATGGTGAGAAATGACCGGGTCAACTGTTTTTTTGTTAAGAGAGAGAGAGAGAGAGAGAGAGAGAGAGAGAGATGTATTTTCTTTTTTATTTTTCTTTTAAATATTAAACTATATAAATAAATAAATAAAACTGAAAAAGCAAAACCAAAGGCAAAATCGTCATAAAGTTTAAAGTAAAATGGATCAAAGTGGCAAGAAAATGAAAACCTTTGGACCATGAATGCTAGTCCAAACCTATTTGGTCCAAAGTGATAATTTCGACCTAACCGTAGGACCATTCTTGCAATTTTGTCTTTATTTTTTCCATTAGAATGGAATGGACCAGTCTCGTGGTAATATGATTTCTTCTGTTTTGTTATTTTTCATTCCTTAGACGTTTATGTAATCAGTGGATTAATTGTTACTTCTGAGCAGTGAAGTCTCTCAGACGTGTCCAAGGTCTATCCAGCCTTTTCTCTATCTAATTCACTTTATTTTCATCTCATAATCTGTAGTAAATAGCATTATAGGCTTACTAATCGTATCAAAGATTTTTTGATCTGTTTGCTCGCTTTTATAAACTCATGCACTACAATATTGTATTTTAACATTTTTATACATAGGATACTATGTTCATTTCGTTTGTAGGGTACTAGGATTTCTATTTTGAACCCCTGCAGTTTTGCCGAAGAGGTATCTAGTTGCGAATATCTTACTACTGAACGAGGTAATCTTTCGTACTACCTTTTCCGAGGTTTCATTTATATCTTTACATATGATATAAATTCCTCACCCTAATTCTTAACGACATTCAATGATACATCTAAAAGCAGTACTTGATGGTTGATGCAATTTGAAGGGGATCAGTAGTTGACTTATCGCTATATCCTAGAAAATAGTTCATTGAACAGTATAGAATTAACTACATATAAACAATGAAGTTTTTAGGCTGCCTTAGTTCACGTAATGGCGGAATGCCAATTATCTTCATTATGGGGACTTAAAACACCCAACAAAATACAAGTGAAACATGATTTTACATGACTATGTATGTTTAACCCTTTTCATATTAGCAAAGAACAATACCACTTTCACGTAAACCCAATCTCTGAAGCTATCATAAAAGTGAAAAAATGCATGTCTCCCATGATTGTTGACAAGTAAAACCCCACATGCTATCCAAAATCCAGTAGCAAATCCCATGCCCAAACCAATATAGAACCATCCGTGAATTTCATCTACATCTTCCCCATCATCCGCACTCTCACCAATGACCATTGGTACTTTTGATACTTCATCTCCGGGACATTTTTTGGTAAGAGGAGGTCCGCATAGTCCTGCGTTTCCATTGTATCTTGAAGGTTCAAAAGACTGCAGTTGAGTGCTGGATGGAATTCTCCCTGACAAACTATTGTATGACATGTCTAGATGATTTAAAAAGTTCATACTAGACATGCTTGATGGTATCTCTCCTGACAACTTGTTCCTAGACAAATCCAAACTTTCAAGTTGTTTCATTTGACCAATTTTTTCTGGAATCTCTCCATGTAGAGAATTCTTTGACAAGTTGAGTGAAAGCAGTCCATACAAATTTGTAACTTCAGCTGGGATTTGTCCTGTTAAATTGTTGCTTGACAAGTCAATGCTCTTTAGCAATCCCAAATTTCTGATGAATTCACGTTTATCTCCTTGCCAGTCGATTATTGCATGGTCAATATACTCCTCATCAAGTTCATCATACACATCACCTCCTAAATAAAACCATGGAATTGAATAGGAATGTACATTTTGTGTCGGTAAGAAACCTTCTTGAACCATACTGGTAAAATTATCCAAACATGAAGGGATGCTTCCATGGAGATGGTTCATTGACAAGTCTAGAATTTGAAGACCTGCTAGTTGACATAATTGTAAAGGGATAGTTCCAGAGAAGTTGTTTGAACTTAGGATAAGAACATACAATCGTGGAAAGCTTTCACCAATCCAAAGAGGCACGCTGCCAGAAAAGTTGTTGACCCCCAAATTCAATGAGTTTAAGCTCGTGCAATTGCTTAAAGACAAAGGCAATTCCTCAGAGAAATTGTTTTTATATAAATCCAATGCCTCGAGTTTAATCAAAGATCCAACAGAGGTAGGAAGCCTTCCAAATAGATTGTTGTGTTCCAGATTAAGAACTATTAGTTCATTAAAATGCCACAAACAGTCTGGAAGTTGTCCGCTTAGAAAGTTGTGGGAGAGGTCAAGAAAAACTAAAAACCCATGGACAACTTGGCATAAAAGAGAGATTCCGCCACAGAATTTGTTTCTGGAAAGATTTAATAAAGCCACAGTGGAAGAAACATTAGTTATTGGGCCATAAAAGTTGTTCGAACTCAAATCTATCACTGAACCATTGACAAAATTCGATGATAAATCTGGTACTTTCCCACCGATATTGTTGGAAGAGAGATTCAAATATCTTAATTGAGAAGGCCACATGTCCCAAAAATCCAGAGGAATGGTGTCTGAAATTCTATTGTTGGAAATGTCAAGATACGAAAGATTTTTCAGTGTTTGAATCCATTTGGGAATGCGAGGTCCCAACTTGCAAGAGTTTATATCAATATAGACGAGATTTTTCATTGTTTGGATATCATCAGACAGTGGCCCTGTAAATTGACTATGTGAAGCATGCAACTCTTGCAATGCCTGCGATGTGCATCCAGACAAGTTGTTCAAAAACACACGAAATTCGACCACTGCAGAGTTGTTACTGAGTTCCAAAAGTTCCAAACTACAGAGGTTACCAAGATATTTGGGTATCCCATCTAACATGTTGCTAGACAGATCCAGAATGACAAGGCTATTGCTAGTTAATGGGAACAACCAATGAGACATGGATGAGACGAGATTGTTGTTTCCGAGATAAAGAAATTCAATAGATGAAGAAGAGTTGGAAAATAACGAATAAGGATGCATGACTTGTGAGAGCTCACAACCCTGCAAACTCAAAGAATATAGTTTCGGGAGACTCAAAATGGCATCGACCCAGTGATTTGATTTGGCTAGTGATATCCCATTCATATCAAGTTGTTCTAGATGAGATAGATTAGACAACCACTCTGGGTTCTCAACTCTACATCTTCCAACATTTTGAAGGGAAAGCCATTGTAAATTGGTGAGGTTTCCAAACTCCCGAGGAATGGTTCCATAAAAAGAGTTATTGGCAAGGTCAAGGTTCCTTAATTCGATCAAGGAACCAATCGACTTTGGAATGGTTCCATTAAGATCATTGTCGCGGACATAGAGGTACCTTAATCGAGTCAAAGAACCAATGGAACTGGGAATGGTTCCATGAAAAGAATTGAAGGAAAGATCAAGAAGATTCAAGCGGCTTAAGTTAAATAACGAATGGTTAATCTCACCTACCAGACCAAAGTTGTTGAGTTCTAGCTCTGTGACATGACCTGTTTTCATGTTACAGGAGACTCCTCTCCATTTACAACAGTCTTTTTCATCAGCTCTCCACGTAGAGAGATGACCTGATGGGTCTTGAAGGAGAGCTTTGAAATGAAGGAGAGCATGTTTCTCCTTATCCAAGCACTTTTTCATAACACCATTATCATCTCTTCTTCTTCCGCCTCCTTCTCCTTCCACTGCTGCCAGTTGGTTGGCAGTTGTAGTCTCAAGGCGTGGCAAGAGAAGTGAGAAAATTATAAAAACACAAGGATTCATAATGTTAATGCAAATCTTGGTGATTTTTTGTGTGTATTGATGCATATATGAATTGCCCCTCTCGAGGGTTTATATAGTCTCGACCTTAAAGATGAAGGATTTCCTCACTCAAGACTTCAAGTGAACAACCTCAAACTGGGTAGCCTATTTTTGTGGGCCATACATTACTAAATTTCTAAGACATTTTGAACAAAACTATACGACAAATTAAAGATGCTGAATTGAAATAGATTGCCAACATTTGCGTTCAAAGATTTACTAGTCTTGACAATTTTTATTAGTATATCTTTTCCCATCTTGTGCTATTTTTCGATCCTCTAGTTATATAATATAAATCCCAAAACACAAACCGATCAAATCAAATATAGTAAATATCCATGAACTGTGAAATGATACTATTTGGGACTACCAATTTTATGACTATGAAATGAACTTGTCTCACTTAAATTAATGAAATTGTAAAGTTGATAGAAAAGAAGCGAAGTGGGTCCATTCCTGTTTGATCCATGGTCTCATTTACAAATAATTAAACTTTGACAAATAACTCAATGAATTCTTTTTATTAATGATCCATATTAAAAAGTTTAACATCTTTACTAACTACATGCAAAACTTAAAAAGCTGATGACCACACTTTCTGGACCTCCTTGGTTTTGGCACTTGTGTTAAACAAATTATTTTTTTCACACACAAAAGAATATAAAAGAGCCACAGGCACTAATTTATACGGAATGTACACTGTTATATATAAAGAAATAAGTAGTTAATAAAATTCAATCATAAAAGACATGTAATCATGTTTTTAACGTTGTAGAGTATGAACAACGACTCAGAATGTATTTGGTAGAAAAAGAATGAAGTGTTGACTAATAATGTAAAAAGAATGAAATGGTTATTCAACAGTGTAAGGAGGGCAACAAGACTTTTGAATAATTTTAGTTGGTGGCCCGATAGAGCGAGAAGAGACGTTCTAGACAGACTGGACAACAGTACTACAACTTGTTGTGTACCTTAAGAAATCGTCCTTCTCTATAACCGGATATGATCTTAAAATCTAAGAGAAACATCAAGAAAACAGCGAGATTAGATTCACTCTCTTGTAGCTAACTAAACATGATCAGGAGACCTATAATAGTTGTACCATGAATAGATAAAATAAATCAAACTAAGATCTTGTAAACAGTGGTTATTCTTCATGAATTTCGAAAGATCGTAATGGATTTTCCCGAAGAGATTTCTGTTTTAGTTTCACCCTGACCATCGTCTCTGTACAGATAGTTCATCTACATGGTGATGTCATTCGGTCTGGAACCAAACCGAACCGACCTCACCCGATCCTGAATAACACGAGAACCGAATAAGGGTAATTGTATGAACTGAAAACCGAACCAAATAATTAATATGGGTTCGGTTCGGGTATTCGGTTTCGGCCCGAATAACCCAAATAACATGTACAAGATGATTAAGGACCTATTGTAACCGAAAAGAACCGGATAAACAGCATTATGATTGTATAACCCTAATAACATTTACAATATGATTATAAATATTGTATTTTGTATTATTTTTGTAACTTATGATTTCATAGCAAATCATTTAAAGAAACAAATTTGTTAATTAAAAATAATACAAAATATATATAATTGTTTCAAAAGTGCAAAAAGAGTTGGAATTTGTGTACTAAGAATATAAATACGGATAACATGGATTAACTATTTTTTATATATAAAATGTAAAATCCAAATACCAAAATCTTAAGATATATAATTACGAAGCAACATACTAAACACTAAACATAAAACACCCAAAACACCCAAAAATCTATATATAAGTATATAAGTTAAACATTAAACATTCCACACCTATAATAAAATATGAATCTTAAGTTTTAAACCATATCCAAAATAACATTTTTCAAACACGAATTAACTATTCGGGAATATTGATTAGTTGTTTTCCCTTTCCAACTCATTGTTTATCGCCTCTTCTAAACAATTCGCGACTTCATCGTCTTTCAAAATTTCATCAATATTGTCCACAATTAGCTTTCTTGATTTTCTTACCCAATCTTGGATGAAAATCAAAGCCTCTACTATATTTGTAGACAAATTTGTTCAATATGGATCCATTATCCACCCATTTATACTAAACGCCGCCTCTAATGATGCCACTGTAGAGATTTGCAGTCCCAAAATATCCATCAACATAAACATAGAAAATGCTAAAATATAATTATAAAAAATTTATACAAATAATAAAGTTATACCTTTCACCATACGAGATACACTAGGGTAATGAGATGCATTTTGTTTCCACCAAAGTAGAATATCAAAATCTTTATTATATTTAATTGATTGCTCGTTTATGTATCGTATCAACTCCATTTCCATTGATGTGGATGGGTAATCAGTTTGTACGTACTATTAAATCACCCATGAAGTCGTTCTCTTCATCAATCACAACTACAACTTCATGACCATGTGTTTGATTTTGAGAATAGTCGATATTGTCAAACTTTGATTTGTAGAAATAAAAAAAAAATCTCAAATCTTTTTTGAAAACCCTATTAAACTGACTTCCGAGCTGAGCATGGGATCTTTTTGTGTACTCTTCAACTTAATCAACTTCTCAAAGGCTTGTTGAAGAAAATCAAACTTCAACCGTAGATCTAATATGACTACAAAATACAAAAAAAAAATCGTTTAATTTTTTAAGGTTGCCTCAATCCTTATCGTATTTTTCAATCATTTCCTTCCCTATCAAACAAAATTGGGGACTAGCTGCCCATTCCTTAATGTGTTTGTAAAATCACATATTTCTCCAAAAAAACCATGTGTCATTGGTTTTGTTGATATCAATACTATGTTGGTTTTCACATTGAATTTCTCGAGAAATGCAACCGTAGCTCTACAACAACTGAAATATTCTTTTACGAGGGTCAAAACATCTGGTACATATGTACGATCTATTATAATAAAGTAAATGTTAGTATTGTTTTGTAAAAAAACAGCTTTAACACCCCTTATTTAGGAGCCTTTATCTCATTAAATATACAATAAAATAATGCATTTAAATAGTGTAAACTGTAGTTTAAATTGTGAACTACAAGCTGAAAAAAATCGTGTTGATCGGACAAATAACAAAGACATTATGACACTTCAAAGTTATCTAAAAATTTGCAAACATGCTGAAACAAAAAAACTCAGCTCTAATACCCCCTGTTTAGGGGTCTGTATCTAATTGAATATACAACCAAATAATGCATTTAAATAGTGTAAACTGTAGTTTAAATTTTGAACTACAAGCTGCAAAAAAAGATCAGACTAATCAGACAAATAACGAAGACATTATAACACTTCAAAGTTGTCTAAAAATTTGCAAACATGCTGAAACAGATACTCAGCTTTAATACCCTATGTTTACGAGTTTGTATCTCACTGAATATACAAATAAATAATGCATTCAAATTGTGTAAAATGTAGTTTAAATTGTGAACTACAAGCTGGAAAAAAAATCGAGCTAATCGGACAAATAACGAAGACGTTATGATACTTCAAAGTTTGTTAAAAGTTTACAAACATGCTGAAATAATAATAATAATAATAACAATAATAATAATAATAATAATAATAATAATAATAGCAATAGCAATAGCAATAAGAATAACAATAACAATAACAATAACAATAATAATAATACATTGGAATGGAATATGAAATTACCTTTGACTTCAAACATGCCAAAAACCTTCTCCAACTCCACCACAATGTTCAATAAATCATATGTGGAGTTCCATCAGATTGGGCTATTATTGCACAAAAACTTCTTGTATCCCACATTTAGTTCTTTCATGCATTCTTTGAACCTTTGAATCCATTGTGTAGAATTCCTAATGCATTTAACGGCCTTTTGCGTGCACTTGATGCTAGATTGGTGTTGATCAAACTCATCCCTAACAATAAGGTTAAGGATGTGGGTCATACACCTTATGTGTAGTTGTCCCCCCCCCCACCCCCCCCCCCCCCCCCCGGCAATCGTACAACATTGATAGTTTTTCATTAGAATTTTGATTACTTAATCATTCGCACTAGCATTGTCTATGGCTATGTTCATTACATTATTGATACCCCGCTCTTGAAGACAATTCAACAACGTGCACCCAATGTCTTATCCCTTATAACTATCTAGAGATTTAGAGTTGATAATTCTTTTGTGCATGAACCAATCTCCATCAATAAAGTAGGTCGTAACCACCATATAGCTCGATCTTTGACATGAGCTTGTCCAACAATCGGTGGTCGAATGCACATTACTAAGGGGATTACTAAAGAACATAAATAACTTAGCCTTTTCTTCAAAAAAATAATAGGCGACTCTTTGAAATTGTAGTTCTACATGGCAAAACGACTTGTTGAACCCAACCATAGACTTTCCGCATAATACACTTGGGCCGATCCAAGAACTAGAATAACGACCGAACACATTGAAACCCGCTCAACTAGATGCAATCCATTTTGACCCACTAATGATTCATGGCATGCAAATAGAATATACATTTCTTAAGGATACGACTTAACAAAAAAAAAAGAGAATTAAACCAAAGAGAATGTTTATCCAAATCGATGCAAATTGCAAACAACATAAATACTAATAACAATAGAAAAGAAAGCAAAAGATAACAAACCCGCAATATTACCTGCTGGAGTCCTGACCTCCCATGTCTGACACAGCAATGCCCACCTCCTTTCTGCTCGGGCTCTTGCCCTACCCTCATGACCATCAGTGATTCTCAAACTAGTAGGAGCAGGTGCACTGACTGCTCCTCCCCTCAATATCTGATAGTTGGCCTTCTTGTGACCCATTTGGTTGTAGTGAAAACATAATGGGCTTGACCTGTGATAACAATTCCTGTTGACATGACCAACTCTACCACACTTGTAGCAGCCCAAACCCTTAGAAAGAAAAACTCCATCATGCAGTTTCACGCACGTGATGCATTGATCCCGACCCTGCTGGCCCCTCAATCATTGACCCAAAGTCTTGGGTCTCTTCCCAGGACCCTCCACTACATGCACCTGATCTAGTCCTTGTTCCCTAGGTGCTCCAAATCAATCTCCCGCTCTTGTGCTATAGAAATCATATCATTCAGGGTCTCTCACCCCGAAATACTCACAAACTTCCTGATGTCATCCATCAGCATATCATGATACCTTACCTTCTTTATCACCTCATATTGCGGTGATCTCTACCACAATCTCAGTAGTCTGACAGAGATCCTAAAAGTATTGGGCTAACTATTGCACCTCAAACACCGGTGCGAACTCAACTTGGAACCTAGTCGAAAAATCATCCCATGACATCGCATCAATCGCATCATCACCCACATAATGTCCTACCTCTTCCCATCAATCCTATTCCTTATCCTTTAAAAGGCAGGAATCAAATTTGACCTTCACATTCACGAGGAACAAACCCGTCCTGAACGCATTAGCCATATTCACTAACCATCTCGTACTGGAAATGGGGTCCTTCTCCCTAGAGAACGTGGGAGCTCTACAAGCACGAAATTCACGGAAGGAAATAGTGCGAGCTCTAACGATAGCCAAAAACTTAGCATGGAATGCGCCCAAGCGCTCATCCAATATCTGCAGAATCCACTCCTTGACCGTAAGAAAGATAATAGGAGTCTTCTCCAAAATAATGTGGGTAATCTCTGACGAGAGGAACTCCCACGTCTGCTCACTAATCGGCTCAGTAACTACACCTGATCCGGAAATAGAACATGAACCTCCTCCCTAAGTGCTCATCACCAAACTAAAAATACAAATTGCAAATGATCTGAACATATCCAAGAATCCTCCTCCCATAAGCTTCCTAGATTCTACATACTCTCATCGATTCAAGTATGGATCCTATGCTTTCAGTAATACGGGCCCAATACTACCTTCCACACCTATCCATACTTTCCTCAAGAATCACCCCAAATCCTCGAAGTCACCTTCTCAAACTGATGCACCAAGTACTCACTAATGAGTGTAACTAATCCCACTGAAGCACCTCCTAGGCTCTCCTAGGTTACCAACCTCACCCAGCCCTATGTTGCTGAAAAACTTCCACCAATATCAACTAGCTACCTCGTGAATATAGTCACATGCAACAGAGATCAAATAATCCTTTGAGTAAAAGACTCAACCCTAGAACAGTTGGACTCAAAAGAGAGTTGTGCAATAGGGCCAAATCAATCACTCTAAGATTATTTAACATATGCCACATGTAACTTAACATATTCACTTAGTAGCTGATCCACATCACTAAGAGTCCCACAAAGCACAAAGCAAGGAGCATTCAGGCAACGGAAAATCTAACCAACATACACTAATCAAGCCACTCTATCCACTTATCTAGAAACCATGCATTTCTAAAAGCTCATACAATCAGGCATATAAAGGTATCTCTCCTATCATAAAATCCTGATCCAATCCTAAGCCCTAATCTAGCATGGAATTCTCATAATCATATCATATATCATAATAAACATGTATTGGTATTCTAGGAACCAGTTACTTGAGCTCGATCGATTGCACACATCACACCCTTTTCTTTGGTTAGAAAGCCCTTTTTAATAAAACATATATTTATTTTATGGAAATTTTCACCAAACCCTCAGTTTGAGTCCAGGCATACCCAAGAGTATGTCCAAATCCCTCAATCCAAGGCTCTCATACCAACTTGTAACATCTCAAAAAATGAAGGTAAAAAATTCATTTTCAAACAAAAAAACACCTATTTATCATTTATTCAAACATTTAAAGGTATTTTATAATAAAAAGAGTTATCAGAGTATATTCCCAAAATCACACAGCTACAGAAAACCGTGGGTGTATGCACTGCGATCAAGCAGGGCCCTTCCCTCTCGAACCAGAAGTACCTGACACTGAAAACAACATCTCTAAGCATGAAGCTTACTGAGTTCCCCAGATACTACACACCATACATAACATACAAGACATACATATCAAACATGCAAAAGGAGGTGCTATGTACCAACCATAGTCTCGTCATTATACCTCGATCCATATCATGGTCTTTCCTTTCCAGACAAGGCGCCAAAACCCTGGGTCTTACAGACAAGTGCCAGGAGCCACCACCTGGTCTGCCATGCAAGCATCACAAAAACAACAAGCATACAATCTACAACTACTTATTTACTTAACTGTCTTGCATACAGATTTTACAGGAGCCACCTCCAGTTCTTTCATACAAATACTAAGGGCCACCCCCAGTCTTCCTATAATACATAGGCCAATGGGCCGAAATTAGTGCCTTCGACCCATAGTATAGTGAGGAGACTAACCTCGCACTACTAAAACACATTGATAATCCTTGACAGGTGGTCAGATAATCCCCCGAACTATCAATATCAAATAACACCCAATTAACAATTGGAATCGAATCTATATCCTTCAACCGATACTTAGTATAAAAAGACCATTTTACACCCTTATCTAGCTAGGGCCAAGACTAAGGCCCAATACTATAATCCAAAAGGCTAAAACATGGTCCAAAATATCTTATGGTCAACCCTGGTCAAACTCCTGGTCAAAGACAAAGTCAACAATCCATGTTGACCAAACACGTTGTGTTGCTCCTTGGACACATCGTATTTCCCCATAATCTGAATAGTCAGGAAAACTCCATTCAATATGTTGTGTTGACTTGCAAACACAATGTGTTTTCCCGAGTTTCAACTTCTTAACACATTAAGTTGTTTTCTTCGATTCCAAGAGCTCTAAAGCTCAGATCTAGTCCATAATGTGGTCTAGAAGGATAAATTTTCCAACTTTATCCATTGGGACAATAAAAAGGTTCAAAACTTAATCCATAAGCTTAATAGTGCAAGGGATTAACCAATAAGTACTTAATCCATAAAGACATAGCACCAAAACATGGATCCGACTTCCTTGAGCTGAAAAACCACATAAAGTTGCAAACAATGCATGTCTAAATGAAGCTCTTAAGTTTAAAAAGGACTTAATAAGTAACTTAATGCATACATGTAACCAATTATATCATAAAGTGTGCACCTTTAAGCTCAAGGAGTCCAATACAAACTAAGATCTAGAATAATGAGAGAAATAACACTTAAGGTTTGTTAATATATTATAAGTTCTAATATATTAATAAGATTATTTAATTACTATTGATCAAGAATTAATCTAGGATTAATTAAGTGATCAAAAGAAGACTAATTAAATATATGGGTTGATTGTGTAAATCATCCATACTTGTATAGTGGGTTAATGCTTCATGGATTGTCAAGTTGGGCTAAAACCCATAAGATGCTCCATGGTATATTTGAACCCATGGATCCAAGGAAATGGAAAGCCATGACAATTAGGGTTTACCCTAATTGTCACTAACTATATAAGCATCTTATTGTTGACAAAATCGGCACTAGATTAGATGTGAAAGGGCTAGCCGATTTTCATGAAGTGTGGATTTCTCTCTAATGTATTCCAAGTGTATTTGGTGTTGTGTGAACCATTTGAGGTGTCACACTTGGGGCACTAGGCACTCAAGTTTCATGAAGACATTCTAAATCAAAGAGATATGTAATTCTAACATGATATATTCATATGAATCAATGTTATTATGCTAGTTAGGATGAATACCTTGGAAAGTTCATATTTGCATGTATAATAGAGAAAACATAGATCCAAGGTATTAAGGATTGCATGTACACTTAGGAGTGTTAGAATGTTCAAAACCCAACAATAGTTTTCATCAATGACATCTTGGTTTATTCCAAGATGTGAGAGCAGCATGAGGAGCACTTGCGGGAGGTTCTGGATACTTTGAGGAGGGAGAGCTTGTATGCCAAGTTCTCCAAGTGTGAGTTCTGGTTGCGCGAGGTGCAGTTTCTTGGGCACCTTGTCAACTAGAACGAGATTTCGGTTGACCCCGCCAAGGTGGAGGTCGTGATGACGTGGGAGGTTCCGAGGTCTCCATTTGAGATTCGGAGCTTTCTAGGACTGGCAGGCTACTATCGGAGATTCATTAAGGACTTCTTCAAGATAGTCGTGCCCCTGACTCGGCTGACAAGGAAAGGCGTGGTCTTTCGTTGGGGCCTGAGTAGCAAGCCGCATTTGAGACGTTAAGACAGAGATTGTGCGATGAACCAATCTTAGCCCTGCCGAAAGGCATGGAGGATTTTGTGGTATATTGTGATGTGTCAATCTCAGGTTTGGGCGACGTATTAATGCAGAGAGGGCATGTTATCGCTTATGCTTCGAGGCAGTTGAAGCCTCACGAGGCGAACTATCCGACGCATGACTTGGAGCTGGGGGCTGTTGTTTTCGCCCTCACGATTTGGCGTCATTACCTCTATGGGGTTCGTTGTACCATTTACACGGACCATAAGAGCCTGCGGTTTCTTATGGACCAGCCAAATCTTAATATGAGGCAACGTCGGTGGCTTGATGTGGTAAAGGTTTATGAGTGTGAGATCCTCTACCACCCAGGAAAGACCAAGGTTGTGGCCGACACCCTTAGTCGCAAGGCAGCACCGATCAGAGACATCTGTCTGAGGATGACAGTTGTGACACTGTTGTTGGAGCAGATTCGGGAGGCCCAACAGGAGGCCATGAAGGAGGAACATCGGAAGAGCGAGCGAATTGTGGGTCAGGTTTCCTCCTTCGACTATGATAGTCAGGGATTGTTGAATCTTCACCATAGGGTGTGGGTCCCATATTATGGAGGAGTGTACCAGGTGTTGATGGAGAAGGCGCACAAATCTAGGTTCTCTATCCATCCCCGGGGGACGAAGATGTACATGGATCTTCGTCTTGATTATTGGTGGCGCTGTATGAAGACTAAAGAAGGACGTAGCTTGGTTTGTGGAGAGGTGTCTAACCTGCAAGAAGGTCAAGGCTGAGCACTAGAGACCTCATGGCAAGGTCCAACCATTGGATATCCTGCTATGGAAATAGGAGGATATTACTATGGATTTTATCATGAAGCTTCCCAGAACCGCGTCTGGAGTAGATTCGATTTGGGTCAGCGTTGATCGGTTGACCAAGAGTGCCCATTTTATTTCGATTCAGGAGAGCATTTTGGCTGAAAAGTTTGCCGAAATCTATATCAGGGAGGTAGTGGTGTGGCATGGGGTGCTAGTTTTAGTGATTTCTGATAGGGATGTGCGGTTCACTTCCAGGTTATAGAAGAAGTTTCATGACAAGCTGGGTACTCGCTTGCTTTTAGCACCGCCTTTCACCCGCAGACGGATGGTCAGAGCGAGTAGACCATCTAAACTTTGGAGGATATGTTGCGGGCGTGTGTTTTAGACTTCGGAGGTAGTTGGGATACTTACCTTCGCTTGGCGGAGTTCTCCTATAATAACAGTTATCATACATGTATCGACCGACCTCCTTTCGAGATGCTATGAAGTGTAGGACCCCGATATGTTGTGGTGAGGTTGGTCAAAGGGTCATGGGGAGTATCGAGGTAGTACTCAAGATGACGGAGAGGATCCAGTAGGTTTGGAGCAGGCTTCAGACTGCTCAGAGTCAGCAACGAAGTTATGTAGACAAGCGTCGATCGGACCTGGAGTTCCAGGTCAGGGATATGGTGCTCCTGAAAGTGTCGCCTTGGAAGGGCGTCATTTGATTCAGGAAGCGGGGCAAGCTGGGCCCCAGGTATATTGGACCCTTCAGGGTTTTAGCCCGAGTGGGCAAGGTAACATATAGGCTGGATCTGCCAGCCGAACTCAGTCAGATACATACCACTTTTCACGTCTCCCAGTTGCGGAAGTGTATGGTGGACAATTCGGCAGTAGTGCCATTAGAGGATATCCAAGTAGATGACAGCTTGAATTACATCGAGCGGCCAGTGATAATCCTTGACAGGAAGTCGAAGGATCTGAGGAACAAGAGAGTGGAGCTGGTTAAGGTGCAGTGGCAGCACCGCAAGGGCTCGGAATGGACCTGGGAGCATTACCCCGAGCTTTTTCAGGACCGAGCAGCAGACTTCGAGGACGAAGCCTAAGGTAAGTGGGGGAGATTTGTAACACCCGATTCCTGGTATGCCTTTAATTCAAGTAGTTCTTATGTTTTTCTATGGGACTTGATGAGTTGGAAGCCCAACTCGTCGAGTAGAGTCGTGATCTGCGGGAAGTTTAAGTAGTCTACTCGACGAGTCGGGAGACTAACTCAACGAGTAGATGTTCTTTGAGTGAAACCCTAAATTGAGGGTTGGCACCCTATTTAAACACATTTTAACCCCTCAACTCAGCCCCCATCATCTAGAGCAAACCCTAACTCAAAACCCTAGTCGTTTTTAGTGTGTTCGTGAGCCTTATGGTGTTACTTTGTGTGATTGAATCTTGAAGAAAACAAAGAGGCTTGTGAGATGAAGGGGAAACAACAAGGTTCAGAGTTTTGAGCATATTTCCATCTTATTAGAGGTATAAAGCTGAAACCTTGTCTACTCATTGTCTAGATCTTGATTTTGGACCTTTTCTTCATCTTTCTAATCCCTAGTGAGGATGCATTCGAAATTAAGTATAAGAAATGAGTTTATGCTTCAGATCTAGGGCTATTGGGGTCTTTATGGCATAAACGTGCCCACTTTGTTGCCATAAACACCCCATGCATCTTGTAGACCATCTCTTATGTCTTTTTAAGCCAAAGATCCCATGCATGTGCACCAAGCTTGAGACTTAACGCGTAAAATGGACATTAGGAGGCCATATATATGGTTTTGATGTGTTAAGACCCATTTAAATTGACTGTATAGTGATGGTCAAGGATGGACTCGGCAAGTCGTTCTTGTAACACCGTGATTTCCAAAAACAAAATTTTCATTTAAATAATCAATTTAATATTAAAAACACTTGATTAAAATCTTATTCACATTCGAATTACAAAACATAGTTTCATTTTTATTATAATAGAAGACCAGGATCCTCCAAAACACAACTCTTTCTTCGGTGTGTACAATCGAACCGTTGCCATCCCGCGTTACTGTAAGAACCTGAAACAACGTATCATTAACAACGTAAGCACGAAGCTTAGTGAGTTCCCCAATATACCTTACGCACATACGCCTTTCCAGGCCCTGACCTTCCGGTCAACTGTACAATGCCTTCCGGCCCATGAGATAATCGCCTTCCGGCCCATAAGATATTTGCCTTCCGGCCCATAAGATAATTGCCTTCCGGCCCATAATATAATTGCCTTCCGGCCCATAATATAATTGCCTTCCGGCCCATACACATATATAACACATAATACAAATACTCTAACACATAAAGCACATAGATCATATATCAACCTGCCTTCCGGCCCGTAACATACTCTAACACATAAAGCACATATATCATATATCATACCTGACCTTTCTGTCACATAATACTTTGCCTTCCGGCCCATATATAAGCATGTATATCACGCGTAGCAGCTAACTTTCCATTTATAGCATATAAACATAACACATAACATACTTGACCTTCCGGTCACACAATCAAGCCCTTCCGGGTGAAGTATAGTGAGAAGACTCACCTCGCGGACACTGGAAGATAGCAACTCCTAAAGTCCCTTGCACTTGATCCTCCGAGCTACAAGCTCCCTGTAACATCATATATCCCTTATTAATACTTCTATCTTCCACGTTAACTGACACTAAGAAATCACACCAGTCAACTCTGGTCAACAGTCCATTGTCAGCTCGACTGGACTCGGCGAGTTCCCTGGCGACTCGGCGAGTCTGGTCGTCCTTCAATCCTCTAAGATTCCCCTTCTACTCGTCGAGTATCCTCTTTGACTCGACGAGTCACTCCTGGAAGAATCGCGGGGCCACCCCGACTCCACTCGCCGAGTCTGAAGAACAACTCGGCGAGTCCCAGTAAATCTTCAAGCTACTCGCCGAGTCTGATCATCCGACTCGGCGAGTCCACGCCATGCAGTCGATCAAACTGCTTCCCGAGATACATATTTTCTCGAATATACAAACATGGGACCTTCTGGACCTCTAAGGGTCCTAATACAAGGTTATAAACGTTGAATAACAACACAACAATCCATCTAGACTCCAAATGGGTTCCATAAACCCTAAATCCATATACACATCAATCACAGGAGAATGTAATCCGAATTATTACCTGAATGATGTACCTTCCATGTCCCCAAACTTCAAAACTCGAACTCCCTGCAGTTCCTTTAGCTAAAACCCTTCTCCTCCTTGCACAACAATTCCTTCAAGGTCACCAATGGCCTTCAAGCTTGCTCTAGCCGCTCCAGTCGCCTAGGGTTCTTCCCAATCGATCCAAAGTCGTGAAATGACGGCATAATAACCCTTATATACGACCCAATACTGAACGGCTAGGGTTTTCCGCTGAACAGCGTCGACTCGCCGAGTCCATATCTGGACTCGTCGAGTCCAGTCGTGAACCCGCGACCAAACCTGCGACCCTACTCGGCGAGTCTGGCTCCAACTCGTCGAGTCTCCCCTTTAAAACACCCCCAAAATGCAACTTAACAATACTTGAGATTTTGGGCTGTTACAATTCTCCCCCACTAGAATTAGACTTCGCCCTCGAAGTCTCACTCTGAAAATAGATCTGGCTGTTGCTCCCGCATCTCACGTTTCGGCTTCCCTAGACACTACCGATCTCTTCCGAGGCCGCTACTGAACCAATACCAGAGGTACCTCCTTGTTCCTCAGAACCTTGATCTTCCGATCTCTGACAGCCACTGGCCTCTCGACGTAACACAGGCTCGCATCCACCTAATCGTTCTCTAGAAGAACCACTGCTGACTCATTCGCTATACACCTCTTCAATTGCGACACATACCAGTGTCATGGATCCGTCCCAATTCCGTTGACAGCTCCAAACGATAGGCCACCCTTCCTACCTTCGCACCCTCACGAAAAGACCCAACATACCGGGGCCCCCCATTTACCCCTCTTCCAAAATCGAAACACCCCGCCAGAAATACGAAGTCGCCGACCTGGATCACATGCTCGCAGCGGCGTCTGCCTACATAACCTTCCTGTTAACTCTAGCCGTTCACCAACTCTCTTTAATCTGCTGAGTCTGCTTTGTCAACTAAAGTACGAACTCTGAACTGCTCATCACTCTCTGTAATCGGAAATTACCCAAGATGCACTCTGCTCCAAATCTCAACGATCACTCAACCCATAAAGGTTAGGAAACCCTAAACCACCGGGTCCCCGATCCAAAGCCCACTTTGCCCATTCCGGACCGACTGAGAGATCCGTTCTCCCTCTCAGATCAACTCTCACAAGTTCCCTCTTGCTATCACATACACATACTGAACTAGTCCCAACACTCGCAGGTTGAAAAAAAAACCGATTCACTGATGATATCCTCGAACATCTCCCAAGACGAACCACTAATATCCGTCCTATACCCTGATCAGAGTCACACTGAGAATTCAGGATTCTCTATTCCCTTGCATCCTTTCTGAGTCTCGTCAGTCATCTCAACCCGGATGGGTTCCTACTTCACTGCCGCAAACACGATGCTCGAAACCATACTTGAAATACTCTAACCATAATTCTGCTCTGTAGCTTTCACTTTCGTGAACTTGCACCCCTTCGGAGTTACACACCTTCCTCTTTTCCTTTTTCCAAGGAGCCCTCTTGGCCACAATGCCACTCCAACCGGTGCCACGGTGCTCGCCCCAAGCGACACCACCCTTTTGCGTAACCGCTATCCACATACTCTGGTTCTCATTGCAGGGGCTCTCAATCTCATGCACTCTCTCCACTCATCCAGATCACTGCCTCAGCTAAACAAGATCGCCAATCCCGGGGCCCGACTTCCAATGTAATCACACTGCACATACACCATCCGTAATCTCAAACTGATCCAGCAATACCAACAGAGTCTCCAGCATGACTGGACCGACTCTCATAACACATACCAGCCACTCGAGGCTATATCTCTGTGGGTCCGTACACCCAACTCTGCGAACCCTCAGGTTCGAACTGTGGGAACCTTCCGGTTCCAACCCTAGAACATGCACAACATAAATCCCGTGGGATTAACGCAGTACAACCCATCACGTACCTCAGCATACCAATGCTCTGATCGCATAACCCCGGTCACTTACTCAAGCTTGATCCCGACCTTCTCTCAGGCCTCCACAATCGAATGCCCTAGGTCTGTATCCCGCCCCGCATGCCCGACACTCGCTCTCGTCGGCCTATACTCTGCGCTGACAAACACTGCTGAATCCCGGCAGCTAAGCACCCTCATATACTCATCGATCTCCCGGAGAATTTTCTAATTCTCCCCCCACTAAAGCACTGACTAATTGCCACCGGTCGTCATTAACGACCTTACAGAACAATCCTGTACAAAGAGAATAATTACACACTGACTGCTTCCCACAAGCACAAGCAACCCTCAGCAAAACACACCTCCTCCCTGATCAACCCACTCACAAGAATCTAGTCCTTCAATCATCCACTCCACGACTGTAGATGCTACCCGACAATCAACCCAGTGCCGCATCTCCCCTAACAACCCCCACGAACGATAACCAAAGGAATCCTCGACAATAACCCATAACCAACTCACAATCTGCCCAAAGGATGAACACCACATCGAAAACCGCACCAGACTACTGACACTAAGACACCAATTATAACCATGCCAGACCCGCGAAACAACGAATACCGCATCGAAATCCATACAAGATACCAGTACAAACAATACGCCAAATCAATGCAAGACAATTAAGACATCATGAAAGCATCATACCCGCAGCTGTCTCCGGCACTGCTCCGTCTCCCTCTGTCGCACGCAGATAAACACGACCCTGAGCCCTCTGGGGCTCCGCTTCATCCTGTCCTCCTCAAATCCCGAATTGGCACTGACTGCCAACAATCCCGTGCACAGTGCCCCTCCTTTCCGCACTTGCGGCATGCACCACCGGACCCGCAAGCTCCGATGTAACCCCTTTTTACTCGATCATCGACACCTATGGTCTCATGCTTTCCTACTGCATCTCTATACTCCACTTATTACTACTCCTGACAATTCTTGCTTTCTTACATACTGCACCCGGTTCTCCCCCACTAGGGTTCGAACCAACACCAATTAGTATACAATCATCCCACGACTATCTTTCACCAGCGAAATCGTACCTGCCCCAGTAAAGTGCTGTGCAACACCCGATAGTCCCTCCCCTTATGAAGTCAGTCAACCTCTATACTCTGAACCTCTGGTTAACTCTCCAAGAACTTCTCATCACGGCTGCCTCTAATCGTTCCAAATCCCATACTGATCTAATACTAAGCACCTGCACCGCTTGATAACATATCTGGCTCGTAGACCGCACCGCAGCATCATCGTTCCTCTCATCTCAACTCATCAATCCGTATCCAACGCCGGATTTGTCCCAAGAACAGGGACTTATTCTCAACATAGACGACAACTCTCCGCACTGCAAAACTCGTCTGAACTCTTCACTGCTACCACTATAACCCAACCTGTTATTCTCAATTAGGTGGGGTGTGGTTCTCGACTACTTCAGCCCCAACTGACTGTCTGTTCACGGTAAATCTCTGTCTCGCGGTACACCCGCTACCTGATGCTCTGAGGGAAGTCATTATCGATAACTACCTGCAGGGTGTACTCCCCAAATCCAGAACTGAAACACCAGGCCTCTCGCGTCTTGCACACTAGCATAAATGACACTACCCACCTAGAGGGTGACCTCTCCTCTATCGACTGATTTCTCGACTCAGACCGATATTTCCCTCTCCCTTTAACTCCCTACCACAATACTCTGATAGGTACTCGCCTTTCCTCCTCTCAAGGAACGTCTCTCCATCCTCAATCATGGTCCACAGGCCTAAAACCCATAGCGTCCGATCTCTACCTCATCGATCATAATCGGATAACAAGATAGTCACCAGCATCATCCACTACGAACCATGGTACTCATCCCATGACATGCCTTCTTAATTTGCTCCGGTGTATGGTACCTGAACCATAACATCACCCTCCATCTGCTCCAACGTATGGCACTCAAACCACAACATCTATTTCAATCTGTTCCGATGTATGGTGCCCGGACCATAACATCACCCCGCAATCTGCTCCGATGTATGGTACTCGAACCATGACATCACTCCATATTCTGTTCCTTAGGACCTTTAGGATGCCCCCTGTATCAAGTATGGGTCCTCTGCTTTCAGTAGTACGGGCCCATACTACCTGCCACATCTACCCATACTTTCCACACGGACCATCCCAGAGTTCCTAAGTAGCTGATCGAGCTACTCTTTCACCAATCCCCTCACGCGTGCTCGCTCTCCAGCGAAATCCTCTACTCTACCAGCGCACTCATCTGGCTAGGTTTACTCCCTAGTCCCTTCCGCCGTCCCTCCCACTTCTTTGCCATCAGCTGCTGAAGAGTTCCTAATGATGCCAGCCATCTACCTCCTGAGTATCGTCATACTCACTTAGTAGCTGACTCCCATCATCGAGAACTCCACAAAGCACGAAGCAAGCAGCATTCGAGCATCGAAGCATACATAGGACTCCCTATCTGTGATAGCTCCACCTTCTCGGCTCATCCTCGGAAGTACCACTGTACTCTGTAGCTCTACCCCTCTTGCGTTCTAACTAGATACCCTCACTCATCACATACACACCAAAGCATAACGCACATATAACAACAAACCCTAGACTAAGGCATCACAAATCAGGCCACTCTAGTCCTAAGATATGAAATGCCTAGCCTGTCTCTAGCATGCAATAATATCTCATAAAGTGCATAATAAATATTTCATAACACAAAAGTAAGGGTATTTTGGGAAATCACCGTTTGGCTCTGGCTGATTGTACACACTGCTCTTTCTTGCTTTCTCTTTGAACTCTTATTCACTTTTAGAAAACCATTTATTTGGAAAACTTTTTCTTACTTCCTCAGTTTGAGTCCAGATTTACCCGTAGGTGCGTCCGAATCCCTCAAACCAAGGCTCTGATACCAATTTGTAACACCGTGATTTCCAAAAACAAAATTTTCATTTAAATAATCAATTTAATATTAAAAACACTTGATTAAAATCTTATTCACATTCGAATTACAAAACATAGTTTCATTTTTATTATAATAGAAGACCAGGATCCTCCAAAACACAACTCTTTCTTCGGTGTGTACAATCGAACCGTTGCCATCCCGCGTTACTGTAAGAACCTGAAACAACGTATCATTAACAACGTAAGCACGAAGCTTAGTGAGTTCCCCAATATACCTTACGCACATACGCCTTTCCAGGCCCTGACCTTCCGGTCAACTGTACAATGCCTTCCGGCCCATGAGATAATCGCCTTCCGGCCCATAAGATATTTGCCTTCCAGCCCATAAGATAATTGCCTTCCGGCCCATAATATAATTGCCTTCCGGCCCATAATATAATTGCCTTCCGGCCCATACACATATATAACACATAATACAAATACTCTAACACATAAAGCACATAGATCATATATCAACCTGCCTTCCGGCCCATAACATACTCTAACACATAAAGCACATATATCATATATCATACCTGACCTTTCTGTCACATAATACTTTGCCTTCCGGCCCATATATAAGCATGTATATCACGCGTAGCAGCTAACTTTCCATTTATAGCATATAAACATAACACATAACATACTTGACCTTCCGGTCACACAATCAAGCCCTTCCGGGTGAAGTATAGTGAGAAGACTCACCTCGCGGACACTGGAAGATAGCAACTCCTAAAGTCCCTTGCACTTGATCCTCCGAGCTACAAGCTCCCTGTAACATCATATATCCCTTATTAATACTTCTATCTTCCACGTTAACTGACACTAAGAAATCACACCAGTCAACTCTGGTCAACAGTCCATTGTCAGCTCGACTGGACTCGGCAAGTTCCCTGGCGACTCGGCGAGTCTGGTCGTCCTTCAATCCTCTAAGATTCCCCTTCTACTCGTCGAGTATCCTCTTTGACTCGACGAGTCACTCCTGGAAGAATCGCGGGGCCACCCCGACTCCACTCGCCGAGTCTGAAGAACAACTCGGCGAGTCCCAGTAAATCTTCAAGCTACTCGCCGAGTCTGATCATCCGACTCGGCGAGTCCACGCCATGCAGTCGATCAAACTGCTTCCCGAGATACATATTTTCTCGAATATACAAACATGGGACCTTCTGGACCTCTAAGGGTCCTAATACAAGGTTATAAACGTTGAATAACAACACAACAATCCATCTAGACTCCAAATGGGTTCCATAAACCCTAAATCCATATACACATCAATCACAGGAGAATGTAATCCGAATTATTACCTGAATGATGTACCTTCCATGTCCCCAAACTTCAAAACTCGAACTCCCTGCAGTTCCTTTAGCTAAAACCCTTCTCCTCCTTGCACAACAATTCCTTCAAGGTCACCAATGGCCTTCAAGCTTGCTCTAGCCGCTCCAGTCGCCTAGGGTTCTTCCCAATCGATCCAAAGTCGTGAAATGACGGCATAATAACCCTTATATACGACCCAATACTGAACGGCTAGGGTTTTCCGCTGAACAGCGTCGACTCGCCGAGTCCATATCTGGACTCGTCGAGTCCAGTCGTGAACCCGCGACCAAACCTGCGACCCTACTCGGCGAGTCTGGCTCCAACTCGTCGAGTCTCCCCTTTAAAACACCCCCAAAATGCAACTTAACAATACTTGAGATTTTGGGCTGTTACAGTTCTTGGGACTTGGCGAGTCGGGGTGTAATGACCACCAAATCATTTATGTCGATGGACCAGATGATAGTGTGGACGGTCCCTCAGTTGTTTAGGCTCATAAGGGACCTGGGAATCATGGGACTCGACGAGTGTTTGAGCAAACTCGGCGAGTCCAAGGTAATCTCCTAATCTTTGAAGATGGACTCGACGAGTTGTTCTTACAACTTAGCGAGTCATAGACTGGACGCATTCTTATGAGGGAGATAAACTCGATGAGTTCAAGGATGAACTTGACGAGTCGGATGAAGATGGTCTCAATGGTATGTATAAAGGAGAACCCGTCGAATTCTTGATAGGCTCGACGAGTTGAGTCGAGGATTGGTCTGGGTTAGAGGAGTATGGACTCGACAAGTTGGTAGACCAATTCGGCGATTCAGGTCAATTGGATGTTGACTTTGACTAATGTTGACTTTGACTAAATTGAGTTGACCCTGGTTAGGGTTGCGTATTCAAATTGATAACTTAGAAGGTTTTTGTGTAGAGATTCAGGAGTCGAGAAGAGTCGATTTGCACGCCGAGGATAATTCAAACACTACACGACATCAAGGTGAGTTACCTTCCAATAGGGGTGGGTCTAAGGCCACAATGGCAGCCCACCAACAAGAGTAATTAATAGATAATTGTCTTTGTGATAATTATCTCGGTATGCTTATGTGATATGCTTATGTGGTATTTTTATGAGATATGCTTATGTGATATGCTATATGAGTTAGTGGTAGTAGCATGGAATAGCTTTTCCATGACTCGGTCGTTAGGACCAAAGGGTAGGTCGGTACCGCAGATATGTCTAACTGTATGATTATATTTGCTATTGTATGATAGAGGTAAGGGTGAAATAGTCCCCGTCGCCAGTTGAGATAGACCGGAGGGTAGTCGGCACCCCAGAACGGCTTAACATGGGTAGGTCAGCACCCTAGAATGATTTGACATGGGTAGGTCAGCACCCTAGAATGGCTTGACATGGGTAGGTCGGGCACCCTAAAATTGCTCGGCCGTATGTATGTTATGTGATTGTATGGTATGTGGTATGATGGGGGAACTCACTAAGCTTTGTGCTTAAAGTATTTTTTTGTTTCATGTACCTCTTCATCTAAGGGGAAGGAGCCGACGGTATAGCAGCGCATCATACACACACACTCATGGTTTCCGCATGGAGTTTCTGGGATTGTACTCTGATTTATTTACTTTCGATGATATGGTTTTGAGACACGTTGTTATGTTTCTATAAATTGATATAACTATTGGAAATGTTTTGGTAAATTGTGTATCAAGTTACTTAATTAAAAATGAAATTTTTGGCCTTAAAATTTGGGATGTTACATAATGTAGGTAGTATCCTTTGAAATGAATGATGATAAGAAATTGCCTTAGTTAGATGCTTACGACACTTTTGTTAAGTCTAGATGAAATCATAGAATGCTACATTGAGTGATTTTATAGTGAGTAATGGAAGTAAGACTAGTGTATTGATAATCTAAACCAGTGGATCAAAACCTTTTAGTAGTGAAGTCAAGGTTGATTATGTATGATGTGGGTATAATAGTATAGGGCTTGTACTATTATACACACATGATACATACATGAACTTGGTGGAAACATGAAGGAGTTTTGTGAAATATGGTAAGGATTCGAGTGAGTTGAGCACTTACTGAATGCATATCTTGTGTTAGATAAGAGTCATGAAGGAGTTTAAAAAATAATTAATGGATAATGGGAAAAGTTTGACAACTTTGACTTTTCAGTCAAAGTCAAACAACTAGTATCACAATGAAAATTTCTTGGTGTACATTTGGTAGATGCTCAAAAGTGAGTTTGTACTCTTTTATTGTTATTGGTAGTGAGTTAGAAATACCAAGGAAGAAACAAATTGATCTATTAAATTGTTAACAAACAATTAGCTAAAAAGGGACATAGTTAACTTTCGATAAAAGTAAAAGACGGGACAAGATTTAGAATTCCAAATTTATGCACGAAAAGAAAAAAAAATATGGTTTAGTAACTCCTAGAAGTTGGTTATTTGGGACAAGCTTGTAATATTATATAGGAGTGAGAGCTTTGAATCACATAATGGAATTATGAATTCTATATTTAGATGAAAGTAAATACTTAGATATTACTGACAATACTCGAAGGTGAGCCAATGATCTAATTAGCAAAATGATGAGATGATGATGAAAGCAAGATAGTATAAGAGAGTTCGGTCGAAAAATCTTCGGAAGGAATGTAATATTGTTGACTTAAAGAAATCTTTTGGGATCCTAAGAAGTTGGTGACTAGATGACAACATTGTCAAGTTTCAAGTGTGATAGTAGTTATGCAAGAAGGGTGTCCTGGTGATACCTGGACACTAGTAAAAGGCAAGAAGTGGTGCATTAACCTAATGCACTAGACTAGTGAGTGAAATCACTAAAAGGAAAGAAGAATAGTGTAAGATACATGGGGGTATTTCTCGAGCCTGAAAGGAAGAATACCAAGATGAACACTGCCTTGAAGCATGCAAATAATGAAAACTAAAAGTGATGATGACGAGTCTATGAGAGTATCTTACCCTAAGGTACTAGATTACCCTTATAAAAAATTAACAGGGGGAACTTTGTAATCTGTCACACCCCTAAACCGGAGCGGCAGAAACATCCGCGGGCAGATGGCGTCATTGCATAGTATCACAACAGTTGTATATAAATGAAACATAGCAACCCAAACCGCATACATTAAGAATACAAAATTACATAGTTTACATATTGTGTTTGTTCAAAAGTTACACAATAATGACTGAAAAGTAAAATTCCATAATGCAGCAACACTTGATCTCAACAGAGTTGAATACCTTTTATTGGTTCCCTGAGAATACAAGTGGTTTTGAAAATCGTCAACAATAATGTTGGTGAGTTCATAAGCATTTTTTTATGAAAAGGTTTGTAACTGCTTTGTTTAAAAATGGTTTTGTATATTTCTAGAAAATCCAATATTTTCTATAAATTAGACTGTTAGTCTAATAACCAAGACTAAAAATGTATGAATGTCCTTTGTATCCTTATTCTGTGAAATGAATAAGTATGTATGTTTCCAAAAAATCCAACATTTTCTTATGTATGATCTGTAGTCTTAAAACCCTAAGACCAGAAATGTAAGCAATAGTGTAATGTAAAGTAGTATATAGTTTTATATTTTTATAAAACCATTGAAGTGTGAGCTTCATGTAAACCAACATAGTATCGTTAATCCCTATGTGAGTTATTATAACCATGTTTGATGTGATTGTTATGCCTTTACGATTTTCTTCAGGCGTCGGAATTGGTAGATATTTGTCACCCTAGACTGGCCCGTCTAGCTGTAGCGAACAACTTAGGTGTGGGGTTGTCAATCCGATACAGATCTATACACAACTATCTCACTCTCCCTCCAGGAGACTCTAGTTATAATGCAGGACTTATAGTGTATGTTAGGTAGGTACGGTGAAGAGAATGTCTCACTAGAGCATTAACACATTTACGTGAACTACGACCCCATTTTCTTGTAAAATGAAATAATTACACTATTGAAAATTTATGACATGTGTTTTATGACACCCAAACTATACCGTTTATAGTTTTCCTTGTATGCTTTTTTGTAAACTATTTACACAAACTTTATATAAATATCAGGTTGTAAACTTGTCTAGTATTGATGTATGTTATCAAATCGTAGATCATTGGGTTTTTAACCCACCAAAAACAGTAGTGGCTAAAATAACCATTTTTACTAGAAGAACTATTTTTAGTAAAAATCACCAAAAATCTTGTAGTTTGTTCTAATCATATTTTTCCTGTTCATGTTTGTTATCACAAAATGAGATATATTTTTATTATCTTGGTACATCATCTGTAAAACACGATTTTTGTCCAAACAAGATGATGTAACTACATCTTATGCAAATGTTACTCCACATTCAAATAATAAGTTGAAGCATGCAAAAAACCATAAGATAAACATATTTTGACTTATATTCCCCCCTCCCCTCTAAAAACATATGAAACTCTAAAATGGGGGTACGAAGCTCACCATGATTTGAATTTGTGGATGATTTGAAGTGAGAAGGTGAATAATATTGAGCTTAACTCCTTGGGTGAAGTCGATGAGTTCTTTGGAATTGTGTTTATCCTAGGGAAGTTAACACATAATGAGGTGTGTAAAGATGATGAAATTAACTTAAAAATGGTTAGAATCACTAGAGATACACAAAAATGCTTTACCAAGTACTCTAGGACGACTTAGACGATGATGATTTTTGAGGAGAACCAAGCTTGTTTCTTCAGAGAAATTTTGAGATATGAGGATGAAGTGTTAAAGGGAATTGAAGAAAGAAAAGATGAAGAATGTAGGTGAATGGAAGGAAATGGATTCTACCGAAGTTTAAAAGAAGAAATGGGTGTTGAGATTTGATAGATATTGGAATGTCTTGCATGGTTGTTTGTTGGGTAAAAAGGGTTAATGCTGAATCATCTATTACTCAGGTCAACACCTACAATTTCTATTTAATATCCATTGAATACTCCTATGAAAACTCCTAATATGATCGAAATCATATAGGATTTTGGCCTAGGTGAGGGTTCTAGGCTAGATTTCGGTCCTATTTCCTTCGATGAGTTTTCAGCCGTAGTGGATTCACCTTTTAGGGTTTTTGACCTTAATGGGCTCCATTAAAAGGGTTTTCGGTCAAGGGGTTCTCTTGGCCAAAAACCTTAAAGAAAGGGTCCACTTTTGATTTATGTATTACTATTTGACTTATTTTGACCTTTAAATATTAGTCACGATCATGGTTCTTGAAGTATGCTCATATATGTACTCATACAAACAATGTTCTTGATTTACAAGAATCAAGGGTAATGAGGTTACATAGTGTATTCTTTTGTACATGTATACATCTTAGACTATTCTTGACTCAAAATTTTCTAGTTGTCACATAATCCCTACTTACAAGTCCTATAAATTGTTATGAGAAGCTAAAATTACACATAGAATGTGATGAGGGCGAAAGAAGAAATAAGACTCCAATGTGTAACATTTTGATGATGAAGGAGCAGTATCTAGAAGGTGTTATGTGATCGAGAAGTAAAAAGACGATTTCACTTTATGGAATATAGAAGAATGCAAATTGAACATCAAGACATTATAGCTAACAATGTGTGGATAAGAATAACACTTGAAGTTTATTGAAAAGGGTTGTCAATAAGAAGATTTTAATCAAAGGAAATTTTTGAAATTTCCATGAATAAATCAAAAAGAAGAACTACTGCTACGTGAGAATCAAAGGGTAATTTGGACATTAAAAGAATACTTTGCTTTTATTGCTGAAAATGATAACTATGTTGCAAATAATCTTCAAAATGAGATATACATTGTTAATATTGGTAATCCTTTTCTACAACTGGACAAACATTGACAAAAAAAAACCATTTCATATAACCCATGTCCTTACAAATTTAGCCAAAGAAGAGTATACAAATGTTGTACATTAAAGGAAAAGAAACATCTAAGCAAAGGGAAACGATATGTAATTTAGTTAATATATGTATAAAATAAAGGAATTGACATTAAGTAAAATTTAATGGTATAAAAACCATTATAAGTACAATGCTATTATATGGAAAGCGAAATGACCACTATGCCCCCACCTCATTTATGTACTTATGTAATAATTGCTATTCTCGAAAACTTAACTTTCAGGCTATTGGATTTGACAGCCATTAACCAATATCACAAAAGTGGAGTATAACGACCAAAATTCAAACCAAGAACAAAAAGTCAAGTAACAAGTAATCAACTAGACTGGAAGGCTAATATATGCAAAATGAGTATATAACCTAATACAAAGTATTGTTACATAACATTTACATTCAGAAATATAAAACACGCAAAAAAAAATACTCAAAATTTATGCGATGGTGCCATTGACTTAAACATAATTGAAAAAGATACCTTCATATGGAGTTGTTGTTGGGTACAAAGTTATCCATGTATGACTTTGTAAATGGTTTGACTTTTGTAGACCTACTTGCATGTGGTAAAGTAGCCTTGTGACATGATATATATATATATATATATATATATATATATATATATATATATATAGAGAGAGAGAGAGAGAGAGAGATGTAAACACCTCTGTATAAGGTGGATTCATACCACTTGTAGAGATATGCTTGAGAGATGTAACATTGAGAGTGTTAGTGTGTGTTAATTATGTAGATTTAGATCTAGATCCTTTTTTGTAACACCTTTCATAATCGAATGCATCTTTTAAACATCAAAATAACTATGTTTTTTGTGTTCATTAATTCCTCATGCCAAATCTATGCTCATAATTCACATCAATTGGTATTAGAGCGGGTCTTCGAAGATCAAAGCGATTTTTTGAAGAAACGGTTTGAGATTTAGCAACAATAATCACAACTAGAACGTTTATGTTGAGTCTCTCTATGATCTCTCTAAATCTCTTTGATTCGTGCTTGCATTCTTGAATTTTTGATCATTTTGACTCATTGGATCAAATTTTACTTGAAAAGCCCACCTTTTATGATCCAATAATTTTTTCATTGATCAAGCCCCGATCCAATCCTGTTCATTTGTTTGATTCGTTTCTCAAATTGCAGTTGTTCGTTTGAATCAAAATTTGACCCAAAAATAAATCAGGTATGGATATTGTTCATTAATCCATTATTGAGCCCATAATTTGTTTTTCATTCGTTTTCGAATTCATCATTATTCACAAATCTGCTTTTGATCCCAAACGGTTACCGTTCGTCCTTAATTCAATCAGCCAAATCCACAATCCATAATCCATTTGTACATACCGATGTTCATCTTTCATTCAAAATCAATAAAGTCGTCGCATCCGATACATTAGAAATCGAACGACTTAAGACTCAATTCAAGTAAAGTTTGGATTTGAATGATTTTTGTACTTGGAGTTGAAATCATTTTCGATTGTTGGTTTTGATTGTTTGTACTTGGATTCGCATGTGTGATAATCGATTTGGGTTATTTTGAGTCAAAGCAGATGATTCGTCAATTGGGAAGAACTGAAACTCTTTGGATTTTGATTTTCAATTTTTTAAGGTTTTGGGATATAAAATAGTCGAATGTGCGCGAAGGAGGAGGAATAAAAATAAAAAAAAAATAAAAAAAAATAAAAAAAAATAAAAAAACCTTGTAAATAGCGATTTAGAACGGTTATGATTGAACGTTCAAGCCATCAAAAGGTGCTAATTGACAAAGCTGTTATTCACTCCCTATGCTTAGTTATAATAATAATTGGGTTTATGTAAGGGTGGTTGTGTTCATTGCAAAGTTGCGAAAGGTTGCCCATGCATAGTTGTCTATATGCATTTCTTTTACCTTCTTGTTTTTTGTATGTATTTTGTTTTGAACTTCATGTAGGACATGCTGTTTTTCTGTTCCTTGATAGCTTTAAAGATTTTGGAAACCTATTGTTGTTGTTTTAGGCTAGGGGTATAATATTGAAAGACCATGTTTCACTTGTAATTGGCCGGGGATTTTAAGTTCCCAACACCATGTGTGGCTCTCTTTTAATGAATTATGTTTTCCAAGAAAAATTTAGGTTGCATTTAGTTACGAAAAAATTATTTTCATTATCCGTTTTCAGAAAATGAAATAAGTTTTTATTAGAAAATTTAGTAAACACATTCTCTTAAAAAAAACGTAAACACATTCTCTTAAAAAAAACTTATTAATTTACCATTTTTTATTTTAGAAATTTTAAAAATATGTTTATACGTGTTTTTTCTATCAGTTTTCATTTTTAGAAAATAGTAGTGGTAGTATGGTGGGGGTGGGGTGGTGGTGGGTTGGTGGTGGTGACGAAGGTGGCGATAATGGTCGTAATGGCGATGACATTGGTGGTGGGGCTGATGGTGATGTCGTTGTTGGTGGATGATGGCAACAATAGTAGTGGTGATGGTGGTGGGGTGGGGGTATTCGTGCTTGATAGTGTGTACGGGGTGGGAGAGGTGGCTTGAGGGTAGGTAGTGTTTATATTTTAGAAAAAAATAGAATTCAAAAATATGGAAAACAATAACTAATAATTTTCTAAAATTTTCTAAGTTCTTTATAATTTTGGAAAACAAAACATTTTTGTTTTCTTTAAAAAATTTAGAAAAAATGTTAAACTAAACATATTTTCTAGTTCTCATTTTTCTTAGAATTTTTTTTCCCATAAAACCACTCATTTTTCTGTAACTAAACATGCCCTTATATTTTTCAGATGCAGTTAGTGTTGGATCTTTTAATGAACTATTTATACAGTACAATTCTCAATGTTGATTATTTGCTAAATGAGTGTTTGGATGATGATTAATTCAAAACATATGTTACTACAATCTTTCGTTTGCAGATTATTTACGAAAAATGTCCAAAATTAGGAAAATAGATCCAAGAAATAACAATTTTTATGGGGTTTTATTGAATGAAACTATCTCTGTAAAAGTTGATGCTATGTATGTATAATGCATACATGTGTGCTTAACAGTGGCGGTCCCGGAACAAAATGTCAGGGGTAGCACATATGATTTTAAGGGTAGCATGCCCTAAAAATTGCATTACGCCGGAAAATTTATCAAAAACTACTAGGAGGTCCGCCCCCAGTCTGCTTATATGTTTTGGATTGCATTTGATTGGTATACATTAGGTACAAGACTAAACACAATTAATAACAATGTACTTTTTTGTTATTTAATTATGGCATTATATTTCTGTATATTCTTATCATGGTATTGGACTTCCAAATTATTTCTTATTAAGACATTAGACTTTGAAAAATCTTGGAGGTTGAATCATCTACATTTTATTAAAAACATTATGTCACTCAATTTTGTAGAAGTGGCTAGGCGCTAGTCAAGCGGTCCTTTGGGGACTAATTGGCTCACCTAAATTGTAAAGCAATTAATATTATGAAAATTAAATATGACCCATACCTATTTGTGGAAAGAAGATTGAAACACAAGGGTGAATACATAGTAATACTCTATCAAATAATGAACATCATGAGTTTTATTGTTTTTCAATTGATATTTCAATGTAGGGTCGATCATTGTTGGATTTAGTTGAAATGATGAATTGTAGACTTGATTATGTTTGACTAATTTATGCTGGTGAAACTGGGATGGACTTCATTCCAAAAGGAACTTCATAAGAGAATAGCAATGAACAATGGGTGTTAACATGTGGTTAAGTGGGAAATTAACATGACTAATATTGGTTAAACTTCTAACCTAACCATTGTGCTAAAGTATTTAAATGTAAAAGTGACACAGGTATATGGGGTTGTATGTTTAAATGAAGTTTATTTGTTCGAGATATAACTGGCATCCTAGTTGGCATTAGCTTACTACTTGCATAAATGAACCTAAACTGAGTTTAAGCATTGAAAGTGTGTACTAGTGTTCTTTCTGAACTTGTTTTCTGTTACATTTCTTAACTCTACATTCCATAAAGTTAATTTCAATTAATTAGGGTTTGATCAAACACAAAACCAGCTTATTTAAAATGAATACAGTGGTCAATTTAAATTAATGCTTGTTCTGGTGGAAATGTATTGGTTTTAGACCAAATTCATTATATTATAAACACCACAATACCATTTCAAGGTAAATTCGCAGCATCATACATATCATTACAACATATTTTCTCAATCTAATTAGAGCCAAAACCGTTTTTCTGGTTTACCCCTTCTCAAATTAGTTAAAAACTTTGCAAATGTTAAAACAGGAACAGGTGTAAACCAGATTAATTCGCAATTACTAAAAAAGATACGTACACAATCATTGAGAACTTGAGGTAATCGGAGGGAAAGGAGGCAATCGGAGAACAGCTTCTTCCGTCTCGATTGGGTCTGATCTTAGAATCTACAGGAGAAAACACAAAATCTTCAGAGTTGCATGATGGGAAATCAAACAAAGAGGCAGTCATAGAATCAATTGACCAAATGTGTGAAGATTATTCGTCATGAATTTCAGAAATCTAACTCTGATTTGGGAATGAAGAAGAGGTGAGTGGTGAAATTAGAGAAACAAAGTACCGGATCTTGAAGAAGCGGTTTGGTGTCATCGATAGCCGGCCTGAATTGGGGCTTATTATTGCTAACTTCTCTCTTGCTTGATAATACATCGCTGTCACAACCGCCTACGCGGCCGGATCTCATAGGTACTTCTGTAAGTTTCATCTGCCGATTTTCAAACTTGAAAAGGTAGACAGTCGGAGATTAGAGGCCGATATTTTGAAACCAGAGAGCGCCGTCCCGCTTGTATGTATTCGACAATCTACCTAATAAATATAAGAATGATTTTGTAAAATGTACTTCTCTCGTTAAATTTGCCACATGTCATTTTATCATAATTTTGAAATATATTTATTTTTCACTTATCAATTACTTCATTATTCATTTCCACTATATCATTTCATTAATTTAGTTTCTATAAATTAAACCTACTATAATAACTATTAATTTCAATTTTGAAATTTGAAATTTCAATTTCAATTTCAAATAAATTTACACTTTAAACCATTGTATTTAACATTTTATTATAATAACTCGTTTAGTACACGGGTCTAACAATTAAACACATAATTTTAATTAATTTATTCTTTGCATGTTTTTTTTTCATGATTTTCACTTATTTCATACTTCAAATTCAAATAAACTTCTCATTTAATCGCTCCTATTTAACATTATGTTTTAATTAACCCGTATAATATACGGGTTTCACAACAAGTGAGTTGCAATATATACAAGGTAAAAAAGTACTTTATAATCATAAATTACAAAAGAGGCCCATGTGGTTTGATGAAATTTACTTGTTCGCTCTAAATTAGAATTTTATTGTAATGGACAATCCTAGGGTTAAGGTTTTACTTTTTTGCAACTTTGCTTTTTCTAGCTTAGACCATTATAAAATAGGGATAACTACAAAATGAAAACCTTTTTGCATTATAGGCTAAACAATGATTTTAGGATTTTATTGAAACAACCACGTTGGTCTGAATGTAGTCATTTAAGACCTAACTTGTATGTAAAGTGTAATTTCTTTCATTTGAACCAAAGCTTAGAAAAAAAATTCTTCCCACTGGATTGGTATGTCTATTATCAACAATAGGGTGACATTGGAATTAAGGACTATTGACATGAAAATCCTTAAGTTTGTAAAGTTTTGTCAATTTTGTCACTGTGACGATTTTTAATACGTTAATGTCTAATATTTGTTCAGTTTTGTGTGTATTTTCCTTTTATCTGGTTTTTACCTAATACAACAGATCACCCTTACCCTATTTGGCGCTGATTATGGCGGTTTGTTGTGTAACATCTGGTTTCACGATGTTTCTTTAATTGGAAAGTTAGATTTTAAATTTATCATTCGAAGGTCTCGAACTTTAAGTGATGAAGTTTGGACCTTAAGGGAATGAGGTTTTGGGGCTAAGAGTGTAACACTTAAGACTTAAATGGCTTGTTTTGGGTTGGAAATAGTTTAGGCTTTAGCTGAATTGGGCCCCGCTAGATCACGCTTAGGCCTTAGGCCTCGGGATTTGGGAATATTTAAAGGTATTAAACCTAGGGTTTCGAAATTCGTAGCCTCCTTTAGCACATCTAATGAAACCCTAGCCTCTCTTGAAGCATTGGAGCTCATCCTCTCTAATAAATCCACTTTTGGTGTAGTTTTGTGTTTTTAAGAAAAGGAAACAACAAAGATTGGTCTTTGGAGCTTAGCACTTGAAGTATTAGGCCTTTTCTACTCCTTCTGGACCTTTGTAACTGTTGGATTAGATGCCTAAGCCCATAACTATTATTGGTATGTACTTGAACCGAGAGTAGCATGGTCCATTTGGGTTGCATGGCACCAGAACAATCTGAAGGATGGATAACTGAGAAAAGGTTAATATGATTTATTAATATATCATAAGTTCTAATATATTAATATGAAATCATATTATTTAATTAGTATTGGTCAAGAATTAGTTTGGAATTAATTTTGTGATCAAAAGAGACTAATTAAATATATGGGGATTGATTATGTAAATCATTCATTCTTATAATGTGGGCTTGTGATCCATAGTTCCTTATGTTGGGCTAAACCCATGTGGTGACCCATGGATGATTCATGGAGATTTAAACCCATGGAGCATGAGGAATATGGAAAGTCATGCACATTAGGGTTTTCATGGTGTAACCGTAATCAAGCCACACTATATAAGAACCCCTCTAGCTCATGAATTTAGCACTAATGGAAACACAAAAGGGCAAGCCGATTTTATGAGTGCAAGTGACATCTTATCAAGTTCCTCCATTTGTTGGTGGTGTTGTTTGATTCCATTTGAGGTGCAACACTTAGGGCACTAAGTTCTTAAAGGTCCAAGGTTTCAACTACACTAAAAGGTATGTCATCTAACTTGTATTTCATGTTGTTTATACTCCATTGTATGCTAGTTAGGATGATTCTTTGGAATATTGAATGTATGCATGTATAATAGAGAAAACATAGATCCAAAGCATCTAAGGTTGCATGTACACCATATGAGTGTTAGAATGCTCAAAACCCTTCAGTGGTATCAGAGCCTGTGGTTGTTTTTAATTATACTTAATGCTACTTGTATTTAAGCTTGAAAAATTGGTTTTCTATTGTTCTGGATAGTGGATTTGCCGATTCCAAGCACAATTCTGACCAACTCACCGAGTTGATGCTCCATAATGCAGATTTCGAGGTTTTTGGCTAGAATTGGACTATGATCATTACCCTAAGCTGTTTTTGAACTTATAAACCAGTTTTTATGTGGTAATGATCATGCTTATCCAATTTATAAGATAATTGTCAAAGTTTCATGTTTTGTATTAGCTTATATGATTATGCTAATTACATGAAATTTGTTTGATATGAATTATCTTGTTCATATGATTTTAATCCAGATCATGGACATTTTTTGACATGCTTGTTAGTTTATTTGATGATCTTTATGACCTTTAATGTACTCCATAACTTATCCTCAAGTTATGGAAAATGAAAAGTTTTTCTTTTAAAAGACTTCATTAAACTCATAGGTTATGGTCTTGAAGAGTTTTTTCCATAAATATTTTTACGAACTCCATAACTTGTCCTCAAGTTATGGATTTCCAAGAGTCTTTTCATTAAAGTCTATATTAAACTCATATGTTATGGATTCCAAAGGTTTTTGAATAGTTCAAAACTTGCCCTTAAGTTTGGGAATTTGTAAATGTAGAGTCTTCTTTTGACACATTTAGTTCCAAACCCTAGAATTTTAGAAGTTTAAAATTCAACCCTTATACTATTATAATATTATAGGTTTAATATATATATATATATATATATATATATATATATATATATATATATATATATATATTGCCATATTTATACATAGTTTTAGGCAATATTGATCTACATTTTATTAAATATTTTGGTTATTTGCACATAATTATGGTACTTATGAGGATAAAATGTTATTTGCAGCCAAAATAAAGCATTTTAGAAGGAAGGGACCAGAAGTGACAATTTATGGAACATTGGAGGCTTGAAGCATAAAAGATGAAGTAATTCACGGAATATACTGGGGTCACGACTTGAACTTGATGGCTACGACGTGGAATCGATCTTTCCAGAAGATAAGTACGCGAAGAAAGAATCCTTGGTGAATACGGATAATTCCTAAAGTCACGACATGGAGCTTCCTTCCATGACGTGGAACATGATTTTCCAAAAACTATATAAACCCCTCTCCATTACGAATTGGAGACTTTTGGCTGAAGGAAGAGGTTCCAGGAGGCGATTTACAGCAGAAATAAGGTTCTGGAAAAAGGGTTTTCAACACCAAAAGAGTAAAAGTTCATAATTAAGTTATTTTTTTCATACTTATGAATATGTTTTCTTATTTGAGTTGTGTTTATGTGTTAGTTGCTACTATGAGCAGTTGAATCTATCTATTCTTATCTAGCTAGATGAAGCTTCTAACTTATGAATAGCATAATTTTATATGGATTTATTTAGTTGGTGAATTGCTTGTGTTTGATTTATTGTTACCTAGCATGCTTATTTTGTTGCTTTAGTTGCTTAAATTCATGTTATGTGTAGCTTAGTGACCATTAACTGCATGAACTTGATAACCTAGTAATTTAGTGAACATTGAATTGCTAGAGCTATGATCAACCAAAATCTTAGTTAGTAATTGAAGTAATTAATTTTGCTGTGCTAGAGAACATAGATTATGACCATAATTCTGGAAAAAGGGTTTTTAACACCAAAAGAGTAAAAGTTCATAATTAAGTTATTTTTTTGATACTTATGAATATGTTTTCTTATTTGAGTTGTGTTTATGTGTTAGTTGCTACTATGAGCAGCTGAATCTAGATACTCTTATCTAGCTAGATGAAGCTTCTAACTTATGAATAGAATAATTTTATATGGATTTATTTAGTTGGTGAATTGCTTGTGTTTGATTTATTGTTACCTAGCATGCTTATGTTGTTGCTTTAGTTGCTTAAATTGATGTTATGTGTAGCTTAGTGACCATTAACTGCATGAACTTGATAATCTAGTAATTTAGTGAACATTGAATTGCTAGAGCTAGGATCAACCAAAATCTTAGTTAGTAATTGAAGTGATTAATTTTGCTGTGCTAGAGAACATAAATTATGACCATAATTGTGTTTGCATGATAAAGCTTACATAGCATATTCATAAGCATAATTGGTTATGTGTTTAATTGTGTGTGACCATACATAGTTATACATGAATTAATTAACTATTAGAAAATTTAGACCTAAATTACTAATATAATAACAACCAACTTAATAATCCATAATTATTTGCTAGCCATAAGGACGAAGTGGATTCGAACTAGATAAGAGTGTTTTTAATTATTGATTGAAATTGAGTTAAGTTAGTCTGATCTTGCAAAATCAGATAAAAACCCTTTTTAGCTTGTTAAATAATTAAATTAATTTAATAGTAAGTAGATTAATTAATAACACCGTTCCCCGTGATCGACACCCGACTTACCCAAGCTATACTGTAATCTGACTAGGTACACTGTCTATAAGTGCATAGTTAGTCTAAGTTTGTTAGGTTATAAATATTAAAATTAGTGGGTACTTCCGTGCACATCAATAAGAGTAAAGTCAGTCTTATTGTTAGTAGGCCTCATTCAAGAAGCCGGTCTATAAGGGGGTATAAGGTTACTACCTATAAAATGACAGTTTAATGGGTGTCCACTCTCACCTACCGCTTCCTTGACTTGTAGAGGGTCGTTAACCGAACGGGTAGGATAGGACTCTAATTATCCCTTCATTAAAAGTACAATGATAAATATAAAGTAACTAAACACTTATAAATTCCCAAATCTTAGTTACTTAGGAAAATGTGAATATGGTGCTAACCCATGAAATTGCACTTTGCACCTTGTTAAGTCGTTAGTGGAGCGTATGTGGTTAAGCAGCACACTAATCTGGGACTAACAGTGTGTGGCAAAGGGTAGCTTGAAGTTAATCATAGATCAATGGAGAGTGTGTGTTTAACCGACACATTAATTAGGTGATTGTAACATTGCCTGTACCAAGTTAATTTGCATGGTTATTCACACCTTGCTTGTGATCCTCGACATCCCAATCACAAACTTAAAGGGCATAATCAAGATTTAAACATGTCATTGAATAGTTCAATGAATCTTAAAGGATCTAGGAATTTCAGTCCATTTAAAACCTAATGTTCAATTTCGTTTTTCATGGTGGAGATTAGTAAATCGTCATTTACCTACCTTCAAATGTTTTGTGATTTGGATTACGACATCCCTCTTCCAGATTGTAAAATATTGTGTTGGGTCCTAGCTTTAATATTTCATTTGGGTGTTATATTAACGACTTAAATCAACTAAACTTGAATTTCTCCCGTATAGATGTCTAGTTCAGACAACTATGGTCTTCCCAAATCTTTTGGAATTAGCTTTCCTCATGAATACGATATTCCACAAGACAGTTAAGGTGAAAGATTAATGCCTTCTTTGTGCTATAGTGGAACTTCACTTCCTCCACCTCCTATAATAATTCTCCTTAACCCACAAGTTCAAGGTCACTCAAAGCCCAATTGGCAGGAATGAAAGTCTGTATGTGGTCACATCTTGGAGATGAAATTACATATTGACAAGCTAGGAGAGTTGGGTGTCGAAGTCTTGAGGAAGTTGGCTATTAACTGGGTTCTTCAATCACTTCCGAAGTCATATGGAAAGTTCTTTAGGGACTACTATATGACAGACCACGACATGACCCTTATCGATCTTACCTATTTGCTTGTTGCTACTGAATCATGAATGATTTAAAGCACTGGAAATGCAAATTTGGTTGGAAGATCTACTTCCCAAACTTCCATGGATGTTGATAATGGTAATCATTGGAAGTCAAGAAAAGATTTCTCCTTGCAAGGGAAAGGGAAATGCTAAGTCTGTGATTGTCCCATGTACCATTCCCAAAGAGTCCATATGTTTCTATCGCCAAGAGAAGGGGCATTGGTTGCGAAGCTGTCGTATCTACCTGAAAGACCACAAAGATGGTAAAGTCAGAGTGCATGACTCTACTTCCGGTAAAGACCACTGTCTAACTATATTAAGTTCTCATTTGGAGATTCTTAATACATGATGTGACTAGGTCACATTTTGATGTTTCGTAGAATCGAAGAAATGAAAGGGAACTTAAAGGAAGAGTAAGTTGATTCTGATCGTGAATAGATGGATTTCGATCGCATGGTTCGATGATCAAAATTTTGAGCTATTGCTTAAGAGTTATGATAGATTGCTTAGGAATACATAACAACATAGTTTTCATTTGTATTGGCATTGTAAGGAAAAGTTTTTCCGCAGTTCTATAAATAAAAGATTTTTTTTTAAATTTATTTATTTTTAAGTTTCTTTACAATGTCATTTGTGAAAATTGTCGTTTATATGTTTCCATTGATAGCAATATGAATTTGATTCTTTCCTTTGTGGTAGTGTCATAATTTACCAAATAAGGAAAGATTCTCATCACCCATGTTTCAATTGGATGGGAACTTGGAATCATGCAACTTGTATTGTGTGATGAATGAGAATTATCATCTTTGGGAAATTAAGATTAATTCCTTGTTCACATGAATATGTGAGTCAAGTGAAGGACTAGGGGATCGGGTAAATTGGGTGTACGCTGGTCAAGTCCACCATAAAGAATGATAAGTCTATTCGTCACGATTTACTAAAGTTTAGTAAATATGGTTATGTTTACAAGTTTAAGTATAATCCTGAACATTGAAAAAGTTTCAATGTATAGCAGGATGAATAAGAAGAATAAAATTAGGCAGAAAGATAAAATTTTATCCAATCTGAAATGATGGGAGAGTACTTGAGTATCGTTTTTTATGATCATCTTAGTGATTATGAAAACTATATCATAATTGATCCTCTAAGGACATCTTAGTGCATTTGTATGGCTAAGAAGAGGAATCGTGAATTGTTGAAATGGTTAAATCAAGAAGATGAGTCTTACTTCGTTCCATAACAAGTCTTAGAGTCATACTCCAAGATTGTGCCTTGAGTGACATAATCTTAAGAAGGTTTATAACACTTATCAAATGTAGAGTAAAATGTTTTCTACTCTTGTACATTTGAAATTGGTAAGATGTGATGTCTTGGATAAGCAAAGACCAACTAAGACAAATTGTGTGAAGTGTTTTTCTTGATAAGAATTCGCACTAACTCCTGAATATTTGTTTGTCAAGGAATGGTTCTTGACAAGAGATACTGATATGTCAAGAATTCAGTGGGAGTCTTAAGGATCTTGACAAGTTTCAAGAGCTAATCAAGAATAAAACCTATTGTTTATCACTAGCACACGACTTGCGGTTTTGTAACCTATCATGTTGGCATATTCTTGTTTTTGTGCCCATTCCAGTAAATTTAACTATGCATGTGAGTTCTATGAGTTCTCAGTTGTTTGCATAACAACCTTGGAAGCAATGGTAGGCCCTTTGTGCTACCAGGTGGCAAGAAATTAAGATTAAACAAGTTCAGTCCATATAAGTTTGGATTTGTCACTAACCTTGTCTTGTGATTATGGTTATGACAAATTCACATGGATAGGAACACATACACCATAAAATCTTAATGTCATAAGGTTCCTCTCCAATTCATGAAAATGATTGTGAGGAAACGCTTACACTAAGTAGATTTTAAGGAGATTGCAATTGTGATATTTGCACTCTCAAATTTGATTATGATTACGGCATCCCTATTCATAATTTTGAATTGTGAGAAATGGCAAAAGGTCTAAACATTTGAGAATTATTGATGTAAGTTCTTAAATTGTTTAGACATACATGTGAGCTATCTAAGGAAAGGTGTATGAGTTTGAGAAGCCTAGATAAAGTCTTATCAAAGCATATCATGTCAGAAATCTGAACTTCGGTAAGAAAGTCAATGAAGTATTGATTTCTAGAAGTCCAGTTGATTTCTGAATACATGTCAAACCTAGTGGGAGTATAAGTGCTATGCTAGTGAAGTAATGATTGTTATGCTAGTGGGAGCATAATCAGTTATGATAAATGTTGCAAGATTAGCAATGTTAATTATAGAAAACAAAAGTTACAATCTGCAAGTTGTAGAGTTTGGAAAGTTGTTTTGCTATAATTAAAGGAGAGGATATTATACTTCATTTCAAATCTAAAAGCTTAGATTGTGAGATTTTAGTCAAATTTAGTCATGATTGTGTTAATTGCGTTCTCAAAATTCGATGATGATTAGGACATCCCTTTTCATAATTCAACTTATGAGAACATGGAATAGAAATATTGTAGCAAAAGACTGGTTAGGTACTATCATGTCTTTATGAATCGTGTGCAATATGCTTCAGGTATAGGATCAATTACATGTGCTATAATATTTATCCGTTCTAAAATTTTCCAAGTGCCTAGGGCATTAAGAGGGAAAAAGGAATAGAACCGGATATGACTAAAGTGGTTAAACAACTATTAAGGACAGTCTAAGGTTCGCTAAGGAATGGTCACTTATAGTTGGAACTATAAAAATGGATGGACCATATTGACATATTCTGTAAAGAGGCAACTCTTGTTCATAAGTAATAGTCAAAATGGGAATATGGATATGTTTCTATAGGTGGAAGTCATTCCTTAAATATGTGTAAGATTAGAAAACTTAATGCAAGAAGGATGTTCAAAAGTATGTACTTTGAATTTGAGACTTCGCTTCCTTGGAATTGTTTTGTTGTCAACCTCCATTGGAATACTTTGTAATGTCTGTAGCCAAGTCTCTGTGACTTTTGTGCTTAGTCATTACAAGAGGATCATTGCATATAAGTTTAAAATATAACATATTATAGTAAATGACAATAATTTGATATTCTTACATTTACGGTAAGGATTTGGGATTGTGAAATGAGCATCATTGAAATATTTTCAATTGATCTATTTCACAAAGTAGGGACCATAGACAAACATAATGTGCATGCTTGGAGCATGACATAGCTATTGTTTAGACAAACATAGTGTGCATGCTTGGAGCATGACATGAATATTGTTTTAATTCAAGTATTAAGTTGATTATTCGAAACATTATACAATGAATAATGAGTAATCAATATGACTCAAAAGTTTTTGGGCTATATAGGATTAGTATTATTCTTGTGTTTCACTTTGCATGTTTTGACTTCCCGAATAACTAGGTTATTCAAACCATCCACAATCAATCATACTTTGGAAGTAGGTATTGAGGCAAGAATTTCGTGAATGGGTTTGTAGTTTGTCTAGGACATAGCTGCAGAGTTCTTGAGTGCTCCTAGAATAAGATTCGAGTATTAGATTCAACCCATGCTCATCTGAATCACTTCATGGATTTTATCACGAGTGATTGTGAGACGATAATATCTTATATTCTTGAAACGGAGATGTGTGAGTTGTAGTTGCGATTCGGTTGCACATTGTCATATGTAAACGCACCAGTAATTTGGTGTTATAAAACATATTGTTGTGTATAATTTGATGAGTAAATACAAACGAGCATTTAGGGAGAAGTTATCCGTTCCTTTTACCACACATGGATAAAAGCGATATATGTGGGCCTCTCGATGATTTAGTGATGACACCCCTAAGTGCTTGGCCAAGCCTGGACCGATTTGATTTGTTCAATTAGTCAGTCGTCATAAATCAGAAATTGGGAAACAACAGATGGACAGAAAGAATGATTAAAATCCACGTCTCAGTCCATATGATATCTAGAATGGAGGAATATATGATCCCTTATCTAATGGATTCGTCATTGACTAGGTCAACAACGACTTTTAAGAGCTACGATTGCTAGTCGGGCTGGAGTCATGCTTGCAATAATAGTTATTAGACTTATCCAAGTGGGAGACTATTGGATTAGATGTCTAAGCCCATAACTATTATTGGTATGTACGTGACCCGAGAGTAGCATGGTCCATTTGGGTTGCATGGCACCGGAACAATATGAAGGATGGATAACTAAGAAGAGGTTAATATGATTTATTAATATATCATAAGTTCTAATATATTAATATGAAATCATATTATTTAATTAGTATTGGTCAAGAATTAGTTTGGAATTAATTTTGTGATCAAAAGAGACTAATTAAATATATGGGGATTGATTATGTAAATCATTCATTCTTATAATGTGGGCTTGTGATCCATAGTTACTTATGTTGGGCTAAACCCATGTGGTGACCCATGGATGATACATGGAGGTTTAAACCCATGGAGCATGAGGAATATGGAAAGTCATGCACATTAGGGTTTGCATGGTGTAACCTTAATCAAGCCACACTATATAAGAACCCCATCTAGCTCATGAAATTGGCACTAGTGGAAACACAAGAGGGCAAGCCGATTTTATGAGTGCAAGTGACATCTTCTCAAGTTCCTCCATTTGTTGGTGGTGTTGTGTGATTCCATTTGAGGTGCAACACTTGGGGCACTAAGTTCTTAATGGTCCAAGGTTTCAACTACACTAAAAGGTATGTCATCTAACTTGTATTTCATGTTGAATGTATGCATGTATAATAGATAAAATATAGATCCAAAGCATCTAGGGTTGCATGTACACCTTAGGAGTGTTAGAATGCTCAAAACCCTTCAGTAACTTCAAAGATCTAAGTTTTATCCCTTTTCTTCCATAGATCTATGAGTTGTTGGGTTTTTGCTCCATTTTTATGAGTTTTGGTTCCTTTGTGGCTTGTTCTATTGAGTTTGGAGAGCTCTTGAGCTTTTGATTTATCTTTAGTTCTAGATCTAATCACATAATGGAATAAGTGCGCATGCAAGAGCCCTCTTTTCTTAATTCATGAGGATAAGTGTGTTTTGGATACTTTCGGACTTAGGGATTCGTTTATGGAGTGATTTAGCTTTGCTTATGGATGAAGTTGGAAAAACTTTATTCATTAAGACCCTTGTGAGAAACAAATCTAAAGTTTTGAGCTTTTGGACTTAAAGGATTAAGTCCTTAATGAGGAAGATTGCTTAACTAGATTTAGCGGCAAAACTTGTTTAGGGTTACAATAAGATTGTGGAATTTTTTTTGAACTATTCTATCATTTAGTGGATCACGGGACGACCAGTCAACGGTCATGACGTGTAGGCATTGATATTTGAGTTTTTGACTGGTCTGACTTTTTGGATCAAACTTGGAGGTTTTGAACTTTAGGATGAGGTTCAGTCTGTGATTGGTTTAGACGGTTCATGTATCTGATTCTTTGAGACTTCGGTAATCAGATTCAACTCTAGGATTCAAGTGAGTCTTCTCACTATATTATGTAGGACACTATGTGTCATGATATGTTTGCTTATCTTTGTGACTTATATGGAAGACTGTAGGGGAACCATATCATTTTTATGAAAGACTATGGGGGACCATAGTAATTGTGTGAAAGATTATGGATGGACCATAGCAAGAAAGACTGTAGTGGGATTATAGCAACGGAAGTAATTTTAAGACTATGGGTGGACCATAACATTCACATGGGTTGAAATATACCCTTAGGATGGGGGCCCATTGTTATGTGTTATATGTGGTATTTTGGAGAACTCATTAATCTTTGTTCTTATAGTTGTGAATTACATGTGTTTCAGGTACTCGTCAGATCGTGAGAAGGCAAAGTTGTAACTGTACTGTGACATCCCCAATTTCACGGCCAAAAAAGACCGATTTGTTTATCCTTTGTTTTATAAATCAGAGTAATCGTTTGAAGAAAACAGTTACGGAATTTGCTCCCAAAACAAAATGTGATAAGAATTTATCAAAGCATTTCTTTAAAGAAATGTATTTTCATTAAATAACAAAATCTTGGGATGTCATGTTTTGATACAGACCAAAAGAATAAGCAGTATAAAATAGACCTTACAACAGTTATTTATAACTACTGATCTATAATCCAAAATCTCTCGTCAAGTCCACCAACTTATACTCTTGTGTCATTACCTGTAATGCAAAGAAAACTGAGTGGGTCAGGCTTGGGAGCCTGGTGAGCATATAGGGTTTTCAACCCACAATAATATATTTATTAGATTTAATCATCAAACAATCAACCCAATTACCCATCCTCATTATCTCCATTTATCTTAAGGATCTACCCTAAGAATCATCTATCCTTCATTCTTAAGGATCGACCTAAGGTATAGGTACGAAGTCACATCGTTGCCAGGGTTTACTCAATAGACGCTAAGTCCATAGTCACCAAGGTTTATACAATAGGCGCTAACTCCATAGTCACCAAGGCTTATACAATAGGCGCTAACTCCATCGTCACCAAGGCTTATACAATAGGCGCTAACTCCATAGTCACCAAGGCTTATACAATAGGCGCTAACTCCATAGTCACCAAGGTTTACTTAACAGTAGGCGCTAACTCCATAGTCACTAAGGTTTATACAATAGGCGCTAACTCCAAAGTCACCAACTATCCCATCTACCCATGTTCTACCCAACATTTTCGTAGATATAAATATACACTTTTATACATAGTTTAAAACCTGTATAGCATGTTCATCCAATACACATTCCAAATAATAGATGAGACACATACACATAAAACGTATCTCATACAGAATAACTCCTATCTATGAGTTAGAAGAAAGTAACTACACACTCACACAAAACATATACTTAATACATTCAAACAATACTTGTATTAAAAACGTGTTTGTGAAAGGGACTATACACTCACTTGATCAGAAGATGATCAGACAACACTACGACTTGCAGAAGTAGTATTCTTTGGTAGATCTGGAAGATCTTCACAAAAACCAGGCTCCTCGCGGGCAGAGCTTCGGCTCGGGAATTGATCTTCTCAGGATCTTCGGGCTTCGGGACTCGCTTTGGGTCTCGGGATGATATCGGGGCTTCGGGGGTACTTCTTTACATGTAAATCGAGGTAATATGGGTGAGAGATGAGAGAATGAGCAACCAAACTCGACTGACCCTTCAAATCTATTCATAAGGCAAAATTGGCCCTTGCCACATCGTGGGCTTGGTCGTCACTGCATGCGTCATCGCAAGTTGCATCTGGGGGACTCCCGGAGGTGTCAGAAGACTAGCCACGTCGTGGCACTGCTTGCCACGTCGTGGTATCAGACAGTTTTGGGGTTTCGCGCCCCGAACTTTAGAAATTCATAACTTTCGAATACGAACTCTGTTTTCGACGTTCTTTATATCGACGCGAAGGTGAGATTATGCTCTACAACTCTCGTTTAGATTCCATTGGCTAATTTTGACTTTATTTTTAATATATTATAATTATATTACTTATATATTATTTTTAGTAGGCCGGGACAGAAAAACTCCGTTATAAACTCATAACTCCTTCGTTTGATGTTCGTTTTCGTCCGTTTTTCCGTTGTTGCACTACTATCGATGAGATCTTCAATTCTCATTTAGATTGTTTTGGATAAATATTGCTCAAATGTAAATTCACTGTTTACGTCGCGCTGTGTCGTGCCGGTTCTGTCGTGAAACTTCGACAGGTCATGACTTCTTCATTATAACTCGGATTTCGATGTTCTCTATATATTCGGAAACCTCGTAACGTAAACTACATCTTAGTTAAGATTAATCCTTCTAAATAATCTTTCCTAAAAAAGTCATTTTTGACGCTTATCGTCTCTAAATTGACTAGCCCCGATCTACGAGCGTTACATGTACACACACATCGAAAATTTTATACTTCTAGATTTCGTGATGCTTTTCTTGATAACTCTAATTATGGATTTTGGTTTATGGAACAAATGGTCTTACATTGATTACTATTGTATGAACATTGGTGTTTATATTAATTTTAAAAATGAAAATTTTGGTTCGAAAAATGGGACGTTACAAGTTGGTATCATAGACTTTGTTTTAGGGATTTGGATGAACATCTGTGTGATTCCAAACTCAAACTAAGGATCTGAGAATTTTCACAAACCTTTTTGAATTGAATTTTATAAAGAAGAGAAAGGTGATGCGACGTGTTAAGTCAGCCGGAGCTCGAACAGGAAATTGGTTCCCAAAATATCCATACTTGTTTTATATATATATATATATATATATATATATATATATATATATATATATATATATATATATATATATATATATATATATATATGTTGATATGCGAACTACTAGAAATGCATGCTAGTAAGTAGGATAAGGATCTTTCAGGAATCGCATGCTAGAATTTTCTGATATTTAAGATGCCTTTTAGCGTAGGAATTTCTCGTTATGTGCTACTTGAATGTTAAATGCTTTATTGTTGATTGTTTTGTGCTGCTTGAAACCAATATCAATATTAGTTAACTGTTATGTGAATATGTTATTATTGCATTCCCTAGAATTAGATAGTTTCAGATTGCTTGGTTTAGCCTTAATGCATAACTCTTGTTTGAGTCCAACCGTTGTAGTGCATGATCTCTTAGTCGAAGGACTACCTAATTCTAGTTGGATGTAGTTAGTATTTGTATGATAGTTAATTCTTATTGATAAAAGTTTCTTTCCCAACGAGATAACATAGTTATTTCTTACTGATAAAAGTTTATTTCCTAACGAGACAATAGGGTGAGCTGGGATTCCTAGTAACATAGGAAAAGTGTTAAAATATGCTAGTGTGGTCATATGAGTGAGAAGAATCCTAGAAGGAGAGTTTAGGAAAAGAGTGGTGTGTGCTCATGTAAGCATGTGTATATGGTGTTAGAACATTTAGTAATGGTAGTGAGTAGTGACTTGGGAAATTCGAAACAATTCTTGGGATGGGTACGGATATGTGTGGAAGGTGGTATGGGCCGATACTACGACAAGCACAAGATCTGTACGGGGATCAGGAAGGGTCGAAGAAGTTACTAACAAATTAGTAGATGGTAGATAGTGTGTTATGACACTATGGTTCTTTTTGTAGCATGTTTCCATCCCTATTGATTGTATGATTAAGGTTAGAGAATGATTATAGTAGTTCTTCGGGCCTAAGTGACCATAGGGGTTTGGGTCCGAATGGTGCAAAAATATGCAAGATGATTGACTTTAAGGACTAAAGGTCCTTGTTCGAGATGGTACTAGATTGATTGATGGGACTTGACAAGGAAGCGATTATTGCGATTAACACACCATGAATCATTTTGAAAAGCATGGAAAGATTAAAACAACCATAGAAAAGAAAAGATTACAACCTTTGAAGTCTTTGATTCTCAAGGGAAATGGAAGTTGATGAAGTGAGACATGAAGCTCCAAAGTAGAAGCTTTCTAGAGGTATACACCAAGCAAGAGTAAACCACTAAAACATGCTAGTTTTCACTTGTATTAAGTTATCCTTAATCCTTAAAATTTTATACTAAATAAACCTTAAAACTAGAAGCCACTTAATCATTCCAAACATGCATGGAATTGCAAGGGATGGAGATGGAAGAAAGCACCAAGAGTTTACAGTTTATGGGATAAAATGAAGAAGAGAATAAGTAAAAAAAACTAGCTAGTTTTTTTCACTCTCTCTTCTTTATATACTAAGAGATATATACTTGAGTCAATGATAGTCATAAAGGAATGTATGGTCTTTCTTACAAGCATGGAGTGCAAGAACAAAGACCAACACACAATATATGGCATGAGCTAAGGGCCACACGGTTTTGGCTAGCCAAAGTCAAAAATAGATTGTCCTTTATAGTTTACTTCTAACTAGTTAGTTACATGTGTAATTAGATGATTACTTAAAGTATACATTTAATTTTACTTGACTTATATATTTGTACAATGTTTTTGGAAGCTCTCATCGTGTGGTTACCTGATTATTTTCCATCACCAAAAATGTGCGAATCAGGGATGATACTCATGCATTAGGTTGGTTCGGTGTTGATGAAAGAATAAAGAATGAAGAATCATATAAGGAATTTTGACGATGCAGGAGATAAACAAACATCAACCTAGTATTACGAAATGAGAAGATATTTACTTACCAAAATATATGACGTATGGAAATAAAAGTGTAACACATGTATTGGATGTGAGCAATGTTGGAGGGTGGTGGTGCTCCAAAGTTATGGCGGTGGTGTTAGGGTTTCAATTGTAGATACCACAAAACTTTTCACCAAAAGATCGAGAGTTGTTGTATGTGGTGCCTTAGGGCTAAGATTGATATAGGTGTTTCACCAAAAATTCGTGATATCAACCGTTCATTAGGCGGGAAAAATTTGTAACCTCCTTTTACAGTAAAACAGAGAGTGGCTAGATAAGTGGAAACAAATTCAATGTATCTTAAAAATAATAAATTCCTAGTCAATTACCGTTATTAATTTGAAATCGTATTAAATATATGTCAAAAAACAATTGTGCCATATGGAATATGAAATTTATTGATACATTATCGTAATTGGTGTTTTTTATTTGCTATTTTCTAGTAATGACTCATATAGACAATAAAGGTTGAAATTAGAAACACATGTGGTTATCAAGGCGTCTAGTTGTTGTATCGCAACCGGAAGATCTTCAAACATGTGGGTTCAAAAGATCTAGGTGTGAAAATGGAACTATGACATATACTACTATAACCCCTCAAAATGAACACCCCTTACATGTCTGAGGCCTTGTGCGAAAATCAAAGTGAGGGCCCTTAAAAATATATAAAATATTATTAAGTAAATTTTCTAGCACTAAATTCGAAACTCAAAGTTTCTAACAAACATCTCGTAAATTCATTTCAACGACATCACGTTTTAACTCATTAAATGTTCTAGCTTTTAGAATCATATACGTTTACTGGAATATCTTATTTGTCATCATCAATACCATTCAAGGTGGCTATGTCTTCATCTATACAATGCATATCTTCTGGCACTTGCAGTTCAACTTCTTCTTCTTTAGGTTCTTTCACAACATCATGAGCTTCTTCTCCATTTTTTTCACATCTTCATGAGCTTCATCCATGTTTCTTGTACAAGTAATTCAACTTCTTCTTCTTTATGTTCTTTTACAACTAATTCTTAATTTTGATGGTATTCAAGTATTTGTTTGACAATGAATTAATTGATATATTATCTTTAACTATGAATAAATTGTTATTATTTTCATTTTCTTTTATATGTAGAACAACACAGTTCGAATTTTCTAGACAGAGCCATCTTTTTTTCAAAATAAAAATCAATGTTAATAACTTGACAATATATATTTGTAATATTTATCAAAAAGTTAATGTTAAAAAAGTTAAAGCATAAAAAATCTTATTTTCTAACATTTGCAAGTATTAGACTATATTATATTAATACTAGAAGCCAAAAAATGGGAAGCCCATTATCCCCCTCCCCCACGTCTACCATAAAATCTACAAATGCACCCTCTATTCCAAACATTGAAAAGCTAAAGCTATAAAGCATAGTGATAGAGTGACACAATTCACCAGACACTATATTATATGACTCCTTTATACCAAAACATTGAAAAGCTAAAGCTACAAACCAAGAACATTTTTTTTCTTTCTCTACTTCATTATGAGTTCATAAATAAATTATTCAAATGAAAATGAGCATTTATTTGAGGAGAGAAAGAAGTTAAGCACGATTGAGATTTAGGGGATTATAAAAAGATAAAAGATACTAACTTTTAGTTACGAAGTCAATCGAAGGACTTAGAGGAGAACAAGACGACTACCACAAACCTAACGAGATATCAAGATTCAAGACAAAAAACGGTTGTTTCCAACGAAAAAGACAAACAACATCGACGATCTACTGGCACCGTTATTAACATTGTTAGGGTTTTATTTTTTTGTGAGTTTTATAAAAGCTATAATGTTTGATTGAACTTATATTAGAAACATATATATAGTTTTTTTATATATATTTTCCTTAAATTATTTATAAATTATAGAAATTATGATAATATTTTGTTTTTTTTTCGTTGATTTTCTTTTTTCATAATTAACCTGAATTTAGGATTGCAACCAAATTTTACATTATGTATACAACTAAACATTAATATTCTTAAATAACAACACATTAAAATGCATTTTATAAAAACTCTAACACCAATACTATGTATTGTCTCCAAATTTAGAGGCCCTTTAAAATTGGAGGCTCTATAGGCCGCACCACTCACACACCCAGGGCCACCACTGACACCAACAAAAAGAGGTTGCCAATTTTGGATCCGGTTCTTATAACCCAAAAATTTTGTGATACAACACAAACAAATCCGATTTATTATATTCCTTAAAAGAGTTATAAATTTTATGAGTTATGACACATATAAAAGAGTTATAAATTTTATCTACTCTAATAAATGAAACTTTTTTGTTACATATCAAACTCGGATTCAAATTGTCAAATATTATTTTGTGGTTATTTTGAATTAATTTTTTTTTCACATGTTATTTTATGATTTCTTATATTTTATTAAATTCAAATAATATTTTAATATAATAATTACAATAATATAGTTATAAATAAATATCAATTCCATTCTTACTTTTTAATTTCAAAATTTCCGAATTAAAGTTTATTAGTTTTTTTTTGTTTATTTATTTAATTACCTGTTTAAATTTAAAAGATAAAAAATATTTCAATTATAAAAATTTATTATTATTTTTATTTTTTCAAAATTCAAAATTGTCAAATATTTTAACCTTTATATTTAATTATTTTAAAATTAACTCATATAATAACCATAACCAGAGAACGAAAGTTATTCACTACTCATACACCCAATAAAAGTTGAAACTAGAAATTGGTACAGTGCATTCCATCTACATAACAAAGAACTTACACATAGAGGCTTACGTTGGACAACCTTTGTGATGGGATAGCGATGAGTGGTTCTCTTTTCTTTAGTGTAAGGCTAAAATTTTCGGAAAGGTCATGCTCTTCACCCTCCGGCAAACTCCAGTCAAATGAGTGCAATAGCGAAGCCAAGATATACATTTGCATTTTCTCGGCCAATGGAATACCAGGACATGATCTTCTCCCTGATCCAAATGGGAAGAACTTTAAATTGCTTCCATTGAAATCACATTTGTTTGTCAAGAATCTCTCTGGATTGAATTTTAACGGATTCTCCCAATATCGAGGATCCCGATGGATTGCCCAAACATTCAGAAACACTGTACAACCCTTTGGAATGGTGTATCCTCCTACCATACAATCCTGGCTTGGCGACCTTGGGAGTATGAGAGGGACTACTGTGTGCAACCGAAATGTTTCTTTAATAGCTGCATCTAGGTATTGTAGTTTGGGGAGATGAGATTCTTCGACAATGTTGTCAAGTCCTACGATTTCTTCTAATTCTTGTTGAACCTTTTTCATTATGTCATCATTTTGCATGATCTCTGCCATTGCCCACTCTATCAGCGTTGTCGTTGTTTCTGTTCCTGCAACCATAATGTCCTGATACAACAAATGTTTATCCATATTCATCATGACATTTTGCCTATCCTTGTAAAGAAAAAAGGGTTGACTCGCACGTGTTCTTTTTCATGTTGCTGGATCTATCTCTGAATGATCGATATTTGGAAAGAATATCATCTCTGACTTTCGACATAATTAAAATTAAAGACTACTGAATACAGATTACCTGGATGAGTGCTTTTATTTGAGTCCGGTTAATTGATATTCCATCGTTTTGATCCATGAGCTCCAATAACACTTGTAGAAGATCTTTCTTTCCTTCATTCCTAATTGCATACTTCGATTTTTTAGAGTTAGATTCGATTCGATCGTCAATAATCGTTGTGAAAATTTGATCCAACAGACGAAGTTGCTCCTTCATATTCCGCTCCACGCCTTGTAGATCAAGCCATGCAAGACTAGGGAAGATATCAGAGACATTCAGCTGTCCCATGAGCTCAACAATATTCGCAGAAACCATCTGCATCTCTGCTCCAAAATGGCTACCTTTTGGTTTTTGAGCTGAAGTGTTTCCCCAAACCATGCTCTTTAGAACATTGGCCTCTGTGGAGAACGCAATCTCGCTAATGTTAATTGAGGTCCCGATTTTAGTATAAACATTCTTGATAGTTTTTCTAACTTCATCTCTTCGGAAACAACTAGATGCTTCAAGATTCTTGTTGCTAAGGACCTCATGGACAAATATCTTGCGAAGGTTACGCCAATCCGAGTTGTTGTCAGAGAATGCTATATCTTGGCCCCCGTAGGTGATTATTAAGGCTGCGATTGTTGAATTGCGGTTAGCAAAGATCTCATCTTTGTCACGAACCACTACCTTTGCTAGCTCGGGAGTGCTTATCACGACATGAAGTTTGCTCCCCAGATAGAACTTGAAAATGGGACCATAACTGTGCGCCATGTTAAGGAACTGTTTGTGCAGGTCTCGACCAAGAAATGGAAGGTGGCCAACAATTGGCAATGAACGGGGACCTGGTGGCAATGGTGGTCCACCATTGGAGGAGCTTGAAGATGTCCATCTGTACCACAAAGCAATCAAAATCATTGCTGAAATGGCAAGAGTAAGCTCGTCTTTGTTGTTGTTCATCACTTCCCACCACCGTGATCCATGGTAATTATTAAGTTGTGCCATTTTTGCGATTGATAAATATGACTATCGTACGATAATATATACAATTCGATGGCTGCATTTAAGCCCCAGTTATTCGTCAAAGTAATTTATTAAAATAGTAGTTTTATTTATTTATAATATTCTCAATTTAGCCAATTAATGCTGAAATACTGCCATCCATTTGCATTATTGTAGTCACATGTGAAGCCTTGCTTCTCGCTTACATATCTTTTGAATGATAGATATGATAATCGTCGTCTTTAGTATTAATTTAAGAAGCGAAAATTTGACCATATTTTGGACTGTATTAGAAGATTCAAATACAGATCCATGATTCCCGGTTTAATAAATATCTGTTTAATCAGAAATCTTATATTATAATCATTTCTCGGAAAGTTCAGACTGTTAGTTACTGGCTACCATCACTAGGCCCGGTTATTGTCCCTTAAATCAAAACCCAAACAACGCAGACCAAAAATATTAATTATTAATTAATTAATATTTTCTAATAAATAAAATATTTTTGATATATGTCCCATTCTTATTTATTTTGCTAATGATTATTTTATATTAATGTTTATTCTATATGTCATTTTATGGTTTTTCTCATTTTATTAAATTTTAGATAGTATATTAATATAATAATAAATGCATATTAATTTCATTAATAAACTCTTTTTATAATTTCAAAATTATTAAATTAAAGATTCATTATTTTTCTTTATTTATTTATCTAAATTAATTGTTTAAATTTAAAACAGAAAAAAAAACACCTTAATTTTTATAATTTAACATTTTTTTACTTTTCTTATAAATTCATACTTCTTAAATGTTTAGAATTTTGTATTTAGTTTTTCTTTAAAATAAAATCATATAATACATGGGTCTCACACATAGTTTTTAATATTTTTAATAATTAAATAACACAAGCTAGGCAATACTTTTATACATCGTTCGCCTAGACGTTCTTGGTTGCAAAACACGTCTTCTATCATGCCTAAAAAATAATTCTTTAAGAATTTTATATTTATATATACCGAATATATATGATTATAAATTGTATACAAAACAACAGTAAGTGACGTCATTAAAACTATTATGCCCTCTAAAACTAGGGTGAGCAAAAACAGAACCGATAAAACAAAAATCGCAGTAAATCGCAACCGAAAAGTCGAAACCGACGCAAAAACCGATGGTGCGGATTTTATTTTTTTGAAAAACCGAATTTATTGGTGCAGTTCGATTTTTATCTAGAAACTGGACCACCAAAACCGAACCACACATCAAGATTATTAACAATAAAATAAATCACTAATTTATACTATACAATTATACATGTTATTTAAAAAACTAAATAATTCTAATTTATACATATATTATATATTGAACTTGATGATAATTAGTAATTAGATATTAGGTTTAATATGTAAACACTACGTGGGCTACAACTTGCAAGCTTGTAACTTTTAAGCACAAATTGAATAAAAAAAATGAGCTTGAGAATATGGGTTGTAAATGAAATGATCAAGTAAAAAACATAAAAAACTCAAAATTACAGCTTCTAAATATGAGGAAACAAAATGATAGCATGTCATACAATCATAAATCTGCACATGAACACCATGGTTAAAAAAAATCGTACCAGTAAACATAAAAAACCGCACCATATGTTTAAATCGGTTTAAAACCGACACCGAACCGGTACAAAACGAAACCACACTTAAAAACCGCAAAACCGCACCTAAAGATTTCTAGAATTCAAAAACTGTACCTTGTGGTTTGTGGTTCGGTTTGACTCTAAAACCGCACCATTCTAGTCGACGTTATGCCTCACGTCATTCTGAATCGTTGTTTTCGTTATATATATATATATATATATATATATATATATATATATATATATATATATATATATATATATATATATATATATATATATATTTGTTTGTAGAGCTAGGTTCAAATGTTTCTAGCAAGTATTGTGTGCATGTATGCACCAATGAGAATTTAGGAATAATTTAATCATTAATTAAATTAATAAGGGTACATTAGTAATATTACACATGTGCAATAATTAATAACCAAAATTAAGAATTGATGGTTTTATTTACCTATTAAAACCCTACCCCACTAAAACCTTCAATCATAATAAAAAAAACAATTGACTCTCTTCATCATCGGTCTTCCTCCAGCCACCGCCCAGCACCTTAACAACCCCACCCCCTCATCGGTATTCTCTGATCATCAGCATCACGTACTGTTCCCTTGGCCATGACCAATAGATATCGAACTGAGAAGTAAGAATAGATTGCTTTCCTGAACTTTATTTTAACTCGATTTTGTTTTCTTCGATCGCAATAAGTAAGTCGAAGTGTAACTCTAAAGCACTCTGCTTTCGCAACTTCAATTTATGGCCTGATGCATAGGTTTGTTTATCCTCACTTAGTCACTTTGCTGGTGTATCTGCCTATCTGTGTATGCGCATATATTATCTTGTTTTCTTTTTGGTGGTGGTGTAGGAAAGTCTCAATTGGTGTTGGCAATGGTATCGGTGGTTGAAAGCGCTTTGTCAAACATCATAATTATGGTGGAGGAGGGTGATTTCGAGTGGTCTTCGAATCCAATAGACTTCGGTTCATTTGTGAGTCAGATTTTGATTTCTACATTTGTGAGTTCGATTTTGATTTCCTCTCCAACAACGCCTCCTCTCCAAGGTTTTATAATTTTTTTAAACAATTTTATTTTTTCTTCATGACTTCAAATCACTTAGATTTTCAATAAATTTGATTTTTTTTTATTGTTTCTTTTCTTTATTCCACATCAGGTCACACTTATATGGTTGTTTGTTGGTGATTTTCCTTTTACACAGAAGCATTTGATAATGCACAGAAGGTGTTCGATAGAATGCATAAGAGATGTTTCAAGCCAAATTCCTGGTAATTGACTAATTCTTAGTAGGATACCATTAGTGTTTGCTTTCTTTTTTTTTTTTTTTTTTTTCTTTTTTTTTTTTTTTTTTAACTTTTTCTCTCTTGCAATGTATAAAAAAACCCAATTGGTGTTGTTTTTAGAAGAAATTAGTCTATTATGATGTGAAAGTTGAGTATGAGGTGTGAATGGATTTGTGTGTATTCTGTTAGAATTTATTTATATAAATTCATTCTTTCAGAATGTTTGCATTCTTTTAGAATGAATTAGTGTTTATTGTTGGATTTTTGATGATTTTGTTGCCTTTGTGATAGGAATGGCTTGAAACTTGATTATGTTTTCTTTGTGGATTTAGATTTTGAAGAGGCTAACATTGATGTGGAGAAGGAAGAAAACATAAAGAACGAGAGTGTATTATACCAGAATGTGTTATGCTACAATGTATAAAGTATTGCTAAAAAATAATATTCTATTAGAATAAATTAGTGTTTTTGTTAGATTGTGATGTTTTTTTTTTCTTTTTTCTTTCAGAATGTTGTTATTTATTCAATGAATCATAATCATACAATGTAATTATTTGGATATTATTAGTTCAAGAATTGATTTTGTGTATTCTTTTTAGAATGTATTTACTAGTTTATGGTTTGCATTCTGTCATTCTGACAGAATATAATCGACGAATATATTTACTAGTTTATGGTTAACATTCTACCATTCTGATAGAATAAAATCGAATTTCTAATTTTGAATTAATTTAAAATATTCAGATTTTTAAAAATAAATGAATTAATTATCCCTAAAAATCTAAAAATTTCCTTTTTTAATATAGTTTAATTGACTAAAATGCCCTTATGCTGAAACTTGTGTGATTATATGGTATATGTTATCCTATTCTACTATCATAGACCCTCAGATCATTACCTTTGATTATATTCCATCCGATGGTCCAGATCTATGCATTCTGACACACAATAGTTACTAGAAACAAAATAACCTAACCCTTTGTTTGTATATGTATATGTTATATTGTGTGTATATTTGTTGTGTGGCCCATTGTAATTGTAAGCCCACTTTAGTTAGCCCTTTTCCATGTATTGTACTATTTATAGTGGTTGAATAATATTTTGGCAATTATGGGAAAATATTTTATTAAAATGGTAATACGGTATCACGCTTTTATGTCTAACCTAGCCGTAGCCGATCCGCTGCAATAGCAAACACATTGTGTCGGTCTTGTGGACGCATTGTGTGTGTGAGTGTTTCCCGTAACCTCCATGTTAGTCCATGAGGATACATCACATATACTATTAGGGTGCGTCACGTAAGTCTTCTTTCAACGTTTTTTTGCAAATCACATGTTTTTTCCCAGTCTATAGCTCCGTTTTCAGCTAATTTGCTTCCTTTCGCTCCAGCAACGTTGTAATAACCACAACTCCAAACATATTATTTAAGTACGTTTTATCCATATTAGAATAAAAAAAGAATAAGATAACACATATAACACATGCATAATTTAAGCGTTATCAACGAACCACACAAATTCTTCATCATCCTTCCTATTTATCGAAATACATTTGAAACAATGTTAAAGACTTTCATCATACTTGCAGACATATGATCACCCATCTTTATCATCCATGATAATGGATGTCAATAAACATTACACTGTATTCCCCTCTAGCATTCTTGCATTTAATTATTATTGCAACTCATGCTCCTGAACTAGCATTTTATCATCAAGGAAAAGGTGGTCCCAAATAGGAAGAAGGCATGTAGAATGAGCTTGATACTTTAATCTCTAAAGCACATGGGATGTTGTAAAAATTCCAAAAGGAAAAAAGGTAAGTCTTATTGTTGTTTCACAAAGTCAAGTACAAGGATTATTGGTCGATTGAAAGGCATACAACATGATTAGTGTGGTAAAAGGTTTTACACAAAAGAAGGTATCGACTCTCATGAAATGTTCTCTTGTTTTCAACTTCAATATTGTATCTTGCATCCCTTCTTTGGCAGTAAAATGGGGTTGGAATATTCAACAAGTCAATGTAAATATTGCTTTTCTTGATGATGATCTACATGAATGTTGAGTCTCCTAATCTCGTTTTTAAATTGAAGACATCCTCGTATGGCTTAAAAAAGCCTCTCGTTAATGGTTTGCAAAGCTTTCCCAAGCATTACAAACCAAAGGATTCTATCAGTCTCCAAATGATTATTCCTTATTTTTTTGAAAGTCACAATACTTCCTTATTCACGACCAAATCTGGATAAAGATCTTCGATACATTACTTATTTTCATGGTATTAAGTTTAACATTATCGATAGTGGCATGTTGTTCATCCAACAAATGTTTATTAAAGAGCATCTCACGATGTATATAGTGACTGATTTTGTTGGTACATAAACATATCTACCACCAAAGTTTCATTTTCTTCCTCTTATGGACAATCCATGAAATGTAACATCCTGTTTCGGATTGTCTGAGATAAGGGTTGTGGGCTGCAACCTGGGCATGAGGAAGTCTCGGGGTTGCGACGTTGGAATCTAGCCATGCATGAGTTATGAGCATTTTGAGTTAAGAGAGTGAGAGTTTTGTGTGTCTGTGACCTTCTCAGCCATGCAAAGGCTTAAAGTCACTTACTTTATGGAGTAAGAGCTATTAGGGAGTCCTGATTTGTGATATGAGCCAATGTCTTAACTGATTAAGACCAAATGAGTAAAAAAGTGAATCCAGGAAGTACGCTGAGCTTAATTCCAGTATACCCCGCATACTGACACAGTGTCCCCGATGGCCAATCTGGACTCGTGAGTATGCTGAGCGTACTAAGGGAGGTACGTCTCGCGTAACCTCACTGTGGACTTTTGGGCTAAGTCTCATTTTTGGGCCTTGAGTGTTGGGCCTGGATTTTGGGCTTGTTGCAATAGAGTTTTGGACCAGAGGATTATATATGTGCTTTGGGCCCTTGAGTTGGGCTTGCCATTTAGATTTGAGAGTTGGGCCTCGGGAGAGCGCATTTATTATTAAGCCTTGGTGGGCCCAATGGGTTTTAGGTTATTGATGGGCTGGTTAGTAGACTACCTTTAGACCTAATGAGTGAGAGTTTGGACTTAGTTCCTAATTGGGTTAATTGTGGGTTCGGCTCAGAGTTAGAGGCTGACGCATAGCAGCAGCGTTTATAGGAGTTGTTCATCATCCGAGGTGAGTCTTCTCACTATACTTACCATGAGTGGTATCCTTGTGTGACTGAGATGTCTTAAGTGCTTACCTGTGTATTTTGATATTTTGCATTATGTCTTTGTGAATTATGCTGAGTATTATTATTATGGGCTTATTGAGTTAGGACCGGAGGGTCCACCCGAGTTTTGGGACCGAAGGGTCCCATTGAGACACTTTGACCGGAGGGTCTTATCTGAGTATAGCCATGAGAGGCTATTGGGATATCTGTGGTATTTTGGTGAGCTCACTAAAATTCGTGCGTAGTGTGTTATGTGATATGTGTTTCAGGTTTTTCTCAGGATTGCGGGAAGGCATCGGCTCGATTGTACACACCAGAAAAAGAGTTATATTTTGAGGATCCTGGATTATTATTCAAACAATTATGGAGATGCGTTTTGTAAATTAAATAAATGAGATTTTGTGAAATGTGTTATGAGGATTATATGATTTTAAATTGAAAATTTTGTTTGAAAATTTACGGTGTTACATGAAAAGACCTCACTATGTATATATCGACAATTTATTTGCAATAAGAACTTCTTTACATATATGTCATGATCTCTCTTACATAGTACAATACATTAGTCATTTTAATGAAAAATCCATGAAAAGCACATTATGACACAACTCTTCATGCATTAAGATATCTTAGCTTAATGATACAATGACTCAAGACTTATTCTTTAACAAGGACGATAATTTTATGGTTGAAGCTTTTTATTATTTTAACTGGTCTTGACCAATCATTGAATCACATGTTGTTTTGTAATTAGATACTTTATTCTTTTTGGTGGTACCTTGTGTCTTGGAAGTCAAAATAACATGTCATTATTTCCATATTATTAGTCGAAGTTGAGTACATATCAATGCAAACAATATGTAATGAATTACCATGGTTAAGATGATTACTAAGTGAACTCCAAGTTGTAGATATAATTGTAGCGCATGAGATTATGAGGTATTAAATTTGTATTTATATAAGGAAATGGTTTTATAGGTTCAGACTTTGGCCTTTGGGCCTTCACGATGGGGATGATGACGGACGAACACGGGGCATAACCCCCATGTACGCCCAACGTAATCAAGGTTCCAAGATGCGGGCTTAACCGCGTACGCCCAACGTACACGCGCAGTGTTTTAAACCCTAATTTTTGGGACTCATCCCTATATAAAGGATGTTATGACCTTGGACCAGCCTCCCTAACTCCCTTAAGTAGTCATTTCGAAAATCCTAGCCTACTTTTGTGTGTTCTTAGCCATTGGAGAGCATTTGGTGTAGTTTTGGGGCATTGGAAGAAAAAGGAACTTGAAGAAGGAGCAAGGATCCACCAAGAGCTTGTAGATCCAGAAGAGTAGCACCATTTCTGACTTAGTTGAGGTATCAAGTTCCAACCTTGACCATTATCTTCTTAGATTTATTGTTGGGAGTGTTTAAAGTTACTTTTGGACTCCATTGTTGAGAGTTCTTGCATCTTGACGACTTCAAACCATAATACCTGTCGTTTTGGATTCCTAGAGGCACTAGGAGTCATAAAAATCGAATCTTCATGGTTAAGCAACAACCATGCAAGGGTTAGTGAGTTTTGGGGATAGTTAGATGGACCAAAGTCATGTTTTGACCCCAACCTTGCATGCAAGTACATAAAGTTCGTGACTTTATGGTTGAGGATGTCTTAAAAGACCTGGATCTACAGTTTGGACGAAAGGACTTACTGGATTAAGTCAAATATTAAGCCTTTAGGGAACTGGCCAGTACACTAGGTGTACTCCCCGTTACGTGCCGCGTATTGGGTCAAAACCCCGATCTCTGGTTAAGGCAGCGTACGCTGGGCGTACATGCCCGCTACGCCGTGCGTACGCCTGCAGTTTGAGGATTAATGGACTTTTGGGCCTAAAGAAAATGGGCCTGGACTTTTGGGCCTCATGCCCACTGTGAAGCATGATTTCAGACTTAAGGACTTAGAACTTGAGTATTGGGCCTTCTTGGGCCAAGTTGGGCCCTTGAGGATTGTTTATGATGGGCTTGGACATTTTTGGGCCCATTTAGGGAATAAGGCCCAATTCGGTAAATGGTAATGGGCCCTTAGGGAATCCTTAAAGGGCCACAGGAGGATTGGCTTAACAAGTTAGAACTGGGACTTCGGTATGTCCAGTTGGGTAAAAGGGGTAAAATGGTCATTTTACCCTAAGATTAGTTATTAGTTTTTGATTAAGTGTCTTTATGGAAATTATAGTCGGAGAGTCGCCAGAGCAGCAACGGACAAAGGTTTCTCACCCAGTTTATCAGCAGTCATTTGTACGAGGTGAGTTACCTTCCAGTAGCGGTGGGTCTACGGCCACAATGCCGGCCCACCAGTAGGAGTTGTATGTTAGATGATTGTCTTTGTGATAATCATCTAGGTTTGCTACTACCTGATATGTTATATGATGACATGATATGTTATATGTGATAGTGATAGAAGGGGGAGAATAGTCCCTAAGTTCGGTTGTTAGGACCGAAGGGTAGGTCGGACACCCCAGATAGGTCTGACAGTATGTTATGATATGTTTGTATGTGGGCATGATATGTTATATGTGATAGTGGTAGTAGGAGGGGAATAGTCCCTAAGTTCGGTTGTTAGGACCGAAGGGTAGTTCGGACACCCCATATATGTTTGATAGTATGATTATGTTATGATATATGTGATATATAGTAGCAGTAGGGGGTGGAATAGTCCCCGAGGATCGGTTGTTAGGACTGATGGGTAGGTTAGCACCCCAGAAAGGCTTGACACGGGTAGGTCGGCACCCCAGAATGGCCGTACCGGGTAGGTTGGGCACCCCAGAATTGCTCGGTAGTATGTAGGCTATGTGATTGTATGGTATGTGGTATGATGGGGGAACTCACTAAGTTTCGTGCTTATAGTTTTCAGTTTTGTTCCAGGTACCTCTTCAGCGAAGGGGAAGGAGCCGGCGCGGTAGCTGCACACCATACACACGCATTGGATTTCCGCACTATGAGATTTTTTGGGATTGTACTCTAACATTGTTACTACTTTTATGATACGTTTTCAGACATGAGATTATGGTTTTATGAAATGATATGACTTGAGGATGTTTTCTTATAAATGGTTTTTTTTTTTTTTTTTTTTTTTTTTTTTTTTTTTTTTTTTGTTTTTTGTAAATCGTTATATCAAAATTGAAATTTTGGACTCGAAATTTGGGATGTTACAATAATTCATATCCCTCTCAAGTGTGACAATCTAGCTTATAAAGCTGGGTTTGTGGAGACATAAATGACAAAGTTCAAGGGCTCTATAATTTTGGTAGTTAAGGGTGATCACAATTTATCCCATATTCTGGTAGAAAATTAGTTTGAGAATTTCCCCTTAGTTCATGTATGTATTAGTTTTGTCTCTATAATTTTGTTTAAGCAATCAGTGAAAACATTCAAAGCCTCTCACATTTCTCTCAAACTAGAAATCCATACACATTCGACAAACATAATAATACATATTAATACGCTCTTTCTAAAGGAACCACATATGAAATGCGCCAGCAAACCATCCAATAGAGCAATTCAAACTTACAGTTTAATCAACATCGATCACATATAGAGGCTCTGGTTTGGCAACCTTTGTGAAGGGACAACGATGAGTGGTTCTCTTTTCCTTAGTGTAATTCCAAATTTTTCAGAGAGATCATACACTTCACCCTCTTGCAAGCTCCAGTCGAATGAATGCAAGAGCGAGGCCAAGATATACATCTGCATTTTCTCAGCCAATGGAACACCTGGACACGATCTTCTTCCCGATCCAAATGGGAAGAAGTTTAAATTGCTCCCTATGTAATCGTATTTGTTTCTCAAGAACCTATCTGGATTGAATTCCAGTGGATTCTCCCAATAACGAGGATCCCGATGGATTGCCCATGCATTCAAAAACAGTGTACAGCCCTTTGGAATGGTGTATCCACCGACAATACAATCCTGGCTTGGCGACCTTGGGAGTATGAATGGAACTACCGGGTGCAACCGAAAAGTTTCCTTAATAGTTGCTTCTAGGTATTGTAGTTTGGGGAGATGAGATTCTTCGACAATGTTGTCAAGTCCTACAATTTCTTCTAATTCTTCTTGAACCCTTTTCAATATGTCACTATTTTGCATTATCTCTGCCATTGCCCACTCTATCAGTGTTGTCGATGTTTCTGTTCCTGCTACCATAATGTCCTGAATAAATCAAAATTTTAACCATATCATGACATTTTTTAATGATCAATATCTTCAAAGATTATCTTCTCGGAGTCCGGACTTTGGACATTATTTAAATTAAAGACTAATGATTACCTGGAGAAGTGCTTTTACTTGAGTCCGGTTAATTGATATTACATCTTTTTGATCCATGAGTTCCAATAAAACCTGTAGAACATCTTTCTTTCCTTCATTCCCAACCGCGTGCTTTGATTTTTTAGAGTTAGATTCAATTCGATCGTCAATAATGCTTGTGAAAATTTGATCCAAATGATTAAGCTGCCTCTTCATGTTCCGCTCCACGCCTTGTAGATCAAGCCATGCAAGACTAGGGAAGACATCAGAGACATTCAGCTGTCCCATGAGCACAACAATATTCGCCGAAACCATCTGCAACTCTGCTCCAAAATTGCTACTTTTTGCTTTTTCAGCTGAAGTGTTTCCCCAAACCATGCTCGTTAGAACATTGGCCTCTGTGGAGAAAGCAATCTCGCTAATGTTAATTGAGGTCCCGATTTTATTATAAACATTCTTGATAGTTTTCCTAACTTCATCTCTTCGGAAACAACTGGATGCTTCAAGATTCTTGTTGCTTAGGACCTCCTGGACAAATATCTTACGAAGGTTACGCCAATCTGAATTGCTGTCTGACCACACAATATCTCGGCCTCCATAAGAGCTGCCTAAGGCAGCAATTGTTGGATTTCGGTTAGCAAAGATCTCATCCTTCTCACGAACTACTACCTTTGCTAACTCAGGGGTGTTTATCACGACATGAAGTTTGCTTCCGAGGTGGAACTGGAAAATGGGACCATAAGTGTTAGCCATGTTGACGAACTGTTTGTGCAGATCACGGCTAAGAAATGGAAGGTAGCCTACAATTGGCAAGGAACGGGGACCTGGTGGCAATGGTGGTCCACCATTGGAGTAGCTTGAAAATTTCCATCTGTACCACAAAACAGTAAAGATTATTGCTGAAATGGCCAGCGTAAGCTCGTTTCTGTTGCTGCTCATCACTTCCGACCACCATGATCCCTGGTTGTTTAGTTGTGCCATTTTGCAATCGACGAATTTGAGTACAATATTGCGATGGTAGGATTTACATCCGAAGTTATCGCCAAAGGCACCAATACAAACTAGTATAACAAATATAATAGAAATAATATTTTTAATTAAAAAGAACAGGTCAAAATTGGTATGCAATGCAAAAGATAAAGACACGTGAAGCCTTAATTCTCGCTCAGATATTCTTTAAATAAAATCAGCTTTATATTTTGTTATATTAAATATTAAATTTGAAAAGTTTAAATCATTTATTACTATAAGTTAATGTAAACTTTTTAACTAGTTGATACTTTTTTAAATTTGATGGGTCTTCTTGAGATACGTGATATGATTCTGGTTCACGTCCTTGTCACATTGTAATTTTATCTCCTAGCTTCCTTTTATGCCTTAAAATTTTCCTTGTTGATTAAAATAATAAAAGATTAAATATCTTTTTATATTTTATTTCTATTTATATTCTTATCCATATGTGAGACATTGAATCAATAAATTTTGTCTCTTAATCATGTTTCTTGATTTTGATATTTGTCTTAATCTAGTGAGTATGAAGATTAATAGAAACAAAAGAAAAAAGGATATTTGATTTCTCATAGATCTTGTAATAGAGTTTCAAAGATTTTTGAATTATGAAACATTTTTCTATTTTTTTTTAAAACACATCTTATTTCAATAAAAGAGTAGTTTTAGTGTCACGTATCATCTTTTCTCAGCCCCATTTTAAAAAAAGTGAGATATCATTTTTGCCCTCTTTTTCTCGATCTCGCTGAAATTGGCTCAGTCTACCGTAGCTCGAGCCGTCTTTTCTTCTCGTTGACTTTCTCCGGACTCCTCTACTGCCGATTATGTGATTGTCGTTGCTGCTCTGCTCTTCCTGCCGACGAGCAATTACTATTAGTTGCCATCATACGAGCTCTGTCACCACTATTGTTGTTGTGTTCATTAATATTTTTGTGTTTTGTTTATTTGTTTACTTTTCCAATTTAATCATCTCCTTCATATCAAATTGCGAGGTTGTTAATGATTAGGTTTTTTTTTTAATACCTAATAGGGTTTATGTTTCACCAAAAGCCTATTTTATAGCCCATTTTATATTCCTATTTATACGAGGTTAAATCCTTATTTTAAAGGAAATAATCAATTATATAATATAATTAACTCTCATCTAGGGATGAGCAAAAGGACCGAACCGGTCCGAACCGGATCCGACCTGGGAACTGGCTTCGGCTAAAATCAAGAACCGAACCGGCCTGACGGTTCTACCGGTTTTTGTCGTGTCTTAAAATGTTGGAACCAGTCTTCGAAAAATAGCATCATACGGTTTCGGTTTTTGCCGGTTCTACCGGTTCCAGTTCCTACCGGTTCCCGGTTCCAAAAATCCACAAAAATAACGTCCCGGTCCCGGCCCGACTGGTTTCGGTTCCGGCCGGTTCCCCGGTCCATATGTTCATCCCTACTCTCATCCATCTATCCTTAAATGGTTTGGTTGATTGAAAATTTGACTCTTTCTCTCTCTCTCTTTCAACTTTTTTAAACTCTAAGACATTTAACCAGTGGTATGAGTGGTGGGTGGGATAGCATAGACCATGGGTTAGAGCTTCCATAATTTTAAGGTTATTTTTATTTATTATTATAAAAAACATTTGGTATTAAGTAAGGCGCATTGGCAAAAAGAAAAAAACAAGAGTGGAGTCAGAATTGGTGGAGAAGACCAAGAGATTTCAATCTATTTTTCAAGAATCTAAGAAATTAATGACTTGAATCGGCTCTCCATTTAACACACATAAAAATGCTACAAATTGAAAATACACAGGACCCCACCAACAAGCCATCGATGAGTGGGACTGAACTTATAATTGGTGCTTCCCCTCCAATCATTGCGGATTCTATAATTCTTCAAACTTACGAATGGATCAAATTTAGGGGGAATTGGGTAGGTAGATGGGTGGAATGGAGTTGCTTCCCATTCTAAAAAGAAAAAAGAAATCTCTCTTCTTTGTTTCTTGTAACTATGCTTTTTTATTTTTTCTGTGATTCTCTACTTGTTTGTATTCCTTCCCCTCCGTTTGCTTCTTGCTTTTGGTTGGGTTTTTGATTGGGTTTTTGATATATTAATATATTTGCTGATTCTAAAAAAAAACTAAAAACACTACAGGTATGTTTGGGGTAGCTTTTTTATGTCAAAAGTGATTTTTAAGAAAAATGCTTATTAGCTTATAACTTTTAGGAAAAACTGGTTTTAAAAAATGTTTGGATGTGAAAAGCTGCTTTTCATGAGTAAAATTGTTAAAAAGCTAGAAAGCTAGGATTTTCCAGCTTTTTGAAAGCTTTAGTTTTTCTCATCCAAAAAGCTGTTTTAAAAAGCGTTTTTTAAATAGACAAACACTTTTTTAGCTTATTAATAAGTTTTTTTTTTAAAAGCTATCCCAAACACCCACTACATATAGAGGCTGGCATTCCGCAACCTTTGTGATGGGACTGCAAAGAGTGGTTTTCTTTTCTTTAGAGTAATGCCAAATGTTTCCGAGAGGTCATGGTCTTCACCCTCTGGCAAGCTCCAGTCGAATGAGTGCAAGAGCGAGGCCAATATATACAATTGCATTTTCTCTGCCAATGGAACACCCGGACACAATCTTCTCCCAGATCCAAAAGGGAAGAAGTTGAGATTGGTTCCTTTGAAATCATATTTGTTTGTCAAGAACCTCTCCGGATTGAATTCCAAAGGATTGTCCCAATACCGAGGATCCCGATGGATGGCCCAAACATTAAGAAACACTGTACAACCCTTCGGAGTGGTATATCCACCTACCACACAATCTTGGCTTGGTGACCTTGGAAGTATGAAAGGGAGTACAGGGTGCAACCGTAATGTTTCCTTAATAGTTGCATCGAGGTATTGTAGTTTCGGGAGATGAGATTCTTCGACGATCTTGTTGGGTCCTACGATTTGTAGTAATTCTTCTTGAATTCTTTTCATTATGTCATGATTTTGCATAATCTCAGCCATTGTCCATTCTATCAGTGTTGTCGTTGTGTCTGTTCCTGCAACCATAATGTTCTGATATAACAAAAGGATATAAATTAAAGAGAGGGTTTAATGTTGCTGGATCTATATCTGAATGAACGACATTTGATGCGAACCACAAAATATAAAGTATGTAACACTATTTTCAAAGAATATCAACTCGAGATTGGATTAAATTATTTATAATAACGATTACCAGGAGAAGTGCCTTTATTTGCGTGATTTTAATTGATGTTGGATTTTTTTGGTCCATGAGCTCTATAAAGGTCTGTAAAAGATCTTTCTTTCCTTCATGACCAACTGCATCCTTGGATTTGTTGGAGTTAGATTCGATTCGATCATGAATGATTCTTGTGAAAATTCGGTCCAACCGATCAAGTTGCCTCTTCATGTTCCTCTCGATGCATTGTAGATCAAGCCATGCAAGACTAGGGAAGATATCAGACATATTTGGCTTGCTCATCAACTCGACAATATTGGCAACAATGATCTGCAACTCGGCTGCAATCTGGCCACCATTTGCTTTTTCTTCTGAAGTATTTCCCCAAAGCATGCTTGTTAGGACTTTGGCCTCTGTTGAGAAAGCAATCTCACAAATGTCAATTGTTTTCCCGATTTTACTATAAACATTTCTGCTAGTTTTCCTAACTTCATCCCTTCTAAAGTACCTGGATGCTTCTACATTCTTGTGGCTTAGGACCTCATGGACAAATATCTTACCAAGGTTTCGCCAATCCGAGTTGTTGTCAGACATTACTACATCTTGGCCCCCGTAAGTGATTGCTAATGCAGCGATGGTGGCATTACGGTTAGCAAATATCTCGTCTTGTTCACGAACCACAACTTTTGCTAAATCAGGGGTGTTTATCACGACATGAAGTTTGCTTCCGAGGTGGAACTTGAAAATGGGACCATAACTGTGAGCCATATTGACGAACTGTTTGTGCAGATCACGGCTAAGAAATGGAAGGTAGCCTACAATTGGCAAGGAACATGGACCTGGTGGCAGTGGTGATCTGCCATTGGAGGAGCTTGAAACTGTCCATATGTACCACAAACCAGTCAAGATTATTGCTGAAATGGGCAGAGTAAGCTCGTTTTTGTTGCTGCTCATCACTTCCCACCACCATGACCCCAGGCTGTTTAGTTGTGCCATTTTTCAATCGATGAATATGAGTACAATAATGCAAGTATAATGGCAGGATTTACACAATTACATCCCAAGTTGTGGATAAAGGCGCTAAAACACTATAGTACAACGAATACAATAAAATAACAAAAATATTTTAATTAAGAGAAAATCAGGTCAAAATTGGTATGCAATTTATGCAAAAGTTAAAGCCACGTGAAGCTGTTTAAATAACTGATAAGATTATTATATATTGTCTAATAATCTAATAATATACGTTCTTATATTGAGTTTACTAAAATAAATTCAAGATAGATACGTATATCCCACACTAAGGTTGTAGAGAATGGTCACAGTCAAACCACCATCCAACTCACTATCACATATGTATTTTACTATTCCACAACCAACCCACTAGGTGGTCAAAATAGTGTTCACCGGTGGGCTGGTAGTGAAGGGGAAAAAGAAGGAGAAAGGAAGAGAGAAAATGTGAGGGAAAAATGAATGATCCAATCAAAAGGCCCGCCTTGTTCCGTCTTCTCATCCACTAGAAGTAGCTCCACAGCCAAACCACCGGTATACAAACGAGACGATGTTCACCGGTGAGTTAATGTGTCACATGTATGCCACATAGGAAGCTTACGCGTGGGTTCACAACCACTTTGGATAGCCTAATAAAAGAGTATATATTTATTTCCAAGTGTCATCTCGTCACTTTTTTCCAACTTTTTTCCCACCCAAAAATTTACAATATAAAATACCGACTATCCCCTTCACATCCATAAAAGCAACAATAAATTTTTAACAAATCAATCGGCTAATTGCAAGAAATCAGGAAGCAAATATCTTTCAAATTTGAATAGGGTTCACCAATATGTACACTTACAAATTCGTCTCTCATTAAGCTAATCATCTTCCTCGTTTTCATTTCTCTTGTCTCCGATAAGATTAACCTTCGTCTTTCTTATCTCAGGTTAGATTTAATTTCTTCTCTAAAAAACCTAGATGCCGGTTGAAACCTCCCACATCAAAGATTTAAATTTCTGATTTGAAAAAATAAATAAATAAATAAAAATAAAACTACCACCCTTACTATAACCCTAGAATCACAACTACTGCTTTATCACACCTTCCTATGATACCATATCGACTCTAGAGATTGGAGCAACTGATATGCATTTACCTTCCGGTTTAGAGGGATGCCACGTTGTAGTAGCATTATCGAGTTGGAACTATGTTTGGGTATTTACACTAGGAGGTAAACAGTCCTCATATGATATGTAGGTGCATGCTAACCGACCTTACGTATCTAGGGATACCAAGGAGCAATGCGAGTGTGACAAGGTACTACAAGTATTTGTCACCGAGGCGAGTGTGACAAGGTGTCGAAGAGTGATTTGTTCTATATGTGGTGCCTCATCAATCTCCAGGTTCACTTTGTCCTTTCGTTTACACAGGCTGTGTTTGTAGCACGTATAGCTACTAGGTCATCTGAGTAAGATATCAGGAGGGAATTTTGTCAGTAGGTTTACCGTTCATTTGGTGTTAACACCAAGGAGATGATTTAGTTCATCCGTCGAGATATGGATGTTAAAGTTTTGGAGAAGATTCGCATGGTTAAGCGAAGTCTTGATGATACATAGAGGATTCAAGTCAATGATCATGTTGTGCCACTTCAACAAGTAATCCCCGAGCCTATGCAACAGAGAGAGCATCGATCTAGACATGCTACAATGACAGTATAGTAGGACCAAAGCCAAAGATTGATATTCATTACCTAGCTCAACATATCGAGGTTCTTAAGAGGGGGAATTAGTGGGTGGGCAATGCTATGAGCAATTTACTAGCTATCATGGGCTTGATCATCCACCATTCCCGAGGTCAGATAATGGGGCGGGTCCACCTGGTACCCAATAGGGTCATGATGAGGATGATGATTAGTGATATGTCTATCCTTGGTATTTTAGTATTTCCGGCGTGTTTTTAGAGTATGTGTTTTGGTTTGTTTTTAACGTGTAAAGTTTATTTTGTAAGGTGTTAATGGTGCGCTTAAGTGTTCTCCTTTGTGTTTTGAACTATGATCTTATTTTAGGATTCCTATATTTCAAGCGTTTCAGTCTATTAACTACCGAACCCAAGTTTAGTTATGTATTGGTCTAACCATAATTAAACATAAGTGATCAATTTATGTTTAGTTGTGGTTCAGACCATGTAGTATAAACATTGCTAAGATATCTAACCTAAAACCTTGCGTTGTATTCTAAATCGAGGGTTCGAGTTTATATATATAACTCTATATTTGTAGGTTAAGGAATATAACGAACATAAGTGAGTAGTCCCTAGGCTATAGTTGTCATTCCTCAGGAAAAAAAAAAGACAACTTCAAATTTTCAAGATGAGTTTTGTGTTGATATTTGTATAGGTGGTTCATGGTAATGAGCATATGATATATTAATAAATAATTTATTTAAATTTCTAATTAATTCATTAATCATATAATAAATTAACAAATAGCCTTTCCCTCTAAAAGTTATTCTATCCAAATACTAGTTTTGAGGGTAACCAAAAAGGACTTTGCTTCTAATTGTAGAATATACCAATTTAGTTATTGGATTAGATACCTTAATGCAACAATCTCCCACTTGGATAATTCTGTAATTATAATTGCAAGTATAGACATTGAAATAAATAGCAAATAGTGCTTTCAAAAGCCACTGTCAAAACTCTAATTCAAATCAACTATTGGCCTTAAGAGAATAGATATGTCATTCCTTTATTCTACAATATATCATATGGAAGCGAGAAATGGATCAGAATCAATCTCATCGTCCATGATTTTGTTTCCTGATTTCCATGACACATCAATTAGTCATGGTTGGCCCAACACTATTTAATCAACATCAAATCATCAATGAGGCCTAATGATATCGCTTTTCCTATTAGGACAAATGGAACGATTTATATTGACTACATAATCATACAATTCACACAACAATCACACATAGAATAAACTTTTATAACATCCTGTTACGAGATGCATTTGAGTAAACCAATGTGTAACTGATCCATAAACTATGAACTATATATCTATGTTTTAAGAATAGAAGATATTGTCGTCTTAAAATTATTCGTGACAAGATCCCTGAAGTAATCTCTAAGCGTGAGTTTATCCAATACCTAAAATCCCTATTTACAAAATACTCATCAATATTGTAGCTACTCAAATTGCAATATCTTAACCTCAATCGACAATCTACATTCCCTTCATGACAGTCTTAATTCACTACTTACTTCCAAAAGTGTGAACGACTGTGGTAGTTTGAATAATTCAAATTACTCATGAAGTATAAACATGCAAAAAGAAACACAACAATAAATAATTGAATAAGGAAGTACGATACTCGTAAATAATTTTCTATTATTCATTCACCAAATCACTTAAATTTATTGTGTTAAAACTTTCAAACATATCACTAACAACTAAAACTAATATCCTCTCTTAGGTGTTTGCTCCTATCATGTTGGTAATGTTTGACTATACTCGAAGCCTTTTCTAAAAGGATCTACAAACTTATCTTATGATAATACTCTCTTCACCAAAAGGTGTCCTAGTTCTACCTAATGGCAAATATAATGGTATTTTATGTCTTTATGCTTGGATCTACCATCATCCTTTGGTTATTTTAACAAAGAAACCGCACCTTCATTATCACAGAAGAGTTCCACGTGTTCCTAAATAATCGGAAGAACTCTGAGATCCCCGATAAAGTTCTTCAGCCAAGCCACTTCCTTCGATGCTTTACTTTGTTGTAATGTACTCAGACTCACACATGGAATCAACCACTTTGTCTTGCTTGAAACTTTTCCAAGTAACCTCTCATCCATTCAGTAAGAATACCCAGCCAAACTGTGAACAAAATTTGTCTTGGTCTATTTAAAAACTGGTATCATTGTAACCACTTACTCTTAACGTATCACTACCTCCAAGAACTAGCAATATCTCATTCGTTCTTCATAGATACGTAAGAATATTCTTCACCGCAATCCAATGGTATCTACCAGGATTTCCCTTAAACCAACTAACCATGCTCAAAACATAAGACACATCAGGGCAAGTACAGGTCATTGCATACATGAGTGACCCTACAACTGAAGCATATGGGACTCGGCTCATGTCAGCTATCTCTTCATCAATACTTGGAATTTGAGTCTTACTCAACTTGATAGTACTATGAATAGGCAATTCCCCTTTCTTTGAATTCTCCGTACTGAAACTCTTCAGTTTTTATCCAAATATGTACTCTAGAAAAGACCTAGAAGATGATTCTTTCTATCCTGATGAATCCTTATTCCTAAAATATAGGACTCTTCCCATGGATACTTCATAGGGAAATACTTCCCAAGCCAAGACTAAACTTCTTGCAAGGTTGGGATCTTGTTTCTTATATGGAGGATGTGATCAAAATACAAGACTAGGAAAGTCACCATACTCCCACTATCTTTGACATATACACAAGACTCATTTTCACTCCTATAGAACCGAAGCTCTTTAACTTTCTTGTATAAGCAAAGATTTCAACTACGAGATTCTTGTTTTAATCTATAAATGGATTTTTCAAGTATACAGACCCTATCAGAAAATTTGGAAGTTAAAAATATCCTCTAGCTGACTCATGTATACGTCCTCAAATAGTTTCCCATTAAGGAAAATGGTTTAAGCATCCATCTTTCCAATTTCATAATCATGAAATGCAACTAGTCGCAAGTGTGATCCTAATAGACTAAATCTTCGCTACTGGTGAAAAGTTCTCATCATAGACAATCCCTAGGATTTGACTAAATCCCTTTGAAACAAGCCTACCTTTGTTGGTGTGTACCTTCCCATCCATGCCAGTCTTCTTCTTGAAGATCCATTTGCACCTGACTATCTTTCGACCAGATACATGATTAATCAAGTTCCATACTTGGTCATCAAACATGGACTGAATCTCAACGTTTATTGCCTCTTTCCATTTAGCAGCCTCAGGGGCTGCCATTGCTTCCTATTAGTTAGCATGCTCGTCAATATTTACCAGTGTACGATCACTAGAGAACTTGTCACCATGTACACTAATATGGAAACAATAGAACTAATTTGACATGCTAACCTTACTAGAACGATGAGTGGGTAATGAGTTGTCAACTTGCTTAATTAGAACCTCTTCCTCATGTTGAGTGCTAGTTTTTCCAAAGTTCTTTCATTGGATGACTCTTGAATTTCTTCAAGATTAATAGCACTCCCACTGTCCTCTTTGAATACGAGCTCTCTCGCAAAAGACTCATCTTCAAGCTACAAAGACCACATTCTCACTATGTCTGTAGAACAAGTATCAAAAAGGCTTCTGTGGGTAACCAATGAAATAACACTTCTCAGCTCTAGGTTCAAGTGTTTCATGCATCTCGCATCTTACGAGTGCTTCACAACCCCATACCTTGATATGTGAGAGCGATGGAGCTTTGCCTATCCATGTCTCATGAGTTGTTTTGACAACCTTCTTTATTGGAACAAGATTTATGGTATGAATGGCTGTCTCTAAGGCATATCCCAATAAATGAATAGGTTGAGAAGATCGACTCATCATGGAATGAACCATATCTAGTAAGGTTTGATTATGCCTCTCACACATATAATTAAGTTTGGTGTTCTAGGAGGAGTCAATTGTGAAATAATTCCACGTTCCTTAAGATAGTCATGAAACTCGATACTAAGATAAGTACCACCTCTGTCAGATCTAGGCATTTTTATCTTCATGCCTAATTGATTCTCAACCTCTTGCTTAAACTCTTTGAACATTTCAAAGTTTTTCCAATTTATGTTTGATTAAGTAGATATAACTATATCTGTTATAATCATTTGTAAATGTTACGTAGTATTGACTAGCATGTCTTGTGGTGGAGCTTCCAGCATGGGCCTTCCCTTTCCTGCCAGATTGGGAAGGAGCCTTCCTTTTTTTCCCTTTGCCATATCCAATGGCCAGGAAACGAGTATTTGTTGCAGTAAAGGCATGATTTTTCTTCATCCACAATTAAGCAGTTTACAACAAATTATAGAGCTAAGTCAATGTTGTCTCCATATTTTTCAAATGATAAGTCGAAACGAACTGTTCATAACTAGAAGATAATAAGTTAAGGACCACATCAATGGCCAACTTATCATGAAACGACACATTAAGCTTATGGATTTGCACCATGTACCTCTGCATGTTTTTTTATGTGAGCACAAACCAATTCTACTTCCTTAGGCTTCCACGCCATGAATGATTTGACCATCGTAATAGCCGGATTTCCAGGTACCATATTTAAATTGTTTATTCTGACTTTTGAGGAGGGACTCGATGAGTTGACACCTAGACTCGTCGAGTAGGATTGCGATCTGTAGACCGGATTAATGACCGGACTCGACGAGTCGATGGGTGGACTCGACGAGTCCGCGCTGTGGACAAAAACCCTAAATCTCCAGGCATGTGCCCTATTTAAATGTCCTTATGTCCTTCATTTGCGGCCACTTACACCCCAGAGAAACACTAGAGAACAGAGAGAGCTTAGAGAGCAAGGGAAAGGCTAACCCATCATCCTTTTAGTGTGTTCTTGCAAGAAGGAGTGGGAAAGTCCAAGCTAGATTGATTGTGGAGCTTGGATCTATGATATTCAGCTTGAGATTCGCTTTCGAGGTACAAACGCTTTCCTATTTCGTGTATTTGATAGATTGCTTGAATCTAGGGTTTCTTTGCATCATTTTGGGTGGGAATATGAAGCATGTAATGTCCCAATGTGGTGTAGATGTTGGATCTGGACCATTAGAGGTCTAAAGAGTCCGAACCTTCCAGCTTTATGCTGTTCCATGAGAGTTTTGAGAGTAGGTTACAATTTTGAGGGTTATTTCTCCATTTATGGCTATATGTTTGTTGCATGAACGTAAAGTTTGAAACTTTACGTGACTTTTGGGTGCTATAAGGTTAAATCTATTAGTTAGAGAAGTAGATCTGAACTCAGAAGTTTGAATGAGCATAACCATGGAAGAAACTCGCCGAGTCCATAAGAGAACTCGATGAGTCGAGTCGGGTTGCCCCGCGATTCGTTTCCAGTGGTAACCCGTCGAGTGGAAGGCTCACTCGACGAGTCGAGTGAGGCATACGAGGAGTCAGAGGACACGCATGAACTCGCCGAGTCACACGAGTGCACTCGGTGATTTTGGTCAAGTTTGGCCGTTGACTTTCGTTGACTTTTAGGGTTTTGGTCAACATTTGGACTTTTGGGCCAGGGAGGGGTAAAATGGTCTTTTACCCTATTGTGGGATTTTAGAAGGGGATTTAATCAAGCCTTTGGGAGCCATTATTTATTGGAGGATACTCGTGTGCGAGATTATTCGAGTTACCCGAGGTGAGTCTTCTTACTATACATTACCTAGAGTGGTATCTATGTGTAGACCGGAGGGTCTTGTGTGCTATGTGTTTGTATGAGATTATGTGCATTGTGATATATGTATGCTATGTGTTGTATAGATCGGACCGAAAGGTCCAACGATATAGACCGGACCGGAGGGTCCAACGATATAGATCGGGCCTAAGGGTCCAACGAGCTATGACCAGACCAGAGGGTCCAACAAGCTACGGAACTGGAGGGTCCCACTGAGACACATCGATCGAAGGGTCTTACTGTAGCCTCGAGTAGCATATGTGTAGTATGTGGTATTTTGGGGAACTCACTAAGCATTTATGCTTACCGTTTCATGTGATATGTGTGTTCAGGTACTAGCGAGGACCGTGGGAAGGCGCCGGCATGATCCGTTCACACTGATAGGATTTATGTATTTGAGATCTTGGGATTTGTTTATTATAATAACATGTGATACATTGGATTATTATGATATTTTATGAATGAAAGTATGTTTTAAAAATGAAAAATTGTTTCGAAAATTTACGTTGTTACAAGTTGTTATCAGTGCCTTGGTTTGAGAGATTCGGATGTACCTTCGGGCGTATCTGGATTCAAACTGAGGATTTGAAAATTTTTCACAATCAAACAATTTTTCTAAAAGAGAAAAAAAAGGTTTTGAGACGAGCAGAACAGAGCAGTGTGTACGATCAGCCAACGCACGAATAGTGATTTCCCAAAATACCCTTACATTATGTGTTATGAGATATGATATGATATGTTATTCATGCTAGAGTAGACTAAGTATTCATATTAGGACTAGAGTGGCCTGATCTGTGGTGCCTTAGCCTAATAGATTACTGCTACTAGGAGATGGTTGAGAGTGAGTAGGTAATAGTGAGGAGCTTACGAGAGGTCTGCTGGAAATTAGCCTATGCATAGCGAGATTAGAGTACTTGTGATATGGGATCCTAGGAGGAGGACTTGGGGTGAATACTGATGCAGTGTGGATGGTAGTATAGGGCCCGTACTACTGAAGACATCGGATCAGTGCGTAGTCCAAGTAAGAATCCTTAGGGTACTAGGGGGCAAGTAGGGTTGAGTTATCGAGTGTGAGTATGCTCGAGCTAGTCTCTAATATTTTTATATTGTATTTCAGAGACATCATGGTTAGGACATGCCATAGACCAGAGACCAGTGGTGTGAGTAACGAGGAGCTTCGTCAGATGATCCACAATGAGGTGGCTGCGGCTATCCGCGCAGAGATACCGGAGATGTTTGGGTCTATCAAGACCACTTTGATTGAGACATTTGACGAGAGATACACAACGGTTACTGAGGTTGCGGCTGCTGCAGCTACCGCAGCTGTGGCTGCTGCTAGACCTCAGCGGGGTGACTCATTGCTGTTCCGGGAGTTCAGCAACACGAAGCCACCAGAGTTTGATGGGATGTAGGATCCGATCGCTGCGATGAGATGGATTTTTGATATTGAGGGATGTTTCTATACCTGCTCGTGACCAGAGCATTTGAGAGTACGGTTCGCGCTGAACTAGCTTTGCTTGGGGGCGAAGGACTGGTGGAAGTTTGTGTCGGCGGATTTCACCCCCGCTGAGCTTAATGCGGTGACCTGGGAGAGGTTCACCACTATGTTTCGTGATGAGTATGTTCCCCCAGTGGAGAGGGAATGGCTAGCTCAGGAGTTCTTGTCCCTCAAGCAGGGCACTGAATCTATTACTATGATCACCATGAAGTTTCATGAGAGGGTGATGTTTTGCCCTGAGCAGGTGTCCACCGAGCAGACACGCATGAGCCGATATCAGAGCATTCTGAGGAGATATATTCGTGAGTTCGTGGTGAACTCGACATACCGGACATTTTCCGAGCTTCAAGCAAATGCTCGGAAGAGGGAGATTGAGATGGAGACTTAGGCCAGGGAGGAGGCATAGTCTCAGGGGAAGGATCGGCGGCCGACACAGTCTCAGCCGGCAGCCAAGCGGGCAAAGCCCACTGATTCGAGATCTGGGGGTCCGAAGGGCCGCATTTGTGGGAAGTGCGGCAAGAGTCATGAAGGTGTGTGCAGAGCGGGGGTATGTTACAAGTGTAGGAATAAGGGGCATTTTGCGAGGGATTGCCCCAAGGGATTCTCGATTTGCTTTCATTGCGACCAGACTGGCCATCGAAAGGCCAAATGCCCACAGCTACTACAGGGATACGCACCGGGATCTACACCTGCTGCCCGAGCTACTGAGATTCGACCAGTGAAGGTTGAGGCACCGAAGGCTCGCAGGAGAGCCTTCCAGTTGATAGCGGAGGAGGTCCACGCAGCGCCTGATGTCGTGGTTGGTATGTATTCTTTCATGTATTTATTTTGAGTTTGAGATAGTGTGCTTATATTATGTTATCCGTAGGTACTTTTCTTGTGAGTTCTGTACCTGCTTTAGTGTTATTTGACTCGGGTGTGAGTCGATCTTTTGTGTCGTTAGCCTTTAGTCAGCACATCATTATCTGTTGAGAGGCGTTGAGTTGACCCCTATGAGTTTCCATAGCTGACTGATGTGATTCAAGGATGTGTACTCGATATCTTCGGTGTTGAGTTCCCGATTGATTTGGTCCCGATCGCGATGAGGGATGTCTGTGTCATCGTGGGCATGGACTGGTTGAGCATATTTGGGGCGGTTATTGACTGCGAGTGCCAGCTGGTGACCGTACGAGACCCTAGTGAGGGAGTTCTTACGGTGTACGGCGAAGGTACCCGTTCTGGGTCAGAGTTCTGTTCAGCTGCTAGAGCAAGGCAGAGTCTACAACAGGGCTGTAGCGGTTTTTTGGCCTATGTGATGGACACACGAGTCGCCACGGAGAGGAAGAGTTCAGTTGATGATGTACCGATAGTGCACGAGTTTCCGGACGTTTTCCCCGAGGAGTTGCCGGATGTAACAACGGAAATTTTTAAACAAATTTTTCATTTCAAAATAAAGTGTTTTCATCCAAAACAAGGCATAAACATTCAACGTGTCATATCATAAAACAAATCATATGAATCCCAAGATCATAAATCATCTATCAGTGTGTACAGATCACACCGGCGCCTTCCCACGGTCCTCGCTAGTACCTGAAACACATACACAACAACTGTAAGCATAATTGCTTAGTGAGTTCCTCAAAATACAACTTACGCACATACGCCTTTCCAGGCCCTGACCTTCTGGTCCATGTGTCTCAGGGGACTTCCGTCCCTGCTGGGTAAACCTTCCGGTCCTACCCACGCCAACCCTTCGGTCCACATCACAACGCCTTCCGGCCCATAACATAACGGCTTCCGGCCCACATTAAGCATATCATACATAGCACATATAACAATTAACATATCACATTTAGCACATATGTCTCATATCATATTCGACCTTCCGGTCACACAATCAAACCCTTCCGGGTACAGTATAGTGAGAAGACTCACCTCGTGAATATCGATAGCTATCAAATCCCGGAATCACTCGTGCTCGATCCTCCGAGCTACAATCTCCCTATAACATCATACGTCTCTTATTAACACTTTTATCTTCTAAGCTTGACTATCCCTAAGAAGTCAAACACAGGTCAACTCTGGTCAACGGTCAACGGTCAACTTTGACCGGACTCGGCGAGTGCACAAGGGTAACTCGGCGAGTCTAGACGTTTTCACCAACTCTCTAGGATTCCCTTCTTACACATCGAGTACTTCCCCTGACTCGACGAGTTCCACCTGGGAGAATCGCGGGGCCACCCCGACTCAACTCGCCGAGTCTCAAGAACAACTCGGCGAGTCCCAACTCGACTCAGTCCACCTGTCAACCCTCTCTAACTCGCCCTGACTCACTGAGTCAACCCATGACTCGACTGGACCACTCACTGGCCGATCCAAGGCAATCTTCAAGCTACTCGCCGAGTCTGCTCATCGGACTCGGCGAGTCCATGCCATGCAATCACTCAAACTCGCTTCTAAGGTCAGATCTGTTCCAACAATTCATAGATCTGGCCTTCCTAGACTGATTCACCACGTAAAGTCCCAAACTTGGTGCACATACAACCTCTATATGACCATATATGAAGGATTATCAACAAATATCACTACTCAAGGTCATAACCTCCATTGCTCTTCATAAAGCTTGATGAATGAGGCTCTCTGGACCTCTATGGATCCAGATCCAAAGCCTCATCACTAGCAAGGGACTATTTGGCCATCCAATCAACCCAACAAAGGTCACAAGAAACCCTAAAACCAAATATACTTCACAAAACAGAAGATGAGCCGAAATCATACCTTTAAATCGAAGATATAAGCTTCAAATCCACAGAATAGAAACCTCTTTTGCCTCCTCTTGGCTAGAACCTCCCTCTTCTTTGCTAAACCACACACAAAGGTCAAGAAATGCTTCCTTTTTCTCTCAAATCGCTAAAGCACTCTAGGGTTTCTCTCTATGGACTGTTGGGTACAAATGACGGCCATAAGGCCCTTTAAATAGGTCCCAAACCCGAGAAATTAGGGTTTCATTAAACAGCACGGACTCGCCGAGTCCATATCCTGGACTCGCCGAGTCCATATCCTGGACTCGCCGAGTCCAGACGAATCCCGCGTCCAGAATCGCGACCCTACTCGGCGAGTCTGAGCTCCAACTCGCCGAGTCCGCTCTCAAAACACCAAAAATCAAAGCAATAAAGATACCTGGAAATCCGGGCTGTTACAATTCTCCCCCACTAGAACTAGACTTCGCCCTCGAAGTCTCGCTCTGAAAATAGCTCCGGATGCTGCTCCCGCATCTCACACTCCAGCTCCCAGGTCATCTCCGATCCCTTCCGGTGTTGCCACTGAACCAACACCAGAGGTACCTCCTTGTTCCTCAGAACGTTGATCTTCCGATCCCTGATGGCCACTGGCCTCTCGGCATAATTCAGGCTCGCATCCACCTGAATATCCTCTAATGGAACCACTACCGACTCATCGGCTATACACTTCCTCAATTGCGACACATGAAAAGTGTAGTGGATCTGTCCCAACTCTGCTGGCAACTCCAAACGATAGGCTACCCGACCTACCCTTGCAATCACACGAAATGGCCCAATATACCGGGGTCCCAACTTGCCCCTCTTCCTGAATCGAATCACTCCTTTCCAAGGAGAGACCTTCAGGAGAACGAAGTCGCCAACCTGAAACTCAAGCTCGGACCGGCGTCTGTCTGCATAACTCTTTTGTCGGCTCTGGGCGGTCAATAACCTCTGTCTGACCTGCTGAATCTGCTCTGTCATATGAAGCACGATCTCTATACTGCCCATCACTCTCTGCCCAACCTCTCCCCAACAAATGGGGGTCCGACACCTCCTACCATACAACAACTCAAAGGGTGGCATACCAATGCTCGAATGATGGCTGTTGTTGTAGGAAAACTCTGCCAAGGGTAAATACGCATCCCATCTACCCCCGAAATCTAACACACATGCTCGAAGCATGTCCTCAAGTGTCTGAATCGTCCGCTCGCTCTGGCCGTCTGTCTGGGGATGATATGCGGTACTAAAATGCAATCTAGTACCCAACTCCTCATGAAATTTCTTCCAGAATCTGGAAGTGAAACGCACATCACGGTCCGAAACAATCAAAATCGGCACCCCATGCCGAGATACCACTTCCCTCACATATATCTCCGCCAACTTCTCCGCTGAAGAACTCTCACTGATGGCAAGGAAGTGAGCGCTCTTCATCCACCTGTCCACAATCACCCAAATTGCATCAACTCCTCTGGCAGTCCTCGGCAATTTGGTGATGAAATCCATAGTGATCTGTTCCCACTTCCATTCGGGAACCTCCAATGGCTGCAACTTGCCATGCGGTCTCTGGTGCTCGGCCTTAACCCTGCGGCAGGTCAAACACCTCTCAACAAACCAGGCTACGTCCCTCTTCATACAGGGCCACCAATACTCTTTCCTCAAATCCAAATACATCTTGGTGGCCCCCAGATGGATCGAAAATTTCGATCGATGAGCCTCCTCCATCAAATTAGTACGCGTACCGCCCACAAACGGTACCCAAATCCGACCCTGAAAAGTCATAAGCCCTCGACCATCCGTAAAAAACTCTGAAACCAAACCAACGACCCGTTCCCTCTTCTGCATCTCCGGTCGCACAGCCTCGGCCTGTGCCCCACGAATGGCATCCAATACCGGAGCTATCACAGTCAATCTCAAACATACATCTCGCAGTGGAGTGCTCTCCGCCCTGCGGCTCAACGCATCGGCTACTACATTAGCCTTGCCTGGGTGGTACAGGATCTCACAATCATAATCCTTGACCACATCCAACCACCTCCTCTGACGCATATTTAGGTTGGGCTGATCCATAAAGTACTTCAAACTCGTATGGTCCGTGTATATCGTACATCGAACCCCATACAAGTAGTGACGCCAAATCTTGAGAGCGAACACTACTGCCCCCAACTCTAGATCATGCGTGGGATATCTCGTCTCATGAGGCTTTAGCTGCCTCGAAGCATATGCTATCACATGACCCCTCTGCATCAACACCGCACCCAGCCCCAAAATCGATGCATCACAATATACTACAAAATCCTCCATCCCTTCCGGGAGAGCTAATACCGGGGCTTCGCACAACCTTTGGCGAAGTGTCTCAAAGGAGGTCTGCTGCTCGGGACCCCATGAGAATGCGACACCCTTCCAGGTCAATCTGGTGAGCGGCACTGCGATCTTGGAGAAATCCTTGATAAATCTCCGATAATACCCTGCCAACCCATGGAAGCTCCTGATCTCAGATGGTGACTTCGGCACCTCCCAACTCATCACTGCCTCAAGCTTGGCCGGATCGACCAGAATCCCTTCCTGGTTAACGAGATGTCCTAGGAACTGGACCTCCCGCAACCAGAAATCACACTTGGAGAACTTTGCATAAAGCTTCTCCGATCTCAAAACCCCAAGGACCTCCCTCAAATGCTCCTCATGCTGCTCTCTAGATCTCGAATACACCAGAATATCATCGATAAATACAATCACCGACCGATCCAACATCGGCCTGCATACCCTGTTCATGAGATCCATGAACACAGCCGGGGCATTGGTGAGCCCAAAACGCATCACCACAAACTCATAATGCCCATATCGCGTCCTGAACGCTGTCTTCTGGACGTCCTCATCCTGCACTCTCACCTGATGATATCCTGACCTCAAATCGATCTTGGAAAACCAAGATGCTCCCTGCAACTGATCGAATAAATCGTCGATCCTTGGTAACGGGTAACGGTTCTTGACCGTCAGCTTGTTCAACTCCCGGTAATCAATGCACATCCGGTGTGAACCATCCTTCTTCTTGACGAACAGAATAGGTGCTCCCCACGGCGAGCTGCTCGACCGAATGAATCCCTTCCCCAGCAACTCCTGAAGCTGCGAGGATAACTCTTGCATCACTGGAGGTGCAAGACGATAAGGCACCTTAGCGATAGGCACGGCCCCCGGGACCAAATCAATACCAAACTCCACTTGCCTCACAGGAGGTACACCCGGCAGCTCCTCGGGAAAAACATCTGGAAACTCACGCACCACCGGAACCTCCTCAACTGAACTCGGTCTCTCGGAAGCCACTCGCGTATCCATAACATACGCCACAAAACCCTTACAGACCTGCTGTAGACACTGTCTCGCCCTAGCGGTCGAACAAAAAGCTGATCCTGAACGGGTACCCTCGCCGTACACTGAAAGAACTCCCCCACTAGGGTCTCGTATGGTCACCAGCTGACGCTCACAGTCGATAACCGCACCGAAACGGCTCAACCAGTCCATGCCCACAATGACACAGACATCACCCATCGCAATAGGAATCAAATCAATCGGAAACTCAACCCCGAAAATCTCTAACACACATCCCCGGAGAACCTCCGTGGCACAAATCACTCTCTCATCAGCTATAGAAACTCTCAGAGGCCGACTCAACGGCTCATGACTAACACTGATCTGCTGACTAAAGGCCAAAGATACAAAAGACCGACTCGCACACGAGTCAAATAACACTAAAGCAGGTACAGAGTTCACAAGGAAAGTACCTACGCATATCATAACATAAGCATAACATCTCGACATCAAAATAAATACATGAAATAAAGCATACCTGCCACAACATCGGGCGCAGCGCGGACCTCCTCCGCAGTCAGCTGAAAGGCTCTCCCACGAGCCCTCAGGGCCTCGGCCTTCACTGGTCGAGTCTCAGTAGCCCTGGCAGCAGGTGCAGATCCCTGAAGAAGCTGAGGGCACTCGGCCTTACGATGGCCGGTCTGGTTGCAATGAAAGCAAACCATTAACCCCTTGGGGCAATCCCTAGCGATGTGCCCCTCCTTGCCACACTTGTAGCAAGCACCAGATCGACATGTCCCCTCGTGACCCTTGCCGCACTTTCCGCAAGTGCGGCCCTTCGGACCTCCCGTCCTCGAATCGGCGGACTTAGTCAGCTTGGCTGCCGGCTGAGACTGAGCCGGCCGCCGATCCACCCGTTGGGACTCGGCCTCCTCCCTGGCCTGGGTCTCCAACTCGATCTCGCGCTTCCTGGCATTCGCCTGAAGCTCATCAAAGGTATGATATGTTGAGTTCGACACGAACTCCTGGATATCCCACCTCAACACACCCAAATACCAGCTCATCCGAGCCTGCTCTGTGGACACCTGCTCGGGGCAGAACATCGCCCTCTCATGAAACTTCCGCGTGATCACCGTAACCGAATCAGTACCCTGCTTGAGGGTCAAGAACTCCTGAACCAACCGTTCCCTCTCCACCGGGGGAATGTACTCGTCTCTGAACATAGAGGTAAACCTCTCCCATGTCACAGCTGAAATCTCTGCCAAAGTGAAGTTCGCCGTCACGAACTTCCACCAATCCTTCGCTCACAGACGGATCTGGTTCAAAGCGAACCGTACTCTCAGATGCTCCGGACATGAACAAGTGTAGAAGCACCCCTCGATATCAGCTATCCACCTCATTGCAGCAATCGGATCCTGCGTCCCGTCAAACTCAGGTGGCTTCGTGTTGCTGAACTCCCGAAACAGCAATGAGTCACCTCCCTGTGGCCTGGCAGCGGCCACAGCTGCGGTAGCTGCAGCGGCTGCAACCTCAGTCAACGCGGCGTACCGCTCATCAAAAGTCTCCATCAAAGTGGTCTTAATAGACCCAAACATCTCCGGAATCTCGGCCCGGATCGCCGCAGCCACCTCCTCATGAATCATCTGACGAATCTCCTCGTCACTCACACTGCTCGTACTCGGTCTGTGGCGTGGTCCAACCATGATGCCTCTGAAATACAACATGAAACTATCAGAGACTCTATCGAGTATAATCGTACTCGATAACGCAACCCTACTCAGTCTCCGATATCTAGGGATTCTTACTTGGGTTGCCCACTGACTCGGTGTCTTCGGTAGTACGGGCCCAATACTACCGACCACACCGCATCAGCATTCATCCCAAGTCTTCCTCCCCAAAACCCGGATCGTGAGTACTCTACTCTTGTTATGCACTAACTACCCGCTCGCTATCAAAGCATCTCATAACAACAGACTTCCCTAGACTAAGGCATCACAAATCAGGCCACTCTAGTCCTATGATGAATACCTAGTCTTCTAGCATGCATAACAATTCATATCATATCATATCTCTTAACATAACAATCTAAGGTATTTTGGGGATCTTTACCGTTCGGGCGCTGGCTGATCGTACACACTGCTTCATTCTTGTTTACCACAAAATCGTTTATAAAATTTTATGCCTTTATTTTAAAAGTTTTCCTCAAATCCTCGGTTTGAGTTCAGTTACGCCCGAAGGTGCACCCGAATCCCTCAAACCAAGGCTCTGATATCAATTTGTAACAACGGAAATTTTTAAACAAAATTTTCATTTCAAAATAAAGTGTTTTCATCCAAAACAAGGCATAAACATTCAACGTGTCATATCATAATACAAATCATATGAATCCCAAGATCATAAATCATCTATCAGTGTGTACAGATCACGCCGGCGCCTTCCCACGGTCCTCGCTAGTACCTGAAACACATACACAACAACTGTAAGCATAATTGCTTAGTGAGTTCCTCAAAATACAACTTACGCACATACGCCTTTCCAGGCCCTGACCTTCCGGTCCATGTGTCTCAGGGGACTTCCGTCCCTGCTGGGTAAACCTTCCGGTCCTACCCACGCCAACCCTTCGGTCCACATCACAACGCCTTCCGGCCCATAACATAACGGCTTCTGGCCCACATTAAGCATATCATACATAGCACATATAACAATTAACATATCACATTTAGCACATATGTCTCATATCATATCCGACCTTCCGGTCACACAATCAAACCCTTCCGGGTACAGTATAGTGGGAAGACTCACCTCGTGAATATCGATACCTATCAAATCCCGGAATCACTCGTGCTCGATCCTCCGAGCTACAATCTCCCTATAACATCATACATCTCTTATTAACACTTTTATCTTCTAAGCTTGACTATCCCTAAGAAGTCAAACACATGTCAACTCTGGTCAACGGTCAGCGGTCAACTTTGACCGGACTCGGCGAGTGCACAAGGGCAACTCGGTGAGTCTAGACGTTTTCACTAACTCTCTAGGATTCCCTTCTTACACGTCGAGTACTTCCCCTGACTCGACGAGTTCCACCTGGGAGAATCACGGGGCCACCCCGACTCAACTCGCCGAGTCTCAAGAACAACTCGGCGAGTCCCAGCTCGACTCAGTCCACCTGTCAACTCTCTCTAACTCGCCCTGACTCACTGAGTCAACCCATGACTCGACTGGACCACTCACTGGCCGATCCAAGGCAATCTTCAAGCTACTCGCCGAGTCTGCTCATCGGACTCGGCGAGTCCATGCCATGCAATCACTCAAAGTCGCTTCTAAGGTCAGATCTGTTCCAACAATTCATAGATCTGGCCTTCCTAGACTGATTCACCACGTAAAGTCCCAAACTTGGTGCACATACAACCTCTATATGACCATATATGAAGGATTATCAACAAATATCACTACTCAAGGTCATAACCTCCATTGCTCTTCATAAAGCTTGATGAATGAGGCTCTCCGGACCTCTATGGATCCAGATCCAAAGCCTCATCACTAGCAAGGGACTATTTGGCCATCCAATCAACCTAACAAAGGTCACAAGAAACCCTAAAACCAAATATACTTCACAAAATAGAAGATGAGCCGAAATCATACCTTTAGATTGAAGATCTAAGCTTCAAATCCACTGAATAGCAACCTCTTTTGCCTCCTCTTGGCTAGAACCTCCTTCTTCTTTGCTAAACCACACACAAAGGTCAGGAAATGCTTCCTTTTTCTCTCAAATCGCTAAAGCACTCTAGGGTTTCTCTCTATGGACTGTTGGGTACAAATGACGGCCATAAGGCCCTTTAAATAGGTCCCAAACCCGAGAAATTAGGGTTTCATTAAACAGCGCGGACTCGCCGAGTCCAGACGAATCCCGCGTCCAGAATCGCGACCCTACTCGGCGAGTCTGAGCTCCAACTCGCCGAGTCCCCTCTCAAAACACCAAAAATCAAAGCAGTAAAGATACCTAGAAATCCGGGCTGTTACAATTCTCCCCCACTAGAACTAGACTTCGCCCTCGAAGTCTCGCTCTGAAAATAGCTCCGGATGCTGCTCCCGCATCTCGCGCTCCGGCTCCCAGGTCATCTCCGATCCCTTCCAGTGTTGCCACTGAACTAACACCAGAGGTACCTCCTTGTTCCTCAGAACCTTGATCTTCCGATCCCTGATGGCCACTGGCCTCTCGGCATAATTCAGGCTCGCATCCACCTGAATATCCTCTAATGGAACCACTGCCGACTCATCGGCTATACACTTCCTCAATTGCGACACATGAAAAGTGTCGTGGATCTGTCCCAACTCTGCTGGCAACTCCAAACGATAGGCTACCCGGCCTACCCTTGCAATCACACGAAATGGCCCAATATACCGGGGTCCCAACTTGCCCCTCTTCCTGAATCGAATCACTCCTTTCCAAGGAGAGACCTTCAGGAGAACGAAGTCGTTGACCTGAAACTCAAGCTCGGACCGGCGTCTGTCTGCATAACTCTTCTGTCGGCTCTGGGCGGTCAATAACCTCTGTCTGACCTGCTGAATCTGCTCTGTCATCTGAAGCACGATCTCTATACTGCCCATCACTCTCTGCCCAACCTCTCCCCAACAAATGGGGGTCCGACACCTCCTACCATACAACAGCTCAAAGGGTGGCATACCAATGCTCGAATGATGGCTGTTGTTGTAGGAAAACTCTGCCAAGGGTAAATACGCATCCCATCTACCCCCGAAATCTAACACACATGCTCGAAGCATGTCCTCAAGCGTCTGAATCGTCCGCTCGCTCTGGCCGTCTGTCTGGGGATGATATGCGGTACTAAAATGCAATCTAGTACCCAACTCCTCATGAAATTTCTTCCAGAATCTGGAAGTGAAACGCACATCACGGTTCGAAACAATCAAAATCGGCACCCCATGCCGAGATACCACTTCCCTCACATATATCTCCGCCAACTTCTCCGCTGAAGAACTCTCACTGATGGCAAGGAAGTGAGCGCTCTTCATCCACCTGTCCACAATCACCCAAATTGCATCAACTCCTCTGGCAGTCCTCGACAATTTGGTGATGAAATCCATAGTGATCTGTTCCCACTTCCATTCGGGAACCTCCAATGGCTGCAACTTGCCATGCGGTCTCTGGTGCTCGGCCTTAACCCTGCGGCAGGTCAAACACCTCTCAACAAACCAGGTCACGTCCCTCTTCATACAGGGCCACCAATACTCTTTCCTCAAATCCAAATACATCTTCGTGGCCCCCGGATGGATCAAAAATTTCGACCGATGAGCCTCCTCCATCAAAGTAGTACGCGTACCGCCCACAAACGATACCCAAATCCGACCCTGAAAAGTCATAAGCCCTCGACCATCCGTAACAAACTCTGAAACCAAACCAACGACCCGTTCCCTCTTCTGCATCTCCGGTCGCGCAGCCTCGGCCTGTGCCCTACGAATGGCATCCAATACTGAAGCTATCACAGTCAATCTCAAACATACATCTCGCAGTGGAGTGCTCTCCGCCTTGCGGCTCAACGCATCGGCTACTACATTAGCCTTGCCTGGGTGGTACAGGATCTGACAATCATAATCCTTGACCACATCCAACCACCTCCTCTGACGCATATTTAGGTTGGGCTGATCCATCAAGTACTTCAAACTCTTATGGTCCGTGTATATCGTACATCGAACCCCATACAAGTAGTGACGCCAAATCTTGAGAGCGAACACTACTGCCCCCAACTCTAGATCATGCGTGGGATATCTCGTCTCATGAGGCTTCAGCTGCCTCGATGCATATGCTATCACATGACCCCTCTGCATCAACACCGCACCCAACCCCAAAATTCGATGCATCACAATATACTACAAAATCCTCCATCCCTTCCGGGAGAGCTAATATCGGGGCTTCGCACAACCTTTGGCGAAGTGTCTCAAAGGAGGTCTGCTGCTCGGGACCCCATGAGAATGCGACACCCTTCCGGGTCAATCTGGTGAGCGGCACTGCGATCTTGGAGAAATCCTTGATAAATCTCCGATAATACCCTGCCAACCCAAGGAAGCTCCTGATCTCAGATGGTGACTTCGGCACGTCCCAACTCATCACTGCCTCAAGCTTGGCCGGATCGACCAGAATCCCTTCCTGGTTAACGAGATGTCCTAGGAACTGGACCTCTCGCAACCAGAAATCACACTTGGAGAACTTTGCATAAAGCTTCTCCGATCTCAAAACCCCAAGGACCTACCTCAAATGCTCCTCATACTGCTCTCTAGATCTCGAATACACCAGAATATCATCAATAAATACAATCACCGACCGATCCAACATCGGCCTGCATACCCTGTTCATGAGATCCATGAACACAGCTGGGGCATTGGTGAGCCCAAAAGGCAACACCACAAACTCATAATGCCCATATCGCATCCTGAACGCTGTCTTCTGGACGTCCTCATCCCGCACTTTCACCTAATGATATCCCGACCTCAAATCGATCTTGGAAAACCAAGATGCTCCCTGCAACTGATTGAATAAATCGTCGATCCTCGGTAACGGGTAACGGTTCTTGACCGTTAGCTTGTTCAACTCCCAGTAATAAATGCACATCCGGTGTGAACCATCCTTCTTCTTGACGAACATAATAGGTGCTCCCCACGGCGAGCTGCTCGGCCGAATGAATCCCTTCCCCAGCAACTCCTAAAGCTGCGAGGATAACTCTTTCATCTCTGGAGGTGCAAGACGATAAGGCACCTTAGCGATAGGCGCGGCCCCCGGGACCAAATCAATACGAAACTCCACTTGCCTCACAGGAGGTACACCCGACAGCTCCTCGGGAAAAACATCTGGAAACTCATGCACCACCGGAACCTCCTCAACTGAACTCGGTCTCTCGGAAGCCACCCATGTATCCATCACATACGCCACAAAACCCTTACAGCCCGGCTGTAGACACTGTCTCGCCCTAGCAGCCGAACAAAAATCTGATCCTGAACGGGTACCCTCGCCGTACACTGAAAGAACTCCCCCACTAGGGTCTCGTATGGTCACCAGTTGACGCTCACAGTCGATAACCACGCCGAAACGGCTCAACCAGTCCATGCCCACAATGACACAGACATCACCCATCGCAATAGGAATCAAATCAATCGGAAACTCAACCCCGAAAATCTCTAACACACATCCCCGGAGAACCTCCCTAAAGGTCCTTATGGCCTTCATTTGTGGCCACTTACACCCCAGAGAAACCCTAGAGAACAGAGAGAGCTTAGAGAGCAAGGGAAAGGCTAAGTCATGATCCGTTTGGTGTGTTCTTGCAAGAAGGTGTGGGAAAGTCCAAGCTAGTTCGATTGTGGAGCTTGGATCTGTGATATTCCGCCTGAGATTTGCTTCTGGAGGTACAAACGCTTTCCTATTTCGTGTATTTGATAGTTTGCTTGAATCTAGGGTTTCTTTGCATCATTTTGGGTGGGAATATGAAGCATGTGATGTCCCAAGATGGTGTAGACGTTGGATCTGGACCATTAGAGGTCCAAAGAGTCCCAACCTTCCAGCTTTATGCTGTTCCATGAGAGTTTTGAGAGTAAGTTACCATTTTGAGGGTTATTTCTCCATTTATGGCTATGTGTGTGTTGCATGAACGTAAAGTTTGAACCTTTACGTGACTTTTGGGTGCTAGAAGGTTAGATCTATTAGTTAGAGAAGTAGATCTGAACTCAGAAGTTTGAATGAGCGTAACCATGGAAGAAACTCGCCGAGTCCATAAGAGAACTCGACGAGTCGAGTCGGGTTGCCCCGCGATTCATTTCCAGTGGTAACCCGTCGAGTGGAAGCTTCACTCGACGATTCGTGTGAGGTATACGAGGAGTCAGAGGACATGCATGAACTCGCCGAGTCACACGAGTGCACTCGGCGAGTTTGGTCAAGTTTGGCCGTTGACTTTCGTTGACTTTTAGGGTTTTGGTCAACAATTGGACTTTTGGGCAAGGGAGGGGTAAAATGGTCTTTTACCCTTCTATGGGATTTTAGAAGGGAATTTAATCTAGCCTTTGAGAGCCATTATTTATTGGAGGATGTTTTTATGTGATTAGGTGGGGGCTAGATCAGTATATTCGTGTGCAAGATTATCCGAGTTACCCGAGGTGAATCTTCTCACTATACATTACCTAGAGTGGTATCTATGTGTAGACTGGAGGGTCTTGTGTGCTATGTGTTTGTATGAGATTATGTACATTGTGATATATGTATTCTATGTGTTATATAGACTGGACCGAAAGGTCCAACGATATAGACTGGACCGGAGGATCCAACGATATAAACCGGGCCGAAGGGTCCAACGAGCTATGACCGAACCACAGGGTCCAATGAGCTACGGGACTGGAGGGTCCAGCTGAGACACATCGACTGAAGGTTCGTACTGTAGCCTCGAGTGGAGTATGTGTTGTATGTGGTATTTTGGGGAACTCACTAAGTATTTATGCTTACCGTTTCATGTGATATGTGTTTCAGGTACTAGCGAGGACCGTAGGAAGGCGCCGACATGATCCGTACACGCTGAGAGGAATTATGTATTTGAGATCTTGGGATTTGTTTATCATAATAACATGTGATACATTTGATTATTACAACCACTTCATAGCACTCTTGTCTCGCCTTCTTGTGGAACTTTCCAGCAAGGTCGAGAGCCATCTCATATGGCCAATAATCTTCATAGAACTTGGCCAGTTTAGGTGCCATAGTGGCCACCATGATGCAAGTAACATTTATGGCTTCATCAGAGTGCTTATTGTATGAGGAAATTTCCTTAGGAATCGTGGTGGAATAATCGATTTCAACAAAAGGATTTTCGAGGACATACCATCATATCGAATATTCATCTTCAAGTTCCTCCTCTGGTACACGTAGTTGGAACTGGTGAGCTTCTCTTTCGACATAATCGAGAGTATAAAGAAATTTAAGTTAGAGGAGTCGGATTGAGTAATAGCGAGATCACCATTTCCAGACATCTATATAAACATATATAGTTTTTAGTTAGTGATACAAATGCTTAATATTTTAACCCAAAATAAATATTCACGGCTAGGATCCAAAAACACAATTCACAATAAAGAAGAGGGATGTCGTAATCTAATTGCGAATTTATCAAGCTAGGTAATAAAAAATTACCAATTTCAATCTAGCGTGAAACTCCTTGATCGTTTGAGATTCATTGAATCTTATCAATGACATGTTTAATCTCAGATTATACTCTTCAAATTTGTGACTGGGATGCTGAGTAACAGAAATAAGATGTGAATAACCATGCAAACCCGCTTGACAAGATTGATGTCATTTATCATCTCAAATTAATGTATTGGCGAACCACACACGCTCCATTAACAATGACAATTTTCGATTTTTCCATCACTCAACTTTATAGTCCCAAAATAGTGTGCCGATTAACCACATATGCTGCACTAACAACATATAAGGAGTGATGTACGTTTTTATGGGTTAGCATACACTTCACATTTTTGTTCTAAAGTAACTAAAGTTGAGATTTATTCAAAAGGTTCTAGTACTTTAAATAACATTATACTTTTAAGATGCTATGTCCTATCAAATCCGTTCAGCTAACGACCCTCCACTATACAAGGGAGTTGTGGGTGAGTGTGGACATTCAATGTCAATCATTTTATTGTACGCTTCCTTATACCCTCATTATAGTATGGCTTCGTGAAGGAAGTGTACTAGCGATTTGACTAGCTTGTCTTATACATATAGTATATTAAACTTTTAATCATATATAAAGTATAAGGTGTATTTTAAAACTTTTAAAAATACTAGGGTTTAAAACTAATTTTTCGAATTAAACAATTGATAATAATTAATTTTAAACTAAATAATGATCTAATCTTTTATCTTATTTAAATAAATTTAAATAATATTATTTAGAAATGAAACAATTATTTAAATAATTTAAACACATTGATTAAATAATTATTTACCAATTAAATAATGAATTAAATAAATTCAAATTTAATCTTAATCATTTATCCTTCAAATTATCGAAAAAGGGTAGGGTTTATCAAGTTTTAATTATTCAAATTTTAAATGCTATTAAAATAGGAATAATTTTAAATCCTATTAGAATAATAATTATGGAAACTAGAAAATGCTACTGATATATACAAAATTTGGAAAATAATGAGATGGTAGCTAGGGTTAAACCCTAGCCAAGTCGAAATTTAAGAATTTAGGGTTTAGTTTTCGTAACCCTAATTTTGATCAATTCATTTTTATACACAATTAAATACAAAACTAAATATCCGATACCACTGATAGGTTTTATAGGCTATAAAGAAATTATATTTTGCGGAAAAACACTTGTTAGGTCACATTTAGATGGTTTGGGCTAGGCATTTATCTTGTGTAGGTCTTGATTAGGGTTCGGTTATGTGTTTAGGTGTTTGCGGCTGGTTGTTCACGATTGTAAGTTGTTCACGGCCGTGAACATGGTCACGACCATGAACCCGTTTGTGGATGGTCGTGTCCTATAAATAGTGTCATATTGTGTCAGAGTAAAAGTTATTCAGTCAGACATGTCTGTGTGTTCTGAATGTACTAGACGTTTACGGTTGAATTCAAACGTGTGGATTGTTGGAGCTTCCTTGCTTCTACTCCTTCTTTGCTTATTTTCATCTGCTTGATTGTGTGTTTTGATCACTGGTTGGTTCATGTTTGTGGGACTTACAATTGGGATCAGAGCTAATCCGGTGTCAAAAATCATTCGATTAGTGTTCTCGGCTGGAGTAATCTTCAATTACGTGACTGTTTAAAGCTTATTTACAGAGTTTATGCATTAGATCGTGAAGTTCAAGGCAAAAGGAATCAAAATCAACATCAAAATCATCAGTTCTCAACAGTTTCTAGGTGTTTGCGGTTCACTGTTTGAAGTGTTTACGGCCGTGAACTCTGTGTACGGTCGTGAACCACTCATCTTGATTGACAGTGTTCTTCGTAGTTAACTGTGAACCATTCTTACTCATTGACCGTGATCATCTTTTCACCGTGATCCATTGCTTGACCGTTAATCACGCATTAACCGTGAAACCATCATTGTGTACGATCGTGAACTATTATTTGACCGTGTTCATCTCTTGACTGTGAATCAAATTCTGTGTACGGCCGTGAACAGTGTACGACCGTGAACCCTATACGGCCGTAAACTCACTTGGTTATAAAACACTTTCTATTTTGTACTTTCATTGCAAGTTTTATTTGCTCAATCAATCAAGAAAAACCAAAAACAAATGGACTTTCAAAACATGACTGCTCAGCAAGAATTTGATTCCATTATAGGTACAACTACGCACATTCAACACTTGTTATTTGCTAGGGGTTTCCCCGAATGGAAATACCACATGGAAAAATACATAAAGATGAAGGACTTCAAGATTTGGAGAAGCATCTTGAAAGGACAAGTTCGAATCACCACAACACTTGAGAATGGAATAGTCATTGACAAGGAGTTTGAAGACTACACCAATGCAGACTTTGAGAAAATTGAAGAGCAAGTGAAAGCACTCGCCACACTCACCATGGCCCTATCTCCAGAAATTGCTCAGGGTTTCAGAGAATACACTTCTGTAAAAGCTTTGTGGGAAGCACTTATTGAGGTATTTGAAGGAAACGAGGATATGTAGCAGAGTCGTCAGGACATGCTTAGGTAGAAGTTTAATATGTTCAATCATATTCTGGGAGAATCCTTAGAAGCTCAACTGCAGAGGTTCATCACTCTCACTACTGAGATGAGCTATGCTGGTATTTTGGTCGTAAGGTCTGAAATCAACAAGAAGCTGCTGAACGCACTGCTTAAGTCATGGGACATGAATGTCTCAGTGATCAAGAAGACAAAGGACCTCAACCGTCTGAGTCTTGCAGAAACCATGGCAATTATCAAAGCTTGTGACCTTGATGAAAAGCAGAGGGAGATTAATCATATAAATTCATATTCCATTGCTAACCTTGGGATCTTATCCAACAATGCCTTCTCATCATTCACCACTCCACAACCTCAAACCTTTGTTACTCCACAACCTCAAACATTTGTTGCTCCACAACCACAATTTGATTCTGTTCCACCGATGCATAACATTCAACCATCCATGCCTTATCAAGAAGCAGCCTCCACCTCGAAAGCACCTATTCCCATTCCTGTTTCCAAAGAAACATATGAGAACATGGCTTTAGCAACCAGAATTGTGAACTGCTACAACACATTTGTGGCTGGCGAGCTACCTCCTTAGATTTGTTTTTTTGATCTTGGTCAAATACATCTAGAGGATGTTGACGAGATAGATATCACATGGAATATTGCTATGGATTTGTTCACGACTAAGCAATTCTCCAAGAAAACCAGTAAAAACCACTGGGGAATAAACGCAGAGAAGAAGGTCGGCTTCAACAAGGGCAAATTAAGATGCTTTAACTGCCATGAACCTGGTCACTTTGCCAGAGAATTCCCAAAGCCAGACAGGAGGGAAAATAGTGTACGAATAATGGTGCCAGTCAAAAGCTGTAGGGGAGCTACCACCAACAACCAAACGGCGAATCTGGCAGTGGTGGCTCATTCATTTGACTGAGAAGATTAGATTCAGGCCCTGAACATCCCAGGACCTGAAAATGTTCACCTTGCCCAGATCAATGATGTCCCAGAAGAAAAAGATGAAGTGGACCCAGAGGAAGAAATGATGGAGCTTCAATTTGCCTTTATGGTACAAACTACCCCAGAGTCTGAAAAGAAGGAGGTCAGTGAAATCTATTGTTCTCAAACTTGCATTAACACTGTTAAATTTTTACGTGAGCAAATTGAATTGATAAAAAGATAGAACGAGGACCTTAAATATGAGAGGTACAACCTTAGGAAAGGCCAGAAACCATTAACGGAACAACTAGAGGCCAAGATTAAGGGCTTTAGGAAATTGCAGGAAGAGTACAGTAACAAGTGTGGGAACTATAATTATATTAAGAAACAACTGGCTGCTGTAACTGAAGAACTTGACACATTAAAGATTCGTTTTGAAAATGATGATTTTAATTTCAAATAATATGATGTGTGAAGTGAGAAATTCGCAACAATAATTGAAAAACAAATGAAGTGGAAGGACCAAAAACAAGTAGGTATAGGATATGAGAGTGTCCCTCCCCCATTCAATCACAATTACATTGCTAAACCTTTGACTCAGAAGGAGATAGATCGAGAACCATTTATGGTGTATGGTAAACTAGCTGCACAGGTCACAGAAAGTAGTGCTAGGGAAATAGATACTAACATTTCTGCTTCCCATGCAAATTTATCTCTAAGTCAAGCAAAGCAGGAGTCTAGAGAGAGTAGTGCTAATAATAATTTTGTTTTGAAAATTGATTTTTTTTGTTTCAGACAATGTTGTTTTTGTTTCTAAAAATAATGATTTGATCAGTGATGATTCTGTGTCTAAATATGATACTTCAGATGTTGCTTGTAGCGATGTGTCTAATAATTTTGATGCTTCTGCTACCAGCACACACACTACACCTACACCTATCACACAACCTGAATAAGGCACTTGTACATGTAGAAGGAGTAAGAGAGTTGATAAGAAAAATAAACCAGAAAAGAGTGGTACCAATTTTCATGATAAAAAGCAAATTTGTTTTAACTGTGGAACCGCTGGACATATAGCTCGCAATTGTCCTAATTGGGCATTTGTTCATATTTATGCACCGAGAAGAGAAAATGAGTCTCAAGGAAGGTCTCTCACGAGAAAGTCCTTGAGATCTCGTCTTCGTGATGATGATTGAAATGTTTATAAGGACAAGAGAAGGCTGAACTTAAAACGAACAAACAGGTTTTCAATCAAACAACCATAGGTGCTTTGAGAAAATCGAATTTGGCCAAGCCAAGATCGATATCGTCAAAGACTGTGTCTGGATCCTTGATTAATCCTAGCTGGAAATCCAAACGCCTAAAACAAAAGAAAAATATTTCAAAATCACCAGTGAATATTTCAAAACCTAAATACCAATGGGTGCCCAAATCTTTAGTTGTCCAATCATCTTCATCTTTTGCCGGTGCATCTGACTGTAAATCAAAATTAAAAGGTAAAAAAGAAAATTTTGTGAGTGTTTAGGGTAAGCCCAGTGTTGTAATGACCTAGGTCCCAAAATCTAAATAATCCCGCGCATTGTACATGAATAGCTGCCGAGGAATGTCACCAGACCGTGGTATGTCGACATCGGTTGTTCTCGGCACATGACAGGAAACATTTCCCAGTTGCACGACATTCAAAACTTTAATGGGGGGTTTGTTTCCTTTGCGGGAGGGGATGGAGGAAAGATCACGCAAAAAGGAACCAGTTCTAATGGAGTGCTGAGCTTTGAAAACGTCAACTATGCGCCCGAGTTGAAGCATAGCTATTTGAGCGTTTCTCAAATCTGCAACAAGGGCTACTCTACCCATTTCACAGATAAAGAATGCCTTATCTTGAAACCTGATATCATCATCCCTGAAGACTAGACATTGGTGAAATCAAAAAGAGACTGGAACAATTACATCATCGACATGAATCATAATATCCCGGAATAAGTTACGTGCCTCTTCTCTAAAGTCTCAGAAGATAATGTGATGCTTTGGCATCGCCGTCTCGAGGATGCAAATGCCAAGAAGCTCAATCATCTTGCAAAGAACAAGATCGTTCATGGCCTTCCAGTTAAAGACTTCATAAACTTTGAAAAATGTGTGGCTTGTTCTTAGGGTAAACATCATAGAAAGCCCCATTTGCCAAAGGCGGTTAATTCAATCAGCAAGGTTCTTCAACTATTGCACATGTATTTGTTTGGTCCTATCAATGTCCTCAACATCAATAAAAACTCTTACTACTTAGTTATGATAGATGACTACTCGCGTTTCACATGGGTCTTCTTCTTATCCAACAAGAATGGGATTTCAGACTTGATCAAGAAGTTCGTGGTAATGATTGAGAATCAGACAAATGAGAAGGTGAAAGTGCTTAGAACGGATAATGGTACAGAATTAAAGAACGATGTTCTGGATCACTTTTGCACAAAAAGATGGATAGTGCGTCAGTATAGTGCCGTTCGGACACCTCAACAAAATGGTGTTGTGGAAAGGCGGAACTGAACATTAATGGACGCCATAAGGATGATGTTGTGTGATTCTAAACTACCGGTTTTCTTTTGGGTAGAGGTGATCAACACTGCTTGCTATGTTCAGAATCGAGTGCTGATCAACAAAGCTCAGATGAAGACCCCATTCGAAATTCTATACAATCACAAGCCATCAGTTGCTCACTTCCGTATCTTTGGATGTCTTTGCACCCTTCTTCACCTTGAATCCAACCCCAAATTCAACTGTAAAGCCGATGAATGTTACTTTGTGGGATATGCAGAGCATCGAACTTACCGTGTTTACAACAAGAAGACAAAGCAGCTCGTGGAATCTTTTGATGTTCGTTGGTTGGAGAAAAATTAGACAGACGCCAGAGTCGGTCCTGACTGGTTGTTTGATTACGCTTCTTTATTGAAATCGTTCAGAGTGTTTTCAGATGATGTGTCAGGTTCCTGCTCTGGTTCGAAGGTTCTTCTTAAGGATGAAGAGGAAGAGGTTGTCTACAGTCCACCATTGGTGTCTTCTGCATCTCCTTCGGTAAATCAAGCTGTTCCAAGTTCTCCTTATGATTCCCCAACTCATAGAATCAATCTTGATGCTGAAGCTACTATACTCACTCCCGTTGAAAGAGACTTCATGAATAGACATTCTTCTGCCGCCACTCAAACTTTCATGCAGCTTCTCTTTCCCGAGCCAATTGGAAATAAGTATGTGGCTAGCTCCTCTCATGTCACACCCCTGAACCAGACGGCGGAAACGTCCGGGGGCTCGTGTGACTAACAATTGAATAATCATCACAATGGATATACATGAAATGTAACACATTCATCACCAACATTACATAATACAACCAACATATTTCACATCAAGTACATTGTTAAATTACATAAGTTCAAATTGTTAAATAAATACGATAAGTGATGTTACATAAACGAAACCAAACACACTTGCATATCTTCCAGCTTAACGATTACCAGAGAACACAAGTTATTTTGAAAAAGTTCAACATATATAATGTTGGTGAGTTCATAAGTATGTTTGAACAAAAGCCTTTGTATCTTTCGTAAAAAACCCAAAAATATGATAATTTCCGTCTTGGTATTTTTCCAAATGCCGGTCTTGATAAGGATGTTGTCGCCATAGACTGGCCTAGTTTAGCTGTAGCGAACAACTAAGGCGTGTGGGGTCAACCCGTATAGATCTATACACAAACTCCCGCTTTCCATCCAGGAAACTTTGATTATAACTACATGCTATGATTGTACACTCACTGGTAGCAACCGACATGTCTCACTAGATTCTCAACCCCTTTTCGTACTATGTTAATGTTTACGTATATGTTGTCTGTTTTTAATCCAAAAGGTACATATTTATATAAGTATACAACGTTATATGATTACACAACGATATAGTTATGATCACAAGAGCATGAATTCCATTCCAAGCCCAATTAGAATGTAAATGGACCACGAAGGCCCAATAACATGTAAGAAGGTAATTTGGGCCTAATAGACATGTATATGGGCCACAAAAGCCCAATAAACATATAGTCCATAACTTAGGCTCAAATTAACATTTAAGTGGGTCGCAAGGCCCGCTAAACACATCATGGAACACATCGGGCTCAATATACACTTAGTTAGGCCGTTAGGGCCTAACGACCAAGTATCATGAACATTAAGCCCAATAATTGATTATCGACGTAATTCGTTCGTTCGTTTTGTTTCGTTGTTTGTTTTAGCTCAAGGTTTCTAGATCGACGTCAAGAGCTTTCTTTTTGTAAACATGACATTTTTTGTCCAATTATCCTCCAATTTTTAGTTAAGGCCCAAAGTTTTGTAAAAATGACACTTTAGTCCATAAGTTATAAAAATTTGCAATTTTTTCACAAATGTCTAAAAACTTACGGTTTTAGCCCAAAAAGTTATATTTTCACATTTAGAACAATGTTATGCAGAAAAGTGCATTTTCAACCCATTGTTTGTAAAAGTTTACACTTTCGGCCCAATTTTGGAAAATTTTACATTTTTTGTCCAATTTGAAAATAAATGTTATTTTCACCTCCAAATTTGGTTTATTTACATTTATGACTCAAACTTTGGCCAAATAACATTTTTAAACCCCAAAACTTCATTTTTTTGCCCTTTTTAAAGTATGTTTAGCATAAAAATAACTTTTTATACATGTAGGACCTTTTTGCCCCCTATAGAAACATAAATGTCACTTTTTACCCTTATCTTTTGTTTTCTTGACAATTTTGACCTTTAACCAAGTTTTTGTTGAAATCTTCTGTATCTTAAACATGTAATCATTTTTGGATTGGTAATGTGATGTATATAATGTCATAGATCATAGATCTTTTCTAGATAATACTTAAATTTCAAGATTTACTAAGAATCATATGAAAACCGATAACAAGGGGGTATGCACTCACCTTTGCTTTGATGTCTCAGTTTTTAAGAAGAAAAGAAAGAAGATTTTTGGTCCTAGCAAGCTTTCTTGAGTGGATTTCGAACTTAAGAAGTTCTAGGAGGCAAAATACCAAAACTTTGTTTAAAAGAGTGATCTAACTTGAGAATGGAGTTATAAACTTTGATTTATAAAGACTTACCAAGAAGTGATGATTATCTTGTGAAAACCTTGTTGAAACACAAGTAAAATCTTGAGAATTTTGGAGGAAGCAAGGAATGATTCTTGAGAGAATTGGAGAGAGTTTGGTGTAATGTGTGTGTGTGTGTGTTTGTGGCTCTCGGCCGAGAGTAGAAGAGGAGAGGGGAGAGAGAGTTGTGAGGTGACTAGCATGGATGTATGGAGGATCTTGAATGGATACATGGTGAACAAAATGGAGGTGGGACCTCCAAAGTCAACCGTCCCTTAATTCTCTTTTTGTTTTTATTATATACTTGGGCTGAGATTTTTGGGCCAAGAAGAAAAGGTGGAGTAGTTTGAGCCCATTAACCTTAACTAGGATATTTGGATCCTAAACATAAAAAATTTCGGCGCATTGGGCTCTTGGAAGCATTCATGGCCCAAATAGAATAAAAGAATGGGCTTATTGCTCACTGAGGTTAAATGGATTAATTATGGCCCAATAAGGCCCATTAGGGTTAGAATGAATCATTCTAGACCCAAATGGTCCAAAATGTTTTAGATTGATGAATTGGGTCCAATTAGGATCCAATTAGGGCTTATAGGTCCAATAAAGTGGAATCGGGTGCTTATTGTTTCATTAGGCCCAATAAGGAACTCCTAGTCCAATATGGACTTAGACCGGGATTCTTAGGGGTTTTAGTCTCTTTGTTGAACATGATTGATGAATCTAATGAGCATTGTGTGAGATTTACTTATAGTATATGATTTACAATAGTTGGATGGTTATATAGGAATAGAATTTCCTAGATAAAATGCTAGTTGTGACATCATCCCTTCGTTAGAGGGAATTTCGTCCCAAAATTCTTTTGAAAAATAGGTTTGCGAATGAAGGAATAAGTAAGAGTACTTTAGCTTCATCTGGTCTTCACGTTCCCATGTGAATTCCGGTCCACGTTTTGCGCTCCATCAAACTTTCACAATCGGAATACGACTTTGCTTTGTACGCTTTACCTCCCTATCCATAATCTTGACGGGTTCTTCGACGAACAGGGGATTCTTGTTAATTTCAATCTCTTCCAAAGGAACGACAAGGGTTTCATCTGACTGTCACTTTTTCAGATTTGAGATATGGAACACTGGGTGCACGCTGTTGAGCTCGACAGGTAGCTGCAGCTTGTAAGCCACTGCACCAATCTAGGCAAGAATTTCGAATGGTCCAATGTACCGCAGGTACAATTTTTCCCAAATCAAATGATTCCCTTCCATGGAGAGACCTTTAATAGCACACGATCCCTGACTTGAAATTCTAGTGGCTTTCGCTATTTGTCAACATAGCTCTTTTGTCGGTCTCACGATGCCTAAAGTCGAGCTTTGATTTCAACTACCTTCTCAGTCGTCTCACGGATGATTTTGGGCCCTGTAAGAGCATTGGTTGATGATTTCCCTCTTGCTAGTTGAGTGTCACCCACTTCGGCCCAACATAGGGGCGATCTACATTTACGACCATAGAGAGCCTCAAAGGGAGCAACCTTGATGCTCGTGTGATAACTGTTGTTGTAGGAGAATTCGATCAAAGGCAAGTGGGTATCCCATGACTTACCGAAGTCGATCACGCAAGCTCGGAGCATATCCTCGAGAGTCTGGATGGTACGCTCACTCTGACCATCCGTCTGTGGGTGGTAGGCGGTGCTCATATCTAGCTTTGTTCCCATTGCCTTCTGAAGAGATTTACAGAATCTTGAAGTAAATCTGCTATCTCGATCCGAGATAATAGATACTGGCACTCCATGGAGTCTCATAACCTCCTTGATATAAATTCGGGTGAGCCTTTCCATCTTGTAGGATTCTTTTATTAGCAGGAAATGAGCGGATTTTGTTAGCCTATCTACAATTACCCATATCGCATCCAATCTGCCAGTTGTCTTGGGTAATTTTATCACGAAGTCCATAGTAATCCTCTCCCAATTCCACTCGGGTATTACTGCTTGCTGCAGTAGTCTCGAGGGCTTTTGGTATTCCACTTTCACCTTGGTGCAAGTAAGACACTTGCCCAAAAAAGTGGCTATCTCTGCCTTCATATTAGGCCACCAATATTGCTACTTGATATCCAAATACATTTTTTCTGACCCTGGATGAATAGAATACCGTGTCTTGTAGGCTTCATGCATGACTATCTCTCTAAATCCCCCAATTTTGGGAACCCATATTCTATTCCTGAAGTAGTAGGTTCTGTCGTCTTTGACTTCGAGTTACTTCTCCATTCCTCATAGCGATTCACTAGTGACATTCTCTGGCTTCAATGCGTCCAATTGGGCTTCCTTTATCTGTGAGCCTAGATGAGACTAGATGGTGATTGACATGGTCCTCACACGATGACTGGAATACTCCTTTCGGCTCAGGGCATCGACCACAACGTTAGCCTTGCCTGGATGGTATTTGATCTCACACTCATAATCATTTAACAGTTCAACCCATCTCCGTTGCCTCATGTTTATTTCCTTTTGATTTAGAATGTGTTGGAGGCTCTTATGGTCTGTAAAGATGGTGCACTTGGTACCATAGATGTAGTGCCTCCAAATTTTTAGGGCGAAGACCACCGCCCCCAGTTCGAGATCATGCTTGGTATAATTTACCTCATGAGTTTTCAGTTGTCTGGATGCATAAGCGATTACCTTCTCACGCTGCATAAGGACACAACCTAAACCTTGATTCAAAGCATCACAGTAAACTATGAAGTCTTCGGTTCCCTCCGGTAAAGATAACACTGGAGCGCTACAGAGGGCTTGCTTCAAGGATTGGAAGGTAATTTCTTGCTTCTCGGTCCAGTTGAAAAGTACGCCTTTTTGAGTCAATGCGGTGAGTGGTTTGGCTATCTTGGAGAAGTTCTGAATGAATCTTCGGTAGTAGCCTGCGAGGCCCAAGAATTGGAGAATTTTCGTTGGTGTTGTCGGGGTTGCCTAGCTCTTGATTGCCTTGATCTTGGAGGTGCCCACGTCTATTCCTTCTTGACAGACTACATGGCCCAGAAAGTTTACACTGTGGAGCCAGAATTCGCACTTGGAGAGCTTCGCATACAGATTTTCAGTCTGCAGAGTTTCTAAAATCTATCGGAGGTGTTGGCTATGATCTTCTTTACATCGGGCGTACACGAGAATATCATAGATGAAAATGATTCTGAATTTATGAAGGAATGGGCAGCAGACTCTATTCATGATGTCCGTAAATGCAGCGGGGGCATTCGTTTGACCGAAGGGCATTACGACAAATTCGTAATGACCGTAACGAGTTCGGAAAACAGTTTTAGGAATCTCCTCTTCTCGGACTTTGAGTTTATGATAACCGAATCTCAGACCTATCTTATAAAAGTAACTAGCTCCTTGGAGCTGGTCAAATAGATCATCGATTCGTGGAAGTGGATACCAGTTTTTTGATGGTGATCTTATTTAATTCCCTATAGTCGATGCACATCCTGAAGGACCTGTCTTTCTTTTTAATGAAAAGAACCGGAGCTCCCCATGGAGAGAATCTTGGTCTAATGAATCCTTTATTCAGGAGTTTGCTCAGTTGGCTTGATAATTCTTACATTTCTGCAGGAGCCAACCTATAAGGTGATTTGGCGATTGGAGTGGCTCCAGGCACTAGGTCAATTCGGAATTCGATTTGTCGTTTTGGGGGTATTCCCGGAAGATCTTCTAGAAACACATACGGGAAATAACACGCCACTGGGATGTTGTGAATGCTCGCTTCCTCTTTGGTTTTATCCACCACGTGAGCAAGGAATGCGTAGTTCTTCTTTTGTAGACACTTTTGCGCCTAGATACCCGAGATAAGGCGAAGGTTTGCGCCAGGTTTATCTCCGTAGATTATTTGGGTTTCGTGGTTAGGAAGATGAATGTGAACGGCCTTCTCGTGACACATAATATCAGCATGATGGGGGCTTAACCAATCCATGCCGATGATCACATCAAAACTCCTAATGTTTACAGACATTAAGTTTATTTGGAAGGTGTGATTGTTTAGAATTAGTGTGCACCCTACATAGATATCCTTAGTGGATTCAGTCTTCCCATTAGCTATTTCCACCATGAAGGCTTCATTGAGCTTTTGGGTTGTTGTTTTAGTAAGTATTTGAACTTATTACTCACAAAACTTCGCTCCGCTTCGCTTAACCCTAGTCTGCATCTAGTGCATCTGATCGGCGGTGCTCTGGGCCAGATCGCCAATATCCCTCAATCGCCTCACCATGACTGGGAGTGATCGGTTAGCCGATCCTCCCTCCCTCAAGTCATACAAGTCACGCGTGATGCCAAACAGGGGTCGCCATCCTTGTTGCCTGCTCCATCTCTAAATGTCGATACCCCAGGGAGGTGTAGGGCCACTCGGGCCCATTCGGTGAGCCGGCACCCTCACTGGTTATGGTGGGTTGATGACTTCAGACTCTGCATCTGAATCATCATCGTTGTCGTCATCAGAATCTTCTTCGTCCTCGTCTGCCACGGGGTTCCGCAGGTCCTTCCTCAACTTCTTCTCCCTCTTCCTCAGGATCCTCTTTAGGCTCCTCATCGGATTCCTCTAGCCATCCGTTATTTCCCTGATTGGGAATATAGGGATCTCTAGTGTGGTGGAAGCCAGGCATACTGACTACACGAGAGTGCATATATAAGTCATATTTTAATTATTCTTATAGTATATCTTTTTAGCTATTTGTTTTTTGGGTTTTCCTAGAGTTATTGGAGAGTGAGGTAGGCTTTTGGATTCATTTCCCGTTGTGATCACTCCCGAACACATGTTGGTCATATTTTGAATAAATATAGGTGATCAGGCTAAATTTACCCTTAATATGACTACATAGTTGCCTAGGTTTAATCACAGTGTTCAAGTTCCTCCAGAAGCTTTTATTAGGTGTTGTTAGATTATTATACTACTATGCGCACATAAGTGTGAAATTTTCTTTTGTTCAGAGTTATTTAGTCCCATTGTGTTTATATGTGCATATCATGTATGGTTAGATATGTTAGTTCACTATAAACATTGCTCTGATACCAACCTGTCACGCCCCCGAACCAGACGGCGGAAACGTCCGGGGGCTCGTGTGACTAACAATTAAATAATCATCACAATGAATATACATGAAACATAACACATTCATCACCAACATTACATAATACAACCAACATAGTTCACATCAAGTACATTATTGAATTACATAAGTTCAAATTGCTAAATAAATATGATAAGTGATGTTACATAAACGAAACCAAACACACTTGCATATCTTCCAGCTTAATGATTACCTGAGAACACAAGTTATTTTGAAAAAGGTCAACATATATAATGCAGGTGAGTTCATAAGTATGTCTGAATAAAAGCCTTTGTATCTTTCGTAAAAACCCAAAAAATCCGATATTTTCCGTAAATTGTCTGAAAATGATGTGAAAATCAAGTATAAATGCAGGTGTGAATTTCATAATTAAAACTTATATGAACGTAGTTTAGATTCATTGTATTTTGAATAAATTATAAATATATATATGATTAATTTCCCCAGAAAATCCGATATTTTCTGTTTTACAACAACGTCTAGATTCTTATATCATTAAAAAGTGTTTTGTATTGACACCCTCAAAGAGTTTATCTTTAAAAGATTAAACTTTTGGTATTGAATCCCTATATGAGCCGTTATAACCATGCATGATAATGACTAGGCCGTCCGTCTTGGTATTTTTCCAAATGTCGGTCTTGATAAGGATGTTGTCGCCCTAGACTGGCCTAGTCTAACTGTAGCGAATAGCTAAGGCGTAGGGGTCAACCCGTATAGATCTATACACAAACTCCCGCTTTCCATCCACAAAACTCTGATTATAACTACAGGCTATGATTGTACACTCAGTGGTGCCAATCGACATGTCTCACTAGATTCTCAATCCCTTTTCGTACTATGTTTAATGTTTACGTATATGTTGTATATTTTTGATTTCAAAAGGTACATATTTATATAAGTATATGACGTTAATTGATTACGCAACGGTATAGTTATGATCACAAGAACTGTTGGGTAGCGTAGCGTTGCAGTTTTGATGTATTGCGTCCATTGGGCTCGGTTAATAGTCCAAGTTTTGTTACTCCGGTTTGGGCCTGTCCAACCGTGAGCTGATAGGGTTTAGTATAAATTAATGTGCTTGCATGCATATTAGGTTAACGATCTAGAAGACAATAGCGATTACGATAGATCACAGATTATTACTTCATCATTCTTGTAAACCCTAAATCCTCTACAGTAGAAGTTCTTTATCGAGCTCTACTGAGGATTATTGATTAATCATTCGACACTCTTTGATCCATTATTATGTTCTTGCTGTTTACTCGTTTATTATTTTACATGTTTTAAAGATCTAATCGATCTTCAAGTTAGTTTTTAACTCATCAATTGGTATCAGAGCAGGAGGTTGTGTAAATCATACACTTCTTGTCTGTGAAAAAGGTTTCGATTAGGGTTATTCCGCATTTACTGATATTTATTGAGCCGTCATCCCATAATTGACGTAACTCGATATTTATTGTTTTGCCCTAATCTATTATATTACAAGTCTGATCTTTTAACAGGTTATTCGATCAAGCATAGACGAGTCGCAATCCAATCCCATTAATATTTCGAACAACATTGGATCAACAACGAAGATTCCCATCCTATACACCCATGATTATGAAGTCTGGGCACATCACTTTGAAGACTATGTTATAGGATCTGAGGACAATGGATACCTCATCTGGGAAGCAATCATATCTGGACCCTTTTCTCATTCGGCAACTTCAAGGATTATTAAAACTCAAAAGGAGTATAATGATCTTTTGAAAGACGTTAAAGATATTGCTCAAGACGAAAAAGATAAATTTCAGTGCAATATCAAAGCATTGAGATTAATCAGATTCGCTCTTCAATCCGATACTTTCAGACTGGTGAGTTCATGCACGACTGCAAAAGAAATATGGGACAGGCTACGAGAATTATACTCTACAGACGAAGATCTTGAACACTCCGTTCAAACCTTACTCTTGTCCGAATTTGGTGAATTCAAACAGGGAGCCGAAGAGACTGTGACGCAAACGTTCGATCGCTTCAATCATCTTCTTAGCAAGATGATTAAACATGACATTGAAAGGAAGCTAATTGAGCAGAAGGTTACATTTTTGAACGGTCTCAGATCTGAGTGGAGAGCAGTAGTGTCCATAGTTAAAGCGCATGAGCAATTCAAATCCTATTCTTTGGCGAAACTGGTGTGCATCTTGAAATCCCAAGAAAAGATCGTGTTACAGGAGAAAAATGTGGTTTCAAGCCTGGGTTCATTGGCCCTCCTGTCCAAAAGCAAAGCAGTGATGGAAGAAGAAGACCTCAACTTGGAGGACTATGACCTCACTTCTGAAGACTATGCTATGATGGTGTCCAACCCCAAGAGGTTCATCAAGAAGAGATTCCCCACAAACAACAACCGAAATTGGCAGGGGAGTTATAGTTCTGAAAAGGTCAAAGATGAATCGAAGGCAGAAGAATCAAGGAAGGAACCGAAAGCTGAAGGAGATTCGGGAGTGAGCTGCTATTACTGTGGGGGAAAGAACCACTATGCAAAAGATTGCGTCCTCAAGAAAATGGCAGAAAAGGATGATGAAAAGGATGAAGAAGCTTTGTTGCTGAAAAAGCTGGATGAAATCAGAAAGAAGAAATCTACTCCTAACCCTTCTATGAATGCTTTAATTGTGCAGGGTTCGGTAGTAGATGATGAGTTCGGTGGCGTGGAGGTCTGGTCAACCGACTCTGAAGATGACGAAGTAAGGAAGCCTTCTCATGGAAAGGCTTATGTGGCGAAAGAAGAGAGCAGTGGTGGAAAATGCTTGATGGTATCCGACGTTTCTCAGATGAGGGGATACAACACGGATGGTGGGATTGAAGACGCAAAGGAGCGAGAGGACTTGTGCTTCACTGCAAAACCGCTCAGCGTACAGTTCAACGAGCTTGATGAACTGATCAAGAAGGTACAATCCGTTTTTGTTTCATTCAAAGTCCCATAATGCTCATACGAAAAAGAATTAAAAAGTGTTAATTCAAGAATCTCTCATCTAGACAGTAGTTTAATTCAAACTCGAGTCACCAATTCTAACCTGACTGACCAAATAAGCAGGGTGTCTTCGAAGAATGAGGAACGGAGGATGTGGATCGAACTGAAGGAGTCGGAGTTAATCAAAATAAAAGATGAAAACATTTATTTGCAAAGAGACAATTTAAAGCTTTTAAAACAGCGAAATGTTTTTTGTTTGATTGCTAAACGTCTTTACACTAATATCACTCAGCTTCATTTGGATTGTGAAATAGGACAAAAGATTCATCGCATGATTTTACCCTTCCTTGAGTTTAAGGAGGATGAAATTGATGCTGAAGCATATAATTGTGAAAGTGTTATTTCATCTGAAGAAGTTAATCCGACATATATGTATGGACTGGACAAAATCGAATCTTTTATTAAGTCCAAGGACCATAAGGACATGCTTAAAAACCTTTTGGATGAAAATGATAAACTGAAACTGAGAACCGAAACCATACACAAATTTGAGTCATTGAATGCCAACTTGAGCTCAGAAAATAAAATTGATGTCGAAAATGCATCTGAGCTTAATGAGGATGACAATATGAGTGAAATTTCTGTAGAGGACACAGTTGACTGTTCAGAATTTGTCAAGAGCGAACCCAAAAACCACAAGAATCTCATTTCAGAAAATTCAGTGGAGTTCGCTCGTATGTCCCAACAAAAGTCCCCGATTCCTGTAGAGAAGGCAGTAGTATATCAAAAGGTCAGGACCACTCCAAATCAGGTGTATAAGGTCACAGGCGTAACCGAACATCAGACTGCTGAACTCACAGCCATTGTAAACGAAGATAATGCTGATGGCTGTGATGAGTTCTTCTGGTCAGCTCCCATTGATAATGCTGATGAAACGGTTGGTCTATCTGAAAGGACCTCATGGAAAAGCAAAGGTAGATATGTGCCAGAACCCTTAAATAAGCCTGATAGCTTTGATGTGCCAAGTACTAGTGGTACAAAAGATGTTCCTCAAAAAAAAGGAATTCCTGCAAAAGAAGTCACTCCTCCAAGCGAAACATCATCAGTTCAGAGTGCACCAGCTAAAGGAAAACAGAAATCAAAAGCCAATATTCATCATCAACCGAAGCAGATGAGAAATCAAAAACAACAAAGGAATCAGAGATACAACAAGAATCTCTCTGAGGGAAAACAGTTTTGGCAATCTCAGAATGCCTATTTTTCACATCAAGACAGGAACTTAAAGTCAGAGAAAAGTCCTGTAGAATCACAAGAGAGTAATAACAACCGAAAGCAGAGGTTCGGTTCAGAAAAAGACTTCAACCGAAAGCAGAAGTTCGGTTCAGAGAAAAACATCAACCGAAAGCAAAGGTTCGGTTCAGAGAATGACTTCAACCGAAAGCAGAGGTTCGGTTCTGAGAACAAAAGAGATCAAAATTCTAGGGTCGGTCCCACTAATGATCAAAAGCAAAAGGGTCACCTAGAATCTCCAGCCAAGAAGTCATCTCAATCTAAGTCCTCTAATTGTTCAAATGCTTCTAATTCCTCTCCACCTCATTCTAAATTCCATTTTGTTCACTCTCAAAAACCTCAATCATCATCTGAATTGAAAGGAAAATCGAAGGTTTCATCAGTTAAACCAGAGTCCAAACCAAAAGCAACGAATCCCAATAAAATTAAAGTTTTCACCATCAAAAAGAAAGATGAAACAACACTAATAAAAAGAACACACCTTGTTGACATCTCTCTTACTATTCCTGTTCCTGTGAAAGGCTCACGAGGACCCAAGAAACTTTGGGTTCCTAAATCTGCTTAATTTTTGCAGGTTATCAGTGACGAGCAGTTTGACGAAGAATGGTACATTGATAGTGGCTGCTCGCGTCACATGACAGGAAGGAATGAAGAGCTAAGAGAATACAGGTCTCTTTCAAACGGTGGAAATGTCAAGTTCGGGAACAACTCCTTCGGCACCATAAAAGGCTATGGAATGATTACAAACGGTGATTTCACGATACGGAAGGTTGCATATGTGGAAGGATTACAACACAACCTCATCAGTGTATCTCAACTTGTTGTAGGTACCGGTCTCAAAGTTTCATTCGACGATGAGGGCTATGAAATCATTGAGAAGAAGACGAAAAGAGTTATTCTCAAATCGGAGTGTAAAGGTGAGATGTTTCCCCTGAACCTCAAACCTATCAAAGGGAACCCATCTATCTGCCTGTTATCCAAAGCACAATCTGACGAAAGCTGGTTGTGGCACCGAAGGCTCTCTCATCTCAACTTTAAAGATATCAACAAACTTGTCACTGGAGGTCATGTTCGAGGTCTTCCATTGCTCAAGTACGATAGAGAACATTTGTGTGCTACATGTGAAATGGGGAAGCAGAGTCGTCAAAGTCATCCATCTATAATAAACACTAAAGTTGTTGAACCACTAGAATTACTTCATATTGATTTGTGTGGTCCATCATCTATCGAAAGTATCGGTGGTAGCAAGTACATTCTTGTTATTGTTGATGACTTTTCATGTTTTACATGGGTGTTCTTTCTGAAGCTTAAATATGAAGCGACTCATAAGCTAAAGGTGTTCATCAAGCAGATTGAAGTACAGCTGAAGAAAGTCGTTCGCAACATCAGGAGCGATAATGGACTGGAGTTCAAAAATAAAGAATTTGAAGAATTCCTGGCAGAAAAGGGAATTAGTCACAACTTCTCAGCTCCCTACACACCTCAACAAAACGGGATTGTCGAAAGACGAAACCGATCTTTGTGTGAAGCAGCCCGAACCATGCTAAGTTTCGCTTCCTTACCCTTATATTTTTGGGCTGATGCTATTTATGCTGCTTGTTTTACACAGAACAGGTCATATCTCAACAAGCGCTTCACTCTCACTCCTTATAAGATCCTCAACAACAGGAAGCCAAACATCAAGTTTTTCCATGTGTTCGGTTCACGGTGTTTCATTTTCAATTCCAAAGAACACCGCAACAAGTTTGATGTCAAAGCCGACGAGGGGATATTTCTGGGCTATTCTCTAACTTCTAAAGCGTACAGGGTATTAAACAAGTGCTCGAGAAAAATAGAAGAAACTTATTACGTGACTTTTGATGATAGCTATGTCAAAAAGCTAAAGGCCAACGAAGACACAGCTGGAGAAATTTTTCCTCAAACTGGCCAAGTCACCGCCTCTATTGCAAACCTCTTTGAGAAGTTTGTTGAGTTATTTGATGAACCAGAGAAGGCAACTCTCTCAGAAGCCAACACAGCTAACAACAAGGTAGATCATATGAAGCAAATTGTCGAAGATGCTGCAAAGAGAATGAATGAAGGAGGATCAAGTTCTGACGACCCTCCACAACACAATGCCTCAGTCGAGGGGGAGGATCCACCAGCATCATCACAGCCGAGCTCACATGTTGAGGGGGAGAACAGTTCTCAAGCTGCTCCCGAACGCACTTCATCAACCGAAAGTGCCTCACCACCCGAAGGCGCATCAACACCTAAAAGCTCAGCACCACAAGAAACCTCTGTAGCTCAAGATACTCAAGACATTCCTGAAAGCTTATCTATCGAGGGGGAGCATGCCGATATGCTTTATGACGATGAAAGTCCATCCGAACCAGAAGAGATGATAAACGCTGAATTGGATCCATCCTTTGATCGAAACTACCCTCCTCTCGTCAAATGGACCAGAGATCATCTTGTCACTCAAGTCGTTGGGGATGTATCTGAAAAGGTTCTGACCCGATCACAACTCAAGGCAAAACAAACTTCCTTGTTTTCACAATTAGAATTCTGTATGTTCAACTCCTTCATCTCAAAAGTTGAACCAAAGACAGTTAACACTGCTCTTGATCACTCCGATTGGGTTCAAGCTATGCAAGACGAACTGAATGAATTCGAAAGGAACAAAGTTTGGCGGCTTATTCCAACTCCTCCAGATGCCTCGGTTGTTGGTCTCAAATGGGTCTTCAGGAATAAAATGGACAAAGAAGGGAACGTGATATGAAACAAAGCACGTCTGGTAGTAAAAGGATATTGTCAGGAGGAAGGAATTGACTATGAAGAGACTTTTGCTCCTGTAGCTAGGTTGGAATCGGTCAGAATCTTTCTCGCCTATGCTGCACACAAAAACTTTGAAGTCTACCAAATGGATGTCAAGTGTGCATTTCTCAATGGTGAACTCAAAGAAACAGTGTACGTGGAGCAACCTCCTGGATTCGTAAATGAAAGGTAACCTAATCATTGTTATATTTTGGACAAATCCGTATATGGACTAAAACAAGCTCCGAGAGCCTGGTATGAAACGCTTACAAAGTTTTTAAAGATGTCGAAATTCAAACAAGGTTCGGTTGACCCAACCTTCTTTCGTAAGAAGGAAGGTAACCACCTTATGATTGTTCAAATTTACGTCGATGATATCATCTTTGGCTCTACGAATCCCAGCTTAACAGCTGAATTCAGAAAGCTGATGGAGACTAAATTTGAAATGAGTTCAATGGGTCCAATTAACTTTTTCCTTGGTTTAAATATTAGACAGGGACCCGAAGGCATCTTTATCAATCAGGAAGCTTACACGAAGACTCTTCTAGAAAAATTTGGCATGATGGGAGATTCTAAGGTCAAAGTTCCAATGGCATTCGACACCAAGCTCACCCCATCCTTGGATAAACTAGCAGTTGATATTACGCTTTATCGCCAGATGATCGGTTCTCTGATGTATCTTACTGCTAGCAGGCCTGACATAATGTTCTCTGTTTGTTACTGTGCTAGATTTCAGGCGAACCCACGCGAACCCCACATGCTTGCAGTGAAGAACATTCTACGATATCTCAAGCGAACTACCTCTTTAGGTCTATGGTATCCATCCAACTCGGGCTTCTTCGTTCAGGCCTACTCAGATGCAGACCTTGGAGGTTGTGGATTAGACAGGAAAAGCACCACAGGCGGCTGCCAATTCCTTGACGGGAAGTTGGTTAGCTGGCAATCAAAGAAACAAACGTGTGTATCTTTGTCTACAGCTGAAGCAGAATACATTGCAGTTGCATCCTGTACTTCTCAAGTGATTTGGATCCAGAGTCAAGTCCGAGACTATGGACTCAATATGAAAAAGATCCCACTATATTGTGACTCTGAAAGTGCAATTAGGATTTGTCATAACCCAGTGCAACACTCCAAGACTAAGCACATAGCACTGAGGTATCACTTCATTAAATATCATGTGGAAGATGGAAACGTTGAAATTCACTTTGTTAGAACCACTGATCAACTGGCTGATGTCTTCACCAAAGCCCTTCCTGAAGCGTCGTTCAACAACATTCTACAAGGGCTAGGTATGATGGAATCAGAGTCAGTACCACAAACTACCTCTCAAACTCAACCGCAAGAAGCGAAATAGACCGAACGTTCGGGTTCGGTTGAATAATCTGCCTTTCGCTCATCAACTAAAGGTAGTTTTCTTGGTTGTAAATTACATGTACAATTGTTTTACAAACTTGTTTATCTTATTGTCAAAAGCATTTCCTTTTTGAAAGTCTAAGTTCATTGGTTTTCCAAATTTTTTCAAAACCGAAACCAACTGAACGCTCGGGTTCGGTTATTCAAAATTTTTCAAAACCGAAACCAACCGAACGCTCGGGTTCGGTTTTCCAAAAATTTTCAAAACCGAAATCAACCGAACGCTCGGGTTCGGTTTTCCAAAATTTTTCAAAACCGAAACCAACCGAACGCTCGGGTTCGGTTTTTCAAAATTTTTCAAAACCGAAATCAACCGAACGCTCGGGTTCGGTTCCAAAGTTTTTTTATTTTTTTTCTTTTTCAGTCTTATTTTTTTATTATTTTTTTTTATATTTTCTTTTAATATCAAAAACTCCAAAAATATTTTTTATTATCAAAAACTCCAAAAATATTTCTTTTAATATCAAAAACTCCAAAAATATTTTGTTCTTTATTTTTTTTTACTTTATTTGTGTGGGGAAATGGTTGCATTAGTTAAGTGTCCCTAGAAGCATGTTGTTGTATGTGCCCAAAGCCTCATCAGATTCTGAATAATAGCCTTAATGACTTGGTATATACAAACTTTGTCTTCCCAATTAGGCTATCACATTTATTCTAATCGTGAGCTACCTAACTCTCTTCTCACATGAGATAAGAGTTTTCTGCTTGGTCCTATTTTTCACAGCAAAGGTACTTTGATTTCTTACACCATCTCTATTGTATTTCTCCATTAAATTCGTTTCACAAACGTAAACCTTGAGACTCTCAGAAATTACCACTGAGGTTTATGGTTACTCAAAAACTGCGTTTATGATCTTAGTTTCGTGCCACTACGAGTTAAGTGAAACCCAAAATTCAATACCCAATCTGAATTGATGGTGAACAATTAATTTTCTCTAGTTTTCACTAATGAATTGACGGACGTATCTTTATGAAGTCTCAAAATTTTCTTTTGTGTGATTCCTATGAAATTGTTAATAACCATAACATTTCTTCCCTTGGGATCCAGTTTTTATTTTATTTTATTTTATTTTATTTTATTTTGGTGAGATTTTATATTTACCAGCCACTTTAAAATTATTTCAAACCTACTTGTTCAATAGACTACACCGGTCTCACAAGTACTTTGTTCACTTTCTATCTTATTTCAAGATTAGGACTGTTGAATCAAAGCTAAGCCACCCTAAAAAGCTTAATTAAAAGAAGCCTTTCAACACTTCATAAAAGGTGTTTGATCGTTATTCTACGGCAAACCACATTTACACTTTAAGGTCTCTCTTGACTTTGAAGGAAGAGATTCGTGCCCGGGATCATTTGTTTCGTGTCTTTATTGACATCACAATTTTTCCTAAAAAGATCTGTTTTATTTCTTTTTCTTTTACACCCTTAGCACGAATATCTTTGATTTTCCAAAATTCTGGTTCTAATAATTACAGGCTTTTTCATTGGATTGGTGGTTGATTAATTGTTGTGGTGAATTTTAATCCACGTGGGCGTCTTATTCAAAAGATGTCGTTACACTTTAAAGGGATAAGATGAAGGGTTGCTGACTCAGGCGGGAGTCTAATTGATTTGATTTCAAACGGTGGTAAAAAGGGAACGCATGTGAATTTGAAACGTCCAATCTCCAAATGACGTCGCAGACGTGTGTGCGAATTTTAAACGGTTCTTCTCTAAAAAGCACAGAAAGGGCGCGTGTGAATCTAAAACGGTTTCTATCCAAATGGAGCTTGATGGGAGGCGTGTTCTAAGGAATCTGAAACTCTCTCTCATGCGTGATCATCGCTTACCTTAACTGTCACGCATCAGTCAAATTCCGGAAAAACCCTTCGTATTTCGATAGAAGATTTGGGAAGATTTTTCTCTCCTTAAACCCCAGTATAAAAGGCGACATCATCTACCATTTACCTCTTTACTGCAATCAAGAATCCCAGAGCGCAAGAATTCCCTGAACCCTAACTGTTCATCATCTTCTTCACTCTCTTCAACAATGGCAGATTCATCCTCTGTGCACGCCACTTCCCACATTCTTCCCATTCGCCCTCAACAATGCCTCATTATCGATATAACCCCTCATGTCTATGATTCCTACATGTTTTCTATCATCGAGTGCTTGAAGTATTCGCCAATTGCTCCTGCACTATCACGGGTGGAATCAGTGCCCATGGAATTCCTGTCGCAGATCTATGCGACTGCTCATTACGACAAAGTGGTCGATAGGATCTTCTTTGACGTTTCTCATCATAAAGCGTCTGTCTCCAAGCAACGCTTTTGCTCTCTGTTAGGGTTTGAAGCTGATCCAACAAGGGTTAATCCAGAGACGATTCCATTGGGGCACCTGTTCAACATGTTCTACAATATGGGTTACACGGAGGTGCTTACTTCCGTCGCCAAGTTCAAGAAGTCATGCCTGTCGCCACAGTGGAACGGGATGTTCACTGTGCTATTCAAAGGTCTCTCTAAAAGGAGCTCTGGCTCAGATGGTTCCAGTCGACTGTTCCTGTCCATCTTATATGGGGTCTACAATGGCATTAATGTCGACTATGGGTTTGTTCTCTGGCAACAACTCATCCAAAGTTTATCTTCTTCTTCACGGCATTCAGAGGTGTCGTATGCCAGGTTTTGGACCTTTATCACGAAGTGCGGGATGGACAAGTACAATGTCCCCACTGTTGCCGGCGCACCGATGTCTTCGATTGGTACCTTTCATACCACGAAGATCATCGTCTCAGATGCTTCAAAATTCCCATTCAATGGTTCCATTCCGAAAACCATGTACGCTGACGTTCCTGCTGACAGCAGGATCATCCGGACCTACAAAGAGTTCAAGCGGTCTGGTCCGAGGGATCTCACGCCGGAGATGCTGAAATCAATTCACGATGCTGATAAGCCTGTTCCTACAGGCAAGAAAGTAGACAAAGGGAAACAGGTGGCCAAAGGGGCTAAAGGCCCTTCTCCTAGGAAGAGGAAACCCACTAAAGCTGCTCAGTCCCCGCAGCAGAAGAGGTGAAAGACACAACCAAAGCGAAAGCTGATTATCGCTTCCTCTTCAAGTGAGTCGGAGGGTGAGAGTTCGGATTCTGACGATTCTCCAAGAGGCAACACACCTCCAAGGGGCAACACACCACCCAGATCACCTACCCCCGAAATGCAAATCCATACTTATCCAATTCCCTCTCCTACTCAAACAATTCCTACTTCTATTCCCACCATAAACCCCTTTACCCACATTCCAAACACCTCAATCCCTATGGCACCACCTATTTTCACCGATGCTACAACAACATCCACTACAAAGGTTACAACCAACGTATCTGATACGGGGGTTCATACCGATGCAACCGAACCTCCACCAGCAACCGAAACCCAAAAAGCACCCGAACCTACCCCTACTCAAAAACAAACCGAACCTACACCTACACCTACACCCGAAACCACCCAACCTGAACCTACTCATACCACTACACCCCCAGCTTCACCACCACCACCATCTCCTGGTCATGCCTCTGACGGAGATAACCCTTTCCTTGGCGGGGAAAACATGACATTTGATTCGGTCTATTACAGTCCGTTTCAAGTGCAAAGTGACGATGACGATGACGCTCCGGTCACAAAGAAACATCTTAAGGAGCTACATGACAAGGTCGACTTGCTCATTGCTTCTTCTTACACCTCTCAATCATCCCTCTCTGAAGCCGCTCTTCAGAAGATTGTTGATGCCTTCTCAAGGGCTCAGCAAGATTCGGTCGCTTCTGCAACCGCCGCCATCGATGCCTCAACGACAGCCTGTGAGGCTGCGACCGAAAAAGTCGATAAACTATTCTCTGATGCCTATACCCTGTTAAAGTCCTTACAGGAGAGTGCAGATGCCACCAAGACTACGTTGGAACCAATTGTTCAACAGTTGGCCACGTTTGTCTCTACAGAGTTGAAGTCCTTTGCCACACTTCGTCAATCTCTGACAGACGACAACTCTGCCCTCCGTGCCTCTATTGACGAGCGCCTCTCTAAACTCCAAGAGGATCTGGCTGCTGAGAACTCGTTGATGGATGTTTTGGCAAAGAAGACCACTGCCCTGAAGGTCAAGAGTGTTCAACTCTCCAATTCTCAACAACAGATTGACACTCTTCGGTCCGAAAGGGAGGTCATCAAGACGTGTGTTTCGGATGTCCACTCAGCAATATCTAACATCCTCGAAGCACATGATCTGATCCTTAATCATTCTGTGAGGCGTACCCTTGCAGAAAAGCTCGCTCCTACCCTGGATCTGTTAAGCAAAATTGAAGGGCTACCCGATTTCGTGTCCAATCCGAAACAAGGGGGAGAAAAGGAGTCTGGATCGCAACCACCTCATTCCTCAAAGGCAACTCACACAACCGAACCTCCTCCTGTAGGCCAAGCCTCTGGTACGGGTGTGAAAGACAAAGGCAAGAAAATTGTTGAGGAAGAAGAGGAAGAAGACAACGAAACCATTGCTGACTTGCTGAAACGCAAAAGTCGACGCAATGATGAAGATGATAATGTTCGTGTGGCAAGAGAAGCTGAAGAAGCTAAACGCAAACAGAAGGAAGCCCACGACCTTCTCGAGAGTAGGTAAACTTTGTTTCCTGCTTGGACTCTTGAGAGGATGATAAAGGAGGCAATCGACACCCCGAACATCCTGTGGCTTGAACCAGTTATCTCATTTGACTGCTTCAATTCTGTCGACTCTCAATTTGACATGCCACTTACCCGAAAGGCGTTCATCTTTCACGCCTTCGCCAACGTTGCCGAGTTCCCTCATCCTCATCCGGAGGTTGATTGGGAATTGATTGAATTCTATCTGAAGGCTGCTCAACCTCAATATCAAACCTGGAGCGCTCAGAAGATCATCAACGTTCGGGTCCTGAAACCATACACTGAAGGGAGGTTTATCAATGTTCGTTTCAAGGTGCTCAGGGGATCTGCAAAAACTGAACATGCCATTTCTTTAGCAGATCTACCGAACCTCAATCCTCATGATTGGATTGTTCTGCACAACATCCTTCTGACCAACGAAGCTGAATATGGTCCGATCATCGACCATCTTAAAAGGATGTTGGTCTGTTATATCATGGAGGTCGCACTGATGGATCAGGAGATTGCAACTGTCTTCAAGAAGAAACCGAAGATCTCTCCTGTTGGCTCGGCCAGTGATCTAAACCAGATGAAGATGGGAAAAATTGACCCGAGGCGAAACTCGGTCATGTTCACTAGGAGTGAAGGACAGAAATGTCTCTTTGCCTTAGCTGATAAACATCTTTATACCACTGCTTGTCTAGAGCATGTGTTGGGGATCATCCACAGATGCAAAGAAAATACAGCGGATGATATCAAGTATTTTGACGACATGATACAATGGTACATTCGGTTCAGACAGACAACCCTCGCGCTCATCTCACGTCTGTTTGAAACTGTAAAGAAGAAGGTTCCCGCTGCTGGCCCTAGCATGAAGAAGAAGTAATCTCGCTCCAATTTGACGCAAAGGGGGAGATTGTTGGGTAGCGTAGCGTTGCAGTTTTGATGTATTGCGTCCATTGGGCTTGGTTAATAGTCCAAGTTTTGTTACTCCGGTTTGGGCCTGTCCAACCGTGAGCTGATAGGGTTTTGTATAAATTAATGTGCTTCCATGCATATTAGGTTAACGATCTAGAAGACAATAGCGATTACGATAGATCACAGATTATTACTTCATCGTTCTTGTAAACCCTAAATCCTCTACAGTAGAAGTTTTTTATCGAGCTCTGCTGAGGATTATTGATTAATCATTCGACACTCTTTGATCCATTATTGTGTTCTTGCTATTTACTCGTTTATTATTTTACCTGTTTTAAAGATCTAATCGATCTTCAAGTTAGTTTTTAACTCATCAAGAACATGAATTCCATTCCAAGCCCAGTTAGCATGTAAATGGACCATGAAGGCCCAATAACATGTAAAAAGGTAATTTGGGCCCAATAGACATGTATATGGGCCACAAAAGCCCAATAAACATATAGTCCATAACATAGGTTCAAATTAATATGTAAGTGGGTCGCGAGGCCCACTAAACATGTCAAGGAACACAATGGGCTCAATATACACTTAGTTGGGCCCTTAGGGCCCAATGGCCAAGTATCATGAACATTAAGCCCAATAATTAATTATCGACATAATTCGTTTGTTCGGTTTGTTTCGTTGTTTGTTTTAGCACAAGTTTCTAGATCGACGCTAAGAGCTTTCTTTTTGTAAAAATGACATTTTTGTCCAATAATCCTCCAATTTTTAGTTAAGGCCCAAAGTTTTGTAAAAATGACACTTTAGTCCATAAGTTATAAAAATTTGCAATTTTGTCATAAATGTCTAAAAATTTACGGTTTTAGCCCAAAAGTTATATTTTAACATTTAGAACCCTGTTTTGCAGAAAAGTGCATTTTCAGCCTTTTGTTTGTAAAACTTTACACTTTCGGCCCAATTTTGGAAAATTTTACATTTTTGGTCCAATTTGAAAATAAATGTTATTTTCACCTCCAAATTTGGTTTATTTACATTTATGACTCAAACTTTGGCCAAATAACATTTTTAAACCGCAAAACTTCATTTTTTTGCAATTTGGGCCCAAAATCGTGAGGCACAAAGGTTTTGGCCCATTAAGCTTAAAATTTCATTTTTGGACCTTCTTAAAGTATGTTTAGCATAAAAATACTTTTTTATACATGTAGGACCTGTTTGGCCAATATAGAAACATAAATGTCACTTTTTACCCTTATCTTTTGTTTTCTTGACAATTTTGACCTTTAACATAGTTTTTGTTGAAATCTTTTGTATCTTAAACATGTAATCATTTTTTGGCTTGGTAATGTGATCTATATAATGTCATATTTCATAGATATTTGCTTGATAATACTTAAATTTCGTGATTTGCTAAGATCTAACCCATTATTACCAAATAAACCAAGTATTCACACAAAACATGCATCTAACACATAGATCTACACATTTTACTTACATTCTGCCCCAAAAATCATATGAAAACAAAAAAAGGGGGTATGAACTCACCTTTGCTTTGATGTCTCGGTTTTGAAGATGAAAAGAAAGAAGATTTTTGGTCCTAGCAAGCTTTCTTGAGTGGATTTCAAACTTAAGAAGTTCTAGGAAGCAAAATCACCAAAACTTTGTTTAAAAGAGTCATCTAACATGAGAATGGAGTTATAAACTTGGATGTGTAAAGACTTACCAAGAAGTCATGATTATCTTGTGAAAACCTTCTTGAAACACAAGCAAAATCTTGAGAATTTTGGAGGAAGCAATGAATTGTTCTTGAGAGAACTGGAGAGAGTTTGGTGTAATGTGTGTGTGTGTGTGTTTGTGGCTCTCGGCCGAGAGTGAAGAGGAGAGGGGAGAGAGAGTGGTGAGGTGACTAGCATGGATGTATGGAGGATCTTGCATGGATACATGGTGAACAAAATGGAGGTGACACCTCCAAAGTCAATCGTCCCTTAGTTCTCTTTTTTTTTATTATATACATGGGCCGAGATTTTTGGGCTAAGAAGAAAAGATGGAGTAGTTTGAGCCCATTATCCTTAGCTAAAATATTTGGATCCTAAACATAAAATTTTTCGGCCGATTGGGATCTTGGAAGCATTTACGTCCCAAATAGAATAAAAGAATGGGCTTATGGCTCACTGAGGTGAAATGGATTATTTATGGCCCAATAAGGCCCACTAGGGTTAAAATGAATCATTCTAGACCCAATTGATCCAAAAAATTTTAGATTTATGAATTGGGTCCAATTAGGATCCAATTAGGGCTTCTAAGTCCAATAAAGTGGAATTAGGTCCTTATTGGTCGATTAGGCCCAATAAGGAACTCTTAGTCTAATATGGACTTAAACCGGGATACTTAGGGTTTTTAGTCTCTTTGTTGAACATGATTGATGAATCTAATGAGCTTTTTGTGAGATTTACTTAGAGTATATGATTTACAATAGTTGGATGGTTACATAGGAATAGAATTTCCTATCTAAAATGCTAGTTGTGACATCTCACAATTCCAGATCATCTTAGGAGAATGATTCAGAAAATTATGGATTTATAAATATCAACAACCTTCCTGTCACGCTTAATGATATCAACCATGAAATTCCTTCCTGACTGCAACACGATCTGTTGGATTAATGTCTAAGTCCATAACTATATTTGGTATGTACTTGACCCGACCTGGCATGGTCCATTTGGGTTGCACTTCACCGACACAATTTATATGGATAATCTTTTGAGAATAGTATGTTTATGATTAATATTAATATATTATAAGTTCTAATATATTAATATGGAATCGTATTATTTAATTAGTATTGATCAAGAATTAATTTATAATTAATTAAGTGATCAAAAGAAACTAATTAAATATGGACTCTTATATATATATGGAATGGGCCAAGTTCATTGAGGTTGGGCTAAGCTTTCATGGATAGTCCATGGAGTGTTTAACCCATGGTTCCTAGGAATGAAAGGTCATCGGTATTAGGGTTTAACCCTAATCCTCCACACTATATAAAGACGTCCTTGGTTGGTGAAATGGGCACTAGTGTGGTACACTAAGAAGGGCTAGCCAATTTCACTAGAGAGAACCAAGTATCCATATTCTCTAAAGTCTTCCAAGGTGTTTTGGTGATTTGTGATTCCATTTGAGGCTTCCACACTATTGGGGCTAAGCTCTTAAAGCTTGAAGACATCAAGCTACATCAAAAGGTATGTCATCTAACTAGTACTTTGTAGTATAAGAACTTCATAATATGCTAGTTAGGATTAAAGCCTTGGAAAGTTCTTATTTGCATGTATTATAGAGAAAACATAGATCCAAGGTTTATAGGGTTGCATGTACACCATAGGAGTGTTAGAATGCTCAAAACCCAACAGTGGTATCAGAGCCTAGGCTTGTTTTCTTGTTATCCTTGCAAAAGAAGCTGGAAAATCGAGTTTTGATGCTGTCTGCCCAGCAGACTCGCCGAGTCCAAGGCAAAAAGCATCCAACTCGCCAACTTGGTTCGTGCACTCGACGAGTTGGACCCCTAGACAGCATAAATTTGACTTTTTTTTGCTGGAATTGGACTAGGAACACCCGCGGAATTCCCTCCGCGACCTCAACAGACATCCCAATCCGGATGTGACTCCATTCCACTGCCGCAAACATGCTGCTCAATAACCATACTCGGATCACTCTAATCATAACTCTGCTCTGCCGTTTTCACTTCCGTGAACTTGCACTCCTTCTCGGAGTTACACTCCTCTCTCATTCCTTACCAAGGAAATCCACTTGGCTGCCTTGTCACCACAACAAGTGCCACGGTGCTCACCCAATGCTGCACCACCCCTTTATAGCATAACCGCTATCCATGCAACACACATGCTCTGAATCTGCTCGCAAGGACTCTCGAGTCCATGCACCATCTCCACTAATCAAGATCAATACCCAGGGCCAGACCTCCTGATGCTAACACATCGCAATATACTCAATCCATCTCCTCAACCGGACTAGCAATACCTACAGAGTCTTCAGCATGACCGGACCGCCTCACCAGGCCTTCAGCCAATATGGACAACTCTCAGAACCTTCAGCCAATCTGGACCGCTCTCAGTGCCTTCAGTTTGACTGGACCGTTCTCCGAGCCTTCGGCCTGACTGGTATGCCTACCGGCCTTCAGTATATCCGGACCGCTCAACTAGCATTCATCATTCCGAGCTATCTCTCCCGGAAATCCTCCCATGCATACTGTTCTAGCCCTTTAAGGGTTCCGATCTTTGTCTAAATCGCACATGCTCAATCCCGGCCTGCTCCCAGGCCCTCCACAATCGAATGCCCTAGGTCTGTATCCCGCCCCGCATGCCCGACACTTGCTCCTATCAGCCTACACTCTGGACTGACGGAACACTGCTGAATCCCAATAGCTAAGCACCCTCAAATACTCATCGATCTCCCGGAGAATTTTCCAATTCTCCCCCACTTGCATTAACAACCACCGGTCGCCATCACCGACCTCCCAGAATAACTCTGCACAAAACCAATACTTACACACGGACTGATTCCCACAAGCATAAACAACTTTAACAAGATCCCACATCAACACCGATTATCCTGCTCGAAAGAATTTCAACCTTCATCTAACCACTCCTCAGAAAGCAGATGCTACCTGGCCTTCAAACCAATGTCAGGTTTACACTAGTAACCCTCATGGATGATAACCAATGAAATTCCCAAAACAACAACCCATAACCAACCCAAAACTCTCAAAACGACGAATACCGCATCGAAAACCAGACAAAGATACCAGCACATAAACAAAACACCACAAATAATCACAAGATAACAAGATATCAAGAAAGAAACATACCGACAACTGCATCCGGCACTGCTCTGACCTCCTCTACCGCAAGCTGATAAGCACAACCCTAAGCCCTTGGGGGCTCCGCTCCACCCTGACCTCCACCTGTGATCCTCAAAGTGGCGGTGCTGGAGCCTGCACCGGTCCTGCTGTAAGCTGTGGACAGTTGACCCTCAAATGTCCAATCTGATGACAATGATAACAAATCCTCCAATCCCGAACCGGCGCTGACTGCCGACAATCCCTCGCATAGTGCCCCTCCTTTCCGCACTTGCGGCATGCACCACCGGACCTACAAACTCCGGTGTGACCCCTCCCACACTTCCTACTAGTGTGGCTGCTCAGATCCCCCACTCTGACATCAACGGTCTTGGACCGTTTCGGTGCCGGTTGCGTCTGCACCGGAGCCTGCCTCAGCTCACGCAACTGTAACTCAATCTCTAACTCACACCGCCTAGCGGCCTCCTGCAACTCCAACAAGGTATCGCACCACTGGGTAGACACAAACTGTCTGATATCCCTCTTGAGCATGCTCAGATATCGAGACATCTGAGCCTGCTCCGAAGCGAACTCCGGGCAAAACATCGCCCTCTCAGTGAACATCCTGGTGATCTCATTCACCGACTCCGAACCCTACTTCAACTCAAGGAACTCCTGAGCCAATCTCTCCCTCTCAACTTGCGGAACATAACGAGTGCTGAACATCTCCCTGAACTGATCCCATGAAACCGCAGCCCTCTGCGCATCTGAATATGACCCCATGGTCAATCTCCACCAATCCTTCACCCCGAGCCTCAACAGGTTTAGAGCACACCTCACCCTCTGATCAGCAGGGCATGAACACGTGAAGAAACACCCCTCCACGTCCGATAACCACCTCATAGAAACAATCGGGTCCTGAACTCCATCAAAGGTGGGAGTCTTCGTATTGTCGAAGTCCCGATACTGAAAGCCCCGACCAGCTCCTCCCCCTGCCGCTGCTACAGCTGCTGTAGCCGCCGTGGCAGCCGTCTCTGTGAGATCTGCATAACGCTCATCAAAATACTCAATCATGGCGGTCTTGATCGACCCAAACAGCTCTGGCAACTCAGCCCGGAACAACTCAGCAATCTCATCACGCAAGATCTCACGAATCCTCGCATCCAACTCACACATGCTCATCTGACCGATAACCTCGGGCGGTACTGACCCTCTCCTGCTCCCGATCCTGATCCGGATCCACTCTCATCATGCCTCGGAATCTCCATACTGAAAAACACCACACAAAATCTCAGACTCTTCCCATTATCCGGGGATCCAACTCTCTCAACCCAACCCTAGAGATCATGGTTTCCCTGATACGCGTATGGGTCCTGTGCTTTCAGTAGTACGGGCCCATACTACCTTCCACACCTACCTATATTTGTATGAAGTACTACCACAACACCCTAGTGAAAACATGCATAACAGCTCTCAACCCTCACCACTAGAGGAACACTGAAAATCTCCCACAAGGAAACCCTAGGCTACAGGCATCACAAATTAGGCAACATTATCATGAAATCCTGAAGATCCCTAGCCTATCACTAGCATGCTGTTCTATCAAAGCTCAAAACAAAAAACATGCATGGTATTTTGGGGTTACTTACTGGCTCCGGCTGATCGTACCTCCGCGTCCTCCTTTACTCATTTTGAAAACCATTTTAAACTCTCTTTTGAAAACTCTCCTCGATTTGAGATTGGAGTCACACGAGTGTTTCTCCAATTCACTTAAACCAAGGCTCTGATACCAACTTGTAACGACCAAAAAATACAACCAATTTTAAATTTTTCAAAAACAACTCGATTCCATTAAATCATTACAAAAAGGTTTTCAATACAAAACATTTAACGTATTCCCAGAATCACATTACTACAAAATCATGAGGAGCAGTACGATCACGCCTTCGCCTTGCCACGGTCTCCTGAAGAACATAAAAAACATAAAACCACAACTGTAAGCCCGAAAGCTTAGTGAGATATCCCCAAAATACCAACCACTTATACCATACACGCATAACATGCCACAACATATCTGATCACAGAACAGCCATGCACTTCGGGTCTACTGTGTGACTGTTCCGCCGCACCGGCCTACAGTCCACCTGGTCCACCCTCTGAGTCTAGCCATAAACCTCGAGTCTACAGTGTGATTGGTCCGCCCACATCGGGCCTTCAATCCACCTGGTCCACTCTACGAATCTAACCACATACATCGAGTCTGCAGTGTGATTGATCAGCCCGCACTGGGCCTTCAATCCACCTGGTCCACTCTCTGAGTCTACAGTATGAATGGTCCGCCCGCATCGGGCCTTCAGTCGGCTTGGTCCACTCTCTGAGCCTCGGCACGTCTGGTCCGCCCTCTTGGGGCCTACAGCCTATCCGGACCGCTCGCTGGGCCTTCGGAACAACCGGTCCGCCCTAGGTATCTTGGCCTACAGCACAAAGCAGGACCCGCCTCAACCCAACTTCAGTCCAAATAACCATGTGCACATATACATACAATCATATAGCAATTCACAGTCAATAAGCAGATCAAACAGATCACATAACATATCATCATCCTAACTAGGATACCGACCTAACAGGTCACTAGCATAGCATCTCCCTATCTCTCAAGATACCGATCTCAATCAGGTCTCTAACATATACCATCCTAGCTCTCAGGATGCAAACATATCAAAGCAGTAACATAACAACAACTACCCGGATCTCAATCCGATAAGGGTCGGCCTTGGTGCCTTAGACCCTGTTGATATAGTGAGGATAACTCACCTCGAAACTGCCGGCTGAAAGGATAAGATCCCGCTGCTCCAAACTCCGACACGAACTCCTCCACTGAATACCAAAACATTCAACTCAATAAATACCCTTAATTACCAAAATACCCCCGGAAGACAAATGGTCAACCCTTGGATAAGGTCAAAGTCAACCCCTGACTGACTCTACTCGCCGAGTCAACCCGATGACTCGCCGAGTCCCCAAGCTCAGGACTTCCCTCAATCCGCGAACTAACTCGCCGAGTCACCTCGAGACTTGCCGAGTCCAACAACTCTGAGTCCACCTTCACACAACTCACCGAGTCATCCCTTGACTCACCAATTCTCGACTCGACCAGAAAATATTGGGACTCTTCGACAAGACTCGCCGAGTCCAAGAACAGACTCGCCGAGTCTCAGGCTATCTTTAACCTACTCGCCGAGTTGTTCATACAACTCGCCGAGTTCCAGGCCATCTTCATCCAACTCGCCGAGTTGTTCTTCCAACTCGTCGAGTTCCAACTCATCTTCAGGCAACTCGTCGAGTCCACCCATGTGACTCACCGAGTACCACCGGTCTGAATCCATACAGAAGCATCCCAGGCCATGCAATTGATCCAAAACATATCTCTAGCCTCCTACAACCCATCCATCACGTAAAGTGCAAACTTTACGTGAATCTAAAGAGATCTATGCATTTTGCACATTAGGGTTAGGGTTTGGGACATGATAGCTTCACCCAACACTCAACACAGGGACTTAATGCACATTTGGACCATCACCACTCCAGATCTAAGGTAGCAACCTCAGATCTAACTTCCAAACTCCAAAACATACCAAGATAAGCTCCCCACAAACCCCAAAATGATGAATCCATAAGAGTAACAGCCCATGGACGAGATATTACCTCAAAAGAACGCCCCAACTGCAATGGAACTCGAATCCAAGCAAAGTCCCTTGCTCCAAGCCTCCTACCCTTCAAGATTTCCTCAACAATTGCTTCTCCAAGCTCCCAAATGCAACTTGATCCACTCACATACGAAGGTTAGGGTTTCTGGACTTGAGGATGAGTCAAGAGGCTGGGGGAATGGATGTTATGTTCTTTATATAGGGCTTAACCCCGAGAATTAGGGTTTTCTCCACTCAGCGCCTACTCGCCGAGTTCATCTTACTGACTCGCCGAGTCGGCTACTTAACACGCGACCAAGTCGCGACTCTACTCGTCGAGTCCACCCATGGACTCGCCGAGTCGCTTTTTCCCAATTTACTATTTTAGCCCTTCAACTCCACTCTTGATATTTCGGGATGTTATAGTAAGATTAGGAAACTTAATGCAAGAAGGATGTTTCTAAGGAGCTGATCTCCTTTGGCATGCTCTGTAATGGTTGTTGTCAAGCCTTTCTGACTTTGTGCATAATCATTACAAGAGGATCAATGCATATAAGTTTGGAATCTAACAGATTTCAGTAAATGGCATGAATTTGGAATTCTTGCATTTGCAGTAAGGATTTGGGAGTGTGAAAAGAGAAGCATTGAAGTTATGTTCAATTGATGTAGTTCACAAAGTAAAGATCATAGACAAACATAGTATGCATACTTGGTGTATGGCATGACTAGTGTTTAGAAAACATAGTGTACATGCTTGGAGCATGGGACAACTATTGTTTTAAATTCAAGAATAAAGTTGATAGCTGAAACAGTATACAATGAATAATGTGTAATCATATGGTGATAAATAAAAGGTGTTTTATTTATGTTCATAGGTTTTGATACCATATTGGATTCAATTATTATTGTGTTTCATTTTGCATGTTTTGACTTCCAGAATAAACTAGGTTATTCTTCCGGAATGACTAAGTTATTCAAACCATCCACAGTCGGTCATATGTTGGAAGTAGATATGAATTAAGATTGTCATGGGTTGGCTTGTAGAGGTCTAAGGTGTTGGACAAAGGGCTACAACACTCATTAGTGCTCATAAGTTCTGGGTATTGGATTCAACCCGCGCTCATTGGAATCACTTCATGGATTTTATCACGAGTGATCATGAGACGATAATATCTTATATTCTTCAAACCTAGAGATATGAGTTGTTACTATGAGTTGGTTGTACATTGATTGCACGAAAACGCATTTGGTAACTCGGTGTTATAAAACGTGTATTTATGTATGATTCAACAAGTAGTAGAACAAGACATATGAGTCGAAGTTTATCCATTCCTTTTACCTTCAGGTTAAAAGAGATATCTGTGGGCCCCTCGATGATTTGATGATGACAAATGGAAGTGCTCGGCCGGGCCAGGACTAATTTGATTTGTTCAATTAGTCAGTTGTCATAAATCGGAAATCGGGAAACAACAAATGGACAGAGAGAATGATTATAATCCATGTCTCAGTCCATATGATATCTAGAATGGAGGAATATATGATCCCTTATCTAATGGACAAGATCGTTGACAAGATCAGAGTTCGATAGCGGCTTTAAGAGCTACGATTGCCAGTTAGGTTTGAAGTCATACGCAATAATAGTTTTAGACTTACCCAAGTGGGAGACTGTTGGATTAATGTCTAAGTCCATAACTATATTTGGTATGTACTTGACCCAACCTGGCATGGTCCATTTGGGTTGCACTTCACCGACACAATTTATATGGATAATCTTTTGAGAATAGTATGTTTATGATTAATATTAATATATTATAAGTTCTAATATATTAATATGGAATCATATTATTTAATTAGTATTGATCAAGAATTAATTTATAATTAATTAAGTGATCAAAAGGAACTAATTAAATATGGACTCTTATATATATGGAATGGGCCAAGTTCATTTAGGTTGGGCTAAGCTTTCATGGATAGTCCATGGAGTGTTTAACCCATGGATCCTAGTAATGAAAGGTCATGGGTATTAGGGTTTAACCCTAATCCTCCACACTATATAAAGATGTCCTTGGTTGGTGAAATGGGCACTAGTGTGGTACACTAAGAAGGGCTAGCCAATTTCACTAGAGAGAACCAAGTATCCATATTCTCTAAAGTCTTCCAAGGTGTTTTGGTGATTTGTGATTCCATTTGAGGTTTCCACACTATTGGGGCTAAGCTCTTAAAGCTTGAGGACATCAAGCTACATCAAAAGGTATGTCATCTAACTGGTACTTTGTAGTATAAGAACTTCATAATATGCTAGTTAGGATTAAAGCCTTGGAAAGTTCTTATTTGCATGTATAATAGAGAAAACATAGATCCAAAGTTTATAGGGTTGCATGTACACCATAGGAGTGTTAGAATGCTCAAAACCCAACACGATCATCCTATAGAGAACGTTATAGGTGAACTAGGCAACAGTGTTCGAACAAGAAGTCAAAGTGGTGACGTAGACGCATGTCTCTATTTTTGCTTTATCTCTCAGATAGAGCCAAAGAATGTCGAAATGGAACTGAATGAGCCTATTTAGATTGATGCCATGCATGAAGAGCTGAATCAATTTGAGAAATTATAGGTTTGGAAGTTATTGAACGGCCCAAAGGAAAGAAGTTACTGGATACCCGCTAGGTGTTTCGTAACAAACAGGACGATTGTGGGGCCATAGTACGGAACAAAGCACGTTTGGTTGTTCGTGGCTTTCGACAAATTGAAAGACTTGACTACACTGAGGTGTATGCTCCTGTAGCACGTCTTGAAGCTATACGTATCTTCTTGGCGTATGGATCCTACATGGGGTTCACTGTATATAAGATGGATGTTAAGACCGCCTTTCTTTATGGAGCTGTGAATGAGGAGATTTACGTTCATCAGTCTCCCGTTTTTGTCAACTCAAAGTTTCCGAATAACGGTAACAAATTGGATAAGGCTCTATATGGGTTACATTAGGCTCTTTAGGCCTGGTATGCAACCCTAATAGATGATTTGCTCAAACATGGTTACACCAGAGGCACTGTCGATCAAACGTTTTTTTTAAAGCATGTTGACGGAGACATAATCCTTATTCAAATCTATGTCGATGATATCATCTTCGGGTTAACAAGCCAGAAGCTCTGCAAGGAGTTCAAGACAATTATGAAAAAGAAGTTCGGGATGAGTTCCCTTGGAGAAATGACAATGTTTTTGGGTTTGCAAGTACGTCAAAGCTCAACCGGAATTCTGCTGCACCAAGAAAAATATGTTGAAGACATGCTTGAGAGGTTTGGGTTTAAAGACGCAAAAGTTGACCTGAAGCCAATGGCTGAACGACCCCTGTTGTCTCCAGATCCTAAAGGTGAATCTGTAGATCAGACTGAGTACAGATCCATGATCGGATCCCTGATGTATCTAACTGGGAGCAGGCCGAACATCAGGTTCGCAATTTTTCGATGTGCATGATACCAGGCTAATCCTAAACTCTCTCATTTTATTCTTGTCAAAAGAATCTTTAGGTATCTCATAGGCAACACAAAATTGGGTCTTTGGTATCCTAAAAATTTTGATTTTGATTAATATGCATTCGTTGATAGCAATTATGGAGGTTGTAAACTTGACAGGAAATCAACGTTTGGGGGATGTCAATTTCTAGGTGACCTTCTGGTGTCATGGAAATGCAAGAAACAACAGACAGTCTGAACCTCAACGATGGAGGCGGAATACGTTGGTGCTTCTGCCTGTTGCTCTCAAGTCATTTGGATTCAACATCAATTAATGGATTACGGTTTGAACTTTCTTGAAACCCCACTATTCTTTGATAATGAAGCGGTAATCCAGATTGCTAAAAATCCTGTCCATCATTCCAAAACCAATCACATCGACATCAAAATTCACTTTATCAGCGATTGTTATGAGCGTTTGCTCATTCGGTTAGAACAAGTTCACACTACTAATAATGTGGCGGATCTGTTCACAAAACCGTTCAACAAAGCTCGATTTGATGTGCTGGTTGGTTTCCTTAAAATGATTTGTTTTAAGGACTAATTTTTATTTTAGTTAGTTTAAATTTGCGCATTTAGTTTCCATTCTCCCCTATGCACAAATTTAAGGGGAGAAATTAACAAAAACAAAATAAAAAAAATTAGAAAATCTCAAAAATCCAAAAATAGTGTTATTTCTGTTTTATTTTTCAGAAAAATGAAAAATCCAAAAATATTATTTCATGTTAGCAATGTATGCAGGTGATGTGTTGGGAAGTGATATCAACCGAGTGATAACATATAATTTTGGTTTGTGTAAGGTACTAACACTGGAATGTCAAGGCTCTGTGTTCGATGTGTTGGTTTGCACAAAAGATTTAAATGGACCAGACTAGGTATAGTTGGCCTAAGATAGGACTTGACAAATATGACTTAGATGATTCCATTTAGTCTGATAATACGACGCTTGGGTAGATTGAGCAAGGAGATATACATGGGAATCTGCGGATACACTTAAGTAATCTGTATCTAGAATAGTGACGTAACGTCTCCTCGATGTATGGACGCATGTCCTTAATTCTGGTACTGATAGGGCGACTAAGGAATTCCGATAAAGTAGGTTTGTAGAAGGCTATTTTCTTGCTTTCTTTCTGTTAGTCATATGTTGCATCCTCTCCGTGACATGAAGATCCAACCTGGACTACATCATATGCCACTCTACTTATATGCATCTTCTTATCTATGCAACTTCTTTCTATCTGTTAGTCATATGCTATCTCCTCTGCGTGATAAGTCCTTATCCGACCTGGAACACAACATATGCACCATTCTATTATTCAATCCCTCTATTCAGTTAGTCATATGTTTATCCCTCTATGTGATTGAAAAATCCGACCTGGGTGTACAACATATGCATTCTAAATATGACTTCCCTCCTAATAATTGTCTGTTGACCTAAAGTAAGGAGTATTCTGGAAGTTCTTGATTATCCGAGTATGTCAGGAAGCGGGAAACACATTCTAGTACACCTAAAATTGAACATTCAATACGTTGTCTGTAGATCTCGCTGCTAAATTTAGGTGGACACCAATATCCATGATCGTGGTCAACTAAATGGTCTACTAGGAATATTATTTAGGTGCATAGGATCAAATGCCTTGTTACTTGTAGTATGTCCGCATCTATCAAAAAATTCCGTGTTTAAGTGGACTAAAATACTGACGATTGACCAGATCTAGTCACAAAGGTGGAGGTACTGAAAAACGGACTAAGACAGTCCTAAAACTTTGATCCCAAAATCACAAGAAGAAATATCTGCAATGGTGTAAAAGGAAATTTATGTCATGTGATTTTATTTTTCTAAAAATTGAAAAAATTAAAAAAAAAAATTAAGTCAATTTCGTTTAGTTTAAAATTTTCAGATGTTATTTTATTTTAATTTTAAAATTTTAAGTCCTCAAAATGTTTTATTAATTTTTTTTAAGTATTGGGCTTAGATTTGAAGCTCATTGGGTTTGCAGCCCATGAGTATTGGACCGGGTTTTGGGTCCAGGTATAAATAGTAGGATTCACGGCTGTGAACCCTTTTCACACTCATTTGTTGATCACGGTCGTGAACCCTCATCAGACTCTCTCTACAGCCATTCTCAATTTGCCATTCTTTTGTGTTTTTCATCCGAAATTGCTTGCTGCATCTTGTAGGTAAACCCAAGGTGACTCCATTCAAGCTAAACTTAACGAGAATCGACCATGTTTTAAGGGTTTATTAGATCAAAATCGATTTTCGGCAATTGTTGAACCGTTCACGGCCGTTGAAGCGTTCACGACCATTGAAGTGTTCACGGATGATGAAGCGTTCATGGCCGTGAACCCTATTTTAAACATATACTCGATTTTTTCTTTGATTCAATCAAATTTAAAGCCTAACTAATTGATAAATGAGAAAACTTTTTTTTAATGTTTTAAATCTCTTGTTTTCTCACTTGGCTCGGTTGGTGTAGGTCAACAATGGCTGATTTGAAGTTCGCAGACATCCATAACCTTTCCATTTTTTTGTTGATCCACCAGCTACACATAGTGATTTAATGTCCATGGTTCATGGACTAAAGAAGTGTTGTCTCGCTTATGCCCTATCAACAAGTCCAATCATTTACCAAGGATTGATAAAGCAGTTATGGGGCAAAGCAGCTATACTCAGAGGAGAAGATGATGAAGTCTCCATAGAATCAAATGTCAATGGAAAGAAGATCATAGTGACAGAGAAAATCATTCGTGAAGTATTGCAGATTGATGACCAACCAGGGTTTCCAACTGAGATCACAATGGAACAAACGGAGGAGATTATTAAACGAATGGGCTATAAAGGGACGTTTCCTCCAACAATCAAAAAAATATTGCCACCCTACTAGAGGTTCCTAGCTCATGTGTTCGTGAGCTGCCTCTCTGGACGGAGAGCAGGGGCTTACGAAATCTCACTACACAACACGGGTGCCATTGCCGCACTCGCTACGGGTCTCAACTTCAACTATTCGAAGTACATTCTAAATGACATGATTGGGAATGTGGAAGCGATGAAAAGAGATAAAATTTTAATGTTCCCAAGATTCTTACAAATTATTTTCAACATTATGCATCCGGAGCTTGAAGGAAGAGGAGAAGGGTTAGATGTTAAATCCTTTGGTTCTAACACTTTCAGACTCATAAAGTAGAATAGAAAAGGAAAGTTTATGTTCCAAGGGAAATATCCTCTTGTGAAGTTTGGTCGATTTGCTGAAGTTAGTGACACATCCTATAACATCCTGAAATTTAGGTAAAGCTACTTAACCCTTCTATTTTGATAAGTTGTCAAGATTGGTCCCTTGAAAGATTTTGTGGCAAATGAGTACGCTGGGCGTACTGGGGAGTACGTTGCGCGTACTCACGCACTTATTTTGGAAGCAGACTCTCCTGGGTACGCTGGGCATACCCAGGGTTACGCTGGGCGTAATGTGTCCAGATGCAAACCCTAATTTTCGACTTGTGCGCTATATAATGGATGCTAAGGCTCATTTCTCAGCCTCCATATCAGTGAGTAAAAATATAAGAGAGAGCCTTCCATCATCCTTAGTGAGTGTGTGTGATTTTGGAGCTAAAAGTGCCTTGGTGTGTTAGTGAAGAAGAAGGAGAGGAGCTTGTGGAGGCTAGAGCTTGGAGTGCAAGTTTGGATTTGAGATCTACAGAGGAAGGAGCTACATTTAGAGGTATAAAGTTCAAAACTTTCATCTTCATTTTTTTTTGTTGTTGCATGGGCCATTTCTAGGGCTAAAAGTCCCAAAGGTGGAGACTTTATGAGTATAAGTGCTCCATGGTCCGAGATCTATCCCTTTTCAGTGGTATTTGTGGTTTAGATCCATAAAGTTTCCATCTTGGTCGTTGATATGAGGACATGCTTGAGCTTGATGCTTTCTAGGGTTAAAAATGGGATAATATTGGGGTTAATGACTTGTTCAGCCATGCAAAGGCTTAAAGTCATCGACTTTATGGATTAAGAGGCTTAGAAATTGTCAGATCTAGAAGTTAGACGTGAATCTTAACTAATTAAGTCCCTAGGAGCTGAAAGACTGAAACTGGGAGTAACGCGGGGCGTAATCCCAGTACGCGCAACGTAAGGGGGTGCGGACCATGTTTCTGTGAGGAGGCCGGGTATGCCCAGCGTACATGTTTGGTACACGCAGCGTAACCCGGAGAGTTGACTTTTGTTGACTTTTAGGGTTTGGTCAACTTTAGAGCCTTTGAGCCACGAGAGGGGTAAAATGGTCTTTTACCCTCCTGAGAATGATAAGAAAGGAAATGGTCTAGCCTTGGGAAATGTATTGATGTAGAGTGTTTATTTCAAATGATTAGGCGGAGGCTGGACCCGATTTCACAGAGTTCGAGATTTCCGAGTCACCCGAGGTGAGTCTTCTCACTATACTGTACCTGGAAGGGTACCTATGTGTGACCGGAAGGTCTTGTATGCTATGGGATGCATATGCTATATGTTGTTATGTGATATGTATGTGTTATGTATGCTATGCATGAAATGGACCGGAAGGTCAAGAGGTTACGGACCGGAAGGTCGATATGGGTAGGACCGGAAGGTCTACCGGAATTCGGGATGGAAGTCCCTTGAGAAACGTGGATCGGAAGATCCCACAGAGTTGTGGCCTGGAAAGGCGTATGTGTGGTATGTGGCATTTTGGGGAACTCACTAAGCATTTATGCTTATAGTGTTGTTATGTGTTACAGGTACTAGTGACGATCGCGGGAAGGCGCCGACATGATTAGTACACACATGAGGAGTTTTTCATATTATGATCTTGGGATATAATGTTATGGGTTGTTATGTGATACAATGACATGTTTATAACTAATATGAATGAAAGTGTGTTTTTAAAATGTGAAAATTTGTTTGGAAAATTTACGTCGTTACAAGTTGGTCTCAGAGCCTTGGTTTGAGGGATTCGGGTGCATCTTCGGATGAATCTGAACTCAAACTGAGGAATTGAGAATGTCTTTCATAAAATAAACAATTTTTCTAAAAGAGTAAAGGTTTTGAAAAAGACAGAACGGAGCAGTGTGTATGATTATCCAGCGCCCGAACGGTGATTTCCCAAAATACCCTTACATTATGTGTTAAGAGATATGTTATGATATGATATGCATGCTAGAGTTGGCTACGTATTCGTATTAGGACTAGAGTGGCCTGATTTTGTGATGCCTTAGCCTAGGAAGGATTTTGCTTCTATGTGATGCTTGAGAGCGAATAGGTAGCAGTGAGGATTTTATGAGAGATCTACTGAAGGGTAGCTTATACTAGCGAGATGTAGAGTACTTGTGAACTGGGATCCAAGGAGGAGGACTTGGGGTGAATACTGATGCGGTGTGAGCGGTAGTATCAGGGCCCGTACTACCGAAGACACCGTGTCAGTGCGCAGTCCAAGTAAGAATCCTTAAGGTACTGGGGAACAAGTGGGGATGTGTTATCGAGTGCGAGTATGCTCGAGCGGGTCTCTGATATTTTATGTTGTATTTTAGAGAGACATCATGGTTGGTACACGCCACACACCTGAGAGTAGTGGTGTTAGCGAGTAGGAGATCCACAGGTTGATTCATGAGGAGGTGGCTGCTGCTATCCGAGCTGAGATTCTAGAGATGTTCGGGTCTATCAAGACCACATTGATTGAGACCTTTGATGAGCGGTATGCAGCAGTGACTGAGGCTGTGGCTGCTGCAGCTACCGCCGCTGTTGCTGCTGTGAGGCCTCCGGGAGGTGACTCGTTGTTGTTTCAGGAGTTCAGCAACACGAAGCCACCAGAGTTTGATGGGACACAGGACCCGATCGCTGCGATGAGGTGGATTTATGATATCGAGGGATGTTTCTATACGTGTTCTTGTCTAGAGTATTTGAGGGTATGGTTCGCGCTGAACCAGCTCCGTTTAAGAGCGAAGGATTGGTGGAAGTTCGTGACGACGAGCTTCACTCTAGCCGAGATTTCTGAGGTGACTTGGGAGAGGTTCACTGCCATGTTCAGAGACGAGTATGTTCCCCCGGTGGAGAGGGAACGCTTGATTCATGAGTTCTTGACCCTCAAGCAGGGTACTGATTCTGTTACTATGGTTACCAGGAAGTTTCATGAGAGGGCGATGTTCTGCCCTGTGCAGGTATCTACCAAGCAGGCACGCATGAGCCGGTATTTGGGCATTTTGAGAAGGGATATCTGGGAGTTCGTATCGAACTTGACTTACCGGACATTTGCTGAGCTCCAGGAACATGCCCGGAAGAGGGAGATTGAGTTGGAGACCCAAGACAGGGAGGAGGCCGAGTCTCAGAGGACGGATCGGCGGTCGGCACAGTCTCAGCCAGCAGCCAAGCGGGCCAAGCCTGTCGATACGAGATCTAGAGGCCAGAAGGGCCGCACTTGTGGGAAGTGCGGCAATGGACATGACGGAGTCTGTCGATCGGGTGCTTGCTACAAATGTGGCAAGGAAGGGAATATCGCCAAGGATTGCCCCAAGGGATTTATGGTTTGCTTTCATTGCAACCAGACGGGTCACCGGAAGGACGAGTGCCCGCAGTTGCATCAGACATCAACACAGGGATCTGCACCTGCTGCTAAGGTTACTGAAGTTCGGCCAACGAAGGTCGAGGCACCAAAGGCTCGCGGGAGAGCCTTCCAATTGACAGCGGAGGAGGTCCGTGCAGCACCCGATGTCGTGGCTGGTATGTATTCTTTGGTTTCTTTATGTTGAGTTTGAAGTGTTGTGCTTATATTATGATATGCGTAGGTACTTTTCTTGTAAATTCTGTACCTGCTTTGGTGTTATTCGACTCAGGTGCGAGTCGGTCATTTGTTTCCTTGGCATTTAGTCAGTACATTAGTATCCGACGAGAGGCGATGAGTCGACCTCTGCGAGTTTCTATAGCTAACGAGCGAGCGATATATGCTACGGATGTGATTCGAGGATGTATACTTGAGATCTTCGGTGTGGAGTTCCCGATTGATCTAGTTCCGATTGCGACGGGGGACGTATGTGTCATGGTGGGCATGGATTGGTTGAGTCAGTTTGGAGCGGTGATAGACGACGAGCGTTAGTTGGTGACGATACGAGACCCTAGTGGGTGAGTACTTACAGTGTACGACAAGGGTACCTGTCCTGAGTCAACATTTAGTTCAGCTGCTAGGGCGAGGCAGAGTATACAGCAGGGTTGTAGTGGGTTTATGGCCTACGTGATGGACACACGAGTGGCCACTGGGAAGCCAAGTTCAATTGATGAGGTCCCGATAGTGTGCGAGTTCCCGGATGTTTTTCCTGAGGAATTACCAGGTGTGCCTCCCGAGAGGCAAGTAGAGTTTCGTATTGATTTGGTTCCGGGGGCAGCACCTATCGCCAAGGCGCCCTATCGCCTTGCGCCACCAAAGATGCAGGAGTTGTCCTTGTAGCTATAGGAGCTGCTGGGGAAGGGGTTTATTAGACCGAGTAGCTCAGCTTGGGGAGTGCCGATCCTTTTTGTCAAGAAAAAGGATGGTTTACTCCGAATGTGTATTGATTACCAGGAGTTAAACAAGTTGACGGTCAAGAACCGTTATCCGTTACCGAGGATTGATGATCTATTCGATCAGTTGCAGGGAGCGTCTTGGTTCTCCAAGATAGACTTGAGGTCGGGATATCATCAGATGAGGGTTCGGGATGAAGATATCCAGAAGACGGCATTCCGAACTTGTTATGGGCATTACGAGTTCGTGGTGATGCCTTTTGGGCTCACCAATGCACCGGCAGCATTCATGGATCTCATAAACAGGGTGTGCAGGCCGATGTTGGATTGGTCGGTGATCGTGTTCATTGATGATATATTGGTGTACTCGAGATCTAGAGAGCAGCACGAGGAGCATCAGAGGGAGATTCTCGGGGTATTGAGATCAGAGAGGCTTTTCGCCAAATTCGACAAGTGTGATTTTTGGTTACGAGAGGTCCAGTTCTAGGGACACCTCATTAACCAGGATGGGATATTGGTTGATCCGGCCAAGGTTGAGGCAATTATGAGATGGGAGGTGCCGAGATCACCCACCGAGATTAGAAGTTTCCTAGGTTTGGCCGGCTATTATTGGAGATTTATCAGGGATTTCTCCTATATTGTCATGCCTCTCACCAGGTTGACCCGGAAGGGTGTTGCTTTTTCATGGGGTACGGAGCAGCAGACCTCATTTGAGACACTTCGTTAGAGATTGTGCGAAGCCCCGGTGCTAGCACTCCCAGAAGGGATGGAGGATTTTGTGGTGTATTGTGACGCATCGATATTAGGGATGGGTGCAGTACTTATACATAGGGGGCATGTGATAGTGTATACGTCAGGGCAGCTGAAGCCTCATGAGACGAGATATCCCACTCACAATTTGGAGTTGGGGGCGGTGGTGTTCGCCCTCAAGATCTGGCATCACTATTTGTATGGGGTTCGGTGTACCATCTTCACGGACCACAAGAGCTTGAAGTATTTGATGGATCAACCCAATCTGAACATGCGCCAGCGGAGATGGCTGGATGTGGTAAAGGATTATAATTGTGAAATCCTGTACCACCCAGGAAAGGCTAACGTCGTAGCTGATGCCCTGATCCGTAGGGTGGAGAGCGCCCCGATTCGGGATATTTGTATGTGGTTGACAGTGATGACACCGGTGTTGGACACCATTCGGGAGGCCCAGGCAGAGGCCGTGAGACCGGAGAACCATAAGAGGGAGCGGGTGATTGGGCAGGTGCCGGAGTTCTTTACCGATAGTCGCGGGTTGATGACCTTTCAGGGTCAGATTTGGGTGCCGTATGTAGGAGGAGCGTGCACCACCTTGATGGAGGAGCCGCACAAATCTAGATTTTCGATCCATCCCGGGGCCACTAAAATGTATTTGGATTTGAAGAAGGATTATTGGTGGCCATTTATGGGCAGCACTGAGATAGTGCTTCAGACGACAGAGCAGATACAACAGGTTAGACAAAGATTGCTGACGGCCCGGAGTCATCAGATGAGTTACATGGATAGGCGTCGATCAGAGCTCGAGTTTCAGGTTGGGGATCTTGTACTCCTGAAAGTGTTTCCTTGGAAAGGAGTGATTCGTTTCAGGAAGAGGGGCAAGCTGGGGCCCCGGTATATTGGGTCGTTTAGGGTGATCGCAACGGTGGGCAGAGTAGCGTATCGTTTGGAGCTACCTGCGGAGTTGGACCAGATTCATGATACCTTCCACGTGTCGCGGCTGAGGAAGTGTATAGCCGACGAGTCGGCAGTGGTACCATTAGAGGATATCCAGGTGGACGCGAGTCTGAATTATTTTGAGAGGCCGATCGCAATCATGGATCGGAAGATCAAGGTTCTGAGGAACAAAGAGGTGCCTCTAGTTCAAGTCCAGTGGCAGCATTGGAGGGGGTCCAAGCTAACTTGGGAGCCGGAGTCTGGTTCTAGTGGGGGAGAATTGTAACATCCCGAAATTCAGGTAAAGCAACTTAACCCTTATATTTTGATAAGTTGTCAAGATTGGTCCCTTGAAAGATTTTGTGGAAAATGAGTACGTTGGGCGTACTAGGGAGTACGTTGCGCGTACTCACGCGCTTATTTTAGATGCGGACTCACCTGGGTACGCTAAGCGTACCCAGGGTTACCCTGGGCATAATGTGTCCAGATGCAAACCCTAATTTTCGACTTATGCACTATATAATGGATGCTAAGGCTCATTTCTCAGCCTCCATATCAGTGAGTGAAACCCTAAGAGAGAGCCTTCCATCGCCCTTAGTGAGTGTGTGTGATTTTGGAGCTAATAGTGCCTTGGTGTGTTAGTGAAGAAGAAGGAGAGGAGCTTGTGGAGGCTAGAGCTTGGAGTGCAAGTTTGGATCTGAGATCTATAGAGGAAGGAGCTGCATTTAGAGGTATAAAGTTTAAAACTTTCCTCTTCATTTTGGTTTGTTGTTGCATGGGCCATTTCAAGGGCTAAAAGTCCCAAAGGTGGAGACTTTATGAGTATAAGTGCTCCATGGTCCGAGATATGTCCCTTTTCAGTGGTATTTGTGGTTTAGATCCATTAAGTTTCCATCTTGGTCGTTGATATGAGGACATGCTTGAGCTTGATGCTTTCTAGGGTTAGAAATGGGATAATATGGGGGTTAATGACTTGTTCAGCCATGAAAAGGCTTAAAGTCATCGACTTTATGGATTAAGAGGCTTAGAAATGGTCAGATCTAGAAGTTAGACGTGGGTCTTAACTGATTAAGACCTCAGGAGCTGAAAGACTGAAACTGGGAGTTACGCAGGGCGTAATCCCAGTACGCGCAGCGTAAGGGGGCGCACCATGTTTCTGTGAGGATGTCGGGTACGTCCAACGTAGATGTTTGGTACGCGCAGCGTAACCCGGAGGGTTGACTTTTGTTGACTTTTAGGGTTTGGTCAACTTTAGAGCCTTTGAGCCACGAGAGGGGTAAAATGGTCTTTTACTCTCCTGAGAATGATAAGAAAGGAAACGGTCTACCTTGGGAAATGTATTGATGTAGAGTGTTTATTTCATATGATTAGGCGGAGGCTAGACCCGATTTCACAGAGTTTGAGATTTCTAAGTCACCCGAGATGAGTCTTCTGACTATATTGTACCTGGAAGGGTACCTATGTGTGACCGGAAGGTCTTGTATGCTATGAGATGCATGTGCTATATGTTGTTATGCGATATGTATGTGTTATGTATGTTATGCATGAAATGGACCAGAAGGTCAAGATGATATGGACTGGAAGGTCAAGAGGTTACGGACCGGAAGGTCGATACGGGTAGGACCGGAAGGTCTACCGGAATTCAGGACGGAAGTCCCCTGAGGCACGTGGATTGGAAGATCCTACAGAGTTGTGTCCTGGAAAGGCGTATGTGTGGTATGTGGTATTTTGGGGAACTCACTAAGCATTTATGCTTATAGTGTTGTATCGCCAAGGATTGCCCCAAGGGATTTATGGTTTGCTTTCATTGCAACCAGACGGGTCACCGGAAGGACGAGTGCCCGCAGTTGCATCAGACATCAACACAGGGATCTGCACCTGCTGCTAAGGTTACTGAAGTTCGGCCAACGAAGGTCGAGGCACCAAAGGCTCGCGGGAGAGCCTTCCAATTGACAGCGGAGGAGGTCCGTGCAGCACCCGATGTCGTGGCTGGTATGTATTCTTTGGTTTCTTTATGTTGAGTTTGAAGTGTTGTGCTTATATTATGATATGCGTAGGTACTTTTCTTGTAAATTCTGTACCTGCTTTGGTGTTATTCGACTCAGGTGCGAGTCGGTCATTTGTTTCCTTGGCATTTAGTCAGTACATTAGTATCCGACGAGAGGCGATGAGTCGACCTCTGCGAGTTTCTATAGCTAACGAGCGAGCGATATATGCTACGGATGTGATTCGAGGATGTATACTTGAGATCTTCGGTGTGGAGTTCCCGATTGATCTAGTTCCGATTGCGACGGGGGACGTATGTGTCATGGTGGGCATGGATTGGTTGAGTCAGTTTGGAGCGGTGATAGATGACGAGCGTTAGTTGGTGACGATACGAGACCCTAGTGGGTGAGTACTTACAGTGTACGACAAGGGTACCTGTCCTGAGTCAACATTTAGTTCAGCTGCTAGGGCGAGGCAGAGTATATAGCAGGGTTGTAGTGGGTTTATGGCCTACGTGATGGACACACGAGTGGCCACTGGGAAGCCAAGTTCAATTGATGAGGTCCCGATAGTGTGCGAGTTCCCGGATGTTTTTCCTGAGGAATTACCAGGTGTGCCTCCCGAGAGGCAAGTAGAGTTTCGTATTGATTTGGTTCCGGGGGCAGCACCTATCGCCAAGGCGCCCTATCGCCTTGCGCCACCAAAGATGCAGGAGTTGTCCTTGTAGCTATAGGAGCTGCTGGGGAAGGGGTTTATTAGACCGAGTAGCTCAGCTTGGGGAGTGCCGATCCTTTTTGTCAAGAAAAAGGATGGTTTACTCCGAATGTGTATTGATTACCAGGAGTTAAACAAGTTGACGGTCAAGAACCGTTATCCGTTACCGAGGATTGATGATCTATTCGATCAGTTGCAGGGAGCGTCTTGGTTCTCCAAGATAGACTTGAGGTCGGGATATCATCAGATGAGGGTTCGGGATGAAGATATCCAGAAGACGGCATTCCGAACTTGTTATGGGCATTACGAGTTCGTGGTGATGCCTTTTAGGCTCACCAATGCACCGGCAGCATTCATGGATCTCATAAACAGGGTGTGCAGGCCGATGTTGGATTGGTCGGTGATCGTGTTCATTGATGATATATTGGTGTACTCGAGATCTAGAGAGCAGCACGAGGAGCATCAGAGGGAGATTCTCGGGGTATTGAGATCGGAGAGGCTTTTCGCCAAATTCGACAAGTGTGATTTTTGGTTACGAGAGGTCCAGTTCTAGGGACACCTCATTAACCAGGATGGGATATTGGTTGATCCGGCCAAGGTTGAGGCAATTATGAGATGGGAGGTGCCGAGATCACCCACCGAGATTAGAAGTTTCCTAGGTTTGGCCGGCTATTATTGGAGATTTATCAGGGATTTCTCCTATATTGTCATGCCTCTCACCAGGTTGACCCGGAAGGGTGTTGCTTTTTCATGGGGTACGGAGCAGCAGACCTCATTTGAGACACTTCGTTAGAGATTGTGCGAAGCCCCGGTGCTAGCACTCCCAGAAGGGATGGAGGATTTTGTGGTGTATTGTGACGCATCGATATTAGGGATGGGTGCAGTACTTATACATAGGGGGCATGTGATAGTGTATACGTCAGGGCAGCTGAAGCCTCATGAGACGAGATATCCCACTCACAATTTGGAGTTGGGGGCGGTGGTGTTCGCCCTCAAGATCTGGCATCACTATTTGTATGGGGTTCGGTGTACCATCTTCACGGACCACAAGAGCTTGAAGTATTTGATGGATCAACCCAATCTGAACATGCGCCAGCGGAGATGGCTGGATGTGGTAAAGGATTATAATTGTGAAATCCTGTACCACCCAGGAAAGGCTAACGTCGTAGCTGATGCCCTGATCCGTAGGGTGGAGAGCGCCCCGATTCGGGATATTTGTATGTGGTTGACAGTGATGACACCGGTGTTGGACACCATTCGGGAGGCCCAGGCAGAGGCCGTGAGACCGGAGAACCATAAGAGGGAGCGGGTGATTGGGCAGGTGCCGGAGTTCTTTACCGATAGTCGCGGGTTGATGACCCTTCAGGGTCAGATTTGGGTGCCGTATGTAGGAGGAGCGTGCACCACCTTGATGGAGGAGCCGCACAAATCTAGATTTTCGATCCATCCCGGGGCCACTAAAATGTATTTGGATTTGAAGAAGGATTATTGGTGGCCATTTATGGGCAGCACTGAGATAGTGCTTCAGACGACAGAGCAGATACAACAGGTTAGACAAAGATTGCTGACGGCCCGGAGTCATCAGATGAGTTACATGGATAGGCGTCGATCAGAGCTCGAGTTTCAGGTTGGGGATCTTGTACTCCTGAAAGTGTTTCCTTGGAAAGGAGTGATTCGTTTCAGGAAGAGGGGCAAGCTGGGGCCCCGGTATATTGGGTCGTTTAGGGTGATCGCAACGGTGGGCAGAGTAGCGTATCGTTTGGAGCTACCTGCGGAGTTGGACCAGATTCATGATACCTTCCACGTGTCGCGGCTGAGGAAGTGTATAGCCGACGAGTCGGCAGTGGTACCATTAGAGGATATCCAGGTGGACGCGAGTCTGAATTATTTTGAGAGGCCGATCGCAATCATGGATCGGAAGATCAAGGTTCTGAGGAACAAAGAGGTGCCTCTAGTTCAAGTCCAGTGGCAGCATTGGAGGGGGTCCAAGCTAACTTGGGAGCCGGAGTCTGGTTCTAGTGGGGGAGAATTGTAACATCCCGAAATTCAGGTAAAGCAACTTAACCCTTATATTTTGATAAGTTGTCAAGATTGGTCCCTTGAAAGATTTTGTGGAAAATGAGTACGTTGGGCGTACTAGGGAGTACGCTGCGCGTACTCACGCGCTTATTTTAGATGCGGACTCACCTGGGTACGCTAAGCGTACCCAGGGTTACCCTGGGCATAATGTGTCCAGATGCAAACCCTAATTTTCGACTTATGCACTATATAATGGATGCTAAGGCTCATTTCTCAGCCTCCATATCAGTGAGTGAAACCCTAAGAGAGAGCCTTCCATCGCCCTTAGTGAGTGTGTGTGATTTTGGAGCTAATAGTGCCTTGGTGTGTTAGTGAAGAAGAAGGAGAGGAGCTTGTGGAGGCTAGAGCTTGGAGTGCAAGTTTGGATCTGAGATCTATAGAGGAAGGAGCTGCATTTAGAGGTATAAAGTTTAAAACTTTCCTCTTCATTTTGGTTTGTTGTTGCATGGGCCATTTCAAGGGCTAAAAGTCCCAAAGGTGGAGACTTTATGAGTATAAGTGCTCCATGGTCCGAGATATGTCCCTTTTCAGTGGTATTTGTGGTTTAGATCCATTAAGTTTCCATCTTGGTCGTTGATATGAGGACATGCTTGAGCTTGATGCTTTCTAGGGTTAGAAATGGGATAATATGGGGGTTAATGACTTGTTCAGCCATGAAAAGGCTTAAAGTCATCGACTTTATGGATTAAGAGGCTTAGAAATGGTCAGATCTAGAAGTTAGACGTGGGTCTTAACTGATTAAGACCTCAGGAGCTGAAAGACTAAAACTGGGAGTTACGCAGGGCGTAATCCCAGTACGCGCAGCGTAAGGGGGCGCACCATGTTTCTGTGAGGATGTCGGGTACGTCCAACGTAGATGTTTGGTACGCGCAGCGTAACCCGGAGGGTTGACTTTTGTTGACTTTTAGGGTTTGGTCAACTTTAGAGCCTTTGAGCCACGAGAGGGGTAAAATGGTCTTTTACTCTCCTGAGAATGATAAGAAAGGAAACGGTCTACCTTGGGAAATGTATTGATGTAGAGTGTTTATTTCATATGATTAGGCGGAGGCTAGACCCGATTTCACAGAGTTTGAGATTTCTAAGTCACCCGAGATGAGTCTTCTGACTATATTGTACCTGGAAGGGTACCTATGTGTGACCGGAAGGTCTTGTATGCTATGAGATGCATGTGCTATATGTTGTTATGCGATATGTATGTGTTATGTATGTTATGCATGAAATGGACCAGAAGGTCAAGATGATATGGACTGGAAGGTCAAGAGGTTACGGACCGGAAGGTCGATACGGGTAGGACCGGAAGGTCTACCGGAATTCAGGACGGAAGTCCCCTGAGGCACGTGGATTGGAAGATCCTACAGAGTTGTGTCCTGGAAAGGCGTATGTGTGGTATGTGGTATTTTGGGGAACTCACTAAGCATTTATGCTTATAGTGTTGTATCGCCAAGGATTGCCCCAAGGGATTTATGGTTTGCTTTCATTGCAACCAGACGGGTCACCGGAAGGACGAGTGCCCGCAGTTGCATCAGACATCAACACAGGGATCTGCACCTGCTGCTAAGGTTACTGAAGTTCGGCCAACGAAGGTCGAGGCACCAAAGGCTCGCGGGAGAGCCTTCCAATTGACAGCGGAGGAGGTCCGTGCAGCACCCGATGTCGTGGCTGGTATGTATTCTTTGGTTTCTTTATGTTGAGTTTGAAGTGTTGTGCTTATATTATGATATGCGTAGGTACTTTTCTTGTAAATTCTGTACCTGCTTTGGTGTTATTCGACTCAGGTGCGAGTCGGTCATTTGTTTCCTTGGCATTTAGTCAGTACATTAGTATCCGACGAGAGGCGATGAGTCGACCTCTGCGAGTTTCTATAGCTAACGAGCGAGCGATATATTCTACGGATGTGATTCGAGGATGTATACTTGAGATCTTCGGTGTGGAGTTCCCGATTGATCTAGTTCCGATTGCGACGGGGGACGTATGTGTCATGGTGGGCATGGATTGGTTGAGTCAGTTTGGAGCGGTGATAGACGACGAGCGTTAGTTGGTGACGATACGAGACCCTAGTGGGTGAGTACTTACAGTGTACGACAAGGGTACCTGTCCTGAGTCAACATTTAGTTCAGCTGCTAGGGCGAGGCAGAGTATACAGCAGGGTTGTAGTGGGTTTATGGCCTACGTGATGGACACACGAGTGGCCACTGGGAAGCCAAGTTCAATTGATGAGGTCCCGATAGTGTGCGAGTTCCCGGATGTTTTTCCTGAGGAATTACCAGGTGTGCCTCCCGAGAGGCAAGTAGAGTTTCGTATTGATTTGGTTCCGGGGGCAGCACCTATCGCCAAGGCGCCCTATCGCCTTGCGCCACCAAAGATGCAGGAGTTGTCCTTGTAGCTATAGGAGCTGCTGGGGAAGGGGTTTATTAGACCGAGTAGCTCAGCTTGGGGAGTGCCGATCCTTTTTGTCAAGAAAAAGGATGGTTTACTCCGAATGTGTATTGATTACCAGGAGTTAAACAAGTTGACGGTCAAGAACCGTTATCCGTTACCGAGGATTGATGATCTATTCGATCAGTTGCAGGGAGCGTCTTGGTTCTCCAAGATAGACTTGAGGTCGGGATATCATCAGATGAGGGTTCGGGATGAAGATATCCAGAAGACGGCATTCCGAACTTGTTATGGGCATTACGAGTTCGTGGTGATGCCTTTTAGGCTCACCAATGCACCGGCAGCATTCATGGATCTCATAAACAGGGTGTGCAGGCCGATGTTGGATTGGTCGGTGATCGTGTTCATTGATGATATATTGGTGTACTCGAGATCTAGAGAGCAGCACGAGGAGCATCAGAGGGAGATTCTCGGGGTATTGAGATCGGAGAGGCTTTTCGCCAAATTCGACAAGTGTGATTTTTGGTTACGAGAGGTCCAGTTCTAGGGACACCTCATTAACCAGGATGGGATATTGGTTGATCCGGCCAAGGTTGAGGCAATTATGAGATGGGAGGTGCCGAGATCACCCACCGAGATTAGAAGTTTCCTAGGTTTGGCCGGCTATTATTGGAGATTTATCAGGGATTTCTCCTATATTGTCATGCCTCTCACCAGGTTGACCCGGAAGGGTGTTGCTTTTTCATGGGGTACGGAGCAGCAGACCTCATTTGAGACACTTCGTTAGAGATTGTGCGAAGCCCCGGTGCTAGCACTCCCAGAAGGGATGGAGGATTTTGTGGTGTATTGTGACGCATCGATATTAGGGATGGGTGCAGTACTTATACATAGGGGGCATGTGATAGTGTATACGTCAGGGCAGCTGAAGCCTCATGAGACGAGATATCCCACTCACAATTTGGAGTTGGGGGCGGTGGTGTTCGCCCTCAAGATCTGGCATCACTATTTGTATGGGGTTCGGTGTACCATCTTCACGGACCACAAGAGCTTGAAGTATTTGATGGATCAACCCAATCTGAACATGCGCCAGCGGAGATGGCTGGATGTGGTAAAGGATTATAATTGTGAAATCCTGTACCACCCAGGAAAGGCTAACGTCGTAGCTGATGCCCTGATCCGTAGGGTGGAGAGCGCCCCGATTCGGGATATTTGTATGTGGTTGACAGTGATGACACCGGTGTTGGACACCATTCGGGAGGCCCAGGCAGAGGCCGTGAGACCGGAGAACCATAAGAGGGAGCGGGTGATTGGGCAGGTGCCGGAGTTCTTTACCGATAGTCGCGGGTTGATGACCCTTCAGGGTCAGATTTGGGTGCCGTATGTAGGAGGAGCGTGCACCACCTTGATGGAGGAGCCGCACAAATCTAGATTTTCGATCCATCCCGGGGCCACTAAAATGTATTTGGATTTGAAGAAGGATTATTGGTGGCCATTTATGGGCAGCACTGAGATAGTGCTTCAGACGACAGAGCAGATACAACAGGTTAGACAAAGATTGCTGACGGCCCGGAGTCATCAGATGAGTTACATGGATAGGCGTCGATCAGAGCTCGAGTTTCAGGTTGGGGATCTTGTACTCCTGAAAGTGTTTCCTTGGAAATGAGTGATTCGTTTCAGGAAGAGGGGCAAGCTGGGGCCCCGGTATATTGGGTCGTTTAGGGTGATCGCAACGGTGGGCAGAGTAGCGTATCGTTTGGAGCTACCTGCGGAGTTGGACCAGATTCATGATACCTTCCACGTGTCGCGGCTGAGGAAGTGTATAGCCGACGAGTCGGCAGTGGTACCATTAGAGGATATCCAGGTGGACGCGAGTCTGAATTATTTTGAGAGGCCGATCGCAATCATGGATCGGAAGATCAAGGTTCTGAGAAACAAAGAGGTGCCTCTAGTTCAAGTCCAGTGGCAGCATTGGAGGGGGTCCAAGCTAACTTGGGAGCCGGAGTCTGGTTCTAGTGGGGGAGAATTGTAACATCCCGAAATTCAGGTAAAGCAACTTAACCCTTATATTTTGATAAGTTGTCAAGATTGGTCCCTTGAAAGATTTTGTGGAAAATGAGTACGTTGGGCGTACTAGGGAGTACGCTGCGCGTACTCACGCGCTTATTTTAGATGCGGACTCACCTGGGTACGCTAAGCGTACCCAGGGTTACCCTGGGCATAATGTGTCCAGATGTAAACCCTAATTTTCGACTTATGCACTATATAATGGATGCTAAGGCTCATTTCTCAGCCTCCATATCAGTGAGTGAAACCCTAAGAGAGAGCCTTCCATCGCCCTTAGTGAGTGTGTGTGATTTTGGAGCTAATAGTGCCTTGGTGTGTTAGTGAAGAAGAAGGAGAGGAGCTTGTGGAGGCTAGAGCTTGGAGTGCAAGTTTGGATCTGAGATCTATAGAGGAAGGAGCTGCATTTAGAGGTATAAAGTTTAAAACTTTCCTCTTCATTTTGGTTTGTTGTTGCATGGGCCATTTCAAGGGCTAAAAGTCCCAAAGGTGGAGACTTTATGAGTATAAGTGCTCCATGGTCCGAGATATGTCCCTTTTCAGTGGTATTTGTGGTTTAGATCCATTAAGTTTCCATCTTGGTCGTTGATATGAGGACATGCTTGAGCTTGATGCTTTCTAGGGTTAGAAATGGGATAATATGGGGGTTAATGACTTGTTCAGCCATGAAAAGGCTTAAAGTCGTCGACTTTATGGATTAAGAGGCTTAGAAATGGTCAGATCTAGAAGTTAGACGTGGGTCTTAACTGATTAAGACCTCAGGAGCTGAAAGACTGAAACTGGGAGTTACGCAGGGCGTAATCCCAGTACGCGCAGCGTAAGGGGGCGCACCATGTTTCTGTGAGGATGTCGGGTACGTCCAACGTAGATGTTTGGTACGCGCAGCGTAACCCGGAGGGTTGACTTTTGTTGACTTTTAGGGTTTGGTCAACTTTAGAGCCTTTGAGCCACGAGAGGGGTAAAATGGTCTTTTACTCTCCTGAGAATGATAAGAAAGGAAACGGTCTACCTTGGGAAATGTATTGATGTAGAGTGTTTATTTCATATGATTAGGCGGAGGCTAGACCCGATTTCACAGAGTTTGAGATTTCTAAGTCACCCGAGATGAGTCTTCTGACTATATTGTACCTGGAAGGGTACCTATGTGTGACCGGAAGGTCTTGTATGCTATGAGATGCATGTGCTATATGTTGTTATGCGATATGTATGTGTTATGTATGTTATGCATGAAATGGACCAGAAGGTCAAGATGATATGGACTGGAAGGTCAAGAGGTTACGGACCGGAAGGTCGATACGGGTAGGACCGGAAGGTCTACCGGAATTCAGGACGGAAGTCCCCTGAGGCACGTGGATTGGAAGATCCTACAGAGTTGTGTCCTGGAAAGGCGTATGTGTGGTATGTGGTATTTTGGGGAACTCACTAAGCATTTATGCTTATAGTGTTGTATCGCCAAGGATTGCCCCAAGGGATTTATGGTTTGCTTTCATTGCAACCAGACGGGTCACCGGAAGGACGAGTGCCCGCAGTTGCATCAGACATCAACACAGGGATCTGCACCTGCTGCTAAGGTTACTGAAGTTCGGCCAACGAAGGTCGAGGCACCAAAGGCTCGCGGGAGAGCCTTCCAATTGACAGCGGAGGAGGTCCGTGCAGCACCCGATGTCGTGGCTGGTATGTATTCTTTGGTTTCTTTATGTTGAGTTTGAAGTGTTGTGCTTATATTATGATATGCGTAGGTACTTTTCTTGTAAATTTTGTACCTGCTTTGGTGTTATTCGACTCAGGTGCGAGTCGGTCATTTGTTTCCTTGGCATTTAGTCAGTACATTAGTATCCGACGAGAGGCGATGAGTCGACCTCTGCGAGTTTCTATAGCTAACGAGCGAGCGATATATGCTACGGATGTGATTCGAGGATGTATACTTGAGATCTTCGGTGTGGAGTTCCCGATTGATCTAGTTCCGATTGCGACGGGGGACGTATGTGTCATGGTGGGCATGGATTGGTTGAGTCAGTTTGGAGCGGTGATAGACGACGAGCGTTAGTTGGTGACGATACGAGACCCTAGTGGGTGAGTACTTACAGTGTACGACAAGGGTACCTGTCCTGAGTCAACATTTAGTTCAGCTGCTAGGGCGAGGCAGAGTATACAGCAGGGTTGTAGTGGGTTTATGGCCTACGTGATGGACACACGAGTGGCCACTGGGAAGCCAAGTTCAATTGATGAGGTCCCGATAGTGTGCGAGTTCCCGGATGTTTTTCCTGAGGAATTACCAGGTGTGCCTCCCGAAAGGCAAGTAGAGTTTCGTATTGATTTGGTTCCGGGGGCAGCACCTATCGCCAAGGCGCCCTATCGCCTTGCGCCACCAAAGATGCAGGAGTTGTCCTTGTAGCTATAGGAGCTGCTGGGGAAGGGGTTTATTAGACCGAGTAGCTCAGCTTGGGGAGTGCTGATCCTTTTTGTCAAGAAAAAGGATGGTTTACTCCGAATGTGTATTGATTACCAGGAGTTAAACAAGTTGACGGTCAAGAACCGTTATCCGTTACCGAGGATTGATGATCTATTCGATCAGTTGCAGGGAGCGTCTTGGTTCTCCAAGATAGACTTGAGGTCGGGATATCATCAGATGAGGGTTCGGGATGAAGATATCCAGAAGACGGCATTCCGAACTTGTTATGGGCATTACGAGTTTGTGGTGATGCCTTTTGGGCTCACCAATGCACCGGCAGCATTCATGGATCTCATAAACAGGGTGTGCAGGCCGATGTTGGATTGGTCGGTGATCGTGTTCATTGATGATATATTGGTGTACTCGAGATCTAGAGAGCAGCACGAGGAGCATCAGAGGGAGATTCTCGGGGTATTGAGATCGGAGAGGCTTTTCGCCAAATTCGACAAGTGTGATTTTTGGTTACGAGAGGTCCAGTTCTAGGGACACCTCATTAACCAGGATGGGATATTGGTTGATCCGGCCAAGGTTGAGGCAATTATGAGATGGGAGGTGCCGAGATCACCCACCGAGATTAGAAGTTTCCTAGGTTTGGCCGGCTATTATTGGAGATTTATCAGGGATTTCTCCTATATTGTCATGCCTCTCACCAGGTTGACCCGGAAGGGTGTTGCTTTTTCATGGGGTACGGAGCAGCAGACCTCATTTGAGACACTTCGTTAGAGATTGTGCGAAGCCCCGGTGCTAGCACTCCCAGAAGGGATGGAGGATTTTGTGGTGTATTGTGACGCATCGATATTAGGGATGGGTGCAGTACTTATACATAGGGGGCATGTGATAGTGTATACGTCAGGGCAGCTGAAGCCTCATGAGACGAGATATCCCACTCACAATTTGGAGTTGGGGGCGGTGGTGTTCGCCCTCAAGATCTGGCATCACTATTTGTATGGGGTTCGGTGTACCATCTTCACGGACCACAAGAGCTTGAAGTATTTGATGGATCAACCCAATCTGAACATGCGCCAGCGGAGATGGCTGGATGTGGTAAAGGATTATAATTGTGAAATCCTGTACCACCCAGGAAAGGCTAACGTCGTAGCTGATGCCCTGATCCGTAGGGTGGAGAGCGCCCCGATTCGGGATATTTGTATGTGGTTGACAGTGATGACACCGGTGTTGGACACCATTCGGGAGGCCCAGGCAGAGGCCGTGAGACCGGAGAACCATAAGAGGGAGCGGGTGATTGGGCAGGTGCCGGAGTTCTTTACCGATAGTCGCGGGTTGATGACCCTTCAGGGTCAGATTTGGGTGCCGTATGTAGGAGGAGCGTGCACCACCTTGATGGAGGAGCCGCACAAATCTAGATTTTCGATCCATCCCGGGGCCACTAAAATGTATTTGGATTTGAAGAAGGATTATTGGTGGCCATTTATGGGCAGCACTGAGATAGTGCTTCAGACGACAGAGCAGATACAACAGGTTAGACAAAGATTGCTGACGGCCCGGAGTCATCAGATGAGTTACATGGATAGGCGTCGATCAGAGCTCGAGTTTCAGGTTGGGGATCTTGTACTCCTGAAAGTGTTTCCTTGGAAATGAGTGATTCGTTTCAGGAAGAGGGGCAAGCTGGGGCCCCGGTATATTGGGTCGTTTAGGGTGATCGCAACGGTGGGCAGAGTAGCGTATCGTTTGGAGCTACCTGCGGAGTTGGACCAGATTCATGATACCTTCCACGTGTCGCGGCTGAGGAAGTGTATAGCCGACGAGTCGGCAGTGGTACCATTGGAGAATATCCAGGTGGACGCGAGTCTGAATTATTTTGAGAGGCCGATCGCAATCATGGATCGGAAGATCAAGGTTCTGAGAAACAAAGAGGTGCCTCTAGTTCAAGTCCAGTGGCAGCATTGGAGGGGGTCCAAGCTAACTTGGGAGCCGGAGTCTGGTTCTAGTGGGGGAGAATTGTAACATCCCGAAATTCAGGTAAAGCAACTTAACCCTTATATTTTGATAAGTTGTCAAGATTGGTCCCTTGAAAGATTTTGTGGAAAATGAGTACGTTGGGCGTACTAGGGAGTACGCTGCGCGTACTCACGCGCTTATTTTAGATGCGGACTCACCTGGGTACGCTAAGCGTACCCAGGGTTACCCTGGGCATAATGTGTCCAGATGCAAACCCTAATTTTCGACTTATGCACTATATAATGGATGCTAAGGCTCATTTCTCAGCCTCCATATCAGTGAGTGAAACCCTAAGAGAGAGCCTTCCATCGCCCTTAGTGAGTGTGTGTGATTTTGGAGCTAATAGTGCCTTGGTGTGTTAGTGAAGAAGAAGGAGAGGAGCTTGTGGAGGCTAGAGCTTGGAGTGCAAGTTTGGATCTGAGATCTATAGAGGAAGGAGCTGCATTTAGAGGTATAAAGTTTAAAACTTTCCTCTTCATTTTGGTTTGTTGTTGCATGGGCCATTTCAAGGGCTAAAAGTCCCAAAGGTGGAGACTTTATGAGTATAAGTGCTCCATGGTCCGAGATATGTCCCTTTTCAGTGGTATTTGTGGTTTAGATCCATTAAGTTTCCATCTTGGTCGTTGATATGAGGACATGCTTGAGCTTGATGCTTTCTAGGGTTAGAAATGGGATAATATGGGGGTTAATGACTTGTTCAGCCATGAAAAGGCTTAAAGTCATCGACTTTATGGATTAAGAGGCTTAGAAATGGTCAGATCTAGAAGTTAGACGTGGGTCTTAACTGATTAAGACCTCAGGAGCTGAAAGACTGAAACTGGGAGTTACGCAGGGCGTAATCCCAGTACGCGCAGCGTAAGGGGGCGCACCATGTTTCTGTGAGGATGTCGGGTACGTCCAACGTAGATGTTTGGTACGCGCAGCGTAACCCGGAGGGTTGACTTTTGTTGACTTTTAGGGTTTGGTCAACTTTAGAGCCTTTGAGCCACGAGAGGGGTAAAATGGTCTTTTACTCTCCTGAGAATGATAAGAAAGGAAACGGTCTACCTTGGGAAATGTATTGATGTAGAGTGTTTATTTCATATGATTAGGCGGAGGCTAGACCCGATTTCACAGAGTTTGAGATTTCTAAGTCACCCGAGATGAGTCTTCTGACTATATTGTACCTGGAAGGGTACCTATGTGTGACCGGAAGGTCTTGTATGCTATGAGATGCATGTGCTATATGTTGTTATGCGATATGTATGTGTTATGTATGTTATGCATGAAATGGACCAGAAGGTCAAGATGATATGGACTGGAAGGTCAAGAGGTTACGGACCGGAAGGTCGATACGGGTAGGACCGGAAGGTCTACCGGAATTCAGGACGGAAGTCCCCTGAGGCACGTGGATTGGAAGATCCTACAGAGTTGTGTCCTGGAAAGGCGTATGTGTGGTATGTGGTATTTTGGGGAACTCACTAAGCATTTATGCTTACAGTGTTGTGTTATGTGTTTCAGGTACTAGTGACGATCGCGGGAAGGCACCGACATGATCAGTACACACACGAGGAGTTTTTCATATTATGATCTTGGGATGTAATGTTATGGGTTGTTATGTGATACGATGACATTTTTATAACTATTATGAATGAAAGTGTGTTTTTAAAATGTGAAAAATTGTTTTGAAAATTTACGTCGTTACACATCCGAGTATGAGGGTTTCTCCGTTAATGAAGAGACTGAAGATGAGGTGATTACTGCTTCCAAGCATGAGGAAGAACCTGTTCCTCCTGTTGAAATCGTGGCAGAGGAACACGATCAAATGAAGAATGTGGAGGTTCAAAGTGACTATGATGCTGCAGGTAATGATGATGATGATGATGATGATGATGATAATGATGATTCGATGAATATGGAAGATGATGCAGTTGGTTTGGATGATGAAGGGGATGATGATGAGGATGAGATTGACTTTGGTGGTGACATGTCTGGTTTTGATAATGTCCTATTATTTGATTTTGAAAAGAATAATAATGAGTACTGCCCAACGAATGAGGAGCTCAACTCCTTCTTTGACAATATTGATGATGTTGTGCAACACACAACAGAAACAGGGGGAGTTGGTGATGTTTTAATGGCGACGACTCCTACAGATGATCCAATAGCCGGCACTCCAATCAATCCGGATACAACCTCAAGGATTCCTCCCTTTCCGGTTGTCACTCATGTTTCTATGACATCTGAGAGTGATCAAGTTATGACTTTTGCCTCCCAGCCTCCATTGAAAAGATGACGAGCCAATCCAAGGCCGGGAGTGCTTATTAGTGAACAGGCCCTGCCAACGCAACCTGCTTTTTCAGCTGCTATACCAACCATACCAACCCAAGTTGATTCTCAAAAAGGTCCAAGTGGTATTAGATCTTCTTAAGAAGTTGGGAGCTCTTCAGTTCCTGGGGGTTCTCCTCCAAGACTTGCGCACAATGCTGATTCAGAAAGGCTCGTCAGGTTTCTTGCTCAATATGATACAAACCCTTCACCTCTTGGACAGGGAATGTCAGTCGGTGAAGGAAGCTTAGGAGATGCGGACCCATCTATTACAGAACTCAAGTCGGAGATCGGTGTATTAAAGAAGACATTTATTGAAAAAGATGTTTTGATTAAAAACCTCAACACCCAAGTCTCCGAGCATAAAGCAGATAATTCTCTAAAGACAACACAAATCTCTGATCTACAAACCCACCTTGGAACATTGACCGCTTGCTATTTTGACTTAAAGAACAAACTTGTAGAAGAATTTGGCGACAAATTCAAATCCTCCATCGAAGGATTTAATGCAACCGAGGCTTCTCCCAACGCCCCTGTCCAATCATTTCAGCAAGATCAGCTTGTAGATCTGCCACCTGTCAGAACCACACGGATTGTTGATCGTTTCGAAAAGGAGCCTGCTCAAGCCAACCCTCGAGTTACACTCAAAAGAGCTCAGAAACCGTCTGCTCCTAAAAAGAAAGCATAATGGTTCTTCATGAAGAATTTCGATAAAAATATTTGTGGAGACCAACCAAATTAACGGTGACTTATCTCGAGAAAAAGAGATTCGGTGACAATTATGGCAACCGATTAGAAATCAGAATGTTGGGATATCATGACAAACTAAAGTTATTGGTGGTGAAAAGACGAATTGGTAATCCGGAGTACTACAAAGATAAGAATGAATTTTGTTCTTGGACGAAAGGCGATCTCACTGAACTCTCTGAAACTCCATTTCTTAACCCATCTAAGGATCCTCAGGCTAATGCTTTCAAGTTGTTCTTAGAGAATCAAGTCAAAAGATAGTTTGCTGGGATGAAAACTGTGAATTTATTTGTGAGGAAAGACAAGGAGGTGCTCGATCCCAAAACCAATGAGCCTATGAAGATAGTGATATGGCCTCCAACTAAATAGACAAAAGTGATTCGTATTATTCAATACTATCAAGACGGATCTTGGACAATATGGAATTTTGGTCATTCGATGAGGTCATAGCCACAGTAGTGATCAAGTTTCCACATGGTGTCCACCGTCTTGTTGACGCAAAGGATCTCCTAAGGTTTAGGGAACAAGACATACACACCTTGGCTCACCATCAAACTGTCTGCAAATCTGAGCTTATGGAGCCGGCCGCCAAGGAGTTTACAAGCATGGTCGCTACAATTATTGAAAAGAAATGTGGCTTGGGGCAACGGGAAAGTCAGGCGTGCTGCTAATCGAAAAAGACTAAGTTCATGCTAGCCTCAAACCAAGGGGGAGACTGTTAGGTCACATTTAGATGGTTTGGGCTAGGCATTTATCTTGTATAGGTCTTGATTAGGGTTTAGTCATGTGTTCAGGTGTTTGCAGGTGGTTGTTCATGGTTGTAAGGTGTTCACGGCCGTGAACCCGTTTATGGTTGGCCGTGTCCTATAAATAGTGTCAGATTGTATCAGAATGAAAGTTAGTCATTCAGATGTGCGTGTATGTGTTCCAAATGTACCAGACATCTGCGGTTGAATTCAAACATGTGCATTGTTGGAACTTCCTTGCTTCTAATCCTTCTTTGGTTATTGTCATATGCTTGATTGTGTGTTTTGATCACTGGTTGGTACATGTTTGTGGGACTTACAACACTTTAACCCATAAGTTCACATGCAACCTAGAAATGGTCTATGTTTTCTCTATTGATAACAACTAACTATGAATATAAATAAACCCTAAGAGAGAGGCTATGATATCAAAATTCATATTAGATTAAGGTTACATACCTTTTGATTATTATTGCAAATAATCAAACTAAAATCCTTCTTCAAGACCTTGAAAAGCTAGCATCAAAGTTATGGTACCTCTAATGGCTTTTACCCAAAATCCTCGTAGCAATAAAACTTTAGGAGAGTGGCGGCAAGGAGAGAAATTTCGGCTATCCTTCTGAGATCTTGAGTGGACGAAAATGGAATCCCAAGGGGTCCTATCTACAGGCTATAGGAAAACCCTAGAAACTCTAATTTCAATTAAATACTAATATTTCAAAATTCAAAATCAATTATTTAGATGTTAATGTCAAGGAGGCTTCCAGAAACCCTATCTAGGACTCCTCCAAAATTGTCCCTATCAGGAAGGTTCTGGAACCCTTCCTTTGTTCAACTTTTGAAAAATAACAACCTAAATGGATGCACTTTTAATTAATTCTATTAATCCATAAATTAAATCCAATTAATTTATTATTAATTCCAAATTAGTTATTATTATTTCCAATTAATATATTAATTATGTAATATATTAATAAATCCTTAATTAATAATGTAAAAAAAACCTTTACCCTGGAATCAACTAGTAGTACCAGTTAGATTAGGATGCACCTAATTAGGAGCCTCAAATGAGAATTTTGACTACTTCCTTTAATTATTCACAACGATGATATAATTAATCAATTATTTATTGAGTTATTCATTAAACAAAACATAGGCAGGGATCGACTCGTGAACCATGATCACTAACAGGGCTCCTTGAATTTAATTTGAAATTTCAAGTTGGCAGAGTTAGCAACTACATAATTTGCAGCCATTAAAGTCGATTTCAACTTTTAAGTTGGTGTGGGAGCATCATCAGTGTTTATAAAAGCAAAGATGATTGCAATTTTATAACTTCTTGCAAATATGAAGTTAGAACGGAAATTGTGCTTCGCACAGAATTGCAGCTTCTTGCTTTCGTTTTTGCATCATGGAAAGAAATTCTAGCAATAACTCATGTTCCTCCATTCATTTTTTAAGTTCTATTGTTGCTACACGTTCGTCTAAATTGTCTTTAAGTCAAGAAAGAAACTCACTTTGTAATACTTTAGAGTCCTTTCTTTACTGCTTTCATTTTGAGTAAAAAAAAATCAGAGTCATCTTCTCTTAAACTCAAAATTCCTCATACCTAATCATCAAGCTTGAAGATCATACATGGGTTTAATTCTCAAGTTTCATTGGTGTAAATCAAACAATTCTTAGTCTGTCCACCAGGTGTTCGATAAAATGTGTACATGAGTTTTTGGAAGATTGCAACCATTTCAGGACTCAAGAGGATGCAGAGCTCTTCCCGATGTTGTTTTTAATTGTGCACTCCAAACTTTTGTTGGAGTGGCACATTTTTCTTTGGTTTTGTGCTTCTCATTTCGAGCCTCCCCTTGAGGCTTTATAAGTTTTGTGTGTTTATGTTTATGGTGTCTTCTCATACATATGCGAGGGGAACTTGACCATGCCCTTTTCGGTGGTTTCATTGCTGCCTGAACGGTAAAGTAGGAGATCGGGGATTTCTCATATGATTTCTCATATCAAGAGCTTGCATCTCCCCACGAAGGAGCGTAGAGCTGTGTTGCGAATGGCTATTTCTTTAGACCATGGATTGTTTATGTTAGTGGTAGCAACATTGAAGGAGTTTGGTCAATAGATATGTAGGGATTGTATAAGCCTACATGCCGCCACTGAAATGGCCTTGTTAGTTTAATGGCGAGTTTGATGACATAAGCGGACATATTGTTGGTATTCAAAAGCTTCCACCCAATGAACGGGAGGTCGAACTCAATGATTGTTGGTGTTGGATGCTCAACTCCTTGATCACGTGTTTAAGCTACCTATCACCACAGTCAAAAGCCTCCCTCATAATTGTTGTATGGCTTTCTCTCAGGCTTTGAAAGCAGACCTTTCCAAGGTAGCTTCTCATCCCGGATCCGTTAAAGCGTGGGTTACATTGTTAATTCTTCCTACGTGTACTATACAAGTATTTAGGCCCAAGAATAGGCAACACCGTAATATCCTAAGCGCATTAGCTACTTGGGGTACGGAAGATAGTATAGCCGAGCTTGTTAAAAACTTGGTTGACAAATGAAGGCTGGAGCAACAAGGTAATAAAGAAGAGTACATTCAGGGGGATAGAACATGGGGTGACACTAACGTCAGGAAATGTCTTCGTAAGGTTGCAGATGGGTATTTCATAGAAGTAAGAGTTAGATACTCATTTAAAAGGACACAAGAGTTACGGTTATTACCTAGGATGAAAAGATGATGTATGGAGTCATTATACAAGCCCTGTTTCGTTTATGGTTCCGGGACGTAATTATCCTAAGCGGGAGATAATTATAATGCCCTCAGATTCTGGCTAGTCAATTTAGAGATAATAAGAGTTAAAAATGACTTTTTTATCTAATATTATTTATAGTATGCAATCTCAACAAGGTTATATTATATTTCACAAGGATTCCGTGCATAAAAAGAACGCTAAAATTCGATATATAACGAAGAAGTTATGACCCGTCGAAGTTTTGCGACAAAACCAACACAACGCCGCATATTGTCAGAATTGAATTTTTGAAAAAATTCTTTTTGGCCTTATCAATCTAAAAGAAAGTCATAGTATCCGTTAAACCGAGAGCGTTCATATAAATAACATCCAAATCTGACTTCGTATGAAAAAGTTATGATTTTTCTAAGATTTGGCATAGTAATATGTAGCCCAGAATTCGAATTTTAGATCGATCAATATTTAGCTCACACAACCTAAACGAGAATCAAAGATCTCGTTAATAGGAGTTGAACAATATAAAGACAGATGAAAACGAACGTTGGATGAGATAGTTATGATTTTTAAACGGACTTTATCTGTCTAAGCCTATTAAAATATAATTATAAAGTAACCTCAAAATTAGTTGATAGCGTCTAAATGAAATAGTAGATCATGTCGCCACCTACGCGTGGATATAAGTAACGTCGAAAACGGAGCACGCATGCGAAAATTACGTAATTTAGAATTTCATGGGTTTTGGATGTAAGGGGACACATGGCCGAATCCTAACCTTCGCTTTCTGTCCACGGCTTCGCAGAGGATTCCAACACCTAGACCTCGTATGCGCAACATAGGTCTCTGGACGCCCCATATACTGAGAGCATACTCCAAATTTACGTGCAATGTAATCCGAAGCTGCAGCCTATAAATAGATGTGAAGTTCTTCCATTTTCTTACACCTTTCCCATTCTTTCTCTCTCAATACTACCAAAATCTCTCTCCCATTACCTAGCACTTCCCAAGTGTTGGAGGCGTGTCCCAGAGCACTAGAAGGCCCAAAGAGGAAGAGCTTTCGGCTCAGAAGTTCTGCCCCTGCAGAGCCCGATTCCTTGCCAAACCCCCTTGTAAGTGAGTTATGCTTAGCCTACTTTAAGTATAAATTATGTTTAAGTTTATTATCGTTATTATGAATCTATAACCAATACACGAGCTAAGTATTATAAACTATACAAAGTGTTGTTATAATACATTTTTAACTGCTCACGGTACGTGGAATCCAATTTGAAGTGCCCCTTGGGTTGTTGCATTTCAGAATAGCTTAAATGTCAAAATGGTCCTGCCCTTCGGTGTTTCATGTATGGCCCCTGTCTGTACATAGTAGTTGAAAAGTATTGTTTAATACTTATGAAACAATATCGTTCGTTGAAACAAATACTAGACTAAAATCTAGTGATAATAATACTAGGTTTCGTCGAAGAAAAATAAAATTGCTAGAAGCGAAGCGCTGACCGAGTTTGGAGTCATCACTTTGACAAGTGAGTGCATAATTACTTTCATCTTACACTTAGATACGAAGTATTTAATATAAATTACATGCTATAAGTGCCAAATAACTGTGTTCTTGATATCTATGCTGGATGAATGATCTATACACGTTTTACTTAATTTAAACTTTATATGTATTTTTATACCTATATATATATTGGGTAAAGATGGGTAGAGAAAGATGAGATGAATGATGAGAGATGAAAGATGATATAGATGATGAGAGGTGAGAGATGATGAGAATCCTTGACCAAAATGATGATCCAGTTATCTAGTAGAGTATAGATGATGACCACAGACTATTCTAGACACTCCAGTGGAACGCTAGCAGGCTTGCAACATGTGGGTGTTGTGAACGATATGTACACCAGATGTACTCTAAAACCCCGGAAGCTATGGAATTAGTGCCTTACAAATGAACGTTGGAAACTATGGATTTAGTTCCCAATAGATGAATATTGGTAGCTATGGACTTGTGCCTAATAGATAACATCGACAACTATGGACTTATTGCCTGTTAGATAAACCTTGGTAGCGATGGACTTCATGCCTATTCCTTAGGACAATCCTTATGAATAAATATTGAGGAAGAGATGATTCTTAGGGAAGATACTTAAGAATAAGGAAAATAGGGATGGGTAATCGGGTTAATTGTTTGAAATGAAATATGTGTAGAAACAAATTAACTATATTATTGTGTGTTGAAAACGCTATGTACTCACTTGGTTTCCTAACCTAACCCACTCAGTTTATTTGTATCACATGTATCGATACAAAGACACATTAAACTAAGAGATTAAAGCATATGTAAATAATTAGTGTAAATGAATGTATGTTCTGTTTATTGTTATGTTTATGTATTGACGATCACATCCCAATGTTTTATTATAAACAAAATACACTTTTTTGGAAATGCTTTGATAATATATTTATCATGTTTTCTGGGAACAAATTCTACAATACTACTTTTCAAAAAAGATACTTTGATTTTAAAATAAGCATAAATAAATTTTTTAAAATGACCGTGAATTTGGGGATGTCACAATTGGTATCAGAGTATTAGTTTAAGCGAACAATGAATTTTTGGAAATTTCTAGATTTAAACTTAGAATGCTAAGCGGTGATTGTGAGATGTGTGTCAAATATATCTAGGAGGTATGCCTGAATAGAGATGAGCACTAGCTTATTTAAGGGGGATGCGTAAATTGTTTTTTATGCTATAGCTATAAAGATGCCTTATAATCTTTATGATGCTATTATTTAATCGGATCTAGGGTCTACTGCCGACCGGATCTGGAAATTTTATGTGTTCATATTTCTAAACGTTTAAATATGATATTAGAACTAGCATATAACTTTTCAGAGTAACAAGGATGATTAGACGTCTAAACCTTCTCTATCTACATTCTCGTCCCGATACACTGAACGCATGCTTCTGTGAACATAACGACGTGGTGAAGAATCGTAGCGAATTGAGTAAACGGAGGAAACGAGGAGGCTTATGATAGTGAATGTCTCTTATCAGAATATATCATAAGAGATGTATCTTGCCTTTAGCATGCGTCTAATAATCAATATGTCTAGTACGAGAGAAGTACACTTTCGATTAGCAGAAAGAAAGAACTTTTGGTATAATCCATGAAGATATCCCATCGTCTGGCATAATTGAAGATTAAAGATACTCATGGAAGAAGTCCTAGTAGAGTCTAGTGAAATTTTTATGATTATTTGGACACATTCGTATGTGTTAAATCGTTTTTTGATTTTAGGAAAAGAACACGGAGAACTGTGAGACAATACTTGGGACGAGTATGAGTAGGTGCGAAAGCTAGTATAGGCCTATACTACCAGAAGCACATTACTCGCACTTGGATTAGGGAAAGTCACAAGGTTACTAAGGCACTAGTAATTGATTTTGTTTTGTTCATGTCTGTCTTTACCATCGTTTCGGTACCGTCTAAGAAAAAGATTGTTATTTGACCCTGGTGGTCACATGATATCAAGCCTGGCTACAATATGTATTATACGTAGTTCAGAGAACCAAGTTCGATGTAGCATCTGACTTATGCCGAGAAATTGAAGTGAAATATAATTGAAGCAATCAATAGAAGTATTGAGATCTTTGTTAAAGTAACAAGTTTGTAGCTAAAAGTTCTACAAGCTAGAATGTGATTATATCGCATCAGAACATGAAGGAAGGTGTCTTCCATTCTGGAATTTGACTCTCACCTGAGTCTAAGCATTGCATCATATGATGAGGCGTCATTTGAACATGACTCATCACCCTATTATGATAATCGAAGTAAAGAGCTTCTCTTAAGTTAAGAAGAAGAAGGAATACCCAATAAGGACCGATTTTGTAACTCGAAGGTTACAATTGAAAGTCCAACATAGTATTAAGAGTGGGTGCAAGAGTGAGCATCGCCGACAGTCAAGAGTTAGATACTCCTTTGAAAGGACATAAGAGTTACGGTTATTACCTAGGATGAAAAGATAATGTATGGAATCATTATACAAGCCCTTTTCCGTTAATGGTTCCGGAACATAATCATCCTAAGGGGGAGATAATTCTGATGCCCGTAGATTCGAGATAGTCAATTTAGAGATAATAACCTTTATAAATAAACTTTTGGTAGAAGATTATTTATAGTATACAATCTTAACCATGTTATAGTATATGTCACAAGGATTTCGTGCATATAAAGAACACTGAAATCCGACTTATAACGAAGAAGTTATGACCCGCGTATCGTGATAATTGAATTTTTGACGAAATTATTTTTCGCCTTAGCAATCTAAAGAAAGTCATAGTATATGTTAAACCAAGAGCATGCATATAGAGAACGTCCAAATTTGACTTCGTATGAGGAAGTTATGACTTTTATAAGATTTGGCATAGTAGTATGCAGCTAGAAATTTGAATTTTTGATCGATCGATTTTTAGCCGATACAACCTAAATGAGAATCAAATATCTATTTAATAGAAGTTGAACAATATAAAGATAGATGAAAATGGACGTCGAATGACAAAGTTATGAATTCTAAACGAACTTTATCTGTCTAAGCTTGTTAAAATATAACTTTAAAAATAAATTCAAAATTAGCCAACGGAGTCTAAATGAAAGTTATAGATCATGTCGCCACCTACACATGGATATAAAGAACGTCAAAAATGGAGGTCTTATGAGAATGTTACGGAAGTTAGAAGTTAATGGGAGTTGGATGCGAGGGGACACATGGCCGAATCTTGACCTTCGCTTTCTCTCCATGGCTTCGCATAGGATTCCGACAGTTGGACCTCGTACGCGCAACGTAGGTCTTCGGACACCGCACGTACTAAGTACGCTGAGCGTACTCCGAAGTTACGCCCAACGTAATCTGAAGCTGCAGCCTATAAATAGATGCAAAGTTCTTCCATTTTTCTCACACCTTTCCTATTCTTTCTCTCTCAATACTCCTAAACTCTCCCTCCTGTTCCCTTGCAGTTCCCAATTGTTAGAGGCGAGTCCCAGAGCACCAGAAGGCCCCGAGAAGAAGAGCCTTTGACAAGTGAGTGCATAGTTACTTTCATCTCTCATCATAATCAGAAGTTATGCTTATGTTTCTGTATTCACGATGACATCCGAATGTTTTATTTTAAAGAAAATACATTTCTTCGAAAATGCTATGATAATATATGTATCATGTTTTTTGGGAACAAATTCTGCAATACTACTTTTCAAAAAAGGTACTCTGATTTTAAAATAAGCATAAATAAAATTTTGAAAATGACCGTGAATTTAGGCATGTCACATTCTAAGGACTCTAAATGCTCCTAGAATGTCAACTTTGTCGACATGCATGACCCATGCATGTCCTTTACCCATGTTTGGTGAAAAGGCAAGAATATGACCTAAAACTCATGTAAAGCTCCCAAATGTCAACCATATTCTAGATATGAAAGATATAAGGCTTAACGGACCTTGACGAGACATAAAGTTACAAACTTTATCTCATTCCAACATACAAAATCTTCTTATGCACTAAAAAAATACAAAGAAAGCTACATCTATAAGGAAGAAATCATAAAGGTAGAAGCTTTAAGTCTTACAATTGGTCCAAAGAATGATTCCAAGGGTTGAGTAGAGTGGCTTGATTGATATTTCTACCAAAAGCTTCTTCTTCTCCTCCAGAGGGAAAACTCTCAAAGGGAGGCTAGGGTTTCGTGATAAAGGGTTGGAGGATGAATATCCTACCCTAGTCATTAGGTTATGATGCTTACATATGAGAGAAACGCTAAAATTATGGGTCTGGTCTAAAACAGTCATCATCACGGTATGATGATACTCATGTCATGTCGTGAAATTCTTCTAGATATGCGTTCTCATATGTGGCACATTATGTCGTGACCTCCACGTGGTCACCACGTGAAACATTGTTCTTCCCAAAAATCATGCCTTCGACTATTTTATGCACTACACTGATCCAATCTGGAAGATATGTGTTACATGATTGATTTAGAGCATGTAATTTATTTTACTATCATTTTTAAAAGTATAGGAAAAAGAATAATGTATCATCAAATATTCCTCTAAACTGAAAAAAAAATGACTAAATAATACCAGAAGATGGTGGTTTTGCATCTCCTCTATGTAATAGTTTAGCTCCTCTGTGTCTCTTATGTTGAATTCTATTTATATAGATTAGAAGGCATGTACCCTAAAGTTATTCCATGAAATGTATGAACACTTTTAAATTATTCCATGTATTTTTTTAATTCAAAATAAATACTTTTAATTCGTAAAGACCTTGTGGAGCAACATATCTAGTTGGAAGAGGTAACTACACTGATTTTATGCCATGTCGAGATAAATTTGCAGCCTTTTCAGCCAAATCCATGTATCACTTTTTTCTACAACTTGCCTAATTAAAACGTTGCAACTATGAAAACAATTTATCAGATATCAATGGAAGAACAAAATTGCTAAGTTATATTTACTAACCACTATTTCGTATCATGTTCATTTTCCCTGCTCTCTGAATTATGAAAAAAATAACAAGTCATATTACACATAATGAGCAAAATAGATAGCAAAAGAAGATATTAGAAAAACCTACTTCTACTTCAATTAGAGTCTTCTACCACTAGATGGTCTTTCATTGCACAAATGGAATTTTAATTACAACAAATGGAACGGAATTTCACATGATATGAATTTCATCTAGATTAAAATGGATTCAAGCACTCAAAACACAAACAAATTCAACTTTGGTGGATTGGTTTTTGTTTGACATTTAATCGAACACATGGTATGCATTTAAGCAAAAAATGCATTTAAATGATTAAACATAAAAGAAATCGAGGTGCATCGTTATGAGCATCAGGGGGGGGGGGGGGTTTAAAAACAAGGGTTCTACATACATGCTAGTGAAGATAACTTAATGGAGAAAAACCACAACAAAGAAAAAACACAAAAAGAAGAAAAAACAATTAAATAAGAGACTTGTACATGGAGATTGAAATTGATTTAAATTTAGTAGCCGACGACCTAAGATTAATTGAATGGAATATATGGTGACGAACCCTATTGAGGGTGAGATCATACCTGAATTCCGAACACTGAGATATCGTTTGAAGTGAGCGAAAAATCTGATTTCAATTTCATTAAAGAGGAAGACGAACTTCAATGGCAAGATTCTAATTTATGCTTGGAGGGAAAAGAATTTTCTCGGTGTTAGAAATTTTTTGATGGAAGGATTACCTGATCGGGTTATATGACACAATTTGAACATTGCACGAATAATATAAAACTAGTTATTTCTTTTTTGGCATATGGAAAGTGTCATTAAAAACTTATATTAGTGGCACAAAAACTAAGTGCCACTAAAAGCATGTGTCACTAAATGTCATATTGTTTGTAGTAATGATTACCTTCACAAGATAAATAAATACATTTTCATCTAATATTTTCATGACATATCATAACTAAATAACCATTGTTTTTTTTTTCCTTTTTTTCAAGGTTTCTGTTTGTGGTATTGATGGGTGGGTTTATCATTGCATATATACGAGGTGTACCTAGACTATTTATAAAAAAACATCAACTTGCAGACATCATGCAAGGATTTGGAGAATGAGGTTTTCACGATAAATATGGTTTTGTTTTCATGTTGGATGCTTTTGTGATTCTTACTATACAACTTGTTTAGGTATTAGTGCTAGAGATTAAGTGTTTTGAAGAATAATAAAAGTATGTGGTTTTTGGGTGGATCGGTGACTTTTTATAGTTTGACTTAGGTTCTTAGTAAATTTCAGCTGTTTACATATAAACTGGCCAGAAATATTAATGATAATTTATATGCAATTGCTTGACTTTTTATAGTTTGACCTAGTTCTTAGTAAATTTCAGCTGTTTACATATAAACTGGCCTGAAATATTAATGATAATTTATATGCAATTGCTTTACCATAAAGGTTAGTGTTAAATTTATGCAATTTCTTTATTTCATCCAAAGAACAAAATGACCCCATGCTACACTTACCTTATCTAAAATGAGGACACCAACTTCTATTATTAATCCTAATCATAGTAATAAACACCAAAACAACCATAAGTCATGAGGTTTAACTAATGGGTTTTGGGAAGCATTTAAAAATAAATGGTTTATTTTAAGATCATTTTAATAAAATCACCAACAACATCTAATTACGTGAACTAGAAAGATTATAACAATGTAAGCATGTTATGAAGACAAGTTTTGGAGCCTTTAATCCTATTTGGAATTGGGAGTTGATGAAGATAACAAAGAACAAGAAGTTTGATCTTCAATACAAGTATTCACCATCAAGAACTAGGAAAAAAGGAATGCTAGTTCCATTCTGTGTTTTTAACTTCTTCAGCCAAACAAAATTATGCACTAAAGGAGAAGCACTTCAACATGACTAAAACTTGCAACTAGTCTTCAAAACAAAGCAAATGGAGAAGTGAGAGGAGTTTACAGTTTTGAGATAAAACCAAGGGAAAATGAGTAGTCACAAATGCAAGTCTCGTGTATGTATTTTATACTCACAAAGGAGATCTAATGCATAATCTTCATTAAATGATAAGTGATGGACAACTAGAGACATCGTGCATGGAGTGTGAAGTGAAACAAGCAACAACCTATCCCTTATGGATGGATTCTGCCGAAGTCAACAAAGAGGGGCACCAAAGTATGTTCAACCCTATACCTAACATAACTAATGTGCATGTTATGTCTAGTGATATTATATGTCCGAAACTTCTACATGATATATTATATACTACAATATGATATAATAACTACCTATAACATCTCGACATATTATTTTCATAAAATAATAATTATCCCTAATTAAATACAAGAGTTGAATATTCATTAAAATCATATTAATAATAAATAGTCAATCACTACAAGAAATATACTCTTTAGCGGCGACACTATTACCGGCGACAAGAGGCTTTACCGGCGACTTTAGATAAAGTCGCCGGTAAAGCCTCTTGTCGCCGGTAATAGTGTCGCCGCTAAAGGGTTGTCACCCGAATCCGCATTTTCCCCCTCTATTGCATCTCAACCGTTCGATGAGATATCCAATCCAACGGGTGGGGTGCCTTATCCTGTCTAACCTAATACCGGCGACACAGAAGTTGCCGCTAAAGGTTAAAAAAAGTCGCCACTAATAGTCCGCTAAAAATGACGCGGTACCATTCCCTCCAGTTTGTCGCCGCTATTACTCATTGTCGCCGGTAAAGGGTCTGGTGTCGCCGCTATTGCCTATCGCAGATAAAAAAAAACGCACGCAGATAACCTCCCTTCTTCATTTTCCTTTCTGTTTGCTTCCAATTTCCTTTACCATCTCGCCGATTTCCTCTTCAATCTGCTTCTTCCAAGCAAATTTCTCCCAACATTGTTCCAAGCAAGTGTCTCTAGGTGTGGTTAAAGCTTTGGGATCAATTTCTACCTCAATTTCTTGAAGAAAGGTAAGTTTTTTTTGATGATTTCATTTTTATTTTGTATGAATTTCGATTTGTAGCTTTATGTAGTGATTGAGTGATAATAAATTGTTCATATTCTTGTTTTTGGTGGTGTTGTTTTGGATTAGAAGCATCTCTAAAATAAATGATGTATGATGCTCTCTTCTTATTGTAGTTGTTAATTATATATGTAGTACTTAATGGGTGTACATTGCTTCCACTGAATTCACCGAGCATTAATTTTTTGGTGTTAACTGTTACATGATTATTCTTTTTGTCATTTCCAGCTTAATTTTTTTGTTGGATTATGCCCAGTTTAATTAGCAAAAGACATGATCAAAATAAGGTTTACAAGCAAGAACATATATAGAGATACTGTTTTGCTGGATATATGTTGTTGAACAAGTGGATGTGCATTCTTTGGTGATGTTTAGCCAATGTCACTGTCTTGAAAGCTATGAACTTTATTAAATGTTGTTGAACAAAAATGATATAGTTAGTAGAAATGTTAAAGGTCATATAAAATATTAATTGGCAATTATAAAAAATTATTGGTAAAAAACTAATTGAGAAAATGAAAATAATACAAATATAAAAATCTGATAAATTAATATGTAAATTATAATGTAATTATTGTAGAAGAAAATTTCTTGAAAATGAAAAACATGGCAAAAAAAAAGAAATCATTTCGTTTTTCTTTCTTACTATAACCAAACAATGGAAATATTCTCTTATACATTTCTTTGTTGAATTCTTTATTATACCAATCAGTTAAATCATTTCTTTTTCTCTGCCTTAATTATTTTTTTCTCTTTATTTTTATTTTCATTCCGGGCTTCAATTCCATTTCTTGGTACAAAGGCACCGATAGGTTTGAGTTTATAATTGGAAAAAAAACACAATATATATATATATATATATATATATATATATATATATATATATATATATATATATATATATATATATATATATAATTGTTTAAAAACTTATATACAAAAACTAGAAAGTTTCTATGTAATGTGTATCCATAATAAAAATTGTATTTATATATCTTATAATTTTTCAGGAAATGATGAGAGTGTGGCTGTTGTTTATGTTTACCATGGCTGTTGTCATGGGTCGTAGACATGGGGGAGACGGAGCTGAGGACCTACCTTTCCCAGGTGGTAGAGGTCCTAGCCAGCACGAGCAGGACGGTAAGTCTTATCATGAATTTTTATTTACTATTTTTGTTCAATTATTATAAATTAAATGTCGTTTCTAATAATTTTTAATTACATTTGTAGTTGAGGAACGTGCCCGAAGGAAAGTTCAAGGAAAAGCAAAAAATATAAAGCTTGAAAAAAGCAATCTTGCAGAACCAGGGGAAACCAATAGGCATGCAATATGATAGAGATATCATATTTAATCCCGTAGGAGAGGCGGGAGACATGTTTTCCCGAGAAGTTGGGAAAACAATATGGCAGATGGTCCCTTTCGACAAATGGAGTTGGAAGAGAGTTTCTCCTGATATAAAGGACACTGTACTACAACATTTAGCGGTAATTATTTATTTAAATATATTTTATAGGTTTAACTATAATTGTTTTTTACTTGGTTAACTTTTTTTTTATTGTAGACAAAGTTTGATCTCAATCAAATGTACCAAGATGCACAAGCTACTCTATTGACAGAGAGTTTTCAAGAAAGTTTTCAATCAAATGTACCAGGATGCACAAGCTACTTGGTAGATTGTAAAAATTTTGTTTGATATTTAATATGTATTATTTGATATTTTGTAATTTGCATTGACACTATTATATTTAATATTTAATATAATGTTTGTTTTGTAATTATCGTCGACACTATTGGTTTTGATATTTAATCGAATATTGTTATCACCGGCGACACTTTTACCTGCGATATTATCACCGGCAACGAAAATCATTATTTAAAAAAAATTGAAAAAAAATTACCGGCGACGCTTTTACCGGCGACATACGTCATTACCGGCGACAGACTTATTAGCAGCGACAAAGATCATTAGCGGCGACATACCAATAGCGGCGACAAACTGATCAATAGCGACGAGGCAGTAGCGGCGACTCAGTACCGGCGACGCGTCGCCGCTATTAGTATTACTGTCGACTTTTGGGACTTTTACCGGCGACTTTTGTCGCAGGTAATGACCTTTTTCCTTGTAGTGAATATGTGTCAACTTGATTAAAGTATGACCCTATAACATCATATGTTATTAGCTTGAGCATATAGATTCAATATTAACAACATAACATTTCATCAACAAAACACTGCCAATATACTACATGCGTCAACAAAATATTCCCAAAACAAGAAAAGACCATCTGGAAAAACAAGCATAACCATGACCTTCAGCCACCACCTAGCTTGGCTTCCACCTTCACCAACTACGTAGACATTTGCATGACATTTACTTGTGGCTCTTATTTTTTACATTTTCCACATGTAACATTGGAATATTTCCGCATGAGTTTCTAAGCTCGATTAATTACAATTTTTACTTTTTAGTTGATAAATTGCAAAATAATCGGTCGTGCACAAAGGCATTTCTGCCCTCGTATACGTGAGGGTTTTGATAACCACAAAGTAACGATTATTAACACAAATGACTTATTCCATGATTACGTTTTTCAAAAAAAGATCAAATCCATAACTTTATAAAGGGTTGGAACCTACCTACAAAGAATGAGAATCCAAGGGATGATTTTTGTAATTTTGTCATTTTTAAACTGTGACAAATATTATTCTTTTAGCCACATTCCAAAATAAAAACAGGCTGGAAACAACTTTACCACTTTTCTAAATTCTCCAAATTATATAACAATTATATATCATTATATCATTTGAATGATTGTTTGTATTTGGTATATTATATTTTGTGCAATGGATTGTATTTTTATGTATAATATTTTATATTTTATTATGTGACATTATCTGTATGATTTAATTCGAATATATATTAATAAACTTAAAAATAATATTTGTTCTATATATAAAAGATGTTAAAAATCATGACATACAAAATGTCTATCAACAATTTATAAAAAATGAAATTGAAAATTTAGTTACAACATCAACACATGTTGTGAATACATGACACAGATTTGTCATTTTTATTTATGACGGAAGCTTTAGTGACACGATTTTTGTGTCATATGTACCCTTTAATGACACAGTGGCATTAAAGATCTATTTTCTACTAGTCATGTGACATGGTGGTTCTTCAACAAAAGTTCATTAAATATATTCTCACATTGTAATCGATGATTGATTCTATTGGCACATCAATGCCATTACTAGTAATGTTTCATTTGCTTCCTCTCATGGACAACCGATTTAACGATCACCCCACTGTGTATCGATAACTCATTGGCAAGATGAATTTTTTTATTGCAGGCATGTCGTGATCCTTCTATAGTTCAATACTTGATTCAGTTCAATCAAAATCAATGTCGACCCATTATAACGATTGCTTATTCAACAATTTGATACTTGGTTGTAACATTAAAGTTTGGAAGTCAAAGAAACATGTCAATGTTCCTTTATCCTCGACTGAAGTTGAATTCATACAAATCAATAGAAAGAGTATGCACTGAATGAGCATGGGTAAGCCGATTTAATAGCGAACTCCAACTTCCAATAATAACTACTATCCGTCTCAAGTGTGACAATCTGGCATTGTGGCTGATGTATATAGATCATTACAAATAGGGTTATTTCCATAAAAGACCTTATATTTTGTTTTTTTTTTCTATTTAGACCTAAAACTTTTTTCTTTTGCGAAAAAGACCCAACTTTTAACTATTACTTGTTATTTTAGACCCTAGCAGGTTACCAAAAGGGAAATCAAATATTTTTATTTCATAAAAAACCCTACGTTTTGTATTTTTTTCTAGTTTAGACCTAAAAGGTTTTTTTTTTTATTTATTTATTTTTTTTTTAATTTCTAAATAAACTCAACTTTAAAATTGGTTACAACCTTTAACACTAGTTGTATAAGATACTTAACTACACCGATTTAATGAAGCTTAACTTCGTTCATGAGTAAAAACGTGATTATATCATTTCAAATTAAAATGAAATCCTAAATTTTATTTTGGTAATTATTATGATTATCCTTAAGATTCAATAATAATGATATACAAACACCATGTATACATAAGATAGATTAATAAAATGAAGTAGTAGGCCAACTATTCAATTTTCTTTTTTCTACAACAAAATTTCATAGTTTTATCATTTTTGCTCATTCACCATATTCCAACCATTGTTAATAATGTCAACCATACTATTTTGATATTTAAGTGTGCAGTATCATTCTTGTTATTTGGATTTTCAACTTATGCTCAAACGCTTTCATTCCCAAAATATAGTTTTATGTATTCATGTTAACATTTTTTAAAAAAATCTTAAACTTTAATCTCATATATCTAAACAAAACTAATACAATGTTTAGGATTAATATTTTTATGTATTTATTTGATATAATTATATCATATTATTTAATAATGGGCTAATGCTATAAAATATTCTATGGTTTTAGTTTAGGAGTATGATAGTGAATGTGTTTATTAACTGTTCTAAAAAAATTAATTAAAAAATTCATCCAAAAAAATAATATAGAAAAGTGAGAGAGGGAAATATGTACAAACTCACCGTATAATAGACAAACTAAAAAAATTATTTTGTATACAATTTGTTAAATTATATGGTATTTTTTTTTTTACAAATAAAAAAAAATTGTTATTATGCTAAAAAATTCTTCTTAGCTATGTATTATCCATGTCACCAAAAAATATCAAATTAACATTAAACTTTTTATCATCGGTAATAATAACATTTTCTCTAAACAATATATCATGTTTAATGATATAATATTTATTCAAGATAAAGTTTAATCATATCTTTTAGACAATAATAAAATTTTGCAATTCTTTTAGGTTATATTCGCTCAAAGGATAATAAGTTAGATAATATTTTTTAGTGTATACATGTATATTTTCTTTTTCGGTGTAGTCAAAAAGTATTTTATATATTTGGTCTTGAATATTATAACTAATTTTAAAGTTGAGTTTATTTTGAAAAAAAAAAATATTTTAGGTCTAAAATGGAAACAACTACAAAATATAGGGTCTTTTATAAAACAAAAATACATAATTTACCTATTAGTGACCTGCTAGGTTTGAAATAACAAGTAACACATAAAAGTTGGGTCTTTTTAGGAAAAGAAAAAAATATTAGGTTTAAAAAGAAAAAAAGTCAGAATATAGGGTCATTTATGAAAATAACCCTTGCAAATAACAAAATATATCTTTCACAAAAGGATAAAGCATAATGTATTAGGCTGTCATTTACATTTAGGAAAAGCTACAAAGTGGTTGGATTTCCTTGTGACATGTATGTACTACCAATCAACTAGTTGATGTTTTCAATAAGGCGTTGCATGGACCTTAAGATCTTCAAACTATTTCCAAGCTTTGTCTAATTCCTTATCCTCTAGCTCGAGGTAGTTTCACAAGCTTAGTCTAATTCCTTACCCTCTAGCTTGAGGGGATGTTAGTCCACTTGTTCAGATATTGCCTTATAATTTTGTTGGTAGTTATGGGGGTTTTACGTAATTAAATTATTTTGTGTTAGAAACTTATTTTAAGTTTTCCTGCTTAGTTCAGTTTTATATTAGTTTTGTCTCTATAACTTTGTTGAAGAAATAAAAGAAAACTTTGAAAGCCTCTCCTAATTCTCTCAATCTTTACAATACAACGTTAACACATGGCACTAGCATGCTTAACCTCTATGAAACTAACAATCTACACAATACTCACAAGACGAATGTTATTCAAAAAGTCATAAAGACATTAAAGGCCCAAACTAGAAATTCATTCGATCAACATAACAATACATATAAATATGCTCTTTTCTAAAAGAACCATACATGAAATAACAACTCATCCATGAGCAGAATTCAAACTGATAGTTTTAACTTTTAACCTCCAAGATCACATATAAAGGCTCTCATTTGGTAACCTTGGCGACGGGACAGCTATGAGTGGTTCTCTTTTCTTTAGTGTAATTCCAAATTTTTCAGACAGATCATGCACTTCACCCTCTGGCAGTTTCCATTCAAATGAATGTAAGAGCGATGCCAAGATAAACATCTGCATTTTCTCGGCTAATGGAACACCTGGACACGATCTTCTTCCTGATCCAAATGGGAAAAAGTTTAAATTGCTTCCTATGAAATCACATTTGTTTGCCAAGAACCTCTCTGGGTTAAATTCCAATGGATTGTCCCAATACCGAGGATCCCGATGGATGGCCCAAACATTAAGAAACACTGTACAACCCTTTGGAATGGTGTATCCGCTTACCATGCAATCCTGGCTTGGTGATCGTGGGAGTATGAGAGGGACTACTGGGTGCAACCTGAATGTTTCCTTAATAGTTGCATCTAGGTATTGTAGTTTTGGGAGATGAGATTCTTCGACAATGTTGTCAAGTCCTACAATTTCTTCTAATTCTTCTTGAACCCTTTTCATTATGTTATGATTTTGCATTATCTCTGCCATTGCCCATTCTATCAGCGTTGTCGTTGTTTCTGTTCCTGCAACCATAATGTTCTGACACAACAGCTTTTTTAGCCATATCTATATTTTTTCATTCGAAGTAAACAAAAAAAGTGCGGAGTCATTTTCATGTCTATATATATATATTAATGAGAGACCCTACGAAATATAAACTATTCGGAGAGAGTATCATCTCTGACTTTGACGTAATTTAAAAAGGTAATGATTACCTGGATAAGTGCCTTCAGTTGGGTGAGATTAATTGATACAGCATCTTTTTGGTCCATGAGCTCCAGTAAGATCTGTAAAAGATCTTTCTTTCCTTCATGCCCAACCGCCTCCTTTGATTTTTTAGAGTTAGATTCTATTCGATCGTCAATAATTCTTGTAAAAATTTGATCCAACTGATGAAGTTCTCTCTTCACCTTTCGCTCCACCCCTTGTAGATCAAGCCATGCAAGACTTGGGAATATATCAGAAACATTCGCCTGTCCCATGAGCTCAACAATATTCGACGAAATCATCTGCAACTCTGATCCAAAATTGCTACCTTTTATCTTTTGGGCTGAAGTGTTTCCCCAAACCATGCTCGTTAGAACGCTAGCCTCTGTGGAGAAAGCAATCTCACTAATGTTGATTGATGTCCTGATTTTACTAAAAACATTTTTTATAGTTTTCCTCACTTCATCTCTTCGGAAACAGCTGGATGCTTCAAGATTCTTGTTGCTTAGAACCTCATGGACAAATATCTTACGAAGGTTGCGCCAATCTGAATTGTTGTCTGACCATACAATATCTTGTCCCCCGTAAGAGATGGCTAAGGCAGCTATTGATGGATTACGGTTCGCAAAGATCTCATCTTTCTCACGAACCACTACCTTTGCTAAGTCAGGGGTGTTTATCACTACATGGAGTCTGCCTCCGATGTGGAACTTGAAAATGGGACCATAACTGTGAGACATGTTGGCGAACTGTTTGTGTAGATCACGCCCAAGAAAGGGAAGGTAGCCTACAATTGGCAAGGAACGCGGACCTGGTGGCAATGGTGGCCCACCATTGGAGGACATTGAAAATTTCCATATGTACCACAAACCAGTCAAGATTAATGTTGAAATGGCCAGAGTAAGCTCGTGTTTGTTGCTGCTCATCGCTTCCCACCACCATGACCCCAGGTTGTTTAGCTGTGCCATTATTGCAGTTGATGAATTTGAGTACAATAATGCAAGTAGATAGCAGCATTTACACCCCAAGTGACGGCCAAAGGCGGCAAAACAAACTAGTATAACAAATATAACAAATAAAAGTAATATTTTTATTAAGAGGAAAACCGGTCAAAATCACTATGGAATGCAAAAGTTAAAGTCACGTGACGTGAAACTCTTTAAAGAAGCTTATTATATATCGTCTAATAATCTATATATACGTTCTTATATTGAACTTATTATTAAAAAAATTAATGATAGATAATTATGTTTTATTATATTAATATTAATTTGAAACTTTCAAATTACTTACTATAATTAATTACTACTAAAAAAAAGGGTATTTTGGATAGAATTTTAGCGACGGAAAAAATCCATCGGAAAAAGCGACGGAATAACAACCGATTCCCGACGAAATAAGAAAACTTAATTATAAGGGTTGTAGTGACGGTATTTCCACAGCTTAACAACAAAATGCATTATGTCGGTAATCCGTTACAGTATACCAATGGATTACCGACAAAAATCAACAAATTTACAATTTAATTTCACAAATATATATTGGTAAAACTTTTGAATTCCGTTAGGAAACAGTTGGTAAACTTGTTATAAAATACAGGATGTGTTTAGTAATGGTTACACCGACAGTAAATTATTATTATTATTATTATTATTATTATTATTATTTATTTATTTATTTATTTATTTTAGCTTTAACGGGTAACCATAAGAAAGACTTGTCCTTTGTAAGTTTTTTTCAAAGTTCTGAAAAATTCGTCATGGCTCCTTCATGGCTCGCCATGGCTCCAAAGCTTATCTTTGCCGCCAAACTTTACCAAAACGTCACCTTAACTCATATATGTGTATAAAATAGAATAATAATTGAAAATACATATAAAAATATTAATTGTATACAAATTGTCGTCTTAAGTTACGTCTTACAAATGACGTGGCTCACTAAGACTCAGAAAAGTTAGAGGTTTGACATTGCCGCCAAGTCACGCATTACGTTATTTATAACCTTGGTTTTTTTTAAGCAACATACCACTTAAGGATTTTACTTTTAATTTTCGTTTTTAAATATAAAATATAATTTTTGTAAAATAAGTTGAGGTGTCGTTTTGTATGAGGACTATTCTCATTGTACTCAGCGACCTAAAAAGAAAATTGCCTTCCCTTTTTCTTCATCGCAAACAAAAGCTCAACATCGATCTAGAAGCTTCTCACTGGTGCGAGAAAACGCCACTGCCAATTTGTTCTTCACTGCCACAAACTCACCTTCCAATGTGAAAGTAGAATCTCATATCGAAGCAGTAAAGTTTGATCGGAATACAAATAGGCTTTATAACACTGGAAAATAATACAAGAATACATAAATAATGATCTGCTAACAACCCCCCGCAATGCAAACGGGAGGGGAATACCGAACGGTCAAGCTGGACCGAATCTCTAGAAAAAGAGGTGATGGAAGACTCTTAGTGAAAATGTCAGCATATTAAGAAGATGGTGACACATGTACGACACAGATATAATCTGTTGCAACTTTATCGTGAACGAAATACAGATCAATCTCAATATGCTTGATCTGTTGATGCTGAACTGGGTTGGCAGACATGTATACTGCACTTATGTTATCACAATAAATAAGAGTAGCCCTTTGAAGATAGTAATGAAAGCCAAGAAGCAGATTGCAAATCCAACACATTTCAGCAACAACATTCGCTACTTCACAGTATTCATCTTTTTCACTGGACCGAGATACAGTATGTTGACGTTTGGAAGACCAAGATAAGAGATTGTAGCCCAGAAAAACACAGTACCGCTACAAGAAAAATGACTTACAGTCACACCAAAAAAGTGTGACTATATGCGTATAGTGACATTTTATTTTTTTCACTGGAAGTGTGACGGAAGGTGACACCATCGTATGGGTCTCATAGTCACTTTAAAATGTAGTGTCTGTATGCTATGAAAACATGTGGCCGTAGTATAAAAGTGTAGCAAATGTGTACGGAATTTTGTTTCTTAAATATCCAATATTGTAGCGTTAAACAGTTATTAGTCACACATATTTATTTAACGTTGTAACTGTATATCACCAAAATGCGACATTCATGATGTTTTAGTGTAGTTGTTTTCTTACATATGGTCACACAATTTAATTTTATTAAGACTATTGGGTATCTTTTGTAAACTTTTAATTATGGTGAGTGTGATCATGTTTGCTAAATGGCCACAAGTACTTTACTTTCATATATGACGAATTGCTAATTATTAGTCACAAAAAACAATCAACGTTTGTGACTATAACCTAACGTATAGAGACAAACGAAGAAGTGAATTAAAATCATAAGTATTATAAAGTCACACATTTTGTTAAAATTAAGGACAATTCGGTATCGTATTAAGACTATTGGGTATATTTTAGACACATATAATTTACGGTAAACATGTCCGTGTTCAGTAAATGGACACATATAGTTAATGATCTATGTGACGATTTGCTAGTATTTAGTCTCAACAACAATCAATTATGGTATTTATTTGCCACATATATTGTTTTCCATGTTGTTATTGTTTAACTTAGTGACAATTTTTTTAATAAACATCACTTTAAATCAATTGTAGTCTCATAATTCTTGTATATTATGACTATTGTTAACCATTTAGCCCCACGTTACAAATTGATGTAAAGTAACCATTGTATATTTTTAGAGACATTAAAAATGTATATAACATGGCAAAAATCATACTACAGCCACTATAACTTACTATTTACTATTACTTTTTATACATTTTAGACACATGAAAATACTTTAAATTAAAGTAACGAAACACAACAATATGAAACACAAACAAAATTCATAATTTTATATTAATAATAATTGAAATCGAAATCCATATATACATTACATTCCTAATTAAAATATCAAAGCAAGGAAAATTTTCGTAATTTAAAGAATTTATATAACAGTTAAAAAATCAAACACATCATAAACCAAAACCTAGACATAACTAGCCAGACATTCATTTTGTTTGTATTGCTCCTTGTCTTCTTCAGAAGGGCATCAAATGATATGTAAGTTGGTTTCCTTTTTGTTGATTTTTCATGTGATATGATTTCTGGTACCTATAACAACAACATTGAAACCAATAAAATTAATTCATCATAAACTTAGTATAGTACTTTATGAAGAAAATAAAGTTTAATGCAAAAAGTATTGGACATATTGAAACAAACCTCTAACTCGGTTTGCACAAGGTATTTTGGCCATGGAACAAAACTTTTATATGCATCCTCAACTAATTTGAATTCTCCAGTTTGATGGGGTAGAAATGCAGTTTTTACAACCACTTCATCAATGGAAACTTTACAACAATCATCTTATAGAGCAACTCCATGAATGAATTGTCTTTCTGATGATAAGTGAATAGTACAGCGAGCAACGATGTTCCTTTTATACGGATATGATAGATTACACTTGATTGGCTACAATGACAAGTAATGTTATAATCTGGAAAAAAAACAGAAATGTATATTCATCATGTAAAAAAACACTGACCTGGAGAATGAGATTATTTGGTGAAACTTTTGGTATGTCATGATTGATAGTGGTAGTCTTAGACTCAACAGTTTTGTTGGTGGTTTTTGTATTTCCCTAATATCAAGATTTAAGACATATTTAAACATATATTTTAATAAAAAAGATGAAATAAAAGTATTGAAAACTGTAAAATTAGTATATACTACTGTTGCAGATTTCATGGAAATCAATTTTGCATCGGGTGCTGCAGTTGCAGATTTCGTTTGAACAGGTTTTTTGTTGGTTTTTGGAATAACCTACATAATATAAAGTCCAACATGAAAAATTAGAAATCAGTATCAAACAAATATATATATATATATATATATATATATATATATATATATATATATATATATATATATATATATATATCAACCATGATCTAATAAGACGATAACATACTGATGTTACAGGTTCTGAAGGTTCATTGGTTTTGAGACTAATAGGAGACGTTTCATTACTTTGTATAATCTTTTCACTTGAAATACCCTAGAAAATATAAAGAAACAGGAAAAAATGTTTAAAAGAAATGAAATTTAGAACTAACATTGACAACAGATATTTTCAATAAGATTACATACAATTGTATGAGACAGATTTGGAAAGTCAGCTCCTTTTTCATTAAGATGAGCCAAAACTAGCTTTAGTGTTTGATCTTGTTCACTAACCTTTTTAGACAAAGCCTTGAGTTCAGCATCTTTTTTCTTAAGCTCAAGTTTTCCATTATGCAGTGCAATTTTAAGATCTTTAATTTCTTCCTTAGATGATCCTTTGCTGTGAGGAACATTGAAATATCTGTTGTAAGTGACTCCCGTGCCGACACCTTTTGAAAATCCGCCCTTTTCCTTGCCAAAAACTAAGGTCATGGCATCCGTTCCTGGTTCAACATTTACTTGTCCTTCTTTTATCTGCTTCTCACGTTCCATCTACCAAACAAAAAATTAATAATTATTGTCTTAATAATAATGATTAAAATATTTAAAGTAAAAGAAAAAGAAAAGTGTAGTGAAGTTACTAGTTTATCAGCCATGATTTTAACATCTTCATCCTTAAATTCTCCTTTACTTTCACGCCCTTTACACCATATAACTGACCTTGGGGGCATTTCCACCTTCGAAATCACATTCTCTTCAATCTTGAAAAAAAATTAAATTATAAAGAATATGAAACAAAAGCATGTTAAATAAAATGATATGAAGTTAATGTAGCTTACCAACTTCCTCCTAAGAGTTGTATACCCCCCCCCCTCGTCTCATCCGATGAGCATACTTTGACATCTTTCTCGCTTTGATAGTCCTTTGTGACACATTCTGTGAAATAAAAGTAACATATTTGTCACGAACATTTAGAACCCAGATTATGATAAATAAATGAATAAGTTTTGAAAAAAGATTTTAACATTAAACACTTGAGATTGTGTATAAGTCACAAATTTGATCCAATCATCTTGTTCAGTGATTAGTGCACGATAACGAACTGGGATTTTTTCAAGCTTTTTGGTATTGCCTAGATGTGGTTTGATGTAATTTGCATACAATTTTCTTCTGAAATTCCGTAGAAGAATACCAAGTCTATTCATCACAAATTGTTTTCCACTTTCATGAACCTCAAAATAGCGCTAAAAGAAAACAAAGAGAATGTTAGTATTTAAAACTTGATTTTTACATATATTATGTTATACAGATTAAAAAATTGAAGAAAATATTTACTGTTATCTCTTCCCATAGTTTGTCCTTCATTTCCGGTTTAACTTTTTTCAAGCAAAGTGAACTTAATCGCACCTTCTCGCGGAGAAGATCACCCAAATAGCTAACAAAGACTGCATTATTCTTCGTTGTAAACTTACCGAATTCATCAAACCTGACACGTTTTTTTTCCACCAGAATTGACATATTCAGTCTTCAGTTTTGGCAATCGAGTCATGCCCCTCTTCCTATATGATCTTTTAGGAACTGTTTTATGGATTTCTTCTTCCGAATCTGATTGGCTATTGTAGTGAATGCCTTTATTTTCACCATTCTCTATATCCGAATCATATTCTTGGTTTCCATCATCTAGCTCATATTCTGTATTATAGTCAGCGATATCCTCATGTTGTTCCTTGTCAACCTCCATGATTCTTCTGTTGACAAAACAGATTGAAAATAAGTTTGATTGTTTATAAGTTTAATGATAATGTATGAACAAATAATATTACAGACAATTGCTCACATAAACATTTCATCGAACAGTTGGTGTGCAAGAAGCACACCAATATGAAGAATCAAAATTCTTTGTGTTATGCATGATCCGTGATCAATACAATCAATAACATTGAAACTATACGTACACAAACAATATACTTACACTAGAAAGTTTGATGAATGATGAATTGAAGTATGATCCTTCTAGGATATAACCAAACACTAAACAAAACAATGGTGGAATAAATGACAGTCTATTAAATATTAAAATGAGTTAACAGGTCCTAAATTGATGGATGTTACTTAAAAATTACCGAGATTTCCTTCATCTGATGGATTGATCTTCATAGCTTTGGCGTTGCGATAGATGAAGAATTCCCACTTTGTTTTGGAACCCAAAAACCATACAAAAAAATGTTTGCCTCTCATTAGTTTTTGTTTAAATTCGTTTGACAGATTCAAATGTGTTTCAAATTTTGATCTCATAGAAATCCCACACGATTAGAAGAAAAAATGGTGGTTTGGAAACATCTCCTGCCTTTTCAAAAATTAGTATGATTTATTTGGTAAGAATATAAATATTACATATTTGGTCCTTCTATGTTAACAATTGATTTTTTGGAAAAACATTTATGACTATTTGAAATAAAAAATATATAAAGTTAAAAAATTAAATATACAAGGGAAAAATATTATTATATAACAAAAATAATAATATGGTCTAGTAGGCGTAATTATTTATAATAATAATTTATATGCCATAACTCCATAAACCAATGACTATCCTATGGTATTACACACTTACAACCCGTACATGACATTATGAGGTCCAAACCCACAACCAAGACCCATACATGACCGACAGAGGTCCAAACCCACAACCAACACCCGTACATGACCTAATGAGGTCCAAACCCACAACCAACACCCATACATGACCAAATGAGGTCCAAACCCACAACCAACACCCATACATGACCAAATGAGGTCCAAACCCACAACCAACACTATGGACATTACCAAATGAGGTCCAAACCCACAACCAACACTATGGACATGACCAAATGATGTCCAAACCCACAACCAAAACTCGTACATGACCTAATGAGGTCCAAACCCACAACCAACACCCATAAATTACCTAAAGAGGTCCAAACCCACAACCAACACTATAGACACTACCAAATGAGGTCCAAACCCACAACCAACACTATGGACATTACCAAATGAGGTCCAAACCCACAACCAACACTATGGACATGACAAAAGGAAGTCCAAACCCACAACCAACACCCGCACATGACCTAATGAGGTCCAAACCCACACGAACACCCATACATTACCTAAAGAGGTCCAAACCTACAACCAACACTACGGACATTACCAAATTAGGTCCAAACCCACAACCAACACTATGGACATTACCAAATGAGGTCCAAACCCACAACCAACACCCATACATGACCAAATGAGGTCCAAACCCACAACCAACACTATGGACGTTACCAAATGAGGTCCAAACCCACAACCAACATTATGTACATGACCAAATGAGGTCTAAACCCACAACCAACACTATGGACATTACCAAATGAGGTCCAAACCCTCAACCAACACTATGGGCATGACCAAATGAAGTCCAAACCCATAACCAACACCCGTACATGACCTAATGAGGTCCAAACTTACAACCAATACCCATACATTATGTAAAGAGGTCCAAACCCACAACCAACACCATGGACATTACCAAATGAGGTCCAAACCCACAACCAACACTATGGACATGACCAAATGAGGTCCAAAACCACAACCAACACTATGGACATGACCAAATGAGGTCCTACTAACTGTTTTTGTATTAGATCAGTTTTACTAGATTCCTTTATCTTTTGGTTAATGTTTTTGTTTTTTTTTCATAAAGCAATTATTTGCAAACAGCCAGATACCCCACTTGGTAAGTGTCAATGTAATTATTGGTATATTTTGGAGTGTCATGGGTTCAAACCCAATTACCAACACTTCTTTTTTTTTAATGTCTCGATATGTCCCTGATCATCCACTTTTTTATCACTTCTCCACTAGCCCCTGATCATCCAGACTCATTGCGTAAATATCCCAAATTAGACAATATGAATACCTATTGATTCAATATCTGATAACTACAAAGGCACTGCAACTACATTTATTCTTCAACCAGAAAGTGATGCATCAAAATCAAATTCATACAGGTACAAATAATACATTTAATTAATATAGGAAATTACAAAACAATTACCCTCATAATATGAATATTTGTTATCTCGTTGGGTCATGATGTGTGTAATTATATTTTATTTTGAGTTAACAAGTTTTTTTCTTTCAAGATATTGGATTTATTAGTAATGTGATCTATTTTGTTTATGAATACCAACTGTTTCTTAAAATGGGTCAGTAAACAGGAAACGTATATTGCTTGTTGACGCTATTGTAAGCTGAATATGGATAAGTCTTGGATGGGAGCATACAGAACATTAGAAATCTATGTAAAAGGTGTTGCGGAATTTATCAAATATGTAGTGCACAGTTACAAGATTTCTAAACATATGGATCCTGCAGATACCAAAAAAAGATAAGAATTCCCTGTCAATGTGTTAAGTGTGTAAACCACATATCTCATTCGGTGGATGTGGTAGATGATCATCTATTCAGGAATGGAATTGATCAAACATACACAAATTGGAATAAGCATGGAGAAACAGAAGAACCACCAACAAGTTATGTATATGAACATAATTTTGACATGGATAGACCAAATGATGTAGATTCCACGAACATGATCACAGAAATGCCAATAGATGCTGCAGAAACTGTAGAGATGGTTGAAGCTGTAGAGGATGCCGAGAAGCCCCTATACATAAGGTGTCATAATTTCACAAAGTTATCTGCAATCATTCAACTACTCAACTTGAAGAGTAAGTATGGAGTATCAGATAAGTGCTTTACTGAATTATTAGTTTTGATAAAAAAAAAACATGTTACTAGAAGGAAACGAAATGTACAGTAGTACATATGAGGTGAAAAAAGCATTTAAGGCAATGGGTTCAGGGTATACTAAGATACATGCTGTGTCAACAATTGTATAATTCACAGAAACGAATACACAGACTTGGCAGCATGTCCTACTTATGGTAAATCAAGATGGAAGGTTGATGAACAAAAAAATAAAATTTACAACAATATTCCTGCAAAATGTTTGTGGTACTTCCCAATTATTCCACGCTTCAAGCGTCTTTCCCAATCTAAGACAACTACAAAAGATTTAACATGGAACGCAACAGAAAGAAAGGTGGATGTTGGCGTTTTAAGTCACCCAGCTAATTCACCAGCATGGGCTGCCATTGATGACAAATATCCTGATCTTGCTTGCGAACCAAGAAATTTGCGACTAGGCATTTCGGCGGATGGGGTTGATATGAATAGAGGAAATAGGAGTCATAGTGTTTGGTCTGTTTTAACTGTCATTTACAACCTTCCACCATGGTTGTGTATGAAGAGAAAGTTCATCATGCTTTCGTTATTGATTTCGGGAACACCAGGAAACAATATTGATGTGTTCCTAGCACCTTTTATTGATAATCTGCAATTATTATTTGATTTTGGAGTTGCAACATACGATGCATATGCACAAGAGCATTTTAAACTACACGCAGTTGTGTTATGGACTATTAATGATTATCCTACTTTAGGTACATTAAGTGGTTGCCCATACAACGATTTTCAAGGTTATGCTGTGTGTGGTGAAGAGACACAGTGCATTAGACTCTCTGAATCGAATAAGCAGGGTTATGCTGGTCATAGAAGATTTCTACCGTATGGTCACCCGTCCAGAAGACAAAAGAAGGAATTCAATGGACAACAAGAGTTCTCACCCTCTCCAGAACCTATGAATGGGGAGGAAATATATAACAGAGTAAAATTTATAATTAATAAATAGGGAAAGGTTAATAAGGGCAAGGAGGCAGAAATCTAACAATCAACAAGTGGAAGAGGTGGGAAGATGAATAAAAAAACAGAAAATCACACCAACTGGGTACTTCAGATGTGGGCCAGCAAAATAATACATACTGGAAGAAATTCAATATATGGTATAGACAACTAAGGTATTTGCCCGACAATTTGGTTCCACATTGTATAGATTTTATGCATGTGGAAAAGAACGTGGGTGAGAGTTTAACAAGAACTGTTTTGAACGTTCCCGAGAAGACGAAAGATGGTTATAAAGCTCGATTGGATTTGGTTCATTGTGGTTTAAAACCAGAGCTGCATCCTCAGATAGAAGGGAACAACACAACACTTCCCGCAGCAGGTTGTACATTGACAAAAGAGGAAAAAGACAAATTATGTGAGACTTTATACAACTTAAAGGTTCCTCAAAGGTATTGCTCTAATTTTTCTAGTTTGGTGAGTCTAAAGGATAGGAAGTTGATCGGAATAAAATCACATGACTATCACATGCTCATGCAACAATTTTTTCCCATAGCAATTTGATCTATGATGCATCCACCCACCAGAGTTGCTATCACAAGGTTTTGTTTATTTTTGAAATCAATATGTAGCAAAGAAATCATAGTGGATGAGCTCGATAAGTTGCAAGAGGAGTTATGTGTAACCTTATGTCTTCTTGAGAAACACTTTCCACCATCATTTTCTAATGTGATGATTCATTTAAACGTTCATCTCACTAGGGAAGTAAAATTATGCGGTCCAATATTCTTTAGATGGATGTACCCATTCGAAAGGTTTATGAAGGTTATTAAGGGGTACGTTCGAAACAAAAATAGACCAGAAGGATGCATTGCAGAAGAGAATGTTACAGAAGAGACAATTGAGTTTTTTAGTCAATTCCTTAAAAGGATGGTTACTGTCGGTATTCCACCTGACAATCATAACAATTGTGGAATTCATAAAAGTGTAGATAGTAGCTCTATTGCGGATAGTACTCCTGTATCAGCTGCTAAATCGGTAGAAGTTTTTGCAGAACTATTCAACAAAGCACATTTCTTTGTATTGCAAAATACATCCGAAGTACTCCTATATATCAAGTAAGTTTTTTTACATGTATGTTTTTTTATAATAATATTAACATTAACATATTGACAGACGACACATGGAATTTTTTGGAACATCTACACCCTGCTAAACGAAAGGCACATCTAGAACAAGAGCATAGTAAAACATTTGGTCATTGGTTACGAAAGGAGGTATATTCTTTTCAAATATGTTGTGTTCTTTGTTATTTTTGTCTTGATTTCTTAAATTCATAATCTAATTACAATTCAGGTGGAGGGAGAGTTAGGGGCCTGTAGATAAAGTATAACAGAGGCAATGAGATGGATTTCACATGGACCCAATAAGAACATTATTAAATACCATGTATATGCTATTAATGGATATACTTTTCGTATAAAAGCCCGTGAAGGTAGAGTTTACCAAAATAGTGGGGTTAGTGTTGTTGCAACTAACACACACATCAGTAAAGAAGTTGTAACATATGCCAAAAACACTTATTATGGTGTTTTACAAGAGATATGGGTACTAGATTATCATTTTAAAAGAATTCTAATTTTCATGTGTGACTGGGTTGACAATAGAAATGGGGTAAAAAGGGATAAATTGGGATACACACTAGTTGAACTAAAAAGATTAGGCCATAAAGGTGATCCCTTCATATTGGCCTCACAAGCACAACAAGTATTTTACGTGACAGACCTACTCGATCAAAAAATGTCTATTGTGTTCAAGACACCTCCCAAAAATTACAAAGATACATATGAAGATGTAGATGAATAATTTGGTACTATTGTTCCTCATAATGATAACATATTGCCACGTGTAGACACACTTGACTTGCAGAAGGAAAATGATTATTTTCGTATTGATTGTCACGGTATTCTTATACGTACGGTACGTGTTTCTTAATGTCATGAATTACATTTGTAGCGATAATATTTTTCTTTCTTTTAACACTTAATGATCTTTATTTTTTTGTTTGTAGAAGGGAAAGGCCAAAACTTGAGCATATCGTTATGTGGAGAATAAGAAAATGACAAAAAATGAAGATGTACTTTACTTAATGTCTTTTTACCATATTATACCATCAAACTATTTTGGTGTAATATTCTTATAACTCAAAGATATTTTTTACGGTTTTTTACTGTTATATTGTTACACATGTTATAACATAAACTGCGTGTAATAGCAATGCACTTTCGTTATGCAATGTTAAACAAGTTATGTTGTATTCACTTCATTATTTATCATAATATTCTGTTAAAATAAGTTGTATTCTTTTCATTTTTAATGGTGTATTATCTGGTGCAATTAAAAGAATAGATGACAAAATGGGCAATGAACGACCCCTAATTATAACGATAAGACATTATTTTTCTTTTATGACTATATTTACATATAAACACATATAATAGTTGTATACGTAACTAAATGCTACCTACACACACAATATTTGTTTATTCTTAAAGCCAATTCATAATATTTTGACACACATAATAAAAGGTAAATGACCATAAGTAACCAATACTAACTTCTTTTAATTTCTTGCATAAACTAAATACAACTAGTACAGAACCACCCTATGAACACACAAATATTTAGTGTGACCATATGTATCACCTTTTAGCTACTTTGTCTGTTATGTGGCTAAAAAGGCACCATGTTATTGACACACAGAGAACTAACTCATTTGACGATACTTTTATCTACTGTCTCTCATAAAAAAATGTATGACAATCTTAATCCATACATGTGGCTGATTGTGACCTATGATCTCAGTTTTCGAGTGTGACTAATATTTGTCACATTTGGTATAATTAAGTGTGGTAAAAGTGTTGATTATCTATTTAATGGCCACACATTCTAATTGAAATGTATCCAAAAACAGTCTCTAAATTTTTTTAGTGACCTTTGGCCATACTTTTAAGAAAAAGTGTCACAGGTTGTTTTTCGTAAAGTGTGACCATAGGTCATTTTTGTACTAGTGTACCTGGATGTAGACTGACGAGTGACAGGGAAACCGGTCTAATCAGCATCCGAATAGGCAATGTTAGCACGAGATGGCGAGTCAAAAAGTTGAAGCCCATGACCCATTATGCCACATATGTAACAAAGGGTACGCTTGAGTGTTGTAAAGTGCGGTTCGCGGGGGTCATGCATATTTAAACAAATCTGTTGAACATCATATGTAATGTCTAGCCTATTGTATTTATGATATTGTAAAGCACCAGCAAGGCTGCAATATAAAGTGGGATCAGCAACCGAAGGACCAGAACTATAAAACTTTGCAGAAAGATCAGTAGGAGTGTGGGACGGTTTGCAGTTAAGCATAGAAGCTCGCTCAAGTATCCCAGTAGCATACTTTTGTTGAGATAAAAAAAGACCACTTTTGGATCTAGTAGCCAAAATGCCCAAGAAATAATGAAGATCACTAAGGTCAGTCATGAAAAACTCAGAACTGAGGATGGATGTAATGCGAGATAATAGTTGTGGAGAAGATCCAGTGAGAATTATATCATCGACATACAAGAACAAGTAAGCCATGTGAGCACCATGTCTGTAATAAATAGTGAAGAATCACACCTGCTATGAACAAATCCAAAACTTGAGATAAACATAGCAAACTGTTGAAACCAGGCACAAGGAACCTATTTGAGACCGTATAGAGATCTCTAAAGTAAGAAAATGTGATCAAGACGAGTAGAATCTTTGAAACCAAGAGGTTGCTACATGTAGACTGTTTCTTGGATGTGAATATGGAGAAAAACATTTTTTACATCAAGTCGTCGTATGGTCCACTGAAGAGTGATAGAAATGCTGAACAATCTTGATAGTAGTAGGCTTCACAATTGGGCTGAATGTGTCATCACAATAATTACCAGTCTTTGATTGTAACATTAGCAACAAGTCTCGCTTTGTAGCGTGATAAAGAACCATATGCAATAGATTTCTTCTTGAACAACTGAATACAATTAATAACATTAACAGCAGGTGGTCGAGGTACAAGAACCCAAGTTTTGTTATAGATAAGTGTAGTAATGCGCCAGTCATCGCTTTTAGCCAATTAGGATCATTAAAATCTTGAAGGTAATTTTTAGGAATAGGAGAATATGAATCAATGTGGAGATTAAGTTACCGAATGGGCTTATGGATGCCCATTTTTGCATGAGTCACCATGCGGTGATGAGATAGAGAGGAATCGACGTTAGGAGAGGGAGTGGATGAAGTGGAGTTGGTTGAGAGGGGAGAGGAAGTGGATGTATCCAAAAGGGCCAACTCAAGGCTTGGTGAAGTCGGCGATTGAGAAGATAAAGGAATGGGGGTCAAAGTATTTGAACAAAAATCCAACAATTGGTATCAGAGCCACCTTGCAAGTTTGGTTATATTTTTTAATTTTTGGAAATCTTAGTTTTTGGAGAATATGGATAACTTTTTTTTTCTAGTAAAAATAAGTTCATACATATTTTCTATGACAACTTTATATTTGTTATTTTATGTGACAAAAGTTTCGTGCGTCTTTTGTCATTTAAAGTTGTCTTAGAAAAACAAAGGTTGTTTTATGTGTATGTTGATGTATATAATCTCCATAAACTAGCAAAGGACTATTATGATTGTTGTGTTGTTGTGTTTGTTGTTTTTGTCATAAAAATGGTTGTAATAATTTATTTGTTCATATGGTATATAATAATTAAATAGATTAGTTTTTCTTGTTTATTTTTGTAAAGTAATAGATTAGTTTTTAGAAATAATTTATTTGTACAAAGATGTAACAAGAAATGATGTCAGAGCTATTTTTTAAGGCAATAAGACAATTTTCGAGTTTTACATGGGCGGAAAGATGACAATTTCTGTAAAGTGTCATGAATGCTACACATGTGCTGAAAATGTGATGAATAGAAAGATGACACTTTCTGAAAAGTGTCATGAATGCAACAAATTTTTCCTTAAAAAAGTTCTTCAAATCTTTTGTAAGCAATGAGTGTTTACTCAAATGGCAGCTTCTACAACAACATTACATGAACAGTTTTGGTCCCTTTTCATGTCCATTTTGGAATGGACTTGGCATCTTTTGTATCGGCTCACAAAAATGTCATTAGTTGGTTATGTTTATGCACATATCTTTTTATGCATGTTTGTGTTGTTTATTTTATGCAATTATTATATGTGGTTGATAAATTAGTTTTTCACATACTAAAATAATTTTCGAAAAAATAAACATCACATAGAGTTTGGTTTTCAAAATTGGACATAAGACGTAACAAGTTATTAGTATAAAAATAAAACTTGGTTTTATAAAATCATTAATAACGGCAAATTTTGAAATACTCCATTATAAGTTTTAAAATGGTGATTTTTGTAACTTATGCAAACTCCATATATATATATATATATATATATATATATATATATATATATATATATATATATATGTATATAAAAGTAATAAAATGAAGTTTTATTAAAAATATATATGGTTCAAATGCACTCAAAATTAATATCGGTTATTAAAATTGAATCGCGTCTAATTATATAAAAACTAGATTTTTATATAGAACCTTTAAAAGTGATTTTCTTTTGAAATTGATGCCATGGTTTATTATATGCATATAATAAACATGATATCATATATTTTTAAACTAGAATTATAAAATATATAAAAACCCTTTTTACGAACCTCAAATCTATGCAATCATTTTGCAGACCACTTGCACATCTCTTGTATGCACTAGTGGGATAAATGATATCTAACTGCTTAGTGTTATATTTTGATAGCCAGGGTGGATTCGCGATTTCTATAACCATTTCATATGCCGATTACACAAGTTTTTCAAATTTGATGATTTGATCAAAAATCTTTTGTGATAAAGGATACCTAAACTAGAGAAATCTAAGACATAGATGGGATCAAACATGTCTAATTAAATTTGTTATTCGAGATCTCATAAATCTAGGAATTACATAGCAATATATAATTAATAATCGATATCTATCGGGTTGCATGCAAATGGATGGGATAAAGGATACCTAACCATTTATTTGTTTTTCAACTTGGATCCTAGACTTTGATAATTAATGTTTTTGGAAACTAAAAGGATATTAATTATTGAAGATTTAATATTGAAAATACTAAATGAATTTGGTTAAAATTTTGTAGTTAAATAAACCATTCTAATTATCATGAATTATCATTTTCTTTAATGACTTAATGAAACAGTAACATTCAATAGATACAACTTCAATGAATGAGTTCATGTCTTAAGAGACAATCTCGTGAGAGATATGAAATTGTATACACTTCAACGTCCAAGTCCTAAACTATTTGCTTTGAGAAATTAAACCTAGACATGATACCTAGTAATAGCATCACCGTGATGCTAAAGAGGCTTCTAACATCAAGCTAGGAATAGTTATTCATGACTTCTATGAACTCTTGGATAATTTAAACATATATATATATATATATATATATGATGATATAATAGGTCAAGCAATATTCCAATAAATACAGTGATATTTTATTTAAAGCTAGTTTAAAACATTGGAATAATACTAGGCTAAAAGAGTCACCTAGTCTTATCTAAGAGGTCTATGTTTTATGTACTGAACACCTTTAAGCCCATGAAATCTACTAAAGACCACATAGATGGATCTTGTTTCTTTTGTGAAGAAACTGGACACTGGAAGAGGATTTACTCCTCTTATTTGGAAAGAAAGTCTGGAAGAGACTAGTACTTCTAGTATCTACTAGACAGAACTCATACTTTTCATATAACACTTAGGTGCTTGGTACTTAAATGTTAATCTAATATTTGTAAATGGCTTGCAAATATTTGCTGAAGAGTACCAGCTGAGCACAATAAAGTTGGAACTACACTCTCGGTGTTTAGTTTATTATTTATTCTTAGAACATAAATTCATTGTAATATAAAAAAAATATTTGTTTTGGAACAAAGTATGTTTTAATTTAGCATGTCTAAATTTATATCTCAGTTTCTTTATTCAAATGATTGATAATTTACTTAATCATTTTTCATAATGATAATATTCATATTCAGAAATGATTAACTTCTATTTATGAGTCTAGATACCTTAATAGAATTATGAAGTAATTATCAACATTTTATAAATAAAATTAAGTTCTATATGCAAACACTTTTGACTTAAATTTGTTTTAAATCAAATTCATCTTTGACATTGTTATCTTTATTATATAAATGACATTCACATATTCCAACTTCAAGAAAGGGATCCTTGAAGGCAAATAATGTATTTTATTTTCCATATGTGAACCTTTTTATATATAAAAGATTCATAATGATATTTTCACTAAGGCGTAAAGAAAATTATTAAAGAACTATACACTTTGGTGTATAACTTGCTTTCTAATGAATGTCTGAGATTAAGCACAAGATACCAAATCAACTTTAAACAACTATAGTAGTTTTAATTATATTTTACGTGGTGAAGCATAATTGTAAATCTTTTTTGAAGGTTTCAAAAGTTGAGATACAAACCCATAAGAACCATCTAAGCCTTAGTGATAATAAAGGATGAATTAAATTTTACTTGGTATGATTAACTTTCTAATCGATAGAAATATCCTCCTGTAATCTCTTTAGGATGATACTTTAATCACTATTAATTGTATCTTCAATACAAATACCAACTAATAAGTAGATTAAACATTTTATAAGATTTAGTATGGAAGGGCTCCATCCTCATCTTACTTGATGTTTTATGGATTTGAAGCCGATCTTGGACTAAAGCTTCTAAACCTAAAATCTATAAAATACATATTTGTGTAATATTCTAAATGTAGCTTAGATTATCATATGCAAACCCACCAAGAATAAGTCCTTTTATTCTTGTGTAAGCAAAGTAAGTAGAAAACAAGCTTCTAATGACAAAGCAAGTGGGATGTACAAGGAACTTGAAGTAGCTTAAGAACCACAACCTTATGTAGTAATAGTTGGCACTAGTATTTACAAGGATTGTTAAACTTGAATAATAGCTATTCATAGATATAAATTGTTCGCATTAATGCTAGAAATTATCTATGACTTGAGAAATATGGAATCTCTCATTAATGAGATTTTATTGATGGTTTCTAGAAAATCCATCAAATACCAAGATGCTATGTCAGATCTCGAATCTGATAAATGACTTAGAGTCATAAACATGAGGTGCAATCCATGTATAATAATTAAGAATATGCTTGATTAAAATTTACCCCTATTAGCAAGGGTAGAAGGAGTAAATGATTCTTATAAAAAGAATAACTTACATGGATAACCATACATATTTAAAACAAGACTTGTAGTAAAAGGATTTTCTCATACTCATGTCATTGACTATGGTCCTCATCATACTCATGACATTGACTGTGATTAAACTTTTTTTCACATGTAGCTATGATTAGATCAACAATGATATTATTTGCTATAAATTCATATTCTTATTATGAGATATAGTAAATAGATTTCAAGAAAGAACAATTATCCTAATAGAAATATACTGGAAGATATTTATATAGATTATCCTAGAGATTTTCTTAATCGATGTTATCCTAACAAAATATGTTGAGCTTGAGATCCACTTGTGGAGATAAAGCAAACATCTTAATGTTGCAATCATTATTTCATATAAAACCACAAGGTGCGTTTTAATATCAAAATGGGTAGAATATGTGTGTTTACTAAGAACTAGTGGGAGCATAGTGAAATTCCTAATCTTTATGAATGAGACATACTTAGTCATTTGAAATCACATTCTGACTAAGCAAGGTCGTTTTCACCTTGAATCGGAAAGTGTTTCTAAAACGAAAGACTTAGGAAGGAGAAGATGCATTCTAGGAATGTAAAAACAAAATCTATAATGTATAGATAAAATGAATGTTGAAAGTTTCATGGCTTTATACATATATTGGTAATATCTTGAAAGGGATCAAGACACAAGATTCTTTTGGAGAATTCTTGGCATTGCCATATGGAATCATTTTGAGTTGGCCTCAAAAGTACATAGCTCTTAGGCTTGAACTAAATGAAATGATTTATATTCTATTTGCGTGGAAAATGAATTCATAATTTATGCCATATTATTCATAAAACATGGTACTTAATCATGATATAAGCATGTCATAGGATACTAATTGAATACATGGTTAAGTCACTGCATGACTACGGGAGCATTCTAAGAGTACTTTAAAAGAAATAAGAGAATGCATATGAGACAATCAGTTTAAAAAGGATCTTTATGGAAAGAGCTACACAAGATGTTAATTTCTGAAAAGATATAATAATTATGAATTGTAATTGGATTTTTAACATTATGGAATGAAGGGTATGTTTTGTTGGAATGAGGTCCAAGAAAAACATAATGACACAATCTGGTACAAAATAAGAATACAATACTTTAGAAGTTGAATTCATATATGATTGGATGAATGGATCATTGAAAAACTATGTTGATTTCTGCCATTCAAGGATCACATAGAAATCTATGTGACTTCGAGAGTATACATAATCTAGCTAAGAGACTTTATGTCACGAAAGAACACCAATAATATTCTCCAAAATATTTAACTACACCTAGAGTAAAGTTAAGTGTGGAGATGATAGTAATCACATAATTCACACAAATTAAATTTTGTCAGATCCATTGATAAAGTCATTCTTTTGAGCTAAGTATGAATGGTCACACTTCAACTATAAGACTTCATTATTCTAGAAATGGGATTTTGATTTGGATTTAGTATTTGGATATTGCACCATTATAAAAACAACTATGAGATAATGTTATGATATATTGGGATATATTCATCACATTAATACTTGTTGTGTTCTATATTAACATGTTTAATCCATGAATAATGTTATTATTCTAAAGGTTCATATTCGGTTATAAATGTGGGAGAAATTATAAATTAAGACTAATATGAATTGGATTGGTTGAATCTCTCTAGAAGTAAGTAGGCAATTAGGTGTAACCAAGTTTCATAGATACTTGACATATAACTAGTACTGAATTGACCCACATTTAAGATCATCTCATGGATCACTATCATAAATGATACTTGAGTAAAAGATACTATCTTTGTATCCTTAACATCTGAGATCCATAGTGGGACTTAAGTGTAGGAGTAGTATGCTTTGATATGGTAAAATGTTGTTCCTTAACTGGGCAGATACAAAAGCCATTTTCAGGTCTGGTGTGAACTATGCAAGAGGCTTATGTAGTCAAGATGAGATTTGTTCCTCTTATGTGTTGAGAGTTAGACATCTAAGGCTCCTTACCAAATGTTGAACAACTAATGAGATTGATCGCAATTCGAATCTCATGTTCAAAATGATGTCTATAGCAAAGAGAAAACTAATAAACTAACCTTATACACCAATTGTAGCTTTGAGATTTTTGGTAATTAGGCGTTGATAGAATGACACTAAGTCATATGTAGTTGGGGGCAATGAAATGTAACTAGACGTTCACCACTGTCTATATCAGTCTAATATGAGTCTTATGCAAGTGGGAGATTGAAAGGTCTAGTATGCTCAAGAGTCATATTAAAGTGATATTGCTAATTAACATCTGATACTAATAGGTCACACTAACAACAACTTGATAAAATTGATTATTTATTAGAAATTGATTTTAATAAAGATTCAATAAAACTCTTATAATTAAATTGAAAATTATTTATTTTATGGAAATAATAATTTTCATTGGCAAATAATATTATATAATTCATATGGTATAAATTAATAAGTTGTGTACAACTTTTTAGACTAGTTGAAACCCTTTTGTCTTTTACTAAAAATACAGTTTATATTTTATAAAACTTAAGTTTATAAAATTTAAACTTACTCTTCTTTTTATATATATAATTAAAATTAAATAAGGAAAAAGGAGTTATTGGCTTTCCATTAGTTTATTTAAAAGAAATGAAGCATCGGAGACATGTTTATGACATGGGGACATATGTGTTTAAAGTGTTAAGACCTATTGGTTAATACTTTCACTTTATGCATATAAATAAGAGGCTTGCATTCTTGAACGATTTGCTCCATTCCTTCCTCTCAAAACTGTAACCTCCTTAGAGGAGGTTACTCTCTCCCTTTTATTCAACTTTTCTTCGAGAATACTTGCATCTTCATGCCTTCTTTAACTTAATATTGGTTATGAACTTAAAGATTAAGGGTTTAAGAGTTTTGGACTAGCATCTACATCAAGTTGAGTCATTGTTGGAGTCCCAAAGGTTCCACATTCTTTATCAACTTCCAAGCCTCCCAAGAGGACCCAAAGAACTACAAAGATTGTTATTTATGCACCTCTTCTTTGGTTGGTATTTTAATAAATCTATAACTTGTAAGAAGATCCTTGGTGGGTATAAAATGTTTATGTTATTTAAAAAATTAAAGTTTTCTGTTGCCATATTTTTCTAGTTTATGAAACGATTTTTTATCTGAAACCCAACAACTACCTACAATGGTGCACATGATCAACATAAAACAGAACTTACACTTTACTTTATTATCAAGGGAAGTGAAAACAAAACATACATATAGATGCACTTTTTTTCTAAATCAACCAGGAACCACCGCCAACAAACCATCCCATAGACGACTACGAACTTAGATATTTGACCAAAATCATTACATATATAGGCTCACGTTTGGCAACCTTTGTGATGGGACAACAATGAGTGGTTCTTTTTTCTTTAGTGTAAAGCCAAAATTTTCGGATAGGTCATGTTCTTCACCTTCGGGCAAGCTCCAATCAAAAGAGTGCAAGAGTGAAGCCAATATATACATTTGCATTTTCTCGGCCAGTGGAGCGCCTGGACACAATCTTCTCCCCGACCCAAATGGGAAGAAGTTTAAATTACTTCCTTTGAAATCATATTTGTTTGTCAAGAACCTCTCTGGATTGAAATTTAATGGATTGTCCCAATACTTAGGATCATGATGGATTGACCAAAGATTTAGTAACACGGTACAACCTTTTGGAATGGTGAATCCAGCTACTATGCAATCCTTGCTTGGTGATCGTGGTAGTATGAGAGGTAGTACTGGGTGCAACCGAAATGTTTCCTTAATGGTAGCTTCTAGGTATTGTAGTTTAAGGAGATGAGATTCTTCAACAATATTGTCAAGTCCCACAACATCTACTAATTCTTTTTGAATCCTTTTCATTATGTCACGATTTCGCATGATCTCTGCCATTGCCCATTCTATTAGTGTTGTTGTCGTTTCTGATCCTGCAACCATAATATCCTGATACAACAAAACTCCAACTCTATTGTCAATTTTGTAGTTCAACTAAAGGAAAATCTTGTAACCATCTTATTTGTGAAGCACATTCACACTAGAAGCTTACCGAAGAGTTGTATTAGTAAAATAATTTTGATAAAATAAAAAAATATAGGAAAAATGACTTACGAGCCCAAAAAAGTTTCCAAACCGTTCAAAAAGCCCTAATCATGTTTTTTTGTTCGAAAAAAGCCCAACAAACTTAACATTTAGTCTAAAAAAACCCAAATAAGTTACACTTTTTTTCAATTCTGTGGAAGTCAAAGAACATAAACAGATGGCGTGGCTTATTAACATATCGGGAAAATGACTTGTCAGACCAACGAAGTTTCCAAACCATTTAAAAAAAGTCAATCATTTTTTGTCTGTTCAAAAAGACCTAACGAACTTAATCTTTTTAACAGACAAACATGATTGTCGTTTTTTGAACGGTTTGAAAACTTCATTGGACTTTCTTAGACAAAAGGTTAAGTTAATTGAGTTTTGTTGAACAAACAAAACATGATTGATGTTTTTTGAACGGTTTTAAAACTTCGTTGGATTTGTAAGACATTTTCCAAAAATTATATTGTGAGACATTTTTATTACATAGTTTTTTCTCTCAGCTTGTGAATTTGAAAATCTCTCTTAGAGAATTTTTCATAATTCTAGTTATATTTGAACTTACTGATTCTTTTGTTTGTTGAGTTTTCCTTAACACCAAAAAAATTTAGTGAAATAACATATATATGTGTTTCATATATATATATATATATCATATGCCACCCACAAAATGTGAAGAATGTAAAACGATTAATTTGTGAAGTATCTTTTCTGCCTTTTCGATGTAGTCTTAAATAATAATGATTACCAGGAGAAGTCCCTTTATTTGGGTAATGCTAATGGATGTTGCATCTTCGTGGTCCATGAGATCTAATAAGATCTGTAAAAAATCTTTTTTTCCTTGAGGCCTAACTGCATCCTTAGGTTTTCTGGAGTTAGATTCGATTCGATCATCAATAATGCTTGTGAAAATTTGATCCACCTGATAAAGTAGCTTCTTGGTCTTCCGCAAGACACCTTGTAGATCAAGCCATGCTAGACTAGGGAAGATGTCAGACACATTCGGCTGTCCCATGAGCTCAACAACATTTGAAGCAATCATCTTTAACTCTGCTACAAAATGGCTACCTTTTGCGAATGCATCTGAAGTGTTTTCCCAAACCATGCTCGTTAGGACGTTAACCTCGGTCAAGAAAGCGATCTCGCTAATGTTGATTGTGGTTCCAATCTTACTATAAATATTCTTGATAGTTTTCCTAACCTCATCCCTTCGAAAATACCTGCATGCTTCAAGATTCTTGTTGCTTAGGACCTCATGGACAAATAGCTTACGAAGGTTACGCCAATCTGAATTGTTGTCGGACCATATAACATCTCGGGCTCCAAAAGACATTGTAAAGGCAGCAATTGATGGATTGCGGTTAGCAAAGATCTCATCTTGCTCACGGACCACCACTTTTGCTATGTCGGGGCTGTTTATAACGACATGAAGTTTGCTTCCCAAGTGAAACTTAAAAATGGGCCCGTAGATGTGGGCCAAGTTACTGAATTGTTTATGCATGTCACCGCCAAGAATTGGAAGGTAACCTACAATTGGCAAGGAACGGGGACCTGGTGGCAGGGGTGGTGCACCATCTGAGGAGCTCAAAGATTTCAATATGTGCCATAAAATAGCCAAGATCATTGCTGAAATGGTGCCAACTGCCAGCTGAGTAAGTTGGTCTTTGTTGCTGCTAATCACTTCCCACCACCATGAACCGTCGTTAATTAGTTGTGCCATTTTTACAAATTGTGAATGTGTGTAGAATGATACAAATCGATTGTAGAATATAAACCCCAAGTGATGGGATAAATTTGCTTAAAAAAATAGAAAATTAAAATTTAAGATAAAAAGAAAAAAGAAAAAAAAATATCTGTTAATCCTTGATTTTGTCGTTTACATTTGTAATAGTGTAAAGTACATCATTGATCCTAATGGTACGGTAAAGTAGACAACTTTAGTCCAATTATTTTCGTTAAAGTGTTGATTGGCCCTATGATTTGATGCACCAACATTTGGTTTGAAAATTATCTCTTTCTCTCTCTCACACACACACACATATATATATATATATATATATATATATATATATATATATATATATATATATAGAGAGAGAGAGAGAGAGAGAGAGAGTTCAATTAAAAAAATAAAAAATGTTGAAAATGAGGAAATCATTATCGGTCACTCATTTAATCTAAGCATAAAAAAACACGGTGGCAAACTTGTAAATATGATAATAACTTTCAATCTCAAATACGTAACTGTATAAAAATAGATAACAGTTCAAACTCATTTCTAATCGATCGTTCATCATCCCAATTTCTCCTCCAACCTTCAACAATCATCCAAATTTCTTGAATTAAACCATGATTAACATCATTCAGTGTTAATCAATCATCGATCTTCGTCAATAACATGTTTATCAACACAATTCAACAGTTAACAACAAAATTTTGTTTTTGGTTCTTTTAATCAAACCTTCAATTCTGCTTAAATACGATCAGATCTTCAACATCTACGATTAATTATACTTCTAGCGTCATTAGATCAACATCATCGATAATCAACAAAAAATGCATTTCATATCATTCATTCAACATCGATTATCAAATAAAACATCAAAATTGAAGTTAGAAAAAGATCAAATCGTTTTTTTATTTTTTTGAAAAATTTCATATAATTTTCTATCAATCTACTATTTTGTAAGATTTAAATAGTCAAAGTATCATGTTTCTAACATTTTAAAAAAAGTTAAATTGTATGCACTCCAATTGTTTGATGAAATGCATAAACTAAATTACCACGTTATATTCATATAAGAATATGTTTTCTCACCTGAATCAATATATTCACAAGTGAATGCATATGTGATTATTAAAACAAAAAAACAAATATGCAAGTCTGTATGTTATTCATATGTGAATAACATATAAAAATTATATATATTTGTGAAAACACCTTCTAATATTCATATGTGAATATACTGTGTAATATTCATAAGTGAATATATCATCTGATATTCACAAATTAATGTACTATGTAATATTCACATGTGATATACCATGTAATACTGTGAAATATTCAGATATGAAAATATTATACAGTATTCACAAGTGAATATACTATGTAATATTCACAAGTGAATGCATCGTCTAATATTTAAATATAAATATACTATGTTTATTATATGTTATATTCATATATGAATGATACTTAAATTGTAAAAAAATTAATCATAGTTTTTATTCATAAGTGAATAAAAAATGTACTGTAGTAAAAACCTGATTCATTTTTATTCACTTATGAATAACGATAGCTGAAATATAAATTTTTTTTTTACTTTATCTTAAAACTATATCAATATAGATGTCTATTTGTAGAGAATAAAAAATCATGAATTTTGGTATATTTATAATAATTTTTAGATAAAACTAGATTCTTAAAAGTTAAAAAAACGTAAAAACTATGTTTTTATATATATTTTGGTAATGCTTAGCATAGTTTAAGGAAACATGTTTTGTTGGAAAACACATGTCTATTTCTTTTCCATTTCCGCTGGTACGACAAAGACTTTTGCAGTAAAAATAAATGAGTGACTGAGAATGATTCCCCTATTTTCAACCATTTTTATTCTCAATTGTACCCTCATATATATATATATATATATATATATATATATATATATATATATATATATATATATATATATATATATATATATATATATATATATATATATATATATATATATATATATATATAGAGAGAGAGAGAGAGAGAGAGAGTTCGGATTAAATGTGAATTATAAATATTAATTTTGTGAATGTGTGACCAACTTATAAGCTTTAGATTAAAAAGAAAGAAATTATATGATCTTATGGTAGACACTATTAACATTGACTAGTATGTATTATATAATTACTATTATTAATTATAAGGACATTTATAATATTTTATAAAGAGAGAGAAAATTTAAATTATCTAAATTTTAGGAAACTAAATAAATTAATGAATAAAAATCAAATCAAATTTCATATTTTATTCAATATATTTAAATTAAATCATATTTTTTAGAGCACGTCTTAATTTAAACATGTATGAACATGTAATTTGATTCTTTCATTCTTAAAGAATATATATGTACATGTAATTTGATTTTTTCATTCTTAAAGAGTACGCATGAGTTCGTTTAATATTTTTTTGTTTATTCTTTAGTTCTTAAATAAGATTTTTTGTGAAGTAAGATTTTTGAAGAATACACATCATATATTAGATAATAATGTATTGAAAATTACTTACGCCTTGAATATTTAAGCCTACGAGAATATAATCTAATCTATTCATAACGAATATAATATTCATGGTTAAGAATCATTTTTTAAAATTATATCTTGTTATATATCGTAAAAATAGTTAAGAATCAATTATTTTAGTTTAAACTTGACGTTTGATAAAGAGAATAGTTAATTTTAATATTGTCATAAGACATTTGTGATAAATGTACATAACTTTTTGATGAATATATACAATCTTCTATATTATGTTTGTTTAAGACTATGTTTGTAACATATACTATATTCTTTGTATAATATATAACAATCTTGAAGAATATACAAAAAAATGATATATACTATATTTTTTTTAAATTTGTTTGTCTAAAGGCCAATATGGCATACAAATTTCTACATTCTTCTCCATCATTCATTGTTTTTATCACCTGCTTTTATCTTTGGTCGGCCAACACTACCTGAAACTTTCTTGAACCATCAATACACTTTTTTACTGGCCTTTCATTCTTAAAGAATACGTTGGTTCCAGTTTTTCATTTTGAACGACTACTCTTATCATACGTTTCTTTCAGTTTTTTATTCTTAAAGAATATGAAAATGTATATCATCATCAACCAATCAACTTAACCTGGAAATCAGATTTCTCATATTTGTCACTATTCATATACACATATTGATATAATTTTATCATCATATTAAACGAAATCATAATAACAATAAAAATTCAATTGAATAAATAAAAATCTAAACACAGAAATTACCAAATCATTGTCTTATAGTGCTATGTTTACATTTGTTTTTTTGCTAATTATCATTCAAGTGGGTGGTTCACTAATTTTGTGAGAAACGCAAAAGAATTACTATTTACTGGTCTCTTAAATATTTAAATCATAAAGATTTGTTTATTCATCTAATCTCTTGTTTAATTAAGTAATTTGTGAGAAACTCTAAATCCTCAAAAGCGATGATAATTTTATAAGTACATCTCTAGCTTCATAACAATCATCGTATCTTATGCCACCAAAAATATAACATATTTTATTTTAATTTATTCAAGCTTTAAATTAATTAATTACCTGGCCAAAAAGCATCGTCGTAATAGCACTACCAAATACTCTTTGGATCACAACCAACCATGATCCTTCATTGTTAACCTTTAACATTGGGTAAGCAATCTCCGAGGTCGTGACAGTGGGGTGGCAATGATGAAAATGATGTCGATGGTGAATGGGAGTGAATGGGACGACAATGGTGAGAATGGTGATAGTCTAGAGTTGTGATGAAGAACTCACACGAATTGTATAACAACTCCATAAATATAGGTATTACTTTTGGTTATTAATAATGGACAATAAATTATTGATTTGTTAATTTAAGATAATAAATTAAATTATTGTAAAATTTCCAATAACAACAAGTTATACATTCAGAGAATAACTAAGCTTTTATATATGAACCTAGCACACACATACATACACACACACACACACTCTTTCTCTCTTTCTCTCTCTCTCTCTCTCTCTCTATATATATATATATATATATATATATATATATATATATATATATATATATATATATATATATATATATAGTTAGGGGTAGGATCCAAGAATTATATTCAAGATCCTTAAACATATCTCAGGATCCTGACTAATATCACTAATATTTCTAACACTTCTAACGACTATATTCTTTTTTTCTCACATGTGCAGAATTAATCAATACAAGACTCATTCTCATTGGAGAATCATTTCAACCAAATTAAAGACCCGGGAATACCACGCCAAATAACGTGTAATTACTTGTTCAAGGAGGATCTTGGAAATATCAGACTTCTTGTTATTTAGCTTAGACTATAAATAACACCTGTAAATCGCACACTAGACACACATTTAGCTCTACCATTACACTTATACTCATATTATCTTCGTCATCTTTGTAATCTCAGATTAAAATCAATAAAAAGTAACAAAACAGGTGATAATTATCATCACCCAAGGTTTTGTGCTAGAGATCTTATAAAGGATCAAGTGCTTTCCTTATAACTATGTTGTCTCACTTTGATTATTATTCTACTCTTGTATTATCGTAACACCACAGCCTGTTATATAATTTGGTTGAATTACACTTGATCAATTTTTGACCTAAACAATTTGGCACCCACCATGGGCCCGTGGTGTTCACAATCATTTGAAAATCATGTCTACTCAACCAACCTTATCCTCTTCCTCCATACTCTCATTTCCTCTAAAAGCCTTCCACCACCACCATGGGGAGCTCCCAAGAAGGTTTCTGAGGCATTGAATAAAAACAACTCACTGATTACTACCTAGGGGTTTCAGGATCCTCCTGTACTAATTTCCAATAACGAGCTCTTTTATATGAGGAAGAGATTGGAACAACAAGTCACTAGCAGCAAGAGAACAACAAGACTGTACTCAAGGAAATGAAGAGGATGAGGGGGAGATCTACAAAGCCCAAGAAGCATACCTCTCGATCTTACAGCCCAATATCCTAAAATTTTACAATAGAGGATCCTCAAGAAACCGCCGGTAGATAGGATACTCAACACTGACCCTTACTCCCGCTTGGGGTGCAACTCCAAAAGAGCAAGCTCATGCGATCCAGGATCTCGACAAAACCTTCATCACTCCCAATAGCAATGATCTTTGTAACTTCGTGAATAATAATACTTTTACTACTAAATCTATGAGTATTATGGTAGAAATGAGTTTGGTTAGGGCCAAAGAACTTCAGTAATTAAGACATATGATCTGAAGTGTGCCCCGAGTAGTCCAACCTATACCGGAAGTTTCCCTAATAATCCATAAGATCTCAAGATTCGCTCTTGCAATTGCTGACAGCGAAGTCCCAAAGCGCTTCCGAACTCCCAGCATGACGCCTTACGATGGGACTAGGGATCAGGAAGAACATGTGCCACAATACATGTAAAGAATGGAGATCATCCCTATTCATACATATTTGAAGGAAGATTGCATGTGCAATGGTTTTAGTTCAACCCTCACAGGATCAGCCTTGAAATGGATGCTAAATGTTCCTCCCCCCTCTATTACTTCGTTTTCACATTTGGTTAATGTTTTTCACAAACAATTTTATTGTAACTGAACATCCGAACAGATCACTAGTGATCTCTATCGGGTGGTTCAGGATCCTATGGAATCCCTCAAGGATTTCGTGAAGAGCTTTGGCAGGAAAACTCTGAGTATCCCCAAAATTGACATGGAAACTGCTATAGAAGCCTTCAAAATGGGCTTACAGAAAGACTCTTATTTCTGCAAAGGCCTTGTAATGAATCCACATAAAAGAATGGTTGAAGTAAGAAGCAGCGCACTAAGGTTTATAAGGCTCGAAGAAGACAAGGAGAGATCCAAAAGAGGAGCAACCCACCAAAATCATATGACAACCCCAATATGAAGGCAGATTACTCGGTCCAGAGATCCTATAAATCCAAACTTGGTCATCATAGGGTTAAGGAAGAACACGGTCAACACTTGCAAATAATCTTGGAAATATTAAGAAAAGAAAAGTTTTACGCCAAATTCTCCAAATGTGAATTTTGGATTAGAGAGGTAAAATTTTTTAGAATATATAGTTAGTAACAAAGGGATTCATGTCGAACCCTCCAAGATTGAAGCAATTAAGAATTAGCAAGACCCAAAGACGCCAACAGAAGTGCGTCAATTCTTCGGTCTTTCTGGCTACCATCAAAAGATTTATAGAGAATTTCTCTAAGATAGCCAAGCCACTCACAACACTAACATGGAAAGACTCAAAGTTCAACTAGGAAGATAAACAAGAAGCTGCTTTCCAGATACTAAAACAAACGCTATGTAGTGCACCAATCCTATTCCTCCCAGATAGGACAAAAGATTTCATTGTATACTGCGACACATAAAATCAAGGATTGGTATGTGTGTTGATGCAAAGGGGAAAGATTAATGCTTACGCGTATTGACAACTTATAATATAGGAATATAACTACCCATGACCTTGAATTAGGAGCTGTAGTTTTTGCTTACCCATCCCTATTATCTTATTTATTCTTAAGGCTTTACCCTAAGAATCATCTATTCTTCAATATTTATTACTATTGATTTTCCTAAGGAATAAGGCACTGTGTCTATAGCTGTCAGGATGTTTAGTGTACATCTAGTGAAAACGTAGTTCAAAATGCCTAGTGGTTTCAACACTATTTGGTAAGTAGTCGAGAGATTAACTAAGTCTGCCCACTACTTTCCAATCAAGGTAACCGACAAGATGGAAAAACTAACCAAAACTTATCTCTTGAAAATTGTCAAATTGCATAGAGTTTCAATTTCCATCGTCTCTGATAGAGATAGTAGATCCACTTCACGGTTTTGGCAATCATTGTGGAAATCCTTAGGAACATGCTTGAATATGAGTACGTCTTACCATCAATAGACCAATGGTCAGAGAAAGAGAGGACCATCAAAATTTGGAAGATATACTCCGAGCTTGTGTAATAAAGTTTGGAAATGCATGGGATACTCATTTACCATTAATTGAGTTTTCTTACAAGAATAGTTATCACACCAACATTATGGTCGCACCGCTTGAGGCTCTTTATGAACGAAAATATTGTTCCCCAATATGTTGGGCAGAAGTTGGAGACACACAATTGGCCAGAGAACATATAGGTGATACCTTATGTACAGAGCCATAAATAATGCACGAGACAACTGAAAAGATCGTGAAAATTAAGGATCAATTAAAGGCAGCACCTGATCTTAAGAAGAACTATGCTGACGTAAGACATAAGACTTTGGAATTTCAAGTTGGAGATAAAGTAATGTTGAAGTTATCTCCTTGGAAAGACATGATTCGATTCAGAAAAATGAGGCAAGCTAAACCTGCAATATATAAAACCTTCTGAAAATTCTAAACCAGAATTGGTTCTGTTGTATATCAACTAAAGTTTCCTCAATAGCTAAGCAATATACATAATGTTTTCCCTAACTAATTAATAGTTCCTTGTCCACAAGACAAATTTCAGGGTGAAATTATTTCAATAGGGGAATGTAACAATAGTTAAAATTAGGTTAAAGATAATTCCCATAAAGATAACAAACACATAATATAATGAATTTACTTTAATCTTTAATGACATTTTCATTCAACACTACAAGTCTACATGATTCCAAAAATATATAGAACGTCTAAATCTGATTTTGCATGAAGAAGTTATGATAAATTCTATCACTATAGCCTTTGTAACAAGTGTAATTTAAAATAGACTTAGAATTAGCTATTGGGCTCTAAAAGAAAGTTTTAGTAATCTAAAATACCTACGCGTAGATATAAATAATGTCAAAAACGGAGCTCATATGCAAACGTTATGACCTTCCTAAGATGTAGTTGTCCGAGGGCATGACACATGGCAAAAACCCTAGCCGCCTTAAGTCCATGATGTGGATGCTAAGTACACGATGTGAAACTTTTCAGGGACACTAATCGGGGCTAGAAAACATGTGTTAAAGCTACGGGGTGACTCTTGGAAGTCCACGACAAGACCATATGTATGTCATGACGTGAATTAGCTCAGAATCACCTATAAATAGCGATCAAAGTCCTTTCATTCCTTACACCTTCTACTTTTCTTCCCTTCGTTTTTCGAATGTTGTTTCCTTCCCGAGCCTAAAAACGACGAGCCTATGACCGTTTAGATTCTATAGATCATGCTATGAGGGTGATTTTCATGGCCTCACTTTTAATGTTTTCGGGGGGAAAACGCATGCTAAATATTGTATATAAGTTAATATTATGTTTATATGATAGTATATTCGTATCAACATAGATAGTTATATTTACCGGGATATAGTTGTTTTTGATATTTTGAAAACATACTACTATTGTAAACTTGTTATCATGTTATTATACTAAATGTAGATTTGAGTTATACTCGGGAGTTCTATATATACTTATTAAGTATGTTGCTATTGTTGGTTTTACATCAAAATAAAACTTGTTATGTTATTAATATAGCCCTGAAGGTATATTCAGGAATTCTGTATATACTTATTAAGTATGTTGCTATTGTTGGTTTTATGTCAATATAAAACCTGGTTTTACCTCAAATTATAACTCTTGTATAGCCTAAATATTATAAATATTAGGAGTAACGCTTAAAGCGTAGTCTAATAACGTAGGATTTTAGAGACGAATACGCTTTATAACTAATGGAACTCGACAAGTCTACATAAGCTATTTTATACATCAACTAAGATTGGAAATATTAGTAGAAATCCTCTGACCTATAACCGTTAATCTCGTGCGAGCGAGGAAGTTGTGTATAAATCCATACGGGTTAACACCCCCACCCATGGTTGCAAGCTACAACCCAACATGACGTAGGTGACGAACTTGCCCATTGTTCCAACAAGGAAGTTGTGTGTTGTGACAACCAGATATTTTTCCAGTCAACAAAAGTCAACTCCGTTAAATAAAATTTTGTATTTTTTTTATTCTGCTAAGCTCGTGAGGGTTACTAAATGATTTGAAATATATAAATAAAGTTTATATAAGTTTTCGGAACCAAAAATGTTTGAAAAAAAAACAAAGATTTTTCTCGAAAATTAGCTGATCTCATTCAGCACTTAGTTTTCGGCCGAAAACCCTCGTGCCGAAAACGGATTTCGGCCGAGAACCCACATTCCGGCCGAAAACCCAACCGATATAAAGGTTTTTCTCCAGAAACTTGATCATTTCTCACTTATTTCACCTGAAAACTCTCTGTATTTTCTCCCACGAACCTCCCATAACTTCAATAAGAATCCTTCAAATCTTCTTATTTTTCCTCAAGAACACCAAGAACGGCCTTCATATCTTCAAGGATCGAAAACACCAGCAAAACCAAGAGTAGTTTTTGGCCGCAAACCCGTGTTCGGCCGAAAACCCATTTTCGGCCGAGAACACCTTGGAATCGAAAACCCTCTTTTCACTTCCAACACTCTTGGTAACTATTCCTAATACGAAAACAAGTGTTTTCTAACACTTTAAATTAATGGTATCGCTATTTTTAAATACAATTATGTGTTTAATTATCATTAGGGTTCCATTAATTCCGAGTACAACAACTTGAGGGTCATCTTTTCAGTCCGCTATCCAGCTGCAAGCACACACTAACTATGAGTTCATACCCCTACATTTTCACTGTTTTTAATGTTTTTAGGGGGGAATACAGGTAAAACACAAAGATTTTTCTGTTTTTGTACAAACAATTTCTAATAGATCAAAAACTTTTGCAATTGATAAAAACCAAGAAATCTCTACATTTACTCACTTCGCCTACGCAACGAAGAGAAGTAGTTTACTTGCTTAGCTCGAACATGCCAACAGCATTCCGTCCCAACCAAGACAGGAGCTAGCCTCTTATCTTAAAGGCTATCGATTTCCTCCTTGAGGAGCATTTATAAAAATATCCAGATACTTTTAATCCTTTTGTAACATGCTAAGCATAAGGGCAGTATCAACATACAACCATAATTGCAAAGTTTTCTGTACAATACATATCATACATTCAAACTATGGTCGATTTAGTTTAGGGAAACATTACAGAACTTTTACAGAATTCATTACATGCTACGATAACATCAATACAAAACTATAGTAGGTATAGGTTGGGATACAATACACAGTTTTACTAATTCAAGAGTCTTATACAGTACGAACATATAAACTATGGTAGATATATTTTATGATATACAATACTATTTTCCAAATACAAGAGTACCAAACTAAATAATTATTTAAGCATAATTATTTTTACTCTACAATTCATACATACGGTTTCAAGTATAAGAGAACACTATAACACTACACGTAAACTAGTTAATACTGGGTTGTGAGGCACTACTTCAATTGTACCCTCTGGGGGTACAGAACTGTAACAATGTAAATTTTCAAAAACAATTTTTCATTTTCAAAACATTCATTTACTCACAAAATAACATCAAACATATTGTATCAAATGTATTTATCACAAAAACATCTCCCCAGAATCCAAAACATGAACTCCTCAAGTGTGTACGGATCATGACGGCGCCTTCCCGCGCTCTTCACTGGTACTTGAAACACATCACACAACAACTGTAAGCATAAATGCTTAGTGAGTTCCCCAAAATATCGCATACAACACATACACCACTCAAGGCTATAATACGACCCTCCGGTTGATATGTCTCAGTGGGACCCTCCAGTCCCGTAGCTCGTTGGACCCTCTGGTCCGGTCATAGCTCGTTGGGCCCTCCGGCCCAGTCTGTATCGTTGGACCCTTCAGTCCGGTCTATAACAACATACAACATACACTTAACACATAGCACATAATCTCATACATAACACATAAGACCCTCTGGTCTACACAATATACCACTCTAGGTAATGTATAGTGAGAAGACTCACCTCGATGTCTCGGTAAATATCTAACTCGGAATAAATGTGATCTAGCCTCCGCCTAATCACACAAAGTAATACACTCATAAATACAACTGTACTCAACCCTAAAAGTCAACAAGGTCAACGGTCAACTTTGACCGGACTCGGCGAGTGCACTAGGGAGACTCGGCAAGTCTACACGTGTCCACTGACTCTCTTAGATCCTCTCCTGACACGCCGAGTACCCGCCTGACTCGATGAGTTCCACCTGGCATGAATCGCGGGGCCACCACGACTCAATTCGCCGAGTATCCAGAACAACTCGGCGAGTTCCGACTTGAACTCAGTCCCCCTGACTCACCCTGACTCACTGAGTCATTCCCTCAACTTGACAGTCCACTCACTGAGTGATTACGGGCAAACTTCATTCTACTCGCCGACTCTGTTCTTCAGACTTGGTGAGTTCATGCCATGCATAAACTCAAAACAACTTCTGAGGTCAGATCTGTTCCATTAAATCATACATCTGGCCTTCCCAAGCATGATAATCACGTAAAGTCCAAACCTTGATGCTCAAACAACATCTATTTGCTCCTATATGATGTTTTAGCCCCATATTTCATAACCCATGGTAAGAACTCCCATGAATCCTCATAAAGCTTGAGGAATAAAGCTTCTCTGGACCTCTATGGATCCCATTCCAAGCCTCATCACAAATAGGGATGAAATGGACATCAAATCTAACCAACAAAGGGGTCAAGAAACCCTAAACCTCCATGTTCATCATAACAACAGAAAGGGAGCCAAAATATTACCTCCAAAGTGATGCTCTGAGCTCCAAATTCGAAGAATGTCCATCTCCCTTGCTTCCTCTTAGCTAGAACCTCCTTTGCCTTGCCAAACAATGCTTCAAAGGTCAACAATGGCCTCCTCTCTCTCCCAAAATGCTCAAGATCTCTTTAGGGTTTCTCTCTGGGGTTGGTGGCCGCAAATGACGGCCATAAGCCCCTTTAAATAGGTCTCAAATCCCTGGAAATTAGGGTTTCATTAAACAGCATGGACTCGCCGAGTCCAGACGCGAACCGGCGTGCAAAACCGCGATTCCACTCGGCGAGTTTAGACTCCAACTCGCCGAGTCTCCTCACAACACCCAAAAATAAAAGAATAAAAATAATACCTGAGAATCTGGATGTTACAATTCTCCCCCACTAGAATCTGGCTTTGCCCTCGAAGTCTCACTCTGCTAATAACTCCGGATGCTGCTCACGCATCTCACGCTCCGGCTCCCAATTTAACTCTGACCCTTTCTGATGCTGCCACTGGACCTACACCAGTGGCACCTCTTTATTCCTCAGGACCTTGATCTTCAGATCCCTGATCGCCAATAGTCTCTCAACATAATTCAGGCTCGCATCCACCTGAATATATTCTAGTGGCACTACTTCCGACTCGTCGGCTGTGCACTTTCGCAACTGTGACACATGGAAAGTGTCGTGAATCTGACCCAACTCTGCTGGCAATTCCAAACGATAGGCTACCCTGCCTACCCTCGCGATCACCCTGAAAGGACCAATATATCGGGGCCCCAACTTGCCCCTCTTCCTGAATCGATTCACTCCTTTCCAAGGAGAGACCTTCAGGAGCACAAAGTCGCCAACCTGAAACTCAAGCTTGGACCGGCGTCTGTCCACATAACTCTTCTGACAACTCTGAGCGGTCAACAACCTCTATCCGACCTGTTGGATCTGCTCTGTCATCTGAACCACAATCTCGGTACTACCCATCACACGCTGCCCTACCTCTCCCCAGCAAATAGGGGTCCGACACCTCCTCCCATACAACAGCTCAAAGGGCGGCATGCCAATGCTGGAATGATAGCTGTTGTTGTAAGAGAACTCTGCCAAGGGCAAATACGTGTCCCAACTTCCGCCAAAATCCAACACACATGCTCGGAGCGTGTCCTCGAGCGTCTGAATCGTCCGCTCACTCTGCCCGTCAGTCTGTGGGTGGTATGCAGTACTAGAATATAGTTTCGTACCCAATTCCTCATGAAACTTCTTCCAGAATCTGGAAGTGAAACGTACATATCGATCTGAGACAATCGAAATTGGTACTCCATGCCGTGATACCACCTCTCTCACATACATCTCTGCTAACTTCTCCGCGGAAGAGCTCTCACTGATGGCCAGGAAGTGAGAACTCTTTGTCAATCTATCCACAATCACCCAAATTGCATCGACACCCCTTGCGGTTGTTGGAAATTTGGTGATGAAGTCCATGGCAATCTGCTCCCATTTCCACTCGGGAGTCTCCAATGGATGCAACTTACCATGTGGACGCAGATGCTCGGCCTTAACCCTGCGACAGGTCAATCGTCTCTCTACAAACCATGCGACATCTCTCTTCATACAGGGCCACCAATAATCCTTTTTCAGGTCCAAAAACATCTTAGTGGCCTCGGGATGAATCGAGAATTTCGATCAATGAGCCTCCTCCATCAAAATGGTATGCATCTCGCCCACGGATGGTACCCAAATCCGACCCTGAAATATCATAAGCCCCCGGCTATCGGTAACGAACTCCGATACCAGCCCGACAACTCGTTCCCTCTTCTGGCTCTCAGGATGCACAACCTCAGCCTGGGCCCCACGAATAGCATCCAAAGCCGGGGTCATCACCGTCAATCTCAAACATATATCTCGCAATGGGGCGCTCTCCGTCCTACGGCTCAGTGCATCGGCTACAACATTAGCCTTGCCCGGGTGGTACATGATCTCACAATCATAATCCTTGACCACATCCAACCACCTCCTCTGTCGCATATTTAGGTTGGGCTGATCCATCAAATACTTCAAGCTCTTGTGGTCCATGTATATTATACACCGAACCCCGTATAGGTAGTGTCGCTAGATCTTGAGAGCGAACACTACCGCTCCCAGCTCCAAATCGTGAGTGATATATCTCGACTCATGAGGCTTAAGCTGCTTCGATGCATATGCTATCACATGCCCCCTCTGCATAAGTACCGCTCCCAATCTGGATATCGATGCGTGACAACAAACCACAAAATCCTCCATCCCTTCCGGAAGGGCTAACACTGGGGCTTCGCATAACTTCCTGCGAAGTGTCTCGAACGAGGTCTGCTACTCCGGACCCCAAGAAAACGCAACACCCTTCCGGGTCAACTTGGTGAGTGGCACATAGATCTTGGAGAAATCCTTAATAAATCTCTGATAATAGCCAGCCAATCCCAGAAAACTCCTGATCTCGGTGGGTGATCTCGGCACCTCCCACCTCATAACCGCCTCAATCTTGGCCGGGTCAACCAATAGCCCCTTCTGGTTAACGAGATGCCCCAAAAACTGGACCTCTCGTAACCAGAACTCACATTTGGAGAACTTGGCATAAAGCCTCTCCGATCTTAGAACTCTGAGGATCTCCCTCAAATGCTCCTCATGCTGCTCTCGAATACAACAGAATGTCGTCGATGAACACGATCACCGAGCGGTCCAACATTGGTCTGCACACCCTGTTCATGAGATCCATGAACACCACTGGTGCGTTGGTGAGTCCGAAGGCAATCACCACGAACTCGTAATGCCCATAACGAGTTCGAAATGCTGTCTTCGGGAAGTCCTCCTCCTGCACCCTCACCTGATGATACCCAGACCTCAAATCAATCTTGGAGAACCAAGATGCTCCCTGCAACTGATCGAACAAATCATCGATCCTCGGCAATGGGTAACGGTTCTTGACCGTTAGCTTATTCAACTCACGATAATCAATGCAAATCCGATGCGAACCGTCCTTTTTTTTTGACAAAAATAATGGGCGCCCCCCATGGCGAACTGCTCGGCCTGATAAACCCTTTACCCAGCAGCTCCTGGAGCTGCGAGGATAGCTCCTGCATCTATGAAGGTGCAAGGCGATAAGGTGCCTTGGCGATAGGCGTAGCTCCTGGAACCAAATCAATACCGAACTCTACCTACCTCTCCGGAGGCACACCCGGAAACTCCTCTGGAAACACATCCAGAAACTCACGCACTATCGGGACCTTATCCACGGACTTCGGTCCCTCTGAACCAACCCTCGCATCCATCACATATGCCACAAATCCCCTACAGCCCTGTTGTAGACTCTGCCTCTGCAGCCGAACAAAATGCTGACCCCGTACGTGCACCCTCGCCGTACACCGTAAGAACTCCCCCACTAGGGTCTTGAATCGACACCAATTGACGCTTGCAATCTATCACAACTTCATAACGGCTTAACCAATCCATACCCACTATCACACACACGTCCCCCATCGTGATCGGGACCAGATCTATCAGAAACTCCACACCGAAGATCTCAAGGACACATCCTCGAATCACATCCGAAGCATACACAGCTCGCTCATCAGCTATGAAAACTTGCAGAGGCCGATCCAATGCCTCTCGACGGGTACTAATATGCTGACTAAATGCTATGGAAACAAATGACCAACTCGCACCCGAGTCAAAAAACACCAAAGCAGACACATAATTCACAAGAAAAGTACCTACGCATATGATCATATAAGCATAAAACTCAACTCAAATAAAATATGAAAAGAGGATACATACCAGCCACAACATCGGGCGTCGTGCGGACCTCCTCCGTGGTTAACTGAAATGCTCTCCCACGAGCCTTTGGCGCCTCAGCCTTCACCGGCCGAACCTCGGTAGTCCTAACAGTAGGTGCAGATCCCTATGCGGATCCCTGAAGAAGCTGTGGGCACTCGGCCTTCCGATGGCCAGTCTGGTTGCAATGGAAGCAAACCGAAAATCCCTTGGGGCAATCCCTCGCGATGTGCCCCTCCTTCCCGCACTTGTAGCACACCCCTGCCTTGCATGACCCCTCGTGGCTCTTACCGCACTTCCCACAAGTGCGGCCCTTCGCGCCTCCAGATCTCGAATCAACGGGTCTAGCCTGCTTGGCTACCGGCTGGGACTGAGTCGGTCGCCGATCCACCTTCTGCGACTCGGCATCCTCCCTGGCCTTAGTCTCCAACTCTATCTCCCTCTTCCGGGCATTTGCTTGACGCTCAGCAAATGTCTGGTATGTCAAGTTCGCCACGAACTCCCGAATATCCCTCCTCAGAACACCCAGATAACAGCTCATGCGAGCCTGCTCAGAAGACACCTACTAAGGGCAAAACATTGCCCTCTCATGAAACTTCCTGGTGATCACCGTCACAGAATCGGTACCCTACTTGAGCGTTAAGAACTCCTGGATCAACCGTTCCCTCTCCACCAGGGGAACATACTCATCTATGAACATGGTGGTGAACCTCTCCCAGGTCACCTCGGAAATCTCAGCCAAAGTGAAGTTCGCCGTCATGAACTTCCACCAATCCTTCGCTCCCAGACGGAGCTGGTTCAAAGCGAACCGAACCCTCAAGTGCTCTGGACAAGAACACGTATAGAAACATCCCTCGATGTCGAAGATCCACCTCATAGTGGAAATCGGGTCCTGCATCCCATCGAACTCTGGTGGCTTCATGTTGCTGAACTCCCGGAACAACAACGAGTCACCCCCCCTGAGGCCTGGCAGCAATAACAGCAGTAGTAGCTGCAGCTGCAGCAACCTCAGTCAGCGCCACATACCGCTCATCAAAAGTCTCAATCAACATGGTCTTGATTTCCCCAAACATCTCAGGAATCTCCGCCCGGATGGCAGCAGCCACCTCCTCATGAATCAATCGACGGATCTCCTCGTCGCTGACACCACTAGTCTCAGGTGTGTATCAAGTCCCAACCATGATGCCTCTGAAATACAACAAAAATTTATCAGAGAGTCGATTGGGCATTCACATACTCGATAACGCAACCCTACTTGTCCTCCGTTGTCCAAAAGATTCTTACTTGGAATGCCCACTGATCCGGTGTCTTCAATAGTACGGCCCCAATACTACGGACCACACCACATCAATATTCACTCCAAGCCCTCCTCCTTGGATCTTGGATTACAAGTACTCTACTCTCATGAGCTCCTAACTGCTATCTACTCGCTCTCAAGCATCTCAGCAGCAGAAATCTACTAGGCTAAGGCATCACAAATCAGGCCACTCTAGTCCTAATATGTATACCTAGCCTATTCTAGCATGCATAACATATCATATATCATAACACATAATGTAAGGGTACTTTTAGGGGATTCACCGTTCGGGCGCTCGCTGATTGTACACACGGCTCCGCTCTGTTTGTCTCAAAATTCTTTTTACTTTTCTCAAAAGTTTTACTTTATTAGCAAAAATTTTCTCAAATCCTCAGTTTGAGTTCAGAAGCGCCCGCAGATGCATCCGAATCCCTCAAACCATGGCTCTGAGACCAACTTGTAACAACGTAAATTTTCAAAAACAATTTTTCAATTTCAAAACATTCATTTACTCACAAAATAACATCAAACATATTGTATCAAATGTATTTATCACAAAAACATCTCCCCAGAATCCAAAACATGAACTCCTCAAGTGTGTACGGATCATGCCGGCGCCTTCCCGCGCTCATCACTAGTACCTGAAACACATCACACAACAACTGTAAGCATAAATGCTTAGTGAGTTCCCCAAAATACCGCATAAAAAACATACGCCACTCAAGGCTATAATACGACCCCCAGTCGATGTGTCTCAGCGGGACCCTCTAGTCCCGTAGCTCGTTGGACCCTCTGGTCTGGTCATAGCTCGTTGGGCCTTCCGGCCCGGTCTGTATCATTGGACCCTTCAGTCCGGTCTATAACAACATACAACATTCAGTTAACACATAGCACATAATCTCATACATAACACATAAGACCCTCTGGTCTACACAATATACCACTCTATGTAATGTATAGTGAGAAGACTCACCTCGATGTCTCGGTAAATATCTGACTCGGAATAAATGTGATCTAGCCTCCGCCTAATCACACAATGTAATACACTCATAAATAAAACTGTGCTCAACCCTAAAAGTCAACAAGGTTAACGGTCAACTTTGACTGGACTCGGCGAGTGCACTAGGGCGAATCGGCGAGTCTACACGTGTCCACTGACTCTCTTAGATCCTCTCTTGACACGCCGAGTACCTCCCTGACTCGACGAGTTCCACCTGACATGAATCGTGGGGCCACCACGACTCAACTCGCCGAGTCTCAAGAACAACTCGGCGAGTTCCGACTTGAACTCAGTCCCCCTGACTCACCCTGACTCACTGAGTCGTTCCCTCAACTCGACAAGTCCACTCACTGAATGATTACAGGCAAACTTCATTCTACTCGCCGAGTCTGTTCTTCAGACTCGGCGAGTTCATGCCATTCATAAACTCAAAACCACTTCTGAGGTCAGATCTGTTCCATTAAATCATAGATATGGCCTTCCCAAGCAGGATAATCACGTAAAGCCCAAACCTTGATGCTCAAACAACATCTATTCGCTCCTATATGATATTTTAGCCCCATATTTCATAACCCATGGTAAAAACTCCCATGAATTCTCATAAAGCTTCAGGAATAAAGCTTCTCTGCACCTCTATGGATCCCATTCCAAGCCTCATCACAAATAGGGACGAAATGGACATCAAATCTAACCAACAAAGGGGTCAAGAAACCCTAAACCTCCATGTTCATCATAACAACAGAAAGGGAGCCAAAATATTACCTCCAAAGTGATGCTCTAAGCTCCAAATTCGAAGAATATCCACTTCCCTTGCTTCCTCTTAGGTAGAACCTCCTTTGCCTTGCCAAACAATGCTTTAAAGGTCAACAATGGCCTTCTCTCTCTCCCAAAACTCTCAAGATCTCTTTAGGGTTTCTCTCTGGGGTTGGTGGCCGCAAATGACGGCTAGAAGCCCCTTTACATAGGTCTCAAATCCCTAGAAATTAGGGTTTCATTAAACAACGTGGACTCGCCGAGTCCAGACGCAAACCCGCGTGCAAAACTGCGATCCCACTCGGCGAGTTTAGACTCCAACTCGCCGAGTCTCCTCACAACACCCAAAAATAAAAGAATAAAAATAATACCTGTGAATCTAGATGTTAGAAGAATGTCATAGAGATCACTAGGTCACATCAAGCATGGTTATACCAAACTCACAACAGTATAAACTATCCATTTTTTATGGGATTTCAATTCTTCAAATAGTTTTTGTGATAACCTGAAATTTATTCCGTCACTGTAACCCCGTTTAACGTCGGTATCGGGTAGATTCCCATCGGGCCACAAACTCAAACCCTATATAAAGGTGAGTGGACTTCATTTGAAGCTTGTTCCCACTCGTAACACTCTCTCTCTACAACTCAAATTTGATCCAAAAACACCCCTTTTCATGCTCCAAATTGGTAAGTGACCTATCCTAGCTTGTAGTTTAGCTTGCTTAGCATGCAAATCCATGTTTAAATCATCCAAAAGTATCTAAAACTTGTGTTTACGGCCCAGGAACAACCCCAAACCGCAAACACCCATAAATGAGGTTTTGAAGTCCGAAAACCCTTCCAAATCACTTCTAGTGCTTACGTATGACTTAGGGACTTGAATGTACGAGTTTAGAACACCAAAATCTTGTCATTTGGGGAGTAAACACGAGTTTACGACCCAACAGCATTCTTGGCTGTAAACCCTCCTTCATAGGTCGTAAACACCATTTAAGGTGTTAAATTGCCCCTTAAACACCTCCTATGGCTTGAGATAATGTCTAGAACCAACCACAATCGAATTAAGGACCTTAAACTTGAAAGAAAACATGACCATAAATGGATTACGGCCGTAAAACCCCAAGAGAATGGTTCTTTGGCCGTAAACTTCCTTAAGGAGGTCAAATAGTGCCCTAACTTCCCCTTATGGCTTGGATTAATGCATAGAACCTTGTATTCTTTCATTTGTGACCCCAAATCATGCAAGAAAGGGCCAAGTAAGAGTTTACGTCCATAAACTCTATGTTTACAGCCGTGAACTCCTCAAAGTGATGACATTGAAGCCTTAGTTATTTCCTATGCCCTAGAATTGAACCTAGCCTAATTCCACAAGTGTTGTAAGACCTTTAAACATCCAAGAACACACAATCCACGAGTTTACGACCGTAAAATCATGGGGATATGGTCTATGGGCCGTAATCTCCCTTAAGGTTTACTCTTGAAGAGTAAACTCCCTATCGAGGCCTTATACTCCTTAGATGCAACCCATATCACTTCCAACACTTGAAATAAAGTGTTTTCGCGCATCGGAGTGTATTAACTTACTTAATTAGTGGTTCAAAGTCTAATTAGATACAATTATGTATCACTTCATGTTACATAGTATCCTCGCGCGTGTTCAAGCGCTAAATTGACACTTAGAGTCTTACCCGACACATTCTCGATAGGTGACTTCATACCCCTACACTTTTTCCGAGTTTTTCATGTTTTCAGGGGGGAATACAAGCATATCATAAAGGTTTTCGTAACTTAAAAACTGATGTAATTATACAATTTTCTGACAAACTTTTAGATACCTTTATCCCTTTTGTAATATGCGGAGCATAAGGGAGGTTTTTCTGAATATAATTACATAGTTTTCAATACAGTGTGGGATACTTATCAAACCAATCAAATTATTATGGGAATAATTTGGGATCTTCATTACTTGTTTTACAAATTCAGATTTCATGCAAAGTCAATATATAAACTATGTCCGATTTAGTTTATCCATGTTTAATCTAGAGTAACATGCTAAATAATTACTTTGTGTTTAATTATTTATACTCTACTTTGGTCCAAACGATTTCGAAACACGATAACAACCAAGTGTACCGTGAATTATTTAATACTAGCTTGTGAGACTCGTCTTCGTTATACCCTTCGGGGTACCAGTAAATCCTTACCGGAAATATAACAAGAGTCTCCTGGAGGGAGAGCGTGGAATTTATGGATAGCTCTATTCGGGACTGACAATCCCACACCTAAACTGCTAGCTACAGTTAGGCGGGCACGCCTAGGGTTACAAATTTCAGAAATCGATCGACGCCTGAAGAACGTCAAGGAGGTCACGGGTCAAATCAATATGGTTATACGACTCACAATACGTATTAAACTAATTAGTTTTATTCACGGATTTCTTTCTTTCTTCTATAATCTTATTTATGTAATAAGACTACCTACTTTCGTACTGGAGGGTATTACAGGGTTCACAATTCATAGTTTTATGTATTAAAACCACGTACTTTCGTACTGGAAGGTATTCCAAGGATCTTATCTTATGGCTTTCTTATTGTGCTGGTGATAACCAGGGTTTTTCTTATGGAAATCGACAAACATGTTAGAAAATATGGGATTTTCTTGGAAACATGCATATGTATTTCATAACTCATAATTAATGGTTTTCGATATTACTGCATTCTTTATCAAAGGAAATGAAGTGTTTTCACAAGATTAAATAATCAAATTTTCCTTACAAAACATGCTTATGAACTCACCAGCTTTATTCTGATATTTTAAACTGCTTGTATTCTCAGGTTCACGTTAGACAGGTATCTCGCGATCTTTTGAAGAAGACGGAGCGTATAGAAGTCTCGTCTTTACTTTTTGTTCTTACTATTGTACATATACAAATCATGTATTACTTTTATTTCAAACAAATGAAAATTTTCTTATGTAATGTAATGGTTGTGTTTACTATGCTTGCTATGTACATTGGTTGTGATACCACGCATGACGTCCTCCACCCCGGAGCGTTTCCGCCTTCGGTTTCGGGGTGTGACAGTTTTATTTTAATTAATAAGACTACTATACACTACATTGGAGAATTCCAGGGATACAAACACATGGTTTTATTTTAAGTAATAAAACTACTATACATTATTGGTGACATCCAGGGTTTTCATACAGAACGAAAATATACATACTGGTGGTAACCAGGGATTTCATACAAGAACATACTATACTGGTGGTAACCAGGGTTTTCGTACAGAACATACTATACCGGTGGAAACCAGAGTTTTCATATAGAACATACTATGTATACTAGTGGTAACCAGATTTTTCATACCAAACATCCTATATATACTGGTGGTAACCAGGGTTTTCATTCAAAATATACTATACATACTGGTGGTAACCAGGGTTTTCATACATAACATACTATACATACTGGTGGTAATCAGGGTTTTCATACAAAACAGACTATACATATTGGTGTTAGCTATTGTTTTCATACAATACATTACTTTACATTACTGGTGGTATCTAAGGATTTCATACAAGATTTTTCATACAAAACAATACGATACGATACAACTGGTTGTAACCAGGCATACAAACTAACACTTTCATATATAACTACAAGAATACAGTAACGAACATACACATTGGTCTTAGGGTTTAAGACTACTTTACACTAGTAAAGAAAATATTGGATTTTCTTGAGAAACATACAAACATTTTCACAGATTTAAAGACATGTGTTCATTATAAAACCATACTTATGAACTCACCAAGTTAAATGTTGATACACTTTCAAAAACTACTTGTATTCTTAGGGAACCGGTAGACAGGTATACCCACAGGTTTTGAGAAGACGGAGCTATTAGAGTCACCTCTTTTATACTTTCGTTATACATTTTTGTTGTCATACAAAGTATGTATCGAACAGATGTAAATACTTTACTTTTTCAATGTAATGGTTGTGTTTACTTTGATTACTATGATGCAATTGTTGTGACACTGTAAATGACGTCCTCTGCCCGCCGAACATTTTTGCCGTGTCGGTTTGGGGGTGTGATAGATTGGTATCAGAGCATTGTTTATGGTGAACTAAGTACATCAAACCTTACATGGTATACAGCTATAAACACTAATGGGGCCGAAGTACTCTGAACTAAAAGTATACTTTTAAAATGTAAGTATTTTATAAGAAGTATACTAACACTACATACATACCAAAATTAGTATCACAAGAAGAACAAAACAAAAGTATTTAGAGGTTGGACACCGTGGTCAAACCTAGGCAGTTATGTAATCATATCGATAAATATAGCCTGATCAACTATATATATTTAAGATATAACCAAGATGTGTTTGGGAGTGATAGTGGTGTTGCAACCATACTAAAACTTACCAAATTCCATATAAAAGGGAACAATAGAACAAAGTGTTCAAACTAAAATACTATAGGAGTATTTTGTAGCACTATGATACTAGAGCGAAACACATTTTGCAGATTCCATTCCAGGTGTTGCTATAATTTCATGGCGATTGTTTACTTGTATTAAGTAGACATCCACTGTAAATCGCTTGATAGAACATTATAATTGTCAGAATAAGATATATACTGTTCAATATCACCTGACTTCTGACGACTATAGAAGACTTATCTTCGTTTTTCTCTTAAATTATTTTAAAGAAAGATGTCGCCAAAGAAGAAGTCCAACCGAAAGAACAACAATCCTCCAACATATCTGCCACCACCATCTCCTCAGTACTATCCTGTTATCTTCCAAGCAGCATTGACAACCATGGTGGCTACCGCCATGTCGCAGATAAATGCGAGTGACACTAGCGGGTCGGGTAGTGGTGCCAACTCATCCAAACTCGGTGAAATTCATAGACACCAGAAGTAGTGTTCGTACAAGGACTTCACCAATGCGAAACCTCGATCCTTTGATAGCACTAGATGAGTGATTGCACTAACTCGTTGGTTCGTGAAGACCGAATCAATCTTTGAGATCTGTGCGTGCCCCCGAGTCGAGAAAAGTAAAATTTGCATCATGCACCTTCATTGACAGAGCACTAACTTGGTTGAACGACTAAGTCAAATCCTTGACTCTTTCGATAACTAATTCTATGAGTGGGAGGATTTCAAGGAACCGATGCTCACTAAATAGTGCCCTCATGGCGAGTTGCAAAAACTGGAGCAAGAACTCTGGAATCTGAAGTTGAAGGGTTCCGATGTTGCTGCCTACACTCCTAGGTTTAGTGATCTGGCTCTTCTATGTCCCGGGTTGGTCACCGTGGAGAGCAAGAAAGTTGAAAGATACATATGGGTAGTGACACCCCCAACTCAGGGGAATGTCTTAACTGCAAAACGCCTCATATTTGATAGTGCCAAGCGGCTGGCACATGCCTTGGTGGATCACGGGGATTGCCAATAGCCACTCATGAACCACTTAAAAAGAGAGTGGCGGGAAGAAAAGGTTCTGGAACAAGAGGAAGGGCTAATCTTCTCAAGAGCCCTCCAAGAAGAAACAAACAGTGGCAGTCCACGCTGCTGCTGTTCCTACTACTCAAGCACCTGCCAGTAGATATGATGGAACTCTCCCAAGGTGCGAAAAATGGAATTTGCATCATCACGGACCTTGTGTGACATGCAATGCATCAACTGTTGCAAAAAGGGGCACCCAAACCGTTTTTTCAAAGCACAAGTCCAACCAACCAATCAGGCTTCTGGAGCTGGAATATGCCAAGCCTGCTATGCGTGTGAGGAAACCAGGAATTACAAGAGGAATTTCCCAAAGGCAAAAACTGCTAGCAACACATGGAAGGTGCTAGCCATGGGCCAAGAGGAGGAAGTTGCTGATCCAACAGTAGTTACGGGTACGTTCCTCCTCGACAACTCTTATGCATGCGCTCTCTTTGATAGTGGTGCGGAGAGAAGATTTGTCAGTCATGCATTTAAACACTTGCTCAAACATAAATCCCAACCTCTAACCAAAACATTCACCGTCGAGATGGCTAACGCAAAGAAAACGAGTACCAACGACGTATTCATAGGATGCACCCTCACTCTGAACGATTATTCCTTCCCAATCGAACTCATGTCGATCGCCATAAAAAGCTTCGATGTTATCATCGGCAAGGATTGGTTGAGCCTCAATCATGCTGATATTCTTTGTTACGAAAAAGCCATTCACCTCAATCTACAACTAGCGAAGCCCTCATTATCTATGGCGATATACTCAGCACAAACCTTCATATCATTTCGTGCATCAAAGCCCAAAAATACTTGCGAAAGGAATGTCACACATTCCTAACGCATATTGTCAATGAAAAACAAGAAGTTAAAGACCTCGAGAGCATCCCCGAAGTGTGTAACTTTCCTGATATTTTCCCCAAAGATCTTCCACGAATTCCTCCAGAACGCTAAGTCGAGTTCCTAATCGACTTGATTCCTGGAGCTATCCCCATAGCCAAATCCCCTTATCGTCTAGCATCGGCAGAAATACAGGAATTATCTAGCCATCTGAACAAACTTTTCAGAAAGGGATTCATTAGACCAAGGTCCTCACCCTGGGGAGCACCGGTCTTGTTCGTGAAGAAGAAGGATGGATGTTACTGGATGTGTATAGATTATCGTGAGCTCAACGAACTTACCATCAAGAATCGCTATCCTTTGCCTAGAATCAACGACCTCTTCGATCAGCTTCAGGGAGCCAGCTACTTTTCAAAGATAGACCTAAGATCAAGGTACCATCAATTATGAGTCTAGGAGAGCGATGTTCCTAAGACAACATTTTAGACTCGATATGGTACTACGAGTTTGTAGTGATGCCTTTTGGTCTAACCAATGCACTCGTTGTATTCATGGACTTAATGAATCGAGTGTGCTGTCCTTTCCTAGACAAATTCATGATAGTGTTCATAGATGATATACTTGTCTATTCACGAAGTGAGGAAGAACATAGGCAACACTTGAGACAAGTGCTAGGAACATTGAGGATGGAGAAACTATATGCAAAATTCTCTAAGTGCGTGTATTAGATCAGGAAGGTAACTTTCCTAGGTCATGTGGTCAGCAAGAAAGGCATAAACGTGGACCCTTCCAAGATAAAGGCAATTGAGAATTGGTTAGCACCGAGAACTCCCACAGAAATTCGTCAATTCTTGGGTCTCGCTCGCTACTGTCGCAAATTCATTCAGAACTTCTCCAGAATTGCTAAACCACTTACCACCCTAACACAAAAGGGTGTGACTTTTAGTCGAGGAGAAAAGTAAGACACTGTGTTCCACACACTGAAACAGTCCCTGTGCAGCGCACCTATCTTGTCTCTTCCAGAAGGGACATAGGACTTCGTTGTATACTGCGATGCATCCAATCAGGGGCTAGGCTATGGGCTTATGCAGCGGGGAAAAGTTATTTGTCACACCTCGAGACAGCCTACATCACATGAAGTCAACTACACAACTCACGACCTGGAGTTGGGATCAATGGTCTTTGCCTTGAAAATCTTGAGACATTACCTTTATGGTACCAAGTGCACTATCTTTACCGACCACAAAATCCTTCAATACATCTTTGATCAGAAGGATCTTAACATCAAATAGCGACGATGGGTGGAGATACTCAATGATTACGAGTGTGAAATACACTATCATCCTGGCAAGGCCAATGTAGTAGCAGATGCCCTCAACCGAAGGAGTACTTAGGTCGTAGAGTGAAGGCACTAACGATGACAATCCATTCCCACCTTTCCAAAGAAATCAAAGAGGCTCAACTAGAAGCCTTAAAATCAAAAAACGTGGCAGGTGAAGCCTTAAGGGGAATGGAGAAGTACTTCAAAATCAAGGGTGACGGGGTTCGTTATTTCATGAACCGTATCTGGACTCCAAACTTTGGTGGTTATAGGGAGGTTGTCATGAATGAAGCCCACAAAACTCAATACTCCATGCACCCAGGTTCATATCAGATGTATCTAGATCTCAAGAAACTCTATTGGTGGTCGAACATGAAAGTTGAAATTGCTGCCTACGCGGGCAAGTGCCTAACTTGCACCAACGTGAAGGTAGAATATCGGAAGCCCTCAGGTTTACTTCAACAACCAAAATACCTTAGTGGAGGTGGGAACGAATTACAATGGACTTCATAACCAAATTGCCTAAGGCCCCGAGTGGTCATGACACTATTTGGGTAATCGTTGACAGATTGACCAAGTCTACCTACTTCTTGCCAATCAAAGAAACATACAAAATGGAGAGACTGACTAGAACCTACATCCAGGAGATAGTACGACTACACGGTGTTCCTATATCCATTATCTCGGAAAGAGATACAAGATTTACCTCGCTATTATGGTAGTCACTCCATAAGGCTCTTGGAACTAAGCTGGACATGAGTACAACTTATCATCCTCAAAATGACGGGCAAAGTGAGAGAACTATTCAAACCCTTGAAGACATGCTGAGAGGGTGCGTTATCGAGTTTAGTAAGTCATGGGATACCCATTTTACCACTGGTCAAGTTCTCATGAAACCACAACTATCACACTAGCATTAAGGTTGCTCCATTTGATGCCCTCCATGGCTGTAAGTGCAGATCCCCTCTGTGCTGGGCTGAAGTAGGTGACACGTAGTTAGCTAGAGTTCAAGTCTCTGATAGCCTCGCACTGGACCGAAAATTATCTGAGAAACCACAAAAAAGATCGTACAAATCCAAGAATGGATAAAAGCCTCAAGCAATAGAAAAAAAAACTAAGCAGACAAAAGACGAAAACCCTTGGAATTCCAGGTAGGGGACCGTGTTTTGTTGAAGGTCTCACCCTGGAAGGGCATGATACACTTTGGAAAGCGTGGAAAGGTGAATCCAGGATACATTAGTCCATTCAATATCCTCGCAAGGATCGACCCCATAGCTTATAAACTTCAGTTACCCCAAGAGCATAGCAACATTCATCCCGTCTTCCACATGTCGAATCTTAAGAAGTATTTTTCCGACAGACTCTTATGATTCCACTCGATAAAATCAAGATCAACGTGAGCCTTAACTTCGTGGAAGAAGCAGTTGAAATCATGGATAAGGAAGTCAAACGAATGAAACAAAGTCGCATCCTGATAGTGAAGGTTCGCTGGAATGCCAAACGGGGACCTGGATTCACTTGGGAGCAAGAAGACCAGATGCAACAGAAGTACCCACATCTTTTTCCCAGCCCATTGTAGTATTTCATAGAAAGAATTTCGGGACAAAATTCCCTCTAACGGGGGGATGATGTGATAACCTGATATTTTCTAGTCAACAAAAGTCAACTCCGTTAAATAAAATTTCGAATTTTGTTTATTTTGTTATGCTCGTGAGGGTTAGTAAATGATTTGAAATATATAAATAAAGTTTATATAAGTTTTTGGAACCAAAAACGCTCGAAAAAACTAAGATTTTCCTCGAAAATCAGTTGATCTCGTTCAGTACTTAGTTCTCAGCCGAAAACCCTCGGGCTGTAAACGGATTTCGGCCGAGAACCCACATTCCGGCCAAAAACCCAACCAATATAAAGTTTTTTCCCCGAAAAATTGATCATTTCTCACTCATTTCACCCAAAAACACTCTCTATTTGCTCCCAAGAACCTCCCATGTACATTCATAACTTCAAGAAGAATCCTTCAACTCTTCATATTTTTCCTCAAGAACACCAAGAACAGCCTTCGTATCTTCAAGGATCAAAAACACCAGCAAAACCAAGAATAGTTTTTGGCCACAAACCCGTGTTCGACTGAAAACCCATTTTCAGCCGAGAACACCTTGGAGCTGAAAACCCCCTTTTCACTTTCAACACTCTTGGTAACTATTCCTAATACAAAAACAAGTGTTTTCTAACACTTTAAATTAATGGTATCGCTCGTTTTAAATACAATTATGTGTTTAATTATCATTAGGGTTTCGTTAATTCTGCGTACAACAACTGGAGGGTCATCTTTCAGTCCGCTATCCAACTACAGGCACACACTAACTGTGGGTTCATACCCCTACATTTCACTATTTTTAATGTATTCAAGGGGAATACAAGTAAAACACAAGGATTTTTGTGTTTTTATACAAACGATTTCTAACAGATCAAAAACTTCTGCAATTTATACAAACCGAGAAATCACTACATTTCATAAAAATATTCAAATACTTTTAACCCTTTTGTAACATGCTGAGCATAAGGGCAGTTTCAACATACAACCATAATTGCAAAGTTTTCAGTACAATACATATCATACATTCAAACTATGGTTGATTTAGTTTGGGGAAACATTACAGAACTTTTACAGAATTCATTACATGCTACGATAACATCAATGCAAAACTATAGTAGGTATAGGTTGGGATACAATACACAGTTTTACTAATTCAAGAGTCTTATACAGTATGAACATATAAACTATGGTAGATATATTTTATGATATACAATAGTATTTTCCGAATACAAGAGTACCAAACTAAATAATTATTTAAGCATAATTATTTTTACTCCACAATTCATACATACGGTTTCAAGTATAAGAGAACACTATAACACTACACGTAAACTCGTTAATACTAGGTTGTGAGGCACTACTTCAATTGTACCCTCCGGGGGTACAGAACTAACTCCTACTACAGTATAACCAGAGTCTCCTAGATAAATAGCATGAGATTTGTGTAATGATGTATACGGGACTGACAGTCCCACACCTGAACTGCTAGCTACAGTTAGGCAGCCATGCCTGGGGTGAAAAATGTGATAAGATCCGACGCCTGAAGAATGTCGTAGAGATCACTAGGTCACATCAAGCATGGTTATACCAAACTCACAACAATATAAACTATCCATTTGTTTACGGGATTTCAATTCTTCAAATAGTTTTATTTTAATTAATAAGACTACTATACACTACGCTGGAGGATTCCATGGATACAAACACATGGTTTAATTTTAAGTAATAAAATTACTATACATTACTGGTGGCAACCAGGGTTTTCATACAGAACAACAATATGCATACTGGTGGTAGCCAGGGATTTCATACAAGAACGTACTATATTGGTGGTAACCAGGGTTTTCATGAAGAACATACTATACTGGTGGTAACCAGAGTTTTCATACAGAACATAGTATACATACTGGTGGTAATCAGGGTTTTCATACCGAACATACTATACATACTGGTGGTAACCACGATTTTCATGCAGAACATACTATAAATAATGGTGGTAACCAGAGTTTTTGTACAAAACATACTATACATACTGGTGATAACCAGGGTTTTCATACAAAACACACTATACATACTGGTATTAGCCAGGGTTTTCATACAATACATTACTGGTGGTATCCAGTGATTTCATACAAGAGTTTTCATACAAAACAATACAATACGATACGACTGGTGGTAACCAGGCATACAAACTAACACTTTCATATACAACTACAAGAATACAGTAACGAACATACATATTGGTCTTAGGGTTTAAGACTACTTAACAGTAGTAAAGAAAATATTGGATTTTCTTGAGAAACATACAAACATTTTCACAGATTTAAAGACATGTTTTCATTACAAAACCATACTTATGAACTCACCAAATTAAATGTTGATACACTTTCAAAATCACTTGTATTCTTAGGGAACCAGTAGACAGGTACACCCGCAGGTTTTGAGAAGATGGAGCTATTAGAGTCGCCTATTTTATACTTTCATTATACATTTTTGTTGTCATACAAAGTATGTATCGAACACATGTAAATACTTTACTTATTCAATGTAATGGTTGTGTTTACTTTGATTACTATGATGCAATTATTGTGACACTGTAAATGACATCCTCTGGCCCCGAACGTTTTCCGTCGTCTCAGTTTGGAGGTGTGACATGTGTAAATCTATGTGGGTTGACACCCCCACTCGTGGTTGCTAGCTTACAACCCAATGTTTTTTGAGTGACAAACTTGCCCATTTTATTGTTATCCGATTTCGATGATGCGTGCGAAATTTATCTTAAGGTATGAAACTTGTAGCATCAATTAGAGTTTTGAAACTAGTCATACAGCCATGGTTATGGACTCATGGTAGCACAATAACACTCGATAAACATTATACTTTATCAGTATATAAGTATGAATGTTAAGTATAAGTTTCCCAAACACTTATACTCAAAGTACATTGTAGGTATACTATTTGGTCATTAAGTAGACAATTATACCTAGCACACATACTCGTATAGGATTGAAATGGATTTATACCTAGCGATTTTACTCGTATAGAATTGAAATAGATTTATACATAGCGATTTTACTCATATAGAATTGAAATAAGATTTATACGTAGCGGTTTTACTCATATAGAACTGAAATAGATTTGTACGTAGTGGTTTTACTCATATAGAATTGAAATAAGATTTATATGTAGCAGTATTACTCGTATAGAATTGAAATAGATTTATACGTAGCGGCTTTACTCGTATAGAATTGAAATAAGATTTATACATAGCGGTTATACTTGTATAGAGTTGAAAAAAGATTTATACGTAGCGGTTCTACTCGTATAGAATTGAAATAAGATTTATACATAGCAACATCCATTTGTATGGGATTACAAACACTTTTATTCATAGTATTTGAAACTTATCGGTATACTACTAATTTAGTATGTAAACCATTATACTTAGGATATATATATATATATATATATATATATATATATACTATATGTTAGAAATAATTATGAGTTAAAATGATATTTTCAAACTATGTTTTGTACTTTTTGAACTTGGAAAAAGTACTATTTCACTCAGAGTCAAAGCGTGTGAACTTACCAACTTTATGCTGACGTATTTTCAAAACGCATGTGTTTTTAGGAATTAGATAAGCTGAATGTTTCTCGAGTAGGAGAGGTTTTACTATTATATTTTCTATTTGTATGGAATATATATTTGTTAAGACGTGTGCGATAGTTCGGATACTATGTGATAAATACTAGGAAACAAGAATAACGTTACTTTCCATCATCAACAAAGGTATGTAGTTTATAAAAATCTTTTGTACTGTTCAATATATATTATAGAACTATGATACAAGGAATGACGTTACACCATCTGGTGTTTCCACCAGCGGCTAGGGGTGCGACAGTTTGACATATGAATTTGATATCTGTTCAGTTTCTTGCTATAAGATTTTCATATATTAAATTCCTATGTTGAACCATTTCAACATGATATTCACACACACACACACACACACACATATATATATATATATATGTATATATAACAAAGCTCTATTAAACTATACAATCTAATCTTTTAGATTCGTAACAAAGTATGAGTGCCCTCTCCCTTAACTCTATTATAGAGAAAAAATTCCCAAACTTTGATGTTTGAAAATTGAAAACCATGTTCCCTACGAATAGTATTGTCAACATACAATACTGGCATGACTATTACGCTCCCACTAGCTTTGACATGTATCTAAAAAACAACAGGACTTTTAGAAATCAGTACTCTTGACTTTCTTACTGAAGTATAGATTTGTATTACACAATGCTTCGATAAGTCTCTAACCAGACTTATTAAGCATATACACCTTCATTAGATATCACATGTGTAAGTTTAAAGCCTTTAAAAAACTTATAGATATACGTCTTTAAAGTTTAAATAATTCCTTGTCGTTCCTCACAATTTTAAATATGAAGAGGGATACTGTAATCATATTATGAATTTGAGCATGCAATTAACACAACCGATATCAATATTGATCGTTATTGAACCTTTAAAATCTAGCAGCAAAAGTGATTCCTCTCAATCATTTTTCATGAATTAGAGCAAATCTCCACCGCATCGATTTTTAGGTGCGTATGCTCCCATCCATATGAATCTAACATTTACAACCTACAATCATAGGATAATGTTTAGGAAAAAATCAAATCCAAATTTAGCTTTCCTTCCAAGAAATTAACTTCACTTATTCTAAATTTATCGCCCTCTGGTAGCACAAGGGCCTACCAGTGCTTTTGTGTTGTTAAGCAGCTCACCCATATTGATCAACTAAACAAAGTGCTATGCTTTTGTAGTTAAATGAAAAACATAGAACTTATAAGCAGTTCCAAATAAATTGGAATTGCACAAAGAGAAGAATATGTCAACCAGACACGATAGGTTATTAACCTCAGGTCGTATGCTAGTGATAACTAAAAGGTTTATTATCGGTTGACGCTTGAAACTCTCAAGATCAATATGACTCCCCTTGAATTCTTGACATATGAGTTTTCTCACAAGAAACATTCCTTGACGAGCTAGAACATATATTCAAAAGTTCATGTGGATTCTCGATAAGAAAACACTTCACAGAATAGGTATCAGTTTATCCTTTATTTCTTAATTAATGAAAACATCACAAATCTAATTCTATATGTGCTAGATTAAGAAAACATTTTTACTTCTCATATTTCGAGGTGTTCTCAACCTTCGTAGTTTGAAATGAGTTTCAAAATACGATTAGTGGTTACTAGAGTATGACTCTAAAACTTTATTGAAACAAATTTTGACTCATCTATGATCGACCCATTTTCAACAATGTTCTATTCCTCTTCTTTGTCACTCAATTGCACTATGATGTTCTTCGAGGGTTAATTGCGATATAAAACCACAATCACTAAGATGATCATAAAAAGTGGAACTAAAGTATTCTCTTTTCTTCTCAGATTAGAGTATCTTTTATATTTCGGCCTAATAGATTTTTTTTATTCGTTATGCTACTTTTGAATCCTTTTCAAAGTATCAGAATTATGATTAATCTTATAAATACACCCATATTTACTGAAATATTAAATAGTGATGAAGAGAGTTATCATCCTATGTGGTGGATCTGAGTAGTTCATATCAACATGTACTAGATCCATTAGTCCTTCCCTTGACTCACATAAACATGTGATTAATGAATTAGTTATAATTTTCCAATGAACAAGATTCTCATATACTATGTAATATGACTTGTACAACACTAAGTATCAATCCAGTTGGTGATGACATTTCTTTTTTACTTGGTCAATTATGACAATACCACAAACAATATTATAAGAATCAAATCAACAATTAATATTGCTAATAGTATAAATGTAATCAACACTTTCATAAATGCCATTGCAAGGAAATATAAATAGGGAAACCAGATCAACAAAAAATTCACTTTATTTAAAATAAATGAAATTCGGAACTTGTCCTTACAACGCTTAAAATAAAAAACTATGTTTCTGTACATTTCTGAAGTGTAATAGAAATCAATTAAATTATCGCAACTCCTTAGTAGTAGCTCCAAATTCTAATCTTCGAACTATGTGACCAAAGTCCATTTCTCATGATTAGATTTAGCTCACCTTGCTCAAGCTTCTTTCTTTCTTTTAGCTCATTTATTACTATGAAAATGTGATCATCACATCATATATTAAGATTATATAAATAGGAACCAATAAAACAATCGAGTCACATAATAGATATACCTGAAGTAGAGTCACACAACTTGACTTTACTATCTCTAAAATCTTTTGGGCAACTTTTTTTCCATTGTCCCTTTAATTGGTAGTAAACCAAATGGACTCTTTGGGTTAAACACATGGAACGATCCCAAAACTAGCCATTTCTCTTTACCATATAATCAAACAGTTTGATCTTGAAAAACCGATTTCCATTTGGAAGATAAATCTTTTCTGGACCACCGTTGTCACCATTATCAATGTTCATGGAAACCTTGGAATTAGACCCAATAAGCATCTTTGCTTTAGATGTTCTCTTAAGCATTTCTACTTCGGCAACAATCAACTTTTCGGTCAAATCAATTAGGGCCTCATTGATATTTCTCATATAAAACTTCTATATGAACTAATCATATTACTTTGGAAGCTAAAGACGAACCAAATCGGTGTCTTACTTCCTTGGTAAAATGAAACTCATTCTATCCAAGTTGTCAATGTACGATTTCATTTCTAAAACATGCACACGGATAGAATTTCCATCTTGATGTCAACATGGAAATAGGGCTTGAGTATTTTCGTATCTTTCAACTCAAGGAAAAAATGTGAGATTAGGAGTGTCACTCGACGAGGAGGTGGAAGAGTTGAATAAGCATGATGTCCAGTTCCACCATTTCCTGAAGAAGAGAAAACATTTTCACCATGATTAGAAAGTGGAAGATCATTTTCAGAAGGAAGAGGAAAACCAAATCCAAAGGAATGAGGAAAAACATTATTGTCTTGACTTGACATCTTATGATGGGAGAAAAGAGAATTCAAGTTTGTTAATTCTAATCCTTAATTATTAACCGATAAATTTTAAATTAAGGCTAGGATTCGTATTTTCGATTCGAACTTTGAAGAGGGATGTCGTAGTCAAATTCAAATATGTTTTAGGTAGGTAAGGCTTTTACCAATTTAAATCTTATGAAACTCCTATATCTTTTGATATTCATTGAATCTTATCAATGACATGTTTAATCTCAAATTATGTTCACACTTTTGTTAATGGGATGTCGATGATCACAAACGAGATGTGAATAACCATGCAACCCCCTTAGCTACCTCAATGTCATTTGTCATCTCACATTGATGTGCTAGTTAACCACACACTCTCTATCAACAATGATAATTCTCAAGATGCCCAATCATATCTCTTTATAGTCCCTATTAGTGTGTCGGTTAACCATACACGTTCCAGTAACAACATATAAAGCGTGATGTGTGTTTTCATGGATTAGCATACTTTTCAAATTTTCCTAAAGTAATTAAGAGTGAGATTTTACAATTAGTTTAGATACTTTATATCATTATACTTATTAATGATACTATGTATTATCAAATCCGTTCGATTAACAACCCTCCACCACACATGAGAGTGGTGGGTGAGAGTGGACACCCATTCAATGATGATTTTATAAGCCAATTTCTTATACCCTTTTTATAGCATGGTTTTGTGAATGAGGAGTACAAACGATTTGACTGACTTTTCTTATACATATAATATGTTAAATTTTTAATACTATACATATATAAGATGTGTTTAAATACTTTTCTAAAATACTATGTTTAAGTTTAAAATTCCGAGATTAATATAAAATTAATTTAATTTATATATAAACCAATTTTGGCTTAATGTTTATCTTTTAATTAAATAATTACTTAATTTAATTAAATCAATATGGATCAAATAATTATTACAATTAACAATTAATAAATAATACAATTTAATTCTTATCCTAAGCCTTTTATTTTTCGGAGAAATGGTCGGGGTTTAATAGGTTTTAATTGTTCAAATTTCAAAGATTTTAAAATAATAAATAAGGAAACAAGGTAAACACCAAAAATGATCCTTAAATTTGGGAAATTATGCAAGGGGGCTAGGGTTTCTATAACATTTGCAAATTTAGAAGATTTACGGTGGAGTCTGGGGTTTCAAGAACCCTGTGGAATTTTTGAAATTACCTCCTTAGGGTTTAGTTTCTATAAAACCTTATTTCGATCTACTCAACTTCGTGCGAGATCAATGAGAACATTGTCCCTGATACCACTGGTATATGTTTCAAAAATTAATTTTTTGGCAGAAAACATAAACCCTAAGTTCACATGCACCCTAAACGATCTATGTTCTCATTATGATTTCCCAACAAATTTTGAATATCGAGAACCATAGAAGTACATTGCTATTTTCGAAAAATAATAAAAGGTTATTAGAAATTCTCTTTGGAATCAGGGTAATTTCGAAATTCATAACCCAAGGGTGTTTATATAGGTGATAAGGAGGCTATGGAAAAGGGAGGTTTCCTTTTAGATGACCATTTCCTATTGCTTCTCCCTAAGGCATTCTAAGCTTCCTTGGAGCCCAAGAATACTTATACAAACACTATAACCATCTAGAATTTCATCCACCCTCGTAGGAGGTTCTAGATTTGGTCAGTATTCAACTTTTAAACATTGTCACCTTTAGTCCGTCAAATCTTAATTAATCCAATTATTCCCAAAATTAATTCCAATTAAATTCTGATGAATTCTTAATTAAATAATACTATTTATAATTAATATATTATTTTCATAATATATTAATAAACCATTTATTTTGATTTCTATTTAATTTATTAATCATATAATAAATTAATAAATCGATTTCCCTCTCCAAATAGCATTCAAATCTATTACTAGGTTTGAGGCAACCCAAAATCAACTTTGCTAATAATTCAAGATATACTAATTTAGTTATAGGCTTAGTGTAACAACCCGTTATTTTTTGTTAATAAAAGTCAATGAAAGTGAAACCCAAAAATTAAAAATAGTCAAAAAAAAAGTCAAACAAGGGTAAAATAATTGAAAACCATTTGGTTTAATCAAATGTTTATGGTTAAAATATGTGTTTTAGTAAAGGAATAAAATACAATTAAAAGCCAAAACCCATTCTTAGTTAAAAACGGAAAATCTCGCTTGGCAAACCACTCCACCGAAAACTCGCAAGAACCTCACCACCTCGGACCAAAATCAAGTTTTTGGTCAAGACCGAACACTCCCCACCTTCTGACCGAAAACGCCTGGACCGAATACAATTCTTTAGATCGCAAAACTAGTTCTCAGTTTGAAAGGATAGGCCGAGAACACCCTTGGCACACTGACCAATAACCCCACTTGCAATACCTCACTGCCTTATAAGCTTCCTTCATACTTAAGATACAAATTTAATCATTTCACACATCAAGTATACAAATTCCAAATCCTTCCAAGAACAACATGATCACTCTCAAATATCCTTAGGAATTATCTGGTAAGTTACTCATCAAACTAGTGTTATTTAACACTTACGTTATTATTTTTATCAAAATTATACTAATTCATGCAAAATATTATGTGTATAATATAATTAGGATATAGTTAATTAGACGTATTATATCTCGAGAATCCTTGCGACCAAGTTGTACCCAACCAAAAACACACACATAAGGTGAGTTCATACCCCTACACTTTTCCAAACTTTTCTATGTTTTAAGGGGGGGGGGGGGGATACAAGTTATAACACAAGAAATATTATGTTTAAAAATATAAATCGTTTATTACGTTCTTTTATACTTTAAAAAACCTTTACGCGAAAATGCTAGATAAACCTTATTATCAAACTTATAAACTTTTAAAGTTGTTAAAATACCAAGATTTTTATTACACAATTTATACACATATAAACTATAATAGGTATAGTTTATGGAAACTACATACTATTTTACTAAGCAGGAAAAACGTTATAAAAACAAACATATAAATTATAATAGGTATAATTTATGGGTTAGTTCACAAAATTTATCTGCATAAACATAAGCAAATAAAAATTACATTTTTATTTATTAAAAAGTTTTTCCACTGTATTACTTGTAAATTTGTTGAAGCAATAAATTTGTGAGACACATCTTCGCGTACTTATCCAAGTAACATCGTATGTCCTGACTTATTAACTAGAGTGTCCATGAGGGAGAGCATGAGTTTGTGTATAGATCTATACAGGACTGTCAGTCCCGCACCTTAATTGTTCGCTACAGTTAGGCCGGCAGGCCTAGGGTGACAAATGTTATTAACGATTCTGATGCTTGAAGAATGTCGCATCATGCATATCCATCAGATTTATATGGTTATAAGAACTCCCATGGAGAAAACAACGATTCACTTACATAGTAATATACTTTCTTTAAATAATATTAAGAGGTATTAATGTAACATCTAGTTGTCACACCCCCGAACCAGACGACGGAAACGTCCTGGGGCGAGTTAATTCATCTTGTAATATTATCAGAGTGTATATAAATGAATCATAGACAACATCAACGCCATACATTCAATAATACAACATATAGGGTTTACCTCATTGTATTTGTTCACAAAATTTACATGCCAAAATATTAAATGTATGATGGAAGCAAAGAATATAACAAAAGTCCACATGCTCTTGATGACTGATCTGCTTAAAGAGTCACTGAGAATACAAGTTATTTTGAAAACGTCAACATATATAACGTTGGTGAGTTCATAAGCATGGTTGTATGAAAAGTTTTGTATCATTTGTAAATACCAGAAAATACGATATTTTCCATAAAAGTAGTTGAGAGTTTTGTTTCAAATATTGTGTTAATGCATGTGTGTTTATGTTTTGACAATGTATAAAGAGAGAGAGAGAGTTCCAAAAAATATGATATTTTCTGTTTCTAAAAGAGTTGTAGTCTTAAAACCATAAGACATGGGTGTTGCAGAAAGGAATAGTCCGTACATCTATCAAAAGTATAGTATGTATTCCATAATTTTATTGTGTTGTTAATCTCTATATGAGTTGTTATAACCATACTTGATATGAATGTTATGTAGGTCATGACGTTTTTCGGGCGTTGCGTTAGGTAAGATATTTGTCACCCTAGAATGGCCTATTCTAGCTGTAGCGAACAACTCAGGTGTGGGGTGTCAACCCCATATAGATCTATACACAAACTCTCGCTCTCCCTCCAGGAGACTCTGGTTATAACTATAGGACTTATAGTGTACACTAGGTAGGTACGAATGAAGGAATGTCTCACAAGAGCCTAAACTGAATTTACACGAACAGTGTATCATATTATTTATCGCTTTAAATAATATTTTGAGTATGTATTTGATTACAAAACATTGGTGATAAAAATACCATTTGTTTTTATCAAAATGTCAAGTATTCATTGTTATCAGCCCGATTAACATAGAATGTGTCGTGAGGCTCAGTAAACATGAAATTGATTATAACAAGCCCAATAAACATGTAATGAGTATATAAGGCCCAATAATCATGAAATGAGTATATGAGGCCCAATAAGCATGTAAATGGGTATTTAAGGCCCTTGTGAGAAAACTCATATGTCAAGAATTCAAGGGGAGTCATATTGATCTTGAGAGTTTCAAGCGTAAACCGACAATAAACCTTTTAGTTATCACTAGCATACGATCTGAGGTTGATAACCTATCGTGTTTGGTTGACACATTTTTATTTTTACGCAATTCCAATTCATTTAGAAATGCTTATAAGTTCTATGTTTTTCATTTAACTACAAAAGTATAGCACATTGTTCAGTTGATCAATATGGGTGAGCTGCTTAACGACACATAAGCACTGGTAGGCCATTGTGCTACCAAAGGGCAATAAATTTAGAATAAGTGAAGTTAATTTCTTGGAATGAATGCTAAATTTGGATTTGGTTTTTTCCTAAACATTATCTTATGATTGTAGGTTGTAAATGTTAGATTCGTATGGATGGGAGCATATGCACCTAAAAATCGACACGGTAGAGATTTTCTCTAATTCATGAAAAATGATTGAGAGGAATCACTTTTGTTGGTAGATTTTAAAGGTTCGATAACGATCAATATTGATATCGGTTGTGTTAATTGCATTCTCAAATTCATAATATGATTACAACATCCCTCTTCATATTTTAAATTGTGTGGAACGACAAGGAATTATTTAAACTTTCAAGACATATATCTATAAGTTTTTAAAGGCTTTAAACTTGCACATGTGATATCCAATGAACGTGTGTAAGCTTAATAAGTCTGGTTAGAGACTTATCGAAACATTGTGTAATTTAGTTTACAAACATCACCAAGATTTGGTAGGTATTTTGAGTTTTATGAAAGATTAACATGTCTTCACGGCATAATTGCAACATATAACATGAAAAATACACACATACATGCATAATACTCAGATTAACCACAAAACTAGCTTGTATTCTCCCGCCAAAAGATAGTAAAACTCGAAAACTAGGGGGTATGAAGCTCACCTTAGTGTTAGTTGGATTTTAAAGAGATGATTAAAGGAGATTTCAGCCTTGAATGCTTCTTAGGAAGAGTTTTCGAATTTAGGGAGCTTTAGGAAGCTTGAGTCATGAAAAAGAGTGTTAATGAGTGAAAATCATAGCATAAAATGAAGTTAAACATCTTGATTATGAAGTAACTTACCAAGAAGGATAAACTTGATGAAAACTTGTTGAAAACACACGTCACCTCATGATTTCTTGAAGGAGAATAGAGGAGTTCTTGAAGGTTTAGAGAGGAAAGGAGATGTAATTGAGAGTTGGAATGAGAAGTGTGTGAGGTGGGGAGTGGTCTTGGCCGAGAATAAGGAGAAAATAGAGAGAAGGTAGGGTGGTTCTTACATTGAGGTCATAAGTTGGGTGCATGGAGATATGTTAAATAATGACCTTGTTATTTCATGGTTATTAGTGAGGTGTCACCTTAATAATCACCATCTTTTCTCTTCTTCTTTTTTTTCATTAAAACCAAGGATAGGAGGGGGAAAGAGAGAAAATATTAAATATTGGGCTTGAATTGGATAGAAACCGAAAGTATGTAGCCCGATAAGAATTTTTTTGGCCCATCCATGAAGAGTTTTATGGCCCAAAATACTATTGCTTAATGAATATGGGTCTAAATAGGGCCCAAATGTGGATTTTTGGCCCAAAAGAACCAAGTTGTTGGGTTACTGTCCCACTAGGCCCAATAAAGGAATCCTGGTCCAATAAGAGGTTTGAACCGGGAAGTTAGGGTTACAAACCCAAAGTTTAATGAATGTAGCATATTGAATTAAGGTTAGGGCTTCACAAGTGAGTTTTGAGTTGAATTGTCATTTTGAATGAACCACTTGTGTTGTATTAACATTAAGCTTACAAGATATGCTAGAAGTTAATTACACATGGATAGAATTTCTTAGCGCTAAAATACAAGTTGTAACATGTAACAACCCGGTATTTCAATTCAATGTAGTAGTCTAGGTCAACCATTGAAACTATTTTTAAAGTAATAAAGAGAAATTATTTGAATATTATGTGCATTTAACTATTTTTAAAAATGTAATTAAAATGCTCGTCAAAAGTAAAAATGTTAAATAAACTTAATTTGAATGAATAAAGTGGTAGAGATCATGACAAGATTTCCGAAAATATAAAGAAAACCAAAATCCAAGTTATAACGAAGAAGTTATGACCTATGGAAGATCCGCGACAAAACCAGTAAAACGTTGTGTAGCGTAAAAAGTGAGTTTACAATAAAATGCTTTTTATCCTTAGGTATCTAAATGAAAGTCATAGAATATGTTAAACCGTGAACGTACATAATAATAACGTCCAAATCTGAATTCGTATGAAGAAGTTAAGATTTTTTTAAGATTCGACATAGCAGTACACAACCCAAAATTTGAAATAAAGATAGAGCGATTTTTAGCCAGCAAAACCTAAACTAGAATCTAAGGTCTCGTCAATAGAAGTACAATGATAAAAAGACAGATGAATACGGACGTCGGATGAAGAAGTTATGAATTTTAAACGGTTTTTCCTCTCCTGGCCTGTTAAAAAATATAATATAAAAAATAAATTCAAGATCAGTAGATGGAGTCTAAACGAAAGTTGTATAGTATAATTTCACCTACGCGTGGATATAAAGAATGTCGAAAATGGAGCTTGTATGCGAAAGTTATGTATTTTTAAAGTTTTGGACACAAAAACCAAGAATTTTCGCAAATACTAGGCCCGAGTTCGGCCACGTCACCCCATTCCTCGTGAGCATGCCCCGTGTCCGACCTAATGACTTGTCCGAAGTGAGGTCCAATCCGGTTCTGACGCGTGTTGCATCCGTGGCACGTCCAAAGTCCGACGCATGCCGCCTGTGATCTTCCGACGTGTGCTCCTCCCCTTAACATCCGAGGCGACGCGTGTCCCTCGTGCCCTCTTCGGCCGAGACCTCGTACCCTTTATAAATGGTGTGAACCCTCCTTGTTAATTTGCTAATTTTACACCATTTTCACATTTCTCACTTCCTTAAACTTCCTTACAACCCCCGGAAGCCCCGAGAACATATCTAACACCTGACGAACATCCAAAAACAACTGAAGTCCACAAGAAAATAGTCTTTCGGTTTCTAACCCGACCCTCGCAAAGCCCTAGTTTTAGCAATAAATTATTTTCTAGAAATAAAGTGCTATCCAAATCATCACTACTATTTAGTGACTTCATACCCCTACATTTTCATGATTATTAACTGTTTTAGGGGGGAAAGTGTAACACAATAAAAATTGTATTAATATCTAAAGGTTTTAATGTTTATAAATTATTGCAGTTATCAAAATTATATATATATATATATATATATATATATATATATATATATATATATATATATATATATATATATATATATATAATTAGGATTCAACAGATTTAACATTTGTAATTTAACCCCATTTCCTATTCCTTGTTTGGTTGTGGGCTTGGGGTAGAATAATTTATTTGAATGTCTATTTAATCACAATTACATAAATATTATATTTATATAACTATAAAATGATTTTCAAAACTTGTTAAACAGAAACATCATTTTCGCAAACTGTTTTAGTACCATATAAATATAAAAGTGGATTTCAAGGAACAAAAGAATTACAAATTTTTTCAAAAATTCATAAATGTGTTCATTACATTAAAACATAACATATAAACTATAATAGGTATAGTTTATGAAACTTATTCATTGCTTTGAAGATTCAGATTAGAAAACAAAGAACATGTACATATAAACTATAATCGGTATAGTTTATAAGTCAGGTGTATTACATTACATGTTCAGAGTACATGATAGTGTGTTCATAACAAAGTAACTTTTTCATTACATACTTCCAGTGTATTCATTTCAAAGTAACTTTTCATTATTCAACGCGTAATCATCAATTTAGCATTTGTGAGACATACCTCAAGTACTTTTCTAAGTACCAACCAATTCATGAAATTATAACCAGAGTCTCATTGAGGGAGAGCACGACACTTGTGTATAGATCTATACGAGACTGACAATCCCGCACCAGAGCTGCTTGCAACAGCAAGGCCGGTAGGCCTGTGGTGACAAATGTTGTAGCATTTGCGACACCTGAAGAACGTCGTGTTCCGTCCATTTTAGGTCATCAAGTATCGTTATAATAACTCACAATTTTGTATTGAACAAAATGACTAATGTATGAATAAGTAAACAACTTCACATAGTTTTATTTAATAATAAAACTATAATTCAATATTTTACAAGTATAAGTACAAAATACTATTTCAGTACAGAGAAAACATACTTTTCGTGGTTTTATGTGAACTAAACTCATTTTACTACTTCAGAGTACAGTAACTTTCACACATTTTGCTTACAATATCCTACAACATAAAATATAGGATTTTCTGAGAAAACCATGTTTACATTATCAAGGAACAAGAAAACAGATTTCGGTCACAAACATACTTATGAACTCACCAACTTAATTGTTGACACTTTTTCAAAACTACTTATATTCTCATGGAATCAGTAGACAGGTACACACCCGAATTTTTGAGAATACAGAGCTCTATAGACTCATGTCTTTTAACTTGTACTTTTTGGTGTCAACATACAATGTTTTGAACATAGATGTAAAACTTATAACATTGTTAATAAAATGGTTCTTGTACTTTGATTACTTTTATGCATTTTTGTGATACTATACATGACGACTTCCACACCCGAATGTTTCTGCCATTCCGGTTTGGGCGTGTGGTAGATTAGTATCAGAGCATTGTTTATAGTGAATTAAGTATATCATACCATAAAAGATATCCAACTATAAATGTTATGGGGCTAAAGCACCCTCACTTAAAGTATACTTTTAAAATCTAAGTGTTTTATAAGAAGTATACTAACTTGCATACATAAAAGAAATAGTGTCATAGTAAGAACTATACAAAAGTATTTAGATGTTGAACACTACAATTAAACCTGGACAGTTATGTAATCATATCTAGAGAAATATAGTCATATCAACTATATTTATTTCAGATACAACCAACATGTGTTTGGGAGTGATAGTGGTGTGGAAACAAGTCTAAAACTTACCAAACTTATGTACCAGAAGAACTCTAGAATCAAACATAAAGTTAAAATACTATAGGAGTATTTTATGACATTATAACACATAAACAACAAGAATCAAGATGGCCATCCTTACTAGAAACAAACATGTGAAAACAAGAGATCATTACTGGTTAAGCTATAATTACTATGTATATACACAAGAGTTATATATAATTAAAGTTTTATAGACATAAAATATGTGATTTTTCTTTATTTCTTGTTCCTTGTTTGGTTGTGGACTTAGAGTAGGATCACTTATTAAAAGGTGTATTTAATCTTGGTTATGTATGATTCTAATACACTAAGTGATTATGGAAAGATCATGTATGTACTACATTATACATATTCATTTGAACGGATACCCCAAGTACCATTGCAATTGTTTACTTATATTAGTAAACTCCTGTCGTAAATCGCAGAATATTATGAAACTCAGGGTATGATGCATTTAGAACTAAAATATATTTGTTCAATATCACCTGACTCATAATTGCTATGAAAAACTTATCATCATTTTTTTCTTAAATTATTTTAGAGAAAGATGCCTCCCAGAAAGTTTAACATAAAGAAAAACAATCTACCAAATCCACCACTACCACCACCTCCATAATATGATTATGCTGACTTCCAAGCATTAGTAACTGCTGCTGTGGCTGCTGCGATGACACAAATCAATGCCAGTGGTACTAGTGGAGCTGGCAGTGGTGCTCATAGTTCCAATCATGGTGAAAGTCTTGGACACCCTCGTGAGTGTTTGTATAAAGACTTTACAAATGCAATTCCCAAAACTTTTGATGGTACTGGCGGTGTCATTACTCTAACACGCTAGTTCGAGAAAACAGAATCAGTGTTTGAAATCTGTGCTTGCCTTGATGTAAGAAAAGTCAAGTTTGCGGCATGCACCTTCCTAGACACAACCCTTTCTTGGTGGAATGGCTATGTTAAATCCTTATCACTTCTAGTCGCCAATGTTATGGGCTGGGATGATTTGAAAATTATGATTCTATGAAAATATTGTCCCAGAGGCGAAATTTAAAAGCTAGAACAGGAACTCTCGGGTTTGTCGATGAAAGACTCCGATATTGTCGCATATACTACTAGGTTTAGTGATCTGGCTATTCTGTGTCCAGGGATGGTTCCCACTAAGAGCAAGAAAGTAGAGAGATTTATCTGGGGACTCTCTCCTCATATACAAGGGAATGTAATAGTTGCAAACCCTCTTACTTTTGACACTGCTAAGAGTTTGGCACTAACACTAGTAGACCATGGAGTTCATCAGGGCATCATGGTACCCATCCCAGAGCAACCCAAGGAAGGGGGCGACAAGAAGAAATTCTGGAATAAGCGAAAGGGGAAATCATCTCAAGAGCCCTCGAAAAAGCAACAAACAGTGGCAGCACATGATACTATTGTTCCTGCTGCTGTTCCATCCCCTGTTCCTACCATTGTGTCTGTTACTCCAGCAACCCCAAGTAGATACGTTGAAACTTTTCCAAAGTGCAATAAGTGCAACTTCCATCATACAGGAGCTTGTAGAGAAATGCACTACAAGAATTGTAATAGAAAGGGGCACACCGCCCGTTTCTATAAAGCACCAACACAACCCATTTCTCAAATCCCTGTCGCGGGAGTTAGTCAAGCTTGTTACGAGTGTGGAGAAATCGGGTATTTCAAGGGAAACTGTCCGAAGACAAAGAAGAGTGGGAGGTACAGGAAGAGTTTTGGCAATTGGACATGAAGAAGTGATGGCATATTCTACCGTGGTCTCCTGTACGTTTCTTCTCAACAACTCTTACACATGCATTCTTTTTTATAGTGGCGCGGAGAAAAGTTTCGTAAGCCATCAGTTCAAACATATACTAAAAAAATCCCCAAATATTAAGAGATATATTTACCATAGAAATGGAAAATGGGAAGACTGAGAGTACAAACGATATATACATACGATGCACACTTACTTTAAATAACCATTCATTCCAAATTGATCTTATGTTGGTCTCAATTAAAAGCTTTGACATCATAATCGGCATGGATTGGTTAAGTTTTCATCGTGTTGATATCCTATTTTGTGAAAAAGCCATCCTTTTTAATCTGCCAAGTAACGAATCTCTCGTTACCTATGACGGCAAATTTGATGCAAATCTCCAAATTATTTCTTGCATCAAGGCCCAGAACTACCTTCGCAAAGATTACTGTGCCTTCTTAGCTCAAGTTATTGATAAAACACAAGAAGTGAAAAGCATCAAGGATATCCCTAAAGTCTATGATTTTCCTAAGGTGTTCCCAGAAGATCTCTCAGGAGTTCCTCCTGAACGCCATGTCGAATTCCCAATCGACTTGATTCTCGGAGCTACCCCTGTAGCTAAATCCCTATATCGTCTTCCACCTTTAGAGATGCATGAACTATCCAGCCTATTGAACAAACTTCTCAGTAAAGGCTTTATCAGACCAAGCTTGTCACCCTGGGGAGCACAGGTCTTGTTCATGAAAAAGAAGGATGGATCGTGTCGCATATGTATAGACTACATGGAATTAAATAAACTTACTATAAAAAACGGATACCCTTTGCCTCAAATTGACGACCTTTTTGATCAACTTCAAGGGGAAAGTTTCTTCTCTAAGATTGACTTGAGATCAGGATACCATCAACTACGAGTCCAGGAGGCCGATATTCCAAAGACTACATTCAGAACACGTTACAGTCACTACAAATTCATACGGATGCCCTTTGGTCTAAAGAATGCGTCAGCAGTATTCATGGACCTGATGAATCGTGTGTGTCGACCTTACTTAGACAAGTTCGTAATAGTTTTCATTGAAGATATAATAGTTTATTCCCAAAGTAAGGAAGAACACAGCCAACACTTACGACAAGTCTTGGAAACGTTAAGGGTGGAGAAATTGTACGCGAAGTTCTGAAAATGTGAATTCTGGATTCGATAAGTGGAATTTCTAGGTCATGTAGTCAGTGAGGAAGGAATACATGTTTATCCCTCCAAGATCAAGGCTATTGAAAACCGGATGACCCCACGAACACCAACATAAATTCGTCACTTTCTTCGTCTCGCTGGTTATTATAACAGATTTATTCAAAACTTTTCAAAGATCGCGAAGCCACTCACCACTCTGACCCTGAAGGGTGTAACCTTCAATTGGGAGGAGAAACAATAAACTTCTTTCCAGACATTAAAGCAAGCCCTCTGCAGCACACCGATGTTGTCCCCCCAGAAGGGACGGATGATTTTGTATTTTACTGTGATGCATCCAAGCAAGGGTTAGGCGGTGTTCTTATGCAACGAGGAAAATTCATATCTTATGCCTCGAGACAACTTTAGAATCATGAGGTCAACTATACAACACATGACCTCGAACTGGGAGAAGTGGTTTTTGCTTTGAAGATCTGGAGAAATTACATGTATGGTACGAAGTGCAGAGTCTTTACTGATCACAAAAGCTTACAACACATTTTTCATCAGAAAGAACTTAACAGGAGACAACGATGATAGGTAGAGCTACTAAATGATTATGAATGTGAGACTCGGTATCACCCCGACAAGGCTAATTTAGTAGCAGATGCCCTTAGTCAGAAAGAGTACTCAGGTCATAAAGTAAAGCCTGTGACCATAACTATCCATTCTCACCTATCCACACAGATCAAGGAGGCCCAACTGGAAGACTTGAAATTTGAGAACGTGACAAGTGGATCATTAAGAGAAATGCATAAGAAATTTGAAATTAAGAGTGACAAAATTCGTTATCTCATTAATCGGTTCTAGACACCGATGTTTGGTAGTTACAGAGATGTTTTTGTCATTAATGAAGCCAATAAAACTCAATACTCCATTCACCCGGGTTCAGACAAGATGTATCTGGACCTTAAGAAACTCTATTGGTGGCCAAACATGAAAGCTGAAATTGCTACTAATGTGGGCAGTGTCTAACTTGCGCCAAAGTCAAAGTAGAATATCAAATGCCCTCAAGTTTAATTCAACAGCCAGAAATACCTGAGTGGAAGTAGGAACATATTACAATGGATTTCATAACCATGTTACCCAGGACAACGGGTGGTCATGATACCATTTGGGTTTTTGTCGATAGATTAACCAAATCCGCACACTTTTTGCCAATAAAAGAAACTGATAAAATGGAGAAGTTAACAAGGACGTACATTAAAGAGATAGTACGATTGCATGGTGTGTTGATATCTATTATCTCTGACCGAGATAGTAGATTTACCTTGTGGGTTTGACAATCATTGCAAAAGTCCTTGGGAACAAATCTTGACATGAGTACAACGTACTATCCTCAGACTGATGGGCAAAGCGAGAGAACAATTCAAATGCTAGAAGACATGTTAAGGGCTTGTGTGATAAATTTGGGTAAAGCTTGGGATACCCATTTGTAACAACCCGAAGTTGTTCATCGCCAAAACCCCGTTCTACCCGTATAACTCGTCATAAATCGAAATGTCCCGATATCGTTTTTGGGTTTAGTTAGTAAAATTTATATGTTTATTTTAACTCAATGAGTGTCCAATCCATTTAGGAACTCATGAATCTAGCCCAAAATTGTTTATTTCATAAGTTTTAGAAATGTCCCCGCCGGGTGACGGAAACTTAATCGGGTGCGACCTAAAGCCTTGTTTAAAGCTGGTATCGGGTAGAATTCCACTGTGTCCAAGTTTTAGGAACTATATAAACATGTTTAACCTATCATTTGAAGCTTTTTCCTTCTCTCTCTACTCTCTCTCTAACCTCTCTCCTAAATCCAAAGTTTAAGGGTCCAAAACTCAATTTTAAGGCCTCAAATCCCTAAGGTACCTTCCTAGCCTTAATCTATAGCATATTTGGCTTCCAAATTCGACATTTAATCATGAAATGCGACTACATATATGATTTTACGGCCCAGGAGGCTGCCTAGGCCGTAAACACCAAGTTGAAGGGTTTTTAGCCCTTAAATCCCTTCCTAAACTCATTTGGACTTTAGATATGGCTAAAGGACTTCAAGATATGGACTTAGAACATTTAAAACATGGATTTTATTGGATTTGAAGGAGTTTACGGCCAAGGCACAAGCTTGGGCCGTAAACTCATATTTAAGGGGTTTTCTTGACCTTAAACCCTTCCAAATCACTAGTATGGCTTAGATATGATTTATAGAATATTGGTTTTAGCATTTGGACACTTGAAACATGATTTTTTGGGGACTTATGTGAGTTTACGGCCAAGGCATGTGCTTTGGCCGTAAACTCCTCAAAACATGGCATAAATTCAATTCTAAGGTGTTAGAAAGCCATCCAACACCACCAAAAGCCTTGGAATAAATCATAGGACCAACCAAAAATAGTTTAAGGACCTTAAACACATTATTTGAGGGATTTCTAAGAGTTTACGGCCAAGGCTTGTGCTTGGGCCGTAAACTCCTTGATTCATGGTGTTAGAATGCCAACTAAACACCCCTAAAGCCTTTAGATGAATTTTAGAAGCCCTTCCATGCAAGTTTTAAGCCTTAAATCATATTGTATCACCCTATAGAAGAGTTTACGGCCATGAAGGAGGTCTCATAGGCCGTAAACTCCAAAAACCCCTCAAATGTCCCATACAAACTCATGTTAGGCCTTGGAATAATTCTACCAATCACATGTGATTTGTTCTAGCTCCATTTAACACTATTTTCATGAGAAAATAGGAGTTTACGGCCACGAAGCCATGCTAGGCCGTAAACTCCCAGAAGAGGGTCTATTTGATGTTTTGAAATCATTTCAAGTCCTTAAACCAAGTCTAGAAATTATCCCCTAAGTGTTTGAAGTCATTTAGCACAATAAACCACCCCCACCATGAGTTTACGGTCGTAAACTCATGGGGAATGGGTGTTTTAGACCAAAACTCTTATATTAGTTTACTCATGGGGAGTAAACTCAAGTCCCAAGTCCCTAGTGTCATTTCACGTCCTTAAACGCCACCCGGGTCCCTCCAAACACTTGTATCGGAGTGTTTTCGCGACTTGAAGCAAGTGTCCCTAACATATAAATAAAATAAGTCCTAATTAGATACAAATGTGTATCTTTACATTATAATTAGGAACCTCGTGTATTTACAAGCCCTGGATCAACTCTTAGCATCCAAATCGTCATACTTCTCGTCCGGTGAGTTCATACCCCTACCCTTTTTCACTGTTTTTAACTGTTTTCAGGGGGGGAATACAAGCAAATCATAACTGTTTTCAAATCATAACACTAATGTGTTTCAAATAATATCTGGAAAATTTATAAACACTTTTACTCCTTATGTATTATGTTGAGCATAAGGAATGATTTATCAATTACAGCTAAATGGATTTTTAGTTAAGAAAATAACCAAACTAATCAAATTATTATGGGAATAATTTGGGGTTCTATAACGCTTGTTTTATATCTATATAAAGTTATTAGATAAACTATGTCTGATTCAGTTTATCTCTGTATTATTTGAATATATTGCCAGATAATCTCATTGTATGTATCTATTTTTCACTGTATCATGTTTCATAATCTTTGTATGTTTGGTATCGTATGAGAATTCTGTGAATAGTTTAATACTAGCTTGTGAGATAGTCACTACCCTTTATGGATGATATGTAAATCCTCTCCGGAAGTGTAACCAAAGTCTCCTGGAGGGAGAGCGAGGAGTTTGTGAATAGATCTATTCGGGATTGACAATCCCACACCTTAACTGCTAGATACAGTTAGGCGGGCACGCCTGGGGTGACAAATTCTGTATATCGTCCGACGTCTGACTAATGTCAAGGAGGTCTCGTTGTCGTATCAGCATGGTTACCCGACTCACAATATGTATTAATATAAACTTATTCACAGCTAGGATTTGTTTAGAATCTATATCTTATTCGGGATAATAATCCCATGGTTTTGTATCTATATCTTGTTCGGGATAATAATCCCATGGTTTTAAATCTATATCTTGTACGGGATGATAGTCCCATGATTTTATCAATCTATCTTATATCAAATTCGGGATAGTGATCCCATGGTCTTATCAAACAATCTTATACGGGTTAGTAGTCCCATGGTTTTTAATCTATATTTTCTAATATATCAAACTATCTTGTAACTGGTTCGGGATGTTAGTCCCAAGGATTTCAAACTATTTTCTATCTACAATTTGTGAATATTAAAGTATTTCATATTTATTTCGGGATAGTAATCCCATGATCTTCAATATATAGTTTTGGATATTAAACTATACTCTGTATTATTAAATCGGTCTTGAAATTAGGAAAATATGGGATTTTCCTGGGGTAATGTATGTCGCATGATTGAACTGTAACGAAAGATAACCAAACTAACTATCTAATATAAGAAAATATGGGATTTTCTTGGAAAACGAATCTTTTTGGAAAACTAAAGGAAACCGATACATTTTCATAAAACAAAACCGCTTATGAACTCACCAGCTTTATGCTGATTTTCAAACTGCTTGTATTCTCAGGTCCAAGTTAGACAGGTACCCGGTGATATCTTTTGGTGAAGACGGAGTGCTCCGAAGGCTCGTCTCGTTTTGTTTATATGATATATGTATAACTTTTGTACAATTTACTTTTGAATCAAATGTAAACTTTCATATATATGTAACGTAATGGTTGTTTACTGTGATTACTATGTACATTGGATTTGATACTCAACGTGGAGTCAACCCCGGGAACGTTTCCGCCTTTGGTTTTCGGGGTGTGACAGATTGGTATCAGAGCCCTTGTTTATAGTGAACAGAGTATACCAAACCTTACATGGTATAAAACTATAAACATTAAGGGGCCTAAGTGCTCTGAACTAAAAGTATCCTACAATATATAAGTATTTTCAAAAGTATTTAAGTATGTCGAGCCGTCGAAATCCGTAACTATAAGTAGAACAAAAACATAAGTAAATGGGTGTTGTACGCTGCGGTTAAACCTGGGCAGTTATGTAGTCGTGTCTAGGGTCAATATAGCCTGGCCAACTATATTCATTCGAGACACGGCCAACATGTGCTTGGGAGTGACTGTAGTATGCGGCATACCTAAAACGTACCCAATATCCCAAACAACAAATCGTCGCTGCAGCGAACCATGAAATACTATGGGAGTATTTCTCGAGCCGATCCTTTGTAAAAACCCTTGTATACGCGTTATTCCTCGATCATTCCTTTAGCGATAACTTATCTGCCCTGATAATTCATTCTTGCTTCATCGCTTAATAGAATTATATTTTTGTCTTAAAGAGATATCCTTTGTTTCATATCTCTTGATTTAATGTAGGGGACTTACCATCCTCTTTTTCCTAATCGCTTTAGATCGAAATGTCTTCAAAGAAAGGATCCAATTCAAGTAACAACAGCCCTCCATCGCCACCCTCATCTCGCTTCGACCCTGTAATGCTCCAGCTGGTTGTTTCTGCTGCAGTGATGACTGCAATGACGATCTTGAACCCTAACATGTCGATTGGTCAAGGATATAAACCCTATCCCCAAAACCATGGAAATGTTCAGGAGCATCAAAATGAAAACGATAAGAGTAAAAAGAGAAAAGGTCAGAGTTCCCAAGGACCCTCCAAGAGGCGTGAAACTGTGGCAGTTCAAGCTGTCACTACTCCTGTCGTTGTGCCTACAGTTCAAGCTGCTGCTACTCCTGTTGCTATGCCTATAGCTCAAGCACCTACCACTGGGTATGCGGGTAATATCCCTTGGTGCATCAAGTGCAAATATCACCATTATACCCCTGGCCCGTGCTTCACAAGGATCTGCAAGAGATGTGGCAAAAAGGGCCACTCTGCTCAAAATTGCAAAACACCAGTTCATCTAATCCATCAATCTTCTGGATCAAGTACCGGACAGGTCTGCTATGGTTGTGGAGAAATCGGGCATTTCAAGCGAAACTGCCCAAAGGCAGCAACCACCAACAACATCAACAACGCCAAGATGGTTTTAGCTATGAAGCAAGAGAAAGCAGCCACTAATCCCACCGTCGCGGGTATATTTTTCTCGACAATTCATATGTTCGCATTCTTTTCGAATCTAGTGTTAAGAAAGTTTTATTAGTCATTCATTCAAATACCTTCGTAAATATAGTCCTCGTCTATTAATCAAAACATTTTCCGTCAATATGGTTACCAGTGAGAATGAGTGCACTAGCGACTTAGCCCCAAGAATTTCTTCCAAACGTCTAGCTTAGTCCCATATCAGGTCTTCCGAGATCTTCGTAGAAACCGACTCTACAATCTTCAGATTTCGGATGCCCTTAGAGTTTGGTAACATCTATCCGGTGCATCACATCTCGAATCCTTAGAAGCGTCTGCCCAACAAAACCCTAATGATTCCTTTGAGGAAACCGAAGTCGTCCAGGGTTGGAACCTCCATGAGAAAACAGGTTGATATCGTAGATTGAGAGAGTCAATGTGCGAAACCAAGACACATCTCGATAATGAGAATTCGTTAGAAAGCCCAACAGAGACCAGATTCCGCTTGAGAAAGTGAAGAATCCGAGGCAACAAATCCATTCGTATCTCATTCCAATCCATGATCTGTATCTTATTCTTTGAATTTCGGGACGAAATTCCCTCTAACAAGGGGATAATGTAACAACCCGAAGTTGTTCATCGCCAAAACCCCGTTCTACCCGTATAACTCGTCATAAATCGAAATGTCCCGATATCGTTTTTGGGTTTAGTTAGTAAAATTTATATGTTTATTTTAACTCAATAAGTGTCGAATCCATTTAGGAACTCATGAATCTAGCCCAAAATTGTTTATTTCATAAGTTTTAGAAATGTCCCCGCCGGGTGACGGAAACTTAATCGCGTGCGACCTAAAGCCTCGTTTAAAGTCGGTATCGGGTAGAATTCCACTGTGTCCAAGTTTTAGGAACTATATAAACGTGTTTAACCTATCATTTGAAGCTTTTTCCTTCTCTCTCTACTCTCTCTCTAACCTCTCTCCTAAATCCAAAGTTTAAGGGTCCAAAACTCAATTTTAAGGCCTCAAATCCCTAAGGTACCTTCCTAGCCTTAATCTATAGCATATTTGGCTTCCAAATTCGACATTTAATCATGAAATGGGACTACATATATGAGTTTATGGCCCAGGAGGCTGCCTAGGCCGTAAACACCATGTTGAAGGGTTTTTAGCCCTTAAATCCCTTCCTAAACTCATTTGGACTTTAGATATGGCTAAAGGACTTCAAGATATGGACTTAGAACATTTAAAACATGGATTTTATTGGATTTGAAGGAGTTTACGGCCAAGGCACAAGCTTGGGCCGTAAACTCATATTTAAGGGGTTTTCTTGACCTTAAACCCTTCCAAATCACTAGTATGGCTTAGATATGATTTATAGAATATTGGTTTTAGCATTTGGACACTTGAAACATGATTTTTTGGGGACTTATGTGAGTTTACGGCCAAGGCATGTGCTTTGGCCGTAAACTCCTCAAAACATGGCATAAATTCAATTCTAAGGTGTTAGAAAGCCATCCAACACCACCAAAAGCCTTGGAATAAATCATAGGACCAACCAAAAATAGTTTAAGGACCTTAAACACATTATTTGAGGGATTTCTAAGAGTTTACGGCCAAGGCTTGTGCTTGGGCCGTAAACTCCTTGATTCATGGTGTTAGAATGCCAACTAAACACCCCTAAAGCCTTTAGATGAATTTTAGAAGCCCTTCCATGCAAGTTTTAAGCCTTAAATCATATTGTATCACCCTATAGAAGAGTTTACGGCCATGAAGGAGGTCTCATAGGCCGTAAACTCCAAAAACCCCTCAAATGTCCCATACAAACTCATGTTAGGCCTTGGAATAATTCTACCAATCACATGTGATTTGTTCTAGCTCCATTTAACACTATTTTCATGAGAAAATAGGAGTTTACGGCCACGAAGCCATGCTAGGCCGTAAACTCCCAGAAGAGGGTCTATTTGATGTTTTGAAATCATTTCAAGTCCTTAAACCAAGTCTAGAAATTATCCCATAAGTGTTTGAAGTCATTTAGCACAATAAACCACCCCCACCATGAGTTTACGGCCGTAAACTCATGGGCAATGGGTGTTTTAGACCAAAACTCTTATATTAGTTTACTCATGGGGAGTAAACTCAAGTCCCAAGTCCCTAGTGTCATTTCACGTCCTTAAACGCCACCTGGGTCCCTCCAAACACTTGTATCGAAGTGTTTTCGCGACTTGAAGCAAGTGTCCCTAACATATAAATAAACTAAGTCCTAATTAGATACAAAAGTGTATCTTTACATTATAATTAGGAACCTCGTGTATTTACAAGCCCCGGATCAACTCTTAGCATCCAAATCATCATACTTCTCGTCCGGTGAGTTCATACCCCTACCCTTTTTCACTGTTTTTAACTGTTTTCAGGGGGGAATACAAGCAAACCATAACTGTTTTCAAATCATAACACTAATGTGTTTCAAATAATATCTGGCAAATTTATAAACACTTTTACTCCTTATGTATTATGTTGAGCATAAGGAATGATTTATCAATTACATCTAAATGGATTTTTAGTTAAGAAAATAACCAAACTAATCAAATTATTATGGGAATAATTTGGGGTTCTATAACGCTTGTTTTATATCTATATAAAGTTATTAGATAAACTATGTCTGATTCAGTTTATCTCTGTATTATTTGAATATATTGCCAGATAATCTCATTGTATGTATGTATTTTTCACTGTATCATGTTTCATAATCTTTGTATGTTTGGTATCGTATGAGAATTCTGTGAATAGTTTAATACTAGCTTGTGAGATAGTCACTACCCTTTATTGAAACTATTTTTAAAGTAATAAAGAGAAATTATTTGAATATTATGTGCATTTAACTATTTTTAAAAATGTAATTAAAATGCTCGTCAAAAGTAAAATGTTAAATAAACTTAATTTGAATGAATAAAGTGGTAGAGATCATGACAAGATTTCCGAAAATATAAAGAAAACCAAAATCCGAGTTATAACGAAGAAGTTATGACCTATGGAAGATCCGCGACAAAACCAGTAAAACGTTGTGTAGCGTAAAAAGTGAGTTTACAATAAAATGCTTTTTATCCTTAGGTATCTAAATGAAAGTCATAGAATATGTTAAACCGTGAACGTACATAATAATAACGTCCAAATCTGAATTCGTATGAAGAAGTTAAGATTTTTTTAAGATTCGACATAACAGTACACAACCCAAAATTTGAAATAAAGATAGAGCGATTTTTAGCCAGCAAAACCTAAACTAGAATCTAAGGTCTCGTCAATAGAAGTACAATGATAAAAAGACAGATGAATACGGACGTCGGATGAAGAAGTTATGAATTTTAAACGGTTTTTCCTCTCCTGGCCTGTTAAAAAATATAATATAAAAAATAAATTCAAGATTAGTAGATGGAGTCTAAACGAAAGTTGTATAGTATAATTTCACCTACGCGTGGATATAAAGAATGTCGAAAATGGAGCTTGTATGCGAAAGTTATGTATTTTTAAAGTTTTGGACACAAAAACCAAGAATTTTCGCAAATACTAGGCCCGAGTTCGGCCACGTCACCCCATTCCTCGTGAGCATGCCCCGTGTCCGACCTAATGACTTGTCCGAAGCGAGGTCCAATCCGGTTCTGACGCGTGTTGCATCCGTGGCACGTCCGAAGTCCGACGCATGCCGCCTGTGATCTTCCGACGTGTGCTCCTCCCCTTAACATCCGAGGCGACGCGTGTCCCTCGTGCCCTCTTCGGCCGAGACCTCGTACCCTTTATAAATGGTGTGAACCCTCCTTGTTAATTTGCTAATTTTACACCATTTTCACATTTCTCACTTCCTTAAACTTCCTTACAACCCCCGGAAGCCCCGAGAACATATCTAACACCTGACGAACATCCAAAAACAACTGAAGTCCACAAGAAAATAGTCTTTCGGTTTCTAACCCGACCCTCGCAAAGCCCTAGTTTTAGCAATAAATTATTTTCTAGAAATAAAGTGCTATCCAAATCATCACTACTATTTAGTGACTTCATACCCCTACATTTTCATGATTATTAACTGTTTTAGGGGGGAAAGTGTAACACAATAAAAATTGTATTAATATCTAAAGGTTTTAATGTTTATAAATTATTGCAGTTATCAAAATTATATATATATATATATATATATATATATATATATATATATATATATATATATATATATATATATATATATATATATATATATAATTAGGATTCAACAGATTTAACATTTGTAATTTAACCCCATTTCCTATTCCTTGTTTGGTTGTGGGCCTGGGGTAGAATAATTTATTTGAATGTCTATTTAATCACAATTACATAAATATTATATTTATATAACTATAAAATGATTTTCAAAACTTGTTAAACAGAAACATCATTTTCGCAAACTGTTTTAGTACCATATACATATAAAAGTGGATTTCAAGGAACAAAAGTATTACAAATTTTTTCAAAAATTCATAAATGTGTTCATTACATTAAAACATAACATATAAACTATAATAGGTATAGTTTATGAAACTTATTCATTGCTTTGAAGATTCAGATTAGAAAACAGAGAACATGTACATATAAACTATAATCGGTATAGTTTATAAGTCAGGTGTATTACATTACATGTTCAGAGTACATGATAGTGTGTTCATAACAAAGTAACTTTTTCATTACATACTTCCAGTGTATTCATTTCAAAGTAACTTTTCATTATTCAACGCGTAATCATCAATATAGCATTTGTGAGACATACCTCAAGTACTTTTCTAAGTACCAACCAATTCATGAAATTATAACCAGAGTCTCATTGAGGGAGAGCACGACACTTGTGTATAGATCTATACGAGACTGACAATCCCGCACCAGAGCTGCTTGCAACAGCAAGGCCTGTAGGCCTGTGGTGACAAATGTTGTAGCATTTGCGACACCTGAAGAATGTCGTGTTCCGTCCATTTTAGGTCATCAAGTATCGTTATAATAACTCACAATTTTGTATTGAACAAAATGACTAATGTATGAATAAGTAAACAACTTCACATAGTTTTATTTAATAATAAAACTATAATTCAATATTTTACAAGTATAAGTACAAAATACTATTTCAGTACAGAGAAAACATACTTTTCGTGGTTTTATGTGAACTAAACTCATTTTACTACTTCAGAGTACAGTAACTTTCACACGTTTTGCTTACAATATCCTACAACATAAAATATAGGATTTTCCAAGAAAAACATGTTTACATTATCAAGGAACAAGAAAACAGATTTCAGTCACAAACATACTTATGAACTCACCAACTTAATTGTTGACACTTTTTCAAAACTACTTATATTCTCATGGAATCAGTAGACAGGTACACACCCGAATTTTTGAGAATACAGAGCTCTATAGACTCATGTCTTTTAACTTGTACTTTTTGGTGTCAACATACAATGTTTTGAACATAGATGTAAAACTTATAACATTGTTAATAAAATGGTTCTTGTACTTTGATTACTTTTATGCATTTTTGTGATACTATACTTGACGACTTCCACACCCGAATGTTTCTGCCATTCCGGTTTGGGCGTGTGGTAGATTGGTATCAGAGCATTGTTTATAGTGAATTAAGTATATCATACCATAAAAGATATCCAACTATAAATGTTATGGGGCTAAAGCGCCCTCACTTAAAGTATACTTTTAAAATCTAAGTGTTTTATAAGAAGTATACTAACTTGCATACATAAAAGAAACAGTGTCATAGTAAGAACTATACAAAAGTATTTAGATGTTGAACACTACAATTAAACCTGGACAGTTATGTAATCATATCTAGAGAAATATAGTCATATCAACTATATTTATTTGAGATACAACCAACATGTGTTTTGGAGTGATAGTGGCGTGGAAACAAGTCTAAAACTTACCAAACTTATGTACCAGAAGAACTCTAGAATCAAACATAAAGTTAAAATACTATAGGAGTATTTTATGACATTATAACACAGAAACAACAAGAATCAAGATGGCCATCCTTACTAGAAACAAACATGTGAAAACAAGAGATCATTACTGGTTAAGCTATAATTACTATGTATATACACAATAGTTATATATAATTAAAGTTTTATAGACATAAAATATGTGATTTTTCTTTATTTCTTGTTCCTTGTTTGGTTGTGGACTTAGAGTAGGATCACTTATTCAAAGGTGTATTTAATCTTGGTTATGTATGATTCTAATACACTAAGTGATTATGGAAAGATCATGTATGTACTACATTATACATATTCATTTGAACGGATACCCCAAGTACCATTGCAATTGTTTACTTATATTAGTAAACTCCTGTCGTAAATCGCAGAATATTATGAAACTCAGGGTATGATGCGTTTAGAACTAAAATATATTTGTTCAATATCACCTGACTCATAATTGCTATGAAAAACTTATCATCATTTTTTTCTTAAATTATTTTAGAGAAAGATGCCTCCCAGAAAGTTTAACATAAAGAAAAACAATCTACCAAATCCACCACTACCACCACCTCCATAATATGATTATGCTGACTTCCAAGCATTAGTAACTGCTGCTGTGGCTGCTGCGATGACACAAATCAATGCCAGTGGTACTAGTGGAGCTGGCAGTGGTGCTCATAGTTCCAATCATGGTGAAAGTCTTGGACACCCTCGTGAGTGTTTGTATAAAGACTTTACAAATGCAATTCCCAAAACTTTTGATGGTACTGGTGGTGTCATTACTCTAACACGCTAGTTCGAGAAAACAGAATCAGTGTTTGAAATCTGTGCTTGCCTTGAAGTAAGAAAAGTCAAGTTTGCGGCATGCACCTTCCTAGACACAACCCTTTCTTGGTGGAATGGCTATGTTAAATCCTTATCACTTCTAGTCGCCAATGTTATGGGCTGGGATGATTTGAAAATTATGATTCTATGAAAATATTGTCCCAGAGGCGAAATTTAAAAGCTAGAACAGGAACTCTCGGGTTTGTCGATGAAAGACTCCGATATTGTCGCATATACTACTAGGTTTAGTGATCTGGCTATTCTGTGTCCAGGGATGGTTCCCACTAAGAGCAAGAAAGTAGAGAGATTTATCTGGGGACTCTCTCCTCATATACAAGGGAATGTAATAGTTGCAAACCCTCTTACTTTTGACACTGCTAAGAGTTTGGCACTAACACTAGTAGACCATGGAGTTCATCAGGGCATCATGGTACGCATCCCAGAGCAACCCAAGGAAGGGGGCAACAAGAAGAAATTCTGGAATAAGCGAAAGGGGAAATCATCTCAAGAGCCCTCGAAAAAGCAACAAACAGTGGCAGCACATGATACTATTGTTCCTGCTGCTGTTCCATCCCCTGTTCCTACCATTGTGTCTGTTACTCCAGCAACCCCAAGTAGATACGTTGAAACTTTTCCAAAGTGCAATAAGTGCAACTTCCATCATACAGGAGCTTGTAGAGAAATGCACTACAAGAATTGTAATAGAAAGGGGCACACCGCCCGTTTCTATAAAGCACCAACACAGCCCATTTCTCAAATCCCTGTCGCGGGAGTTAGTCAAGCTTGTTACGAGTGTGGAGAAATCGGGTATTTCAAGGGAAACTGTCCGAAGACAAAGAAGAGTGGGAGGTACAGGAAGAGTTTTGGCAATTGGACATGAAGAAGTGATGGCATATTCTACCGTGGTCTCCTGTACGTTTCTTCTCAACAACTCTTACACATGCATTCTTTTTTATAGTGGCGCGGAGAAAAGTTTCGTAATCCATCAGTTCAAACATATACTAAAAAAATCCCCAAATATTAAGAGATATATTTACCATAGAAATGGAAAACGGGAAGACTAAGAGTACAAACGATATATACATAGGATGCACACTTACTTTAAATAACCATTCATTCCAAATTGATCTTATGTTGGTCTCAATTAAAAGCTTTGACATCATAATCGGCATGGATTGGTTAAGTTTTCATCGTGTTGATATCCTATTTTGTGAAAAAGCCATCCTTTTTAATCTGCCAAGTAACGAATCTCTCGTTACCTATGACGGCAAATTTGATGCAAATCTCCAAATTATTTCTTGCATCAAGGCCCAGAACTACCTTCGCAAAGATTACTGTGCCTTCTTAGCTCAAGTTATTGATAAAACACAAGAAGTGAAAAGCATCAAGGATATCCCTAAAGTCTATGATTTTCCTAAGGTGTTCCCAGAAGATCTCTCAGGAGTTCCTCCTGAACGCCATGTCGAATTCCCAATCGACTTGATTCTCGGAGCTACCCCTGTAGCTAAATCCCTATATCGTCTTCCACCTTTAGAGATGCATGAACTATCCAGCCTATTGAACAAACTTCTCAGTAAAGGCTTTATCAGACCAAGCTTGTCACCCTGGGGAGCACAGGTCTTGTTCATGAAAAAGAAGGATGGATCGTGTCGCATATGTATAGACTACATGGAATTAAATAAACTTACTATAAAAAACGGATACCCTTTGCCTCAAATTGACGACCTTTTTGATCAACTTCAAGGGGAAAGTTTCTTCTCTAAGATTGACTTGAGATCAGGATACCATCAACTACGAGTCCAGGAGGCCGATATTCCAAAGACTACATTCAGAACACGTTACAGTCACTACAAATTCATACGGATGCCCTTTGGTCTAAAGAATGCGTCAGCAGTATTCATGGACCTGATGAATCGTGTGTGTCGACCTTACTTAGACAAGTTCGTAATAGTTTTCATTGAAGATATAATAGTTTATTCCCAAAGTAAGGAAGAACACAGCCAACACTTATGACAAGTCTTGGAAACGTTAAGGGTGGAGAAATTGTACGCGAAGTTCTGAAAATGTGAATTCTGGATTCGATAAGTGGAATTTCTAGGTCATGTAGTCAGTGAGGAAGGAATACATGTTTATCCCTCCAAGATCAAGGCTATTGAAAACCGGATGACCCCACGAACACCAACATAAATTCGTCACTTTCTTGGTCTCGCTGGTTATTATAACAGATTTATTCAAAACTTTTCAAAGATCGCGAAGCCACTCACCACTCTAACCCTGAAGGGTGTAACCTTCAATTGGGAGGAGAAACAATAAACTTCTTTCCAGACATTAAAGCAAGCCCTCTGCAGCACACCGATGTTGTCCCCCTAGAAGGGACGGATGATTTTGTATTTTACTGTGATGCATCCAAGCAAGGGTTAGGCGGTGTTCTTATGCAACGAGGAAAATTCATATCTTATGCCTCGAGACAACTTTAGAATCATGAGGTCAACTATACAACACATGACCTCGAACTGGGAGAAGTGGTTTTTGCTTTGAAGATCTGGAGAAATTACATGTATGGTACGAAGTGCAAAGTCTTTACTGATCACAAAAGCTTACAACACATTTTTCATCAGAAAGAACTTAACAGGAGACAACGATGATAGGTAGAGCTACTAAATGATTATGAATGTGAGACTCGGTATCACCCCGACAAGGCTAATTTAGTAGCAGATGCCCTTAGTCAGAAAGAGTACTCAGGTCATAGAGTAAAGCCTGTGACCATAACTATCCATTCTCACCTATCCACACAGATCAAGGAGGCTCAACTGGAAGACTTGAAATTTGAGAACATGACGAGTGGATCATTAAGAGAAATGCATAAGAAATTTGAAATTAAGAGTGACAAAATTCGTTATGTCATTAATCGGTTCTAGACACCGATGTTTGGTAGTTACAGAGATGTTTTTGTCATGAATGAAGCCCATAAAACTCAATACTCCATTCACCCGGGTTCAGACAAGATGTATCTGGACCTTAAGAAACTCTATTGGTGGCCAAACATGAAAGCTGAAATTGCTACTAATGTGGGCAGTGTCTAACTTGCGCCAAAGTCAAAGTAGAATATCAAATGCCCTCAAGTTTAATTCAACAGCCAGAAATACCTGAGTGGAAGTAGGAACATATTACAATGGATTTCATAACCATGTTACCCAGGACAACGGGTGGTCATGCTACCATTTGGGTTTTTGTCGATAGATTAACCAAATCCGCACACTTTTTGCCAATAAAAGAAACTGATAAAATGGAGAAGTTAACAAGGACGTACATTAAAGAGATAGTATGATTGCATGGTGTGTTGATATCTATTATCTCTGACCGAGATAGTAGATTTACCTTGTGGGTTTGACAATCATTGCAAAAGTCCTTGGGAACAAATCTTGACATGAGTACAACGTACTATCCTCAGACTGATGGGCTAAGCGAGAGAACAATTCAAATGCTAGAAGACATGTTAAGGGCTTGTGTGATAAATTTGGGTAAAGCTTGGGATACCCATTTGTAACAACCTGAAGTTGTTCATCGCCAAAACCCCGTTCTACCCATATAACTCGTCATAAATCGAAATGTCCCGATATCGTTTTTGGGTTTAGTTAGTAAAATTTATATGTTTATTTTAACTAAATGAGTGTCCAATCCATTTAGGAACTCATGAATCTAGCCCAAAATTGTTTATTTCATAAGTTTTAGAAATGTCCCCGCCGGGTGACGGAAACTTAATCGGGTGCGACCTAAAGCCTTGTTTAAAGCTGGTATCGGGTAGAATTCCACTGTGTCCAAGTTTTAGGAACTATATAAACGTGTTTAACCTATCATTTGAAGCTTTTTCCTTCTCTCTCTACTCTCTCTCTAACCTCTCTCCTAAATCCAAAGTTTAAGGGTCTAAAACTCAATTTTAAGGCCTCAAATCCCTAAGGTACCTTCCTAGCCTTAATCTATAGCATATTTGGCTTCCAAATTCGACATTTAATCATGAAATTCGACTACATATATGAGTTTACGGCCCAGGAGGCTGCCTAGGCCGTAAACACCAAGTTGAAGGGTTTTTAGCCCTTAAATCCCTTCCTAAACTCATTTGGACTTTAGATATGGCTAAAGGACTTCAAGATATGGACTTAGAACATTTAAAACATGGATTTTATTGGATTTGAAGGAGTTTACGGCCAAGGCACAAGCTTGGGCCGTAAACTCATATTTAAGGGGTTTTCTTGACCTTAAACCCTTCCAAATCACTAGTATGGCTTAGATATGATTTATAGAATATTGGTTTTAGCATTTGGACACTTGAAACATGATTTTTTGGGGACTTATGTGAGTTTACGGCCAAGGCATGTGCTTGGGCCGTAAACTCCTCAAAACATGGCATAAATTCAATTCTAAGGTGTTAGAAAGCCATCCAACACCACCAAAAGCCTTGGAATAAATCATAGGACCAACCAAAAATAGTTTAAGGACCTTAAACAGATTATTTGAGGGATTTTTAAGAGTTTACGGCCAAGGCTTGTGCTTGGGCCGTAAACTCCTTGATTCATGGTGTTAGAATGCCAACTAAACACCCCTAAAGCCTTTAGATGAATTTTAGAAGCCCTTCCATGCAAGTTTTAAGCCTTAAATCATATTGTATCACCCTATAGAAGAGTTTACGGCCATGAAGGAGGTCTTATAGGCCGTAAAATCCAAAAACCCCTCAAATGTCCCATACAAACTCATGTTAGGCCTTGGAATAATTCTACCAATCACATGTGATTTGTTCTAGCTCCATTTAACACTATTTTCATGAGAAAATAGGAGTTTACGGCCACGAAGCCATGCTAGGCCGTAAACTCCCATAAGAGGGTCTATTTGATGTTTTGAAATCATTTCAAGTCCTTAAACCAAGTCTAGAAATTATCCCCTAAGTGTTTGAAGTCATTTAGCACAACAAACCACCCCCACCATGAGTTTACGGCCGTAAACTCATGGGGAATGGGTGTTTTAGACCAAAACTCTTATATTAGTTTACTCATGGGGAGTAAACTCAAGTCCCAAGTCCCTAGTGTCATTTCACGTCCTTAAACGCCACCCGGGTCCCTCCAAACACTTGTATCGAAGTGTTTTCGCGACTTGAAGCAAGTGTCCCTAACATATAAATAAAATAAGTCCTAATTAGATACAAATGTGTATCTTTACATTATAATTAGGAACCTCGTGTATTTACAAGCCCTGGATCAACTCTTAGCATCCAAATCGTCATACTTCTCGTCCGGTGAGTTCATACCCCTACCCTTTTTCACTGTTTTTAACTGTTTTCAGGGGGGGAATACAAGCAAACCATAACTGTTTTCAAATCATAACACTAATGTGTTTCAAATAATATCTGGCAAATTTATAAACACTTTTACTCCTTATGTATTATGTTGAGCATAAGGAATGATTTATCAATTACAGCTAAATGGATTTTTAGTTAAGAAAATAACCAAACTAATCAAATTATTATGGGAATAATTTGGGGTTCTATAACGCTTGTTTTATATCTATATAAAGTTATTAGATAAACTATGTCTGATTCAGTTTATCTCTGTATTATTTGAATATATTGCCAGATAATCTCATTGTATGTATCTATTTTTCACTTTATCATGTTTCATAATCTTTGTATGTTTGGTATCGTATGAGAATTCTGTGAATAGTTTAATACTAGCTTGTGAGATAGTCACTACCCTTTATGGATGATAAGTAAATCCTCTCCGGAAGTGTAACCAAAGTCTCCTGGAGGGAGAGCGAGGAGTTTTTGAATAGATCTATTCGGGATTGACAATCCCACACCTTAACTGCTAGATACAGTTAGGCGGGCACGCCTGGGGTGACAAATTCTGTATATAGTCCGACGTCTGACTAACGTCAAGGAGGTCTCGTTGTCGTATCAGCATGGTTACCCGACTCACAATATGTATTAATATAAACTTATTCACAGCTAGGATTTGTTTAGAATCTATATCTTATTCGGGATAATAATCCCATGGTTTTGTATCTATATCTTGTTCGGGATAGTAATCCCATGGTTTTAAATCTATATCTTGTACGGGATGATAGTCCCATGATTTTATCAATCTATCTTATATCAAATTCGGGATAGTGATCCCATGGTCTTATCAAACAATCTTATACGGGTTAGTAGTCCCATGGTTTTTAATCTATATTTTCTAATATATCAAACTATCTTGTAACTGGTTCGGGATGTTAGTCCCAAGGATTTCAAACTATTTTCTATCTACAATTTGTGAATATTAAAGTATTTCATATTTATTTCGGGATAGTAATCCCATGATCTTCAATATATAGTTTTGGATATTAAACTATACTCTGTATTATTAAATCGGTCTTGAAATTAGGAAAATATGGGATTTTCCTGGGGTAATGTATGTCGCATAATTGAACTGTAACGAAAGATAACCAAACTAACTATCTAATATAAGAAAATATGGGATTTTCTTGGAAAACGAATCTTTTTGGAAAACTAAAGGAAACCGATACATTTTCATAAAACAAAACCGCTTATGAACTCACCAGCTTTATGCTGATTTTCAAACTGCTTGTATTCTCAGGTCCAAGTTAGACAGGTACCCGGTGATATCTTTTGGTGAAGACGGAGTGCTCCGAAGGCTCGTCTCGTTTTGTTTATATGATATATGTATAACTTTTGTACAATTTACTTTTGAATCAAATGTAAACTTTCATATATATGTAACGTAATGGTTGTTTACTGTGATTACTATGTACATTGGATTTGATACTCAACGTGGAGTCAACCCCGGGAACGTTTCCGCCTTTGGTTTTCGGGGTGTGACAGATTGGTATCAGAGCCCTTGTTTATAGTGAACAGAGTATACCAAACCTTACATGGTATAAAACTATAAACATTAAGGGGCCTAAGTGCTCTGAACTAAAAGTATCCTACAATATATAAGTATTTTCAAAAGTATTTAAGTATGTCGAGCCGTCGAAATCCGTAACTATAAGTAGAACAAAAACATAAGTAAATGGGTGTTGTACGCTGCGGTTAAACCTGGGCAGTTATGTAGTCGTGTCTAGGGTCAATATAGCCTGGCCAACTATATTCATTCGAGACACGGCCAACATGTGCTTGGGAGTGACTGTAGTATGCGGCATACCTAAAACGTACCCAATATCCCAAACAACAAATCGTCGCTGCAGCGAACCATGAAATACTATGGGAGTATTTCTCGAGCCGATCCTTTGTAAAAACCCTTGTATACGCGTTATTCCTCGATCATTCCTTTAGCGATAACTTATCTGCCCTGATAATTCATTCTTGCTTCATCGCTTAATAGAATTATATTTTTGTCTTAAAGAGATATCCTTTGTTTCATATCTCTTGATTTAATGTAGGGGACTTACCATCCTCTTTTTCCTAATCGCTTTAGATCGAAATGTCTTCAAAGAAAGGATCCAATTCAAGTAACAACAGCCCTCCATCGCCACCCTCATCTCGCTTCGACCCTGTAATGCTCCAGCTGGTTGTTTCTGCTGCAGTGATGACTGCAATGACGATCTTGAACCCTAACATGTCCATTGGTCAAGGATATAAACCCTACCCCCAAAACCATGGAAATGTTCAGGAGCATCAAAATGAAAACGATAAGAGTAAAAAGAGAAAAGGTCAGAGTTCCCAAGGACCCTCCAAGAGGCGTGAAACTGTGGCAGTTCAAGCTGTCACTACTCCTGTCGTTGTGCCTACAGTTCAAGCTGCTGCTACTCTTGTTGCTATGCCTATAGCTCAAGCACCTACCACTGGGTATGCGGGTAATATCCCTTGGTGCATCAAGTGCAAATATCACCATTATACCCCTGGCCCGTGCTTCAAAAGGATCTGCAAGAGATGTGGCAAAAAGGGCCACTCTGCTCAAAATTGCAAAACACCAGTTCATCTAATCCATCAATCTTCTGGATCAAGTACCGGACAGGTCTGCTATGGTTGTGGAGAAATCGGGCATTTCAAGCGAAACTGCCCAAAGGCAGCAACCACCAACAACATCAACAACGCCAAGATGGTTTTAGCTATGAAGCAAGAGAAAGCAGCCACTAATCCCACCGCCGCGGGTATATTTTTCTCGACAATTCATATGTTCGCATTCTTTTCGAATCTAGTGTTAAGAAAGTTTTATTAGTCATTCATTCAAATACCTTCGTAAATATAGTCCTCGTCTATTAATCAAAACATTTTCCGTCAATATGGTTACCAGTGAGAATGAGTGCACTAGCGACTTAGCCCCAAGAATTTCTTCCGAACGTCTAGCTTAGTCCCATATCAGGTCTTACGAGATCTTCGTAGAAACCGACTCTACAATCTTCAGATTTCGGATGCCCTTAGAGTTTGGTAACATCTATCCGGTGCATCACATCTCGAATCCTTAGAAGCGTCTGCCCAACAAAACCCTAATGATTCCTTTGAGGAAACCGAAGTCGTCCAGGGTTGGAACCTCCATGAGAAAACAGGTTGATATCGTAGATTGAGAGAGTCAATGTGCGAAACCAAGACACATCTCGATAATGAGAATTCGTTAGAAAGCCCAACAGAGACCAGATTCCGCTTGAGAAAGTGAAGAATCCGAGGCAACAAATCCATTCGTATCTCATTCCAATCCATGATCTGTATCTTATTCTTTGAATTTCGGGACGAAATTCCCTCTAACAGGGGGATAATGTAACAACCCGAAGTTGTTCATCGCCAAAACCCCGTTCTACCCGTATAACTCGTCATAAATCGAAATGTCCCGATATCGTTTTTGGGTTTAGTTAGTAAAATTTATATGTTTATTTTAACTCAATGAGTGTCGAATCCATTTAGGAACTCATGAATCTAGCCCAAAATTGTTTATTTCATAAGTTTTAGAAATGTCCCCGCCGGGTGACGGAAACTTAATCGGGTGCGACCTAAAGCCTCGTTTAAAGTCGGTATCGGGTAGAATTCCACTGTGTCCAAGTTTTAGGAACTATATAAATGTGTTTAACCTATCATTTGAAGCTTTTTCCTTCTCTCTCTACTCTCTCTCTAACCTCTCTCCTAAATCCAAAGTTTAAGGGTCCAAAACTCAATTTTAAGGCCTCAAATCCCTAAGGTACCTTCCTAGCCTTAATCTATAGCATATTTGGCTTCCAAATTCGACATTTAATCATGAAATGGGACTACATATATGAGTTTACGGCCCAGGAGGCTGCCTAGGCCGTAAACACCAAGTTGAAGGGTTTTTAGCCCTTAAATCCCTTCCTAAACTCATTTGGACTTTAGATATGGCTAAAGGACTTCAAGATATGGACTTAGAACATTTAAAACATGGATTTTATTGGATTTGAAGGAGTTTACGGCCAAGGCACAAGCTTGGGCCGTAAACTCATATTTAAGGGGTTTTCTTGACCTTAAACCCTTCCAAATCACTAGTATGGCTTAGATATGATTTATAGAATATTGGTTTTAGCATTTGGACACTTGAAACATGATTTTTTGGGGACTTATGTGAGTTTACGGCCAAGGCATGTGCTTGGGCCGTAAACTCCTCAAAACATGGCATAAATTCAATTCTAAGGTGTTAGAAAGCCATCCAACACCACCAAAAGCCTTGGAATAAATCATAGGACCAACCAAAAATAGTTTAAGGACCTTAAACACATTATTTGAGGGATTTCTAAGAGTTTACGGCCAAGGCTTGTGCTTGGGCCGTAAACTCCTTGATTCATGGTGTTAGAATGCCAACTAAACACCCCTAAAGCCTTTAGATGAATTTTAGAAGCCCTTTCATGCAAGTTTTAAGCCTTAAATCATATTGTATCACCCTATAGAAGAGTTTACGGCCATGAAGGAGGTCTCATAGGCCGTAAACTCCAAAAACCCCTCAAATGTCCCATACAAACTCATGTTAGGCCTTGGAATAATTCTACCAATCACATGTGATTTGTTCTAGCTCCATTTAACACTATTTTCATGAGAAAATAGGAGTTTACGGCCATGAAGCCATGCTAGGCCGTAAACTCCCATAAGAGGGTCTATTTGATGTTTTGAAATCATTTCAAGTCCTTAAACCAAGTCTAGAAATTATCCCATAAGTGTTTGAAGTCATTTAGCACAATAAACCACCCCCACCATGAGTTTACGGCCATAAACTCATGGGGAATGGGTGTTTTAGACCAAAACTCTTATATTAGTTTACTCATGGGGAGTAAACTCAAGTCCCAAGTCCCTAGTGTCATTTCACGTCCTTAAACGCCACCCGGGTCCCTCCAAACACTTGTATCGAAGTGTTTTCGCGACTTGAAGCAAGTGTCCCTAACATATAAATAAACTAAGTCCTAATTAGATACAAATGTGTATCTTTACATTATAATTAGGAACCTCGTGTATTTACAAGCCCTGGATCAACTCTTAGCATCCAAATCGTCATACTTCTCGTCCGGTGAGTTCATACCCCTACCCTTTTTCACTGTTTTTAACTGTTTTCAGGGGGGGAATACAAGCAAACCATAACTGTTTTCAAATCATAACACTAATGTGTTTCAAATAATATCTGGCAAATTTATAAACACTTTTACTCCTTATGTATTATGTTGAGCATAAGGAATGATTTATCAATTACAGCTAAATGGATTTTTAGTTAAGAAAATAACCAAACTAATCAAATTATTATGGGAATAATTTGGGGTTCTATAACGCTTGTTTTATATCTATATAAAGTTATTAGATAAACTATGTCTGATTCAGTTTATCTCTGTATTATTTGAATATATTGCCAGATAATCTCATTGTATGTATCTATTTATCACTGTATCATGTTTCATAATCTTTGTATGTTTGGTATCGTATGAGAATTCTGTGAATAGTTTAATACTAGCTTGTGAGATAGTCACTACCCTTTATGGATGATAAGTAAATCCTCTCCGGAAGTGTAACCAAAGTCTCCTGGAGGGAGAGCGAGGAGTTTGTGAATAGATCTATTCGGGATTGACAATCCCACACCTTAACTGCTAGATACAGTTAGGCGGGCACGCCTGGGGTGACAAATTCTGTATATCGTCCGACGTCTGACTAACGTCAAGGAGGTCTCGTTGTCGTATCATCATGGTTACCCGACTCACACTATGTATTAATATAAACTTATTCACAGCTAGGATTTGTTTAGAATCTATATCTTATTCGGGATAATAATCCCATGGTTTTGTATCTATATCTTGTTCGGGATAGTAATCCCATGGTTTTAAATCTATATCTTGTACGGGATGATAGTCCCATGATTTTATCAATCTATCTTATATCAAATTCGGGATAGTGATCCCATGGTCTTATCAAACAATCTTATACGGGTTAGTAGTCCCATGGTTTTTAATCTATATTTTCTAATATATCAAACTATCTTGTAACTGGTTTGGGATGTTAGTCCCAAGGATTTCAAACTATTTTCTATCTACAATTTGTGAATATTAAAGTATTTCATATTTATTTTAGGATAGTAATCCCATGATCTTCAATATATAGTTTTGGATATTAAACTATACCCTGTATTGTTAAATCGGTCTTGAAATTAGGAAAATATGGGATTTTCCTGGGGTAATGTATGTCGCATAATTGAACTGTAACGAAAGATAACCAAACTAACTATCTAATATAAGAAAATATGGGATTTTCTTGGAAAACGAATCTTTTTGGAAAACTAAAGGAAACCGATACATTTTCATAAAACAAAACCGCTTATGAACTCACCAGCTTTATGCTGATTTTCAAACTGCTTGTATTCTCAGGTCCAAGTTAGACAGGTACCCGGTGATATCTTTTGGTGAAGACGGAGTGCTCCGAAGGCTCGTCTCGTTTTGTTTATATGATATATGTATAACTTTTGTACAATTTACTTTTGAATCAAATGTAACTTTCATATATATGTAATGTAATGGTTGTTTACTGTGATTACTATGTACATTGGATTTGATACTCAACGTGGAGTCAACCCCGGGAACGTTTCCGCCTTTGGTTTTCGGGGTGTGACACCATTTACCACTTGTTGAATTCTCCTACAACAAAAACTATCACACTAGCATCAAAGTTACACCCTTCGAAGCTCTCTACGGTCATAAGTGCAAATCCCCTATGTGTTGGGATGAAGTGGGCGATAAGCAACTAGCCAAGAACCAAGTACCAGATAGCACTCTTATCGGTCCCGAGATCATTTGTGAAACCATAGAAAAGATTGTCCAAATTCGGGAACGGTTGAAAGCTTCTTGAGATAGATAGAAGAGTTATGCGGATAAATGACGAAAACCCTTGGAATTCCAGGATGGAGACCGCGTTCTGTTAAATGTCTCACCCTGGAAAGGAATGATATGTTTTGGTAAACGTGGCAAACTGAATCCAAGGTACATTGGACCATTCCAGATCCTTGCTAGAATTTGTTCAGTTGCTTACACACTCAATCTACCACAGGAACTCAGTAACATTCATCCCATTTTCCATGTCTCTAATCTCAAGAAGTGTTTGTCCGAAGAGACTCTTGTTATCCCACTCGATGAAATATTGTACATTTTAATCAAGTATCATTCATGATTGTGATCCATAAGATGAACTTGATGCGGTTCAGTTCAATACTAGTTCTCTAACAGGTACCTATGTAAATTGGTTACAATCCATTTCATACCTTCATCTAGTGAAAGTCAACCAATCCTATTCATATTAGTCTTACTTTATAATCGCTCCCATAATTATAACCAACTATGAACTTTTAGAATAATAACATTATTCAGGGATTAAACAGGTTAATATAGAACACATCAAGTATTGATGTTATGATCATATCCCAATATATCAAAACATTATATAATAGTTGTTGTCTTAATGTTCCAATTGCCAAATACTAAATCCAAATCAAAATCCCATTTCTAGAATAATAAAGTCTTATAGCTGAAGTGTAACCATTCATACTTAGCTTTAGAAGAAAGGTTGAATTAATAGGTTCGACTAAAATTAATTTGTGTGAATTTTGCGAATACTATCATCTCCATTTTGACGTTACTCTAGGTTATAGTTAAATATCTTGGAGTATATGATTATTGTACTTTCATGACGTATATTTTCTTAGCTTGATTAACTATACTCCCGAATTCATAAAGATTTCTATGGGATTCTTTAATGGCATAAATCAACATAGTTTTGCAATGAACTCATTGATCCAATCATATTAGATTTCAACTTATAAAGCAATGTATTCTTATTTTGTAGTATATTGTGTCATTTTGCTTTGGTTGGACATTATTCTAACAAAACTTACTCTTCGTCCCACAATGAAGTCATAATCCAACTATAATTCATGATTACCCATATTTTCTTAGAAATCATAATCTAATGTAGCTCTTTACATGAAGATTTTATTCTATGCTAATTGTATCATAGACGTTTTCTTAGTTCGTCTAAAGTACTCATAGAATGTTCCTATAGATATCTGGTGACTAAACCATGTATCCAATTGGTATATTAGCATATGCTCATATCATGATTACATACCAAGTCTTATGAATACTATGACATAAATGATGGATTCATTTGGCAAAGTAAATTGAATACAAATCATTTCAGCTAGTTCAAACTTATGAGTTAGGTTCTTTTAAGGCTGACACACCCCCAAACCAGAACGGCAGAAATGTCAGGGACGGATGACTTCATGTACAATATCATAACCACTGAATAGTAATGAAACATAGCAACCCAAACATTCATACATTGGAAATACACACTAACATAGTTTATATATTATACTTGTTCATCAGTTACACAGAAATGACAAAGTACAATTTATTAAGGTTACATCACTTCATCTCTTAGCAGAGCTGGTTATCTGTTGTTACTGGTTCCCTGAGAATACAAGTCATTTGAAAAGTGTCAAATAAAAATTTGGTGAATTCATAAGCATTTTTGTATAAAAAAGTTTTGTACTTGTTGAGAATAGTTCTCGTGGTACTTTAGAAAATCCGATATTTTCTATAAAAATAGTTTGTAAGCCTCGTTCTAAAACCGTGAATATATGCATGCATGTCCTTTACTTTCTTTTGTTTGAAAATGTAAAGCATACGTTTCTAGAAAATCCAATATTTTCTTATAGGCAGACTGAAATTGAAAGTAAATCCTCTGTATCTTTTTCTTATCAAGTAATGATGTGTGGTTCCATAAAATCCATTATTTTCTTAAATATGAATTGTAGTCTTAAACCCTAAGATCGAGATGTATTTGAATGTTATATAGAAGATAATATATAATTCTATTTCTTTTTATAAAACTAATGAAGTGTAAGCTTCCCGTAAACCGAGATAGTAGGTTAATCCCTATGTGAGTTGTTACAACGATACTTGATGTGACTAAATGCCTATCATGACGTTCTTCAGGCGTGGGGGTGTTAACCCCATATAGATCTATACACAATTACCCCTCTCTCCCTCCAGGAAATTCTGGTTATAACTATTGGACTTACAGTGTACGCTAGGTAGGTACGATGAAGGAGTGTCCCAATAAAGCATTAACTTATTTACGTGAACTATGACTCCTCTTTCTTGTAAAATGACTTAAGTGTATCTAGTGTGATTGGAAATATATAAGCACATGCAAGTTATCATGTCTAGGTGTTTTAAAAGATTATAACTTATAAACTTACATCTAAACACAAGTATAAAACATTTAATATGATAAAAACAGTTTCTAGGTCTTGACTTTTCTATCCATGTTTTTAGAAAAATTATATAAAAATCATCCTATGTTGAAATTTGGATCCGTAAACTCTGAGAGTTTGAAAAATGAGTCTACTTTGTTCAAATTTTTTATTATAATTTTTAATGGCCTTAAACCAGTGTGAAAATGTTCATCTTCACAGACTGGTCTGAAATCATTCCTAAAATGATAAGCTCTTTTGTAAAAATTGCCAAAAATTGTAGAAAAATCGTATGAATGCGTGCGAGTAGTCCTTAGAAAGGAATAAACCTGAGCTATTTCCATATTAAACAGTTGTGAAAATATTAAGTTCATGGTGGTCAAAACAGTCCGTAAATGAACCATAACTTTTCTGTTGAAAGTTGAGGTTTAAGTTTAAGTTATACCCGTTTGAAACCAACACTCATTTTTGCTATTTTTGAGGGTATAACCCTTATCCAAAAGTTTTTATGATATATATATATATATATATATATATATATATATATATATATATATATATACATATATATACATATGTTAACAAACACATTACTCATGATTTTTATGAAATTGTATAAGATAAACTCCATGTTCATGCAAATGCAATTATCAATTGGTTAAACGAGATTTGACTTGTATTCTCCCCCAAAAACGTATGAAAAACACGAAAATAATGGGGTATGAAGCTCACCTTGAGAATTTTAGAGATGTAGAAGGAGAAGAAGAAGGAACTTCGAGTCTAGCTTGTGTTCTTGGTGAGATTCTCGAACATGTGGTGTTTCTAAGAGTTTAACGCACAACAAAAGTGTGTAAATGGGATGTTCTCAACATCATCATGAAGTAAAACACTTGAGTATATCATGGAACATACCAAGAATCCTAGAATCAAATCTTGTGGTGATGAAACTTGAGATTTTTGGAGAGAAGATGTGGGAGGATGTTCTTGATAGTTAAGGGGAAGTGAAGTTGTGAGATGTGTGTGTGTGTGTTGTGGACGAGAATAAGAGAGGAGAGAGGGGAGAAGTTGAATTTGGTAATTGGAGGCTTGAATGACACTTGCATGCATACATGGATGTTAATTTTCTTGATGCATGTTGGACAAACATGAGGTGGCAAGCTTATTATCCCACCGTTTTCCTTTTTTTTTTTTTGCATTTTTGTTGTTTTTTTTTAAACGAGGCCAACCAACCCAAAGAGGGTTATGTAAGAACCCATTATTTTCAACCTTGTAAAAGTCAACACAAGTCAAATACATCAAATTAAAGTCAAACTTATTGATTTGTTAATTTAATAAAATTAAATTAACATTTTTGATACATTGAAACACTTAGTAAAAGTGTTGTAGAAATAAGAGGCTAAAACACTTAAAGAACCGAGGATTCTCGCCTTAACCGAAAACCCTCGCATATTCCTTTATTTTTTCGAACCGCAAACAAAAGGACAGCAAATGGTTCACGGCCGCAAACACATTGGACCGCAAACGTGCGGGACTAAGAACTGCCTTCAGTAGAAAACTACCCCCGTAGGGTTTATTCTTCAAACCTAAAACCTCGCATGCTTATCCTTCTCGGGTAGGGTTCCCAACTGAGAACCCATCACCTCGATTTGATTTCCCAACCAAGAACCCTTCCTCAGTTTGTGTTCTCGGCCGAAAACTCTCTAGTATATATAAGATGCACGAAATCTTCCCTCTTTCTTTCACATTTCAACCGAAAACTACACAAATTCTCTCAAGAACACTCCAACCGAAAAGACTTCATTTCGTCCAAATATCATCAACCGAAGCCTCCCTTCTCCTCTTAAGAACATGTGAAAGCTGTCATTCTCTTGATCTTCATACGGAAATCACTTGATTCTTCTTAGAATCTTACATGTATCAACTATTGATCTTGTTTTCATTGCAAAAACACCTTTTAATCTTCAAGTATTGGGCCGAAAACTCATAAAATCACTAGTTTTCCTCAATAACACACGAAGAATGCGAAGAACATGAAGAACACAAAAAACAACCATACATTATTCTAAGGATTATTGTAAGTCCTTTTACAACAATAAAGTGTTATTTAACACTTTAAACTTCAATAAATTATATAATTTGTATTTAATATAATGTTAATATAAATTAGGATTTGTTTTATCGCGGGTTTTAGCTTGTGAAATTAACGCGAATACACAGTATCTTCAAACGGAAACTCACAAAAGGTGAGTTCACAAACTTACAATTTCATGATTTTTAACTGTTTTAGTGGGAATACAAGTAAAACACGTTAAAATTGTGTAGATATCTAAATGTTTTTAATGTTTTCAAATTGTTGTCATTATATATATATATATATATATATATATATATATATATATATATATATATATATATATATATATAAATTATATAAATTGGATTTAACAGATTTAGAATATGTAATTTGACCTCATTTCCTGTTCGTTGTTTGATTGTGGGCTTGGAGTAAAGTTATTTATTCGAATGTCTAATTAATCACAGTTATATAAATGTTATATTTATATAAGTATAAAATGGTTTTCAAACTTGTTAAACAGAAACATCAATTTTTCTAACTGTTTTAGTACTGTTTGAATATAAACATTGGATTTCAAGGAACAACAATACTACACACTTTTAGAAAATTTGACAAAGGTTTTCATTACAAAAAAACAAACATATAAAATATAATAGGTATAGTTTATAGAACTTATGCATTGATTTCAAGGTTCAGATTACAAAACGGAAAACAAACATATAAACTATAATGGGTACAATCTATGGGTCACATACATTACTTTACATGTTCAAAGTACATTACAGAAAAAAAATAGGGTACGTTACTCAAAACAAACATATAAACCACATTAAATATAGTTTGTGAAACATACTTACAGTGTGTTCATTACAAAGAAACTTTTCATTATTCTACATGTAATCATCAATATACCATTTGTGAGACAACCTTCAAGTACTTTTCTAAGTACTCACCAAGTCCTGAAATTATAACCAGAGCCTCTTGGAGGGAGAGTGTGCCACTTGTATATGGATCTATACGGGACTGACACGCCCACACCAGAGCTGCTTGTAACAGCTAGGTCGGCAGACCTATGGTTACAAATGTCGTTCCTATTGCAACGCCTGAAGAACGTGATCTTCAGGCCATCTTAGGTCATCAAGCATGGTTATAATAACTCACAATTTGGTATTGAACAAATATGATTAGTGTATGAATAAGTAAACAACTTCACATAGTTTTATTTAATTACAAAATTATAATATAGTATTTTACATGTACAGTTGGTTATACTAGCCAATTACAAACACATGAGTTGCATACTAGTACAAGAACATAATACTATTTCAGTACAGAGAAAACATAATTTTCATGGTTTTATGTGAACTAAACTACATTTTACTACTTCAGAGTACAGTAACTTTCACACGTTATGCTTACAATATATTACAACAGAAAATATAGGATTTTCTGAGAAAAACATTTTTACATTATCAATGAACAAGAAAACAGATTTCAGTTACAAACATACTTATGAACTCACCAACTTAATTGTTGACACCTTTTTCAAAACTACTTGTATTCTCAGGGAATTAGTAGACAGGTACACACTCGGATTTTTGAGAAGACAGAGCTCTATAGACTCATGTCTTTAACTAGTACTTTTTGGTGTCAATATACAGTGTTTTGAAAATTGATGTAAAACTTATAAGTTTTTTAATACAATGGTTCTTGTACTTTGATTACTATTATGCATTATTGTGATACTTTACATGACGACCTCCGCCACCGAATGTTTCTGCCGTTCCAGTTTGGGGGTGTGAAAAATTGGTATTAGAACATTGTTTATAGTGAACTAAGTATATCAGACCATAAATGATATACAACTATAAATGCTATGGGGCTAAAGCACTCTGACGTAAAGTATACTTTTAAAATATAAGTATTATATAAGTATACCAACATGCATACATACAAGATACAGTGTTACAGTAAGAACTATACATAAGTATTTAGATGTTGGACACTACAATTAAACCTAGACAGTTATGTAATCATATCTGGAATAAATTGTCACACCCCCAAACCGGAGCAGCGGAAACGCCTGGTGGTGGATGACTTCATGTTAAATATCACAACACATGGATCATAGTAATCAAAGTACAACAACCATTGCATTAATAATGTATAAGTTTTACATAGTGTTCAAGTCATTGTATATATGATATTAGAAGTTATATAGCAAAAGATAGAAGACATGACTCTATACAGCTCCGTCTTCTCAAAAATCCTAGGGATATACCTATCTACTAGTTCCCTGGGAATAAAAGTATTTTGAAAAAAGGGAGTATCAACATTTAAGTTTAGTGAGTTCATAAGTATTTATGCTTAAAATCTTGTTTTCTATTCCTTGAAATAGAGAGTGTGTTTACTGTTCCAGAAAATCCAGTATTTTCTATTACAACTGAAAAGTAGTTTTAATATCATAAAAACGTCGTGCATAAGTGTTATTGTACTATAAAATAGTATAACATAGTTTTGGTTCGTAATAAAACTTATAAGAAGATTGTTTTCTGTGTTTGTTTATGTTTTCCAAGTTCTGTAATTGTACTTTTTGAAAAGCTTGTAAATGTGAGTGTGCCTGGCTCCACCAGCTGTAATTGTAATGTAATACTATAACTCATATTATTGTAAAACCAATACTTTGTATTCGTACTTTTTGGTTTAATTATTTATACACTAATCGTATTTGTTCATATATTTTTATGAGTTTTTATAACCATGTTATGACTAGATGGCCTGATATGACGCTTTGTAGGCGCCAGAAATGTTAACGACATTTGTCACTCATAGGCATACCAGCTTAACTGTAGCGAACAATCTGAGTGAATGATTGTCAATCCCGTATAGATCTATACACATTTGTCTCGCTCTCTTTCCGGATATTCTGGGTATAATTATCAGGACTTTAATAGTATTGCTTAAGTGAATAAGCGAGTGGACTTTATCTCACAAAAACCATATTGACGATTACGTGTATAATAATGATAAAAAGTCATTTTGAAATTTACGAACTGATAGTATGTCATTTTTCTAATATACTTGACTGTTAAGTATTTGTATGAGAGTATACTATTAAACTTTGTATAACAGATTAATGAAAATAGTATGACAGTTCTATAAATTATACCTATTAAAATTTATATGTGTATTTTATGTGACATGTAATATTCATGAAAATATCCCCTTTGCTCGATATATATATATATATATATATATATATATATATATATATATATATATATATATATATATATATATATATATATATATATATATATATATATGACTTTGGTAAAATATATGTTAAAAAGAGTTTATAAAACATTTAAAATTGTTTTAGAAAAATTTAGAAATCATTTATTTGTAAACACAATATTCTTGTGTTTGACTTGTATTCCCCCCCCCCCCCCCCCTAAAATACTGAAAAATAGTAAAATCGCGGGGGTATGAACTCACTTGTGAAAGATGGTGATTTGAATGTACAACACTTCGTTACTAGAAAAGACTTTATTGCTGAAAATCGGGCTTTACGAGGGTTGAGTTAGAAACCGAAAGGATCTTTTCTTGTGGACTACAGGTGCTTTGGGATGTTCTCCGTGTGTTAGATAAGGTGTAAAAGTGTAACAAAACCGGGGGGTTTCGCACCTCTTATATAAGGTGCGAGGTTCGGATCCGGAGAGAGGGGGGGGGAGGGACACGTGTCGGATCGCAGGTGAGGAGGGGGCACGCATCGGACATGCGAGGTTGCTCACTTCGGACGTGCCACGGATGTGACACGCGTCAGACTCTGGTTGGACCTTCTTTTTGGATGAGTGACTAGCTCAGACACGGGGCAGCTCGCGACGAAAAGGCGACATGGCCGAACCGTGGTATAGTGTATGCGAAGTTTCTCGGATTTTGTGCCTTGAACTTCAAAAATTCATAACTTTCACATATGAGCTCCGTTTTTAACGTTGTTTATATCCACCGGTACGTGAAATTATATTTTACACCTTTCGTTTAGACTGCGTCGGCTATTTTTGAATTTGTTTTTAATATTATTCTTTTTAACAGACCAGGACAGGAAAAATCCGTTAAAAATTCATAATTTCTTCATCTGATGTCCGTTTCCGTCTGTCTTTTTATCGTTTTACTACTAGTAACGAGACCTTCGATTCTCGTTTGGGTTGTGTCATCTAAAAATCGTCCGATCTTTATTTCGAATTTCGGGCTATGTACTGCTATGTCTAATCTTAGAAAAATCATAACTTCTTCATACGAAGTCAGATTTGGACGTTCTTTTTATGGACACTCTCGGTTTAAAGTATACTACAACTTTCTTTTTATGGACACTCTCGGTTTAAAGTATACTACAACTTTCATTTAGAAAAATCATAACTTCTTCATACGAAGTCAGATTTGTCGTTGACTACGCAGCATTAGCATGCAAGTCTACCAGCTCATACAACATGTAAAGGCATCTCTCCTAGCCCTAAATAACATGCGATCCTCAGATTCATAAATCAAATCATAACAAATAACAAATGTGGTTATTCTGGGAAACTTACTTGAGCTCGGCTGATTACATGCACCATACCCTTTCTGGTTTTATAAATTCTTTCCTTAAAACATTTTCCTTTTGAAAACTTAACAGATCCTCAATTTAAGTTCAGACACACCCGAAAGTATGTCTGAATCCGTCAAACAAAGGCTCGGATACCAACTTGTAACGACCAAATTTTCAAAGTAAAATTTTCATTTTTAATATAATCAAACATTGATACCATTGATTCCAAATGTTTTAAATCATCATTGAGTATAACATTTATCATATTTCATCCCAAAAATCATTCATTGCGGAAATCATAGGTGTGTGCGCTGCAATCCTTCCGAGCCCTTCTTTTCCAAAATGATGATATTTGAAACCATAAACAAACCTGTAACCACGAAGCTTAGTGAGTTCCCCAAAGCATACCCCACATACAATCCACATATCATATTAGCTATAAAAAGCCACCTTTACCACATAACACATACCAATTAGCTATAAAAACTACCTCTACCACATAATACATGTCAATTAGCTATAAAAGCTACCTCTACCACATATCACATATTAATTAGCTATAAAGTTGTCTCTACCACATATCACATATTAATTAGCTATAAAGTTATCTCTACCGTTAGCCACGAAGGCTATCTCTACCCTTAGCCATAAAGGTTATCTCTACCGTTAGCCATAAAGGCTATCTCTACCGTTAGCCATAAAGGCTATCTCTACAATTAGCTAAAAGGCTATCTCTACCATTAGCCATAAATGTTATCTTTACCATTAGCCATGAAGGCTATCTTTACCATTAGCCATAAATGCTATCTCTATTATTAGCCACAAAGGCTACCTCTACCATCAGCTGTAAAAGCTATCTCTACCACATATCACTTCATAAATATGCCACACACCTCTACACAAAAAGTATACCAAATATCATAAAATGGGCTGGCCTTGGTGCCTTAAACCCATTGGTATGGTGAGAAAACTCACCTCGAATGCAGAAGCTCCCTGAAAAAAAAAATCCTTAGCTACTGCCCTGTCTACTTCCTGAGCAATTAATACCGATCAATATACCCAATTAGCAAAAGGGTCCCATACCATAATCCTTAATCCCTGCATGGGGGTAAAATAACCATTCTACCCCTGGCCCAGTATGATCCAAACTAAGGCCCAAAACCAAAACTAGGTAGACTTTCCAAGCCTACTAGTGGTCCACTAATGGCCTAATTTGCTAAATTGGACCCAATCCCTCTAATGGGCCTTACCCTAAGCCCAAACATATTCTTGGACCAAATTATTTGACTCCTGATGGCCCACAAAAGTCCAAATAGTTAAAGTCCACTGCCTGGCCCAACCCAAGGCCCAAAACACATTAAGCCCATCTCTGATGAGTAAGTCGGGCGTACTCCCATGTACGCTAAGCGTACTGGCCAAATGATGCGCACGCTAGGCATACCTGCATGTACGCTCAGCGTACACCCCTGTTAAGCCACTTTCCCATTTATTGCTTAGTACTCTATTTCAGAAGCTACAATTACAGATCCAAGTCCTTTTCAACGTCATAATCCCTAAAGTCAGTGACTTGGTGACTTTACTTGACCAAAATAAGTCCAAACTCCAAAAATTATATTCTACTTCCATGAAAGTGGTCTTAACTCTTGCATGAACCCATTAAGAGCACCAATATGACAACTTTCTGTCCTAGGGAGTCATTTAGCACTGAGACTGGCAACTCTAAGCCTAAGAATCGGATTTCAACCATAATGTTTCATCCTTGGGACCAAAATGAACTAAAACTCGCAATAATAGATCTAAGAGATGAATAGTCAAGTTCAAAGCTTTATACCTTCATCAAGCTGAGAATGAGTTCTACAAGTCAGATCCATAAGCTCCTCCTTGATTCCCATCTTTACAACAAGTTCCATCTTCTTGAAATTCACCAAAAAACCACCCAAAATGCACCAAAAGATCTCACAACACTCTTGGATGAAGCTAGCACTCGAAATTAGGGTTTAAGGCTCTGGAAATAAAAGGGAGGCACACCCCCCCCCCCCTTGGACTTAAGGTACTTTAAATAGTGAGCCAATCCTAAAATTAGGGTTTTGGAGATCTTGGACGTACGTTGGGCGTACATCTCCAACACCCGCAATCAATTATTCAACACTATGTTGGGCGTACTCACCTGGCTACCACCTTGCATGCATGCAAACTTTTCTATTCAGGGATCAATTTTGCCAACAACTTCGAAGTATTATAACTTCTTCGTTCTAAGCCCAGTTCCGACGAACTTTATATCCACGAAAAGGTAGCATGAAGCCCTACGCTCCTAGCTACACCCCAAGCCTTAAAACCTTCCGAATAAAACCCGGGACCCATGAAAGACCGAATCACCCCTACCCTTTGGCTTCCGAGACCCCAACCAAGTACTTTCAAAACTGGGTGTTACAGAAATTTTAGATTTGAAATTTAAAATTTAAAATTTGAATTTAAAAGGTAAAATATTAAATACTATGAGTTGTAATATTATAATTTATTGGTTATTTTAAATTAAGGCAATTATTAACTGATGTGTAAATATTATGTGTGAATTAAAAGAGAAAATGACAAATGGAAAAAACGTTTATTCAAAAATACCAAAAATTGCCATGTGTTCAAGTTAATTATAAAGTGACATGTTGCAAAATAATTTTTGTTTATTAGGGAGGATATATATATTACAGAAGATATTTCATAATAGATAACAATATATGAAACAACAAAATATTAGCATAACGTATTACCTATCATACTAAGAATAAAGGTCCGACTAGAGCTTGGTGCATATGATTAGAGTTGACAAAAAATCGATTCAACCCATCAACCCAATTTGAACCCAACCTAAAATTAGCGGGTTGGATTGAAATTTTCAACCCATTTAGGATAAATGAGTCAACCCGCCTAACCTATTTAATTATATAGGTTATGTTTGGTAAATGTTGTCAACTTGTGTTAAGCCCCACCAACCCATTTCACTTTAATATATATATTTAATTTAATAAGTATTTAAATAATACAATGTGTTAATCTAAGTATTAATTTATAAATTACAATGTTGTATTATCATTTATGTATTAAAAAATACAATCCTAATTTCTATCTTTTCTCTTTGCCCCGACAAAACTAAACACTCTTCAAAATCATTTCAAAATTGCATATATCTTTAATGTAATATGAATAATTTTTTGTATTTGTGAATTGGGATTATGTTTTTATTATATATTTTGAAAGTTTATTTATATTTTGAACTAATTTAAGTGGTATAATCTTTAGTTAATTTTTTTTTTTACTTTAAATGAGTTAATCCATTTTAACTCATTTATTTAATAAGTTGGGTTGAGAATTACATAAACTGGTCAACCTGATAACAACTCATTTATCTAAAATGTTATGTTGGATTGAAAACATATACCCATTTAAATAAAAACTAGGATTGGATTGAAATTGAAATGTTCGACATAATTAATAAATTGGTTGAAACCTAATCCAACCAGGTCGACTCATTATCAGCTGTACGCATGATGAGGATAAAACAAAACTTATAATTTATATTATTTTTTGGAAACTGAAAACAGATTACTTATAAATACACTATTTTCTTATTCAACCACGAACCACCGCCCTCAAACCATCCAACGGAGGACTTCCAACTTTTGACCAAATACATCAAATATAGAGGTTCAGGTTTGACAACCTTTGTGATGGGACAGCACTGAGCGGCTCTTTTTTCTTTAGTGTAATTCCAAATTTTTCAGAGAGGTCATGTTCTTCACCCTCCGGCAAGCTCCAATCAAAAGAGTGTAAGAGTGACGCCAAGATATACATTTGCATTTTCTCAGCCAATTGAACGCCTGGACACAATCTTCTCCCCGATCCAAATGGGAAGAAGTTTAAATTACTCCCTTTGTAATCGTATTTGTTTGTCAAGAATCTCTCAGGATTAAATTCCAGTGGGTTGTCCCAGTACTGAGGATCACGATGGATTGCCCAAATATTTAGCAACACGGTACAACCTTTTGGAATGGTGTATCCAGCTACTATGCAATCCTGGCTTGGTGATCGTGGGAGTATGAGAGGGACTACTGGGTGCAACCGGAATGTTTCCTTTATAGTTGCATCTAGGTATTGTAATTTGGGGAGATGAGATTCTTCGACAATGTTGTCAAGTCCCACAACATCTGCTAATTCTTTTTGAATCCTTTTCATTATGTCATGATTTTGCATGATCTCTGCCATTGCCCATTCTATCAGTGTTGTTGTGGTTTCAGTTCCTGCAACCATAATATCCTGATAGAACAAAACTCAAACTGTATTGTCAATTTTGTAGTCCAAGAAAAAGAAAATCGTGAAGCGATGTTATTTGTGAAGCATCAAAAGTAGAAACTTATTGGAGAGCTGGTTTAGTAAATTAACTTTGACACAATCAAAATATATTATGAAAAAGTTATTACATAGTTTTTTCACTTAGCTTGTGAATTTGAAGCTTTCTCTATATAGAGCTTTTTCATAGTTCTAGTTATGTTTTAAATTAGTGATTCTTTTTGCTTTGTTGGGTTTTCATTAACACCAAAAATTTGGTTAAAAAATCAAGGTTGCAAATATCGAAAGACGGTCATTGATTAGTACAAAGCTACTAAATTGTAGATCAATCAAATTTTTAATAGTAAATGTGACTAAATCATAACCAATTAGGTAACTATCACCATGATCATAAAAAATAGTTTAATATGACTAATTACCGTATTCTACAACTTCACCAATTGTCTAGAAATAGATTAATAGCATAGAAAGTGCCTAGTCGTCCAAATAGGCATAGATGAATTTGTTAAGTGTTTGATAATATGATGTGACCCGCAAAATATATACAAAATATATGAAGTATGTAAAACGATAAATTTGTAAAGTATCTTTTCGATGTAGCTTTAAAGAATAATGATTACCAGGAGAAGTGCCTTTATTTGTGTGATGCTAATCGATGTTGCATCGTTGTGGTCCATGAGCTCTAATAAGATCTGTAAAAAATCTTTCTTTCCTTCATGCCCAACTGCATCCTTCGGTTTTCTCGAGTTCAATTTGATTCGATCATCAATAATGCTTGTGAAAATTTGATCCACCTGATGAAGTAGCCTCTTGGTCTTCCGCAATACACCTTGTAGATCAAGCCATGCAACACTTGGGAATATATCAGAGATATTCGGCTGTTCCATGAGCTTAACAACATTTGATACAATCTTCTTTAACTCTGCTACAAAATGGCTCCCTTTTGCATTTGGATCTGAAGTGTTTTCCCAAACCATGCTCGTTAGGACGTTAACCTCTGTCAAGAAAGCAATCCCGCTAATGTCGACTTTGGTTCCAATTTTACTATAAATATTTTTGATAGTTTTCCGAACCTCATCCCTTCGAAAATACCTGCATGCTTCAAGATTCTTGTTGCTTAGGACCTCATGGACAAATAGCTTACGAAGGTTACGCCAATCTGAATTGTTGTCAGACCATATAACATCTCGGGCTCCAAAAGACATTGTAAAGGCAGCGATTGATGGATTGCGGTTAGCAAAGATATCATCTTGCTCACGGACTACCACTTTTGCTATTTCAGGGCTGTTTATAACGACATGAAGTTTGCTTCCCAAGTGAAACTTGAAAATGGGCCCGTAGATATGAGCCAAGTTACTGAACTGTTTGTGCATGTCAACGCCAAGAATTGGAAGGTTACCTACAATCGGCAAGGAACGGGGACCTGGTGGCAACGGTGGTGCACCATGTGAGGAGCTCAAAGATTTCAATATGTGCCATAAAATAGCCAAGATCGTTGCTGAAATGGTGGCAACTGCTAGCTGAGTAAGTTGGTCTTTGTTGCCGCTCATCACTTCCCACCACCATGAACCCTCGTTGTTAATTTGTTGTGCCATTTTTGCAAATTATGAATGTGTGTAGTTGAACGATACGAATCGATTGTAGAATTTAAACCCCAAGTGATGCGCTATGTTTGACTAAAAAAAGAGAATTAAATTTTTTTATTATAAGAAAAAAGAAATAAGAAAATATTGGTTAACACTTGATTTTCTTGCTTTCATTTATGAAAACTACATCACTGGTCGTAATGGTATGTGAAAACTGAGAACTTTAGTCCAACTATTTTCATTAAATGTGTTTGTTGCCCCCTGGTTTGATGAACTAGTCAACTTTGGTACCCAAATGAAACCACAATTATGTCCTGTCTTACACTACTAGGTATCGTAAAAAAATCATGTAGTCGATTGGAAACAAAGTAAAAAAAAAATCAATTAAAACTATGATGGGTTTGATGCACCAACCTTTTAGTTTGCCATTTATTTCATAAGTGTCAAATATAACAAGTGCTTAGATTTCATGGAAAAAAAATTATCTAATAAAATCTATTATAATCTTAATGAAAATTTTCTAAATATATTATGAAAATTAATAAGTTTTACCTCTATAAATAAAGTATAATATTCAGATATTTCAATATCCAATCTCAATTCTCTATTTCTAATCTATTGTTTTGTATTTTTCTAGAACCTCTACTACAAATGATGAATTTTTTTTTTGGAATATGCATATCCGTAATGTGACCCATAGGGCAGAACTTCGCAACCGAAACTCATAGCACTAAAAAACAATTTTACTTACCATATATATATATATATATATATATATATATATATATATATATATATATATATATATATATATATATATATATATATATATATATATATATATATATATATATATATATATATATATATATATATATATTTGACATTGATAAATGATTATGTAGTTTCCACCTTCTATTTCTATAATCTTGTATTTAAAGTTACATTTATAACTTGGTTTATCTATTTTATTAAGTTTCTTTAATAAAACTAAAATACTCTTATCTATTTTTATTTAGTTTTATATTCAAAATATATAATTTATTTATTTCAAATTATATAAAATATTTTTATTTTCTCTAATAAATTTTAGTAGAACAATAAATAAACTTAAAGTTTATCTTTTTAATAAATAATTAATTTGAGTTTAGTTGCTAATGAATTTGAAAAATTGGTTGTTAATTGGATTGTATAGGTGGAAAAGAATAATTATTTTAAAGGATAGTTGGATTAGTTTTGGTTGTGAATATGACTTGTCTTATATCATTTAACTTATCGTTGTTTTATTAGATACTATTATTAAATATTAGTAGAACCAACATTCATCCTCAACCTCTTCCATAACATCTTCTTAAAGTAAGGTCTATTCTGAACGCCTCATTCTCTACCATCTGTTCAACCACCCATCAGCTAAAATGAAAACACATACTCCCTCCGTCCCATAATTATTGTCTCAATTTGACTTTTCAAGTCTTTATTTATCAACTTTGACTTTAAATATTTTGACTTTTGTCATGTATTACTTGATGAAACTTGTATCAATGAAAAGACATATAAAACACAATCATTTCATATATTTTGCAACAAATATTATATATCAAAAAAATATATTTAAGTTCAAAGTTGAAGAATAAAAACTTTTAAAGACAAAAGTGAACAATCAATATGGGACGAATGTAGTATATGACAACCTTCAATCAAATCTAAAAAGCAGAAAAATATAAATAAATAAATGACAAACCTACAACATCGAGATACAAATCCATGAACAAAACGGTTTTATGCTTTTCCTATCAAAATTATGAAGCAGCCCTTCATTATTCTGTTGTGATCTTTAGATTTTCCAAATTGTAATGAAGTTAAATTTAGAGATTTACATAATTATTGAAAAGGAAAATAAAAATCCATAAAACCATTGGAATAAATCCAAATGACATATCTAAATGGATTCTATTTTTTTCATATCAAAAGCATAAATGGAGGATGAAAATTAAAATTAGATTGGACCTCAATGGATATCAACTAAACCAAGGAAATAATGTGATTCTTGAAGAGAAAATCAACTAAAACAAGGATGTGATTAGTGGTGTTGTCTCTCTCTCTCTCTCTCTCTCTCTCTCTCTCTCTCTCTTTCTCTCTCTCTCTCTCTCTCTCTCTCTCTCTCTCTCTCTCTCTCGTGATTTTCTAATTCTATCATGTGTGGTCCTTGAAAGTGTAAAATGTTGCATGTAGTCTTTTCTAATGTAACATCCGATTTCCAATTCATGGGGTCCTACGTACGACTTGTTATGGGTTGTGTGTGGTGTGGCTAAGTCAATTAGTTGACGATGACAATTTTTAGAGACCACAAAACGATTGTTGTCTGTCAGTTAGCAGATAGCCAATGGGAAATACATTATTTCACAAGAAGATAGCAGGATTTGACTCATTTTGGATCCTTTTCCTCAGGTGGTGAGGGAATGTGGACTAGTGGTGAGGGAATGTGGACTAGAAAGTATCAGTCGGTTAGTGGGAAAAAAGGAAACCACCTTGCAAGTTGAGTTTTGAATATAGTTTAGGAAGGATTAGTGTCTCCGAGGTAGATTGCACGCATGAATCTAGAGCTTCTAATGAAGGTGGAGAAGGGAATTTATTGGCAGGTGCAAATGTAGGCACAACATGCTGCTAAGGAATTTGGGATTGTTGGTTCATTGAGGAGGTCAGGGATGCAACAGGCGTTGTGATATGTACCGATAAATGTGTAGTGTAGTTGCCATGCTTACGTCAATATGTTCCAATGTGGTTTCGAGCACACTTACAACCAGAAATTTCAATAAGGAGAAAAGGAAATATAATTTTTTATGCAATCAATAGGAGCACATCAATGATGATGATTACCCCTAATAAACATAAGGATAATGTGAAACCTAACACACGTTAGGGTGGCTAGTGTGTTGTGTTATAAAATTGTTGTCTATTATATTCCATCGAGGCTCATATTGGGTAATGTAATTTGATCAACTCTGATCATGTTTTAGTTGTTAACTTGTAAGCGAGTTATGCTACCAAATTGGTTGATGATTGGTTAGACTTATATGTTGCATTGGGAGCACTAAATCATTAGAACCATTTTGAGTTCTTCCAGTTGTCAGAGAACCCTACTGGATTGAATTACATAGACTAAGAATAATGATTTAGCCCTACTACCCGTTCTCTCCTGATAGGGTGGTAGGGCGTAGCTGATAATTCAAAAGTCTATGTGATTCTATAGTAGATATGGTATTTACGAATTAAGGATTATAGGCATTTGTTAGGCCGGTTTGGGGCTTTAATAATACGAGTTTCAACTAATAGTAATTCAAACCCTAAGTGGGATAGAATATAACATTCAGATTAGAAATTTGGAAATTTTTGACTTATGATCTCAGCAGCATGGATCATAAGAGCATATGGTTCGGGCATGCAAGTTTATTACTTGAGGGTTATTAATGCGTGAAAGGAATGGAAGCATTGTCTTATCAAAATGCTCGTGGTTAAAAGATTTAGTAGTATGTCTTTCAAAATGGTTGAAGAATTTCCATCCAAGCGTTAGAAGGAATGCCAAAATCAATCATATGATTGATATAACTCAAGTACTTAGATGGGTCAATGTCATCAAAAATGAAGGAATAGTGTTCATAGCAGAGGAGTTGTTGGTTAGGGACCTCGTCTTTGCAAGTGGGTCATTATGGGAGTGTCATGTATGCTCGTGAGAATGCAATTGGATGACCTAGGTTGTATATTAGAATGCTCAAGCTTTTTTAGCTCACACCAAGGATCGGTTATCTATTGTTAAGGATTCTCAATTATGGATCAATTTCATAAAATGGGTTTGCACACTTTCTTTATTTCATGTTCTATTCGGGTATCACTACAGGGTGGAAGTAAGTAAGTGTCTGAGGAATGTCTTCTTTTGAGTATAAGGATACTTGGTGATGTAGTTCAATTTGCTAGTGCTCTAAAGTATGTGTGAGGACTATGGAGTGTGATTACTAGACTCAGGAGCAACATTTCATCAACTCTTCATGTGTGGCCTTGTGTTGCGTAAGTATGCTTATAGGATAGTTCGTTCTGCTCGAGTCGAGGATTGTTTGGAGAGTCTCCCTGCCTATTCTTGTCTGATGAAGTCATAGGGATTCAAGACACTATCCAGAAATCTAACAACCATTATATAAGTTTCCAAGGTTTGAGTTATATTCTAGATAAAGCGGCCTTGTTTTTGACAATTATGCCGCTGTAGTTGATATAAAACTATGGTCACCTATAACATTCATATGTTGTTTCCAGTTTATGATATGAGTAGCGTAATCCATGGTGATGGTTATACTTTTGCATCCAACTTTGATTAGATCATAGGGAGGGTGTAGCCTCTAGATGCTAAGCATTGTATGCTTTTTGAGAATGGATGTCAGTGGATCTATGATGACTGGTGTTCTCCCTTATGGGTTATGTTCATTAATGATTATGATTGCACATGTCCTATGGAGGAATTTACTAACAAAGACTATGGTCATAATATAATTTTTTTTAATAGGAATAGATGGATTTTAACAAATATAGGTCAGACTACAGTTGGTCCCTCGTTTTTCCAATTTTTAGGAATGGGTTGTCAGTTGAGAAGTCTCGGGAAGGATAATAGAAATAATGACGGGGTTCCATGAGCTGATCATGTGAAAGGATAAATGGTGTCATGACATAGTGTAAACAACAGGCTTACGACATATGTGGTTTTAGCCTACCATGATTTAGGTCATGTGTTATATGGATGTTATGTGTTAAGTTGTCGATGGATAGGGTGGAGAAGTATTAGTATGCTTGACCATGATAAACCCTTCAAGGGAAGTGGTCAAGGTTTAGATGATCATGATGGACCTTAAGGGGGGAAACGATCAATTTCTAGTATGGTATTCTCTCAGATAAACCTTTCAGGGGTGTCAACATGTCAATATAGATTTGGCAACAATGATGTGCGATAAGAATGTATTGTGTTAGTGGATACTAACTAATCGAAAACTTATGGTTTTACGTCAAAGATTTCCCATTGAATTTAGCTACCACTAATGGAATATTATTTCAAAAATTTGTGAATCGTATGGTTCATGGTTTATAACCTCCATGTTTCTCGGCTAGGCATTAATGATGATGTAATACTTCAGGCCAACCATTGTAACTTGTTGTGAAGTAATAAAGATGTATTATTTGAATATTATGTGCTTATACTTGATTATTATGATTTAATAAATTAAGGATAAAAATAAGCGTCAAAAATAAATATTAGATTAAGCCGATATCCATGACGAAAGTTGTAGTGGTTGAAACAAGGATTCCGGAGATATAAAGAATACCGAAATCTGAGTTATAACGAAGAAGTTATGACATGTCGAAGTTTCGCGACAGAACCGGCACGACACTGTGTGACGTAAAAAGTGAGTTTACGATAAAGTGCTTTTTAATCTTAGAAACCTAAATGAAAGTCGTAGTACACGTTAAACCGAGAGTGTGCATAAAAAGAACGCCAAAATCTGACTTCGTAGGAGGAAATTATGATTTTTCTAAGTTTCAGCTTAGTAGTATGCAGCTCGAAACTCAAATTATAGATCGAGCGATTTTTAGCCAACACAAGCTAAACGATAATTGAAGATATCGTCGATAGTATTTTAACAGTAAAAAGATAGACAAAAACGGACGTCGGATGAAGAAGTTATGAATTTTTAACGGACTTTTCCTGTCCCGGCCTGTTAAAAATATAACTTTAAAAATAATTCAAAATTAGCCAATGGTGTCTAAATGAAAGTTGTAGAGCATGGTCTCACCTACATCTAGATATAAAGAACGTCAAAAACGGAGTTCGCATGCGAAAGTTACGAATTTTTGAACATTGACAAATCGGAGTACGTCCAGCGTCCTCATGTACTCGGTCCGAAGTTGGCCACGACGCCTACTCCTCCGCATGATAGACGCGTTTTCTTAGCCTTGACGCGTCTGAGATTTTCCCTTTGTACGCCCAGCGTACTCAATGTACGCCCAACATAGTGGCTGGTGAATCAGTACGCCCCGCGTACCATAGAGTTACGTCCAGCGTAACTCGAGTGTTCAGCCACTATAAATAGTGGACGATGCCAACCAAATTGATTTTAAGATTTTCATCCTCTCACCCCTATAATTTATTCTATATTGAAAAAATTACCCCTGAACATAAAATACTATCCTAACATCATAAGCAAATCCCAAAGCACCCGAAGTTCCTGATAAAAGAGTTTTCGAATCGAAACTCTGCCAGAGTAAAGCCCGATTTTTCAGAAAATATCCCAGTTTTATCGAAAAAGTTTGTTTTAATGGACGAAGTGTTGTCCACCCGTCATCTTATCAGGTGAGTGTATAGTCACTTTCATCATACACATAGATATGAAGTATTTTCTATAAAATATGTGCTATGTGTATATATTATTTGTTTATTTGAGATGGGTGTTGAATGAATGTTTTAGACAGGTTGAAATTGTATATGTATTTTTATCTGCAAATATGTTAGGCAAAACATGGGTAGATGAAATAGTTGATGTGTGATAAAATGATGAGAGGCCTCGATATTGTTGCTATTATAGTCATCTAGCGGAGTATAGATGACAACCACGGACCTTTCTAGACAGTCTAGTGGAACGCTAGCAGGCTCGCAACCTGTAGGTGTTTTTGAACTTACTGGTCACCGGTATACTCCATCCTCCTCATGGTTGCCTTATTTGAAATAAATTGCTGAGGAATCCCTAAAGCAGTGTTGTCACCCCGATGAAAATCCTTAGGCACCTCTCTTGTCATAAGTGTTTAGGGACGTAAAGTGCGGATAACGGGAATGGGTAATCAGAGTTATGGTTGGTTGATGAAATTAATTAATTTATTGCTGATTAGTGAAATTAATAAATTTATTTATTGTGGGAAAGATTGTAAAAATCGCTCGATGTTAGCTAGTCGGTGGACTGAGGTTAAGGGATTAATCGGCTAAGCGAAGATTAATCGGGGACCATTAATTGCTAATTTGTTATATTTTAAAAAATTAAATAGGACTAATATCATATAAAAGTTCATAAATACCACTAATATCATAACAAAATAGGTTAATATGATAAATACAACGCTAATCGTACCTCAAATAGTTTCTACTAAGATATAACTTCTTCAAAGTGTTCAAATTTCATCGGGTTCTGCTGTTTCAGTCTTTTTGTATGCATAGATTAATCGCTAAGCGCTCTCTAATCCGCCGAGTAGCGCCTAGGGATTAATCAGAGATTAATCGGGACCTAATCAGGATTTTTACAACATTGATTGTGGGTTGAAAACCCTATATGATCACCAGGCTCCCAAGCCTGACCCACTCAGACTTTTATATTATAAGTAGTGGATCTAAAGCATAGTTGGATGATGATGAGGGATTTTTGCATTATAGGCCAGTAGATGTAAATAACTATTGTAAGACTTATAATGTATTGTTTATGCTTTTGGTCTGTATCGGACCATGACATCCCGAGGTTTTGTTATATAATGAAAATACATTTTTTTAAGAAATGCTTTGATAAATTTTTATAATATTTTGTTTTGGGGACAAATTCCACAACATCTTTTGGAAGATTACTCTGATTTCATTTTGAAAGCATAAACTAAATCGGTCTTTTCTGGCCGAGAAATTTGGGGATGTCACAGTTGGTATCAGAGCATTAGTTCAAGCGAACTAGGAATTTGTATGATTTCTAGACATAAACTTAGAATGCTAAGTGATGATCGTGAGATGAGTGTCTACCATATTTTAGACACGAGCACTAGTATATTTTCGGAAAGATGCCTAAAATTATTTTATGTGCTAAATACTGTATGTTTGCTATATATGATGTTATTTGTTCGGATCTATGGTATGTTGTCGACGGGATCTAGAAACCTTATGTGTTCAGGATTCTAAGCGCACGGCTACGATATTAGAGCTAGCATGTAAACGTTTGGGAGTGATAAGGAGAATTTAACTAACTATCGTGAATAAAGATCTAAATTCGCCTAAATTTTGGTGCATAGATCAAAATGGATAAAACCCGAAGTGGAGCTGGAAATGCAAATAGAAATCAGCAACCTCAACCCCAAGTGATAGAGCATGTGCCTATAGCAGAAGCTGCACAATAAAACATCACCATGGCTAGAGTGCAAGCCATGATTCAGACAATGACCGCTGAACAAAGGGAAGAAATGAGGCAAATATTGCAGAACAACAGGAATGAACCTTCAATGCCTTTTGCACAACCTGAATTAAATGACAGACAGTTAGAGGAAGGAAATTACAGTCGTACTGTCAGTTAAGCGGAACCCATAGTGGTAGAAAGGAATAACCCAGAGAGGGAAATCAACAAAGATTTCACATTCTAGTTAAGTTGTTTACATATAGTACGTATGTACTAATTCATGTAATGTTTTTCTGATCTAGAAAATAGTATGAATTGATTCTATAAACTATACCCATTATAATTTACTAGTATGTTTGTTTGAACTGTAAATGATTTAGAGAAAAGAACCATTTGCTCAACATATAGAAATGAGTTAAGTATGTTTTTGAAATGAGTTTTAATACTCATGTATATATTTAGCACGTATAATTAGGATTTAGCCGACAGTCAGTGTGACAACCCGAAATTTCCATTGTACGAACCTCCTCTATTCAATAGAAGCTAGTTCAGTTTCAGTAACTTTCAAGCTTTTCCGAACAAGTTTGTGTACATTAGGGTTCATGTTTTAGATGATATCAGGAGAGTGGATACTCCTGGTTTTGTGAAACTTGGGCATTTCAAGTTTCATAATGTTACAGTCCAACATCAGGAATAAAAATATTTTCTGCCAAAATATTCCAGGACTATAAATAGTTTCTGAATGAAATTAATTCATTATTCACAATTCCAAATAGAGAAAAGCCATATTCTCTCTGACGGATCTTCGGGTTTTCATCCCAGATTGTGAGTCTACTTTTCTATATGTGTTTCAATACTTGTTTAATGCTTGTTAACAACAATAACATGTTTAGATTACAAGATCCGGGAGTTTACCGCCCAAGAACGTTCTTGGGGAGTAAACTCCAAAATGGAACTTTAATGCTTTCTAGACCCATCCACATGTTAGAGGACTTATCAAGGACATTGTGTATGAACTTTATAGCCTAGAAATCATCCAAGAAACACAAGTTCTAGGAGTTTACGGCCAAGGAACTCCCTTGGGCCGTAAACCCCTTTTCAAGTGCTTAAATGCCCTAAAACTTTCCCCAAATGCTTAAGGACTTTAACTACTAGTACTTGTGCTTGATTAGAACACCAAAAGCTCATCAAAATCACAAGTTAGTAGGAGTTTACGGCCAAGAACTCCTCTTGGGCCGTAAACCCCTTTTTATGGGACAAAAATCATTCCAAGCAACCCTTAAGCCTTTAGACAATTTACCTTGCACCTTTGGGACTAGAATGGAGAGTAGAACACATCTAAACCACTCCTTGAAAGGAGTTTACGGCCAAGGAACATGACTTGGGCCGTAAACTCCAAGTGAAGGCACCAAAGTGTGCCTCTTGTTCCCATTAGCCTTAGATAAAATCATGGATGCCATTCTTGATGTTTAAGTGCCTCAAATCAATTTATTTCCTAGAGTTTACGGCCGTAAACTCTAAGGTGAAGGACCTTAGGCCGTAAACTCCCTTATGGAGTGTTCTAGAGCCTTAAAACTACTTCATGCATTATTCCAATAAGGCTAGGAGTGTTCTAGATGCAAGATAACACCACAAGACACCCAAAAACACCATTTGAGGAGTTCACGGCCATAAACCTATGAGTTTACGGCCGTAAAATCCAAGGTGTGGGGTTTGTTGGGTGGTGAACTCCTATACAAGGCTATTTGATGTTTCAAACCCTTTTGCCTTGTCCCGTAGCAACTTAGATGCAACCATTTGAACCTTAAACACTCATAAAAGTGTTTAAATGTTTTCTAAGTGTCTTAACTTATTTATTTAAGTTATTATATGTCTAATTGGTTATATATATGCTTATTATATGATAACTAGGCTCGTGCGTGTAAACCAGTCTCCGGTTGCCACCTAGCACGGTAGCCGACACTGCAATTCAAACGACTCACCACAAGTGAGTTCATACCCCTTGAATCAACCTTTGAAATGATTTTAAATGTTTTATAACACTTTATAGGGGGGAATACAAGTCAAATACTTATAAGTTATTACTTCAATCACATGTGATTGTGTTTAATCACATGTGATTGTGTTTAATCACATGTGATTAATAACTAGGAAAACAACGATTCTCACCACTGTTCAAACTGTTTTCAACTGCTTTACTATTGAAATGTTTTACAAACTGTTTTACTATCCAAACTTACTTATAGATTGTGATTCAATCAAATGCTTCTTATACTTAAACTGTTTTATCAACTTATGCTTTCAAAATGATTTATAGATCGACATCAAGTCAATCTTCTCTTGAAATTATATTTATGCTTCAAAATGTTTTATGAAAACTTATTTATGCTTTATATATACAATTGCATGCCCATATATGTATAGATATATAAATAATGTTCAAAAGGCTTAGGAATGCCATCCGCCCTATTTCCTTTTCGCGCCTTGAGATGTGGTCTGGTGGGATTTCGGGTGACCATCCGAAGGTCGTTTCCATATTACTTATATATCATATATACATGTATAGACATAAAAGTACTTCCATATTCATACTCATCAGTACATCATTAGCTGGTTACCATCGGGGTAACGCAGGACAATACATATACAAATATACTAGAAACAATACATATACAGATATACGAGAAACAATACATATACAGATATACTAGAAACAATACATATACAGATATATGAGAAACAATACATATACAGATATACTAGAAACAATACATATACAGATATACGAGAAACAATACATATACAGATATACGAGAAACAATACATATACAGATATACGAGAAACAATACATATACATATACAAAAATACGTAATAATTGTGATCCACTGTATCGGGCATGCCTTAAATGTCATGGCCCGAGTTGTAGCCAGAATTCTCTTGGAGGGAGAGCGTGAGTTTGCGTATAGATCTATACTGGATTGACTATCCTACACCTTGCTGCTAGCTACAGCCGGACCTGCAGGTCTGCGGGTGCCAAACGTCATTTCTTATTACGACCGTTCATTATGTCGTTGATTATTAGTCGATAGCATGGTGCAATTAATCACAATATACCTTAATATAAATCCGGTTTAAGGTAGTAGTATTTAGTACAGCAGTAGTCTTATTATACAAAGCTACAATACTACAATGATTTACCCATTACATAATTTAGTGATAATCTCACTTAAGCATTAATGTACAAACTATATTTTTAACAAATGATAGTTATATTTGGGTAATCACACACTTTACAACAGAAAGGTTTACAAAATAGCCTAGCCTTGGTAGAAGGTTACTTTTATAGAAAATATAGGATTTTTTGAGTGATTCAAACTTTTACAAACACTTTCAAACATTTACTTACATTTTTACAACTTATACATTGAGTCAGGTTCAAACGTTTTTACAAGAAACATTGACACTAAAATACTTATGAACTCACCAGCTTAATGCTGATAAACTCTTTCAAAATAACTTGTATTCTCAGGTCATCAGTAGACAGGTACCGAGGCCAGCTTTTGAGAAGATGGAGTGCATTCAAGACTCATCTCATATTATTTTGTGTTACATTATTTTTGGTGTCTATAACTGTACAGAACACACTTGTATTAAAATTATATATTTAATGCAATGGATGATGTTGTTTGCTTATTTACATTTACTGTGTTGTGATACTATACATGACGTCCTCCGCCCCAGAACGTTTCCGCCATCCTTGGTTTTGGGGTGTGACAGATTGGTATCAGAGCATCGTTTATAGTGAATCAAGTATATCAACCCATAAAAGATATACTAATCTATAAACCCAAAAGGGACTAAAACACTCTGACCAAGAGTCTATACTTTAAATAATAAAATATTTAATTAAGTATACTAGTCTACATTATACTAAAATCAGTGTCACAATGACGAGAACAAAAGTATTACGATTGTTGAATATCACAAGTGAGCTCGGGGATGTATGGTCAGTCCTGGGAATGGCATAGCCTGATCAACTATGCTGGTCCTAGGAGTGATTAGCATATGCCCTAGAATGGTTGTGATATGTTAACAAGTCTAAAAACTTACCAACAATACCACAAGAAGATCAGTAGAACTTAGAACTTAAAATACTATAGGAGTATTTTGTGCTACTAGTTACACGTATACTATATTCTTATACCTCTCCTCTCGCGTAGATCTAAATGGCTGGATTCCCTCATGGCGACCTGTACTTTCCCAATGAAGGCAATGCCGGGTGGATCGATGAAGAGCCCGAAGATGATCATCAAATCCCTTTAGATGATCACCTCACAGAAGGCTTTTCAGATGGATCTGACTCCGAGCCTGAAGTCAACAACCTACCGCTTGTAGGTCAAGCCCCGAACAACAACCCTCGACCAGCGTTTCCAGGTCCTACACCCATGTGGGCAACCAACCTGAATCGCTAGAGTGATAAGCAGGGTCAACCCTTACCATACTTTAGGGACCGAACCTTCTACAACATCAGCGATGGTGGCTCTGCTGACAGAGCTCTGCCGGTGATCATCCGCAGAATAGCTCGTAATGTCGAGCAAGGTCGAGCAGCCATCGACCGGGTCATGGAGATTGATGCCAATTCAGGCGTCAATACAGTCCGCATCCGCCGTCTTGAAGAGGACATGGAACGGACCCGGATAACCAACGAAACTCTGCAGCAACAGCTGGCTGCCTCCCGTGCTGAAGTCTTAGAACTTCGAGCTCGTCAGAGAACTCAGGACCGACACCTTCAAGAGGTGTTTTGCCAAATGTCCGACCTCAGGGCTCGCCCGAGGAATTTCCATCGCCATTAGATAATGTCTAGTACATCTCTGTCTTTTGATGTAGGGATAGCCTTGAACTTATGTGCTCTAAGTAGCACTTGTCTGTAAATATTCCTAACTTTTGGTACTCTAATTAGGAATTTAGGACTGTCAATCTTGTCCTTTTGGTATGATGTAAGACCTACTGTTAGGTCAATTTTCCTTGAACTTATTACATCAGTAATACCCGTACTATTGAAATCTATCTAATTTGTGGGAAAAAAATTTGTACACTTGTGTATTCCTACTAATATTCCTTATTGTGATTTCAAACACTCATTCAAACTGTTGGGCTATGGTTAGTTAGTCCATGGGTCACTCTCACGTTGCTTACAAGTTGATTCTTGTCATCTTTCCTGTCTTTATAAACTTATAGCTGAAGGATGCCTCCTCGCAAGACTCCCAGGGATAGGAATAATCCTGTACCTCCACCGCCTCCACCACCTGCAGTCATCGATACTGCAGCCCTGAATGCTGCCGTAGCTGCAGCAGTGGCAACTGCCATGGCTCAGTATCACTCATCGGATTCTAGCAGAGGTGGAACCCCTATTGAATCTATCCCAGTTGAAATCCCGGTGCGCTCCAGGGAGTGCTCTTACAAGGATTTTACAAACTGCAAGCCGAAGCCTTCCTATGGCACCGGCGGAGTCATTGCTCTCTCGCAATGGTTCGAGAAGATTGAATCAGTCTTCGAAATCTGTTCGTGCCCTGCAGCATTCAAAGTGAAATATGCCGCATGCACCTTCGAGGATAAAGCCCTAACGTGGTGGAACGGCCACGTCAAAGCCCTAACTCTCATCGTGGCTAACGACATGGGCTGGGCAACGATGAAGGACCTCATGACTGAGGAGTACTGCCCTAGGGGCGAAGTCCAGAAGTTAGAACATGAACTCTGGAATCTGACTATGAAGGGCACCAACGTGATCGCTTACACTGCCCGCTTTAGCGAACTGGTGGCCCTATGCCCCAATATGGTTCCTACTGAAGGGAAGAAGATTGAGCGGTATGTATGGGGGCTAGTACCTCCGTACCAGGGGAATGTCTTAGCATCCAACCCTGCTACTTTTGACAGTGCTAAGCGATTGGCACAAAGACTTATTGACCATGGAGTCAAGACCCCTGCAGCCACAACCACCCTAGCCGTCCCAGAACCCTCTAAACCCGCTGGCAACAAGCGGAAGTTCTGGGATGAGAAGAAGAAACAACGAGCTTCAAAGAAACAACAAATCGTAACAGTACATGCTGCGGTAGCCCCTACTGCTGTTACTGCTCCGGGGAAGCAGTATTCTGGAAGTTTGCCGAAGTGCAACAAATGCAACTTCCACCACAACAGCGCCTGCCGTGAGATGCAGTGTACTAACTGCCACAGGAAAGGACACACTGTCCGATTCTGTAAGTTCCCGGCACAACCGATCTCCCAAGTTACTGGCTCTGGCGTGAGCCCAACTTGCTATGGATGTGGCGAAGCAGGCCACTTTAAAAGGGACTGCCCAAAGACGAGGAATACTGGAGGAGCAGGGAGAGTACTAGCAATAGGCCACGGGGAAGCAGTCGCTGACCCGACAGTGGTGACTGGTACGTTCCTCCTTGATAACTCCTATGCATGCATTCTGTTCGATAGTGGAGCGGAGCGAAGCTTCGTAAACCACAAATTTGCTCGCATACTTAAGCAACAACCTCACGCACTTAATGAACAATTCACAGTAGAAATGGCCAATGGAAAAACTGAAAGTACTAATAGCATATACTTAGGTTGTCTTCTAACCTTAGATAACCATTCATTCCCAATCGACCTTATGCCGGTCTCAATAAAAAGTTTCGACGTTATTATCGGCATGGATTGGTTAAGTCTTCATCGCGCCGACATCATGTGCTACGAGAAAGCAGTCCGACTAAACCTCCCGTCTAACGAAACTCTTATAGTCTACGGCGACAAACCTGGTGCGAGTCTTCGCATTATATCTAGTATTCAAGCACGAAAATATCTGCGCAAGGAATACCACGCATTTCTTGCTCACGTCGTCGACACGAACCTAGAAACGAAAGAACTAAAGGACCTCCCAGTAGTGAGCGACGTCCCCGACATTTTCCCAGAAGAACTACCCGGGTTACCTCCGCAACGACAAGTCGAGTTCAGAATAGACTTAGTCCCAAGAGCTACCCCAGTAGCCAAATCGCCCTACCGTTTAGCACCAGCCGAGATACAAGAACTCTCTGGTCAACTTAACGAACTGCTCAGCAAGGGCTTTATAAGACCAAGTTTCTCACCTTGGGGAGCACCGGTCTTGTTCGTTAAGAAGAAAGACGGATCATTCCGTATGTGTATTGACTACAGAGAACTCAACAAGTTGACGATCAAGAATCGTTACCCTCTGCCACGCATAGATGATCTATTCGACCAACTGCAAGGGGCAAACTATTTTTCCAAGATTGATCTGAGATCCGGATATCACCAGTTACGAGTGCTCGAGGAGGATGTGCCGAAGACAGCCTTCCGAACTCGTTACGGATACTACGAGTTCGTGGTGATGCCATTCGGATTGACCAATGCGCCCGCAGTCTTCATGGATCTGATGAATAGAGTATGCCGACCTTACTTAGATCAGTTCGTCATCGTTTTCATTGACGACATTCTGATCTACTCCAGAAGTAAGAAGGAGCATGGTGATCATCTGCGACAAGTTCTAGAGACGTTACGAAAGGAGAAACTTTATGCGAAGTTCTCGAAATGTGAATTTTGGATCCGAAGAGTCGAATTCTTAGGACACGTGGTAAGCGAGGAAGGAATCCACGTGGACCCATCCAAAATAAAAGCCATTGAGAATTGGTCAGCACCAAAGACACCTACAAAAATTCGCCAATTTCTAGGTCTCGCTGGCTACTACCGCAGGTTCATTCAGAACTTCTCACGAATAGCAAAGCCTCTTACGACCCTGACCCAGAAAGGCGTGGCCTTTGACTGGGAAGAGAAACAAGAAAGATCGTTCCAAACGCTCAAACGAGCCTTGTGCACCGCACCGATACTATCCCTTCCAGAAGGAATAGAAGACTTCGTAGTCTACTGCGATGCATCCAATCAAGGACTCGGATGTGTTCTGATGCAGCGAGGTAAGGTCATCGCCTACGCCTCGAGGCAGTTGAAGACACATGAGGTTAACTACACGACCCACGATCTTGAACTAGGAGCAGTAGTGTTTGCTCTGAAGATCTGGAGACATTACCTGTATGGAACGAAGAGCACTATCTTTACCGACCACAAGAGCTTACAACACATTTTCGATCAGAAGGAGCTCAACATGAGACAACGACGGTGGGTCGAGCTACTCAGTGACTACGAATGCGATATTCGTTATCATCCGGGTAAAGCCAACGTAGTAGCAGACGCCCTAAGTCGGAAGGAATATTCTGGTCGCAAGGTCAAGTCATTATCAATAACCATCCATTCACACCTGACTAAGCAAATTCAGGCGACTCAACTTGAGGCCATGAAACCTGAAAATGTGTCGAGTGAATCCCTTAGGGGAATGGACAAGAACTTCGAAGCCAAGGGTGACGGAGCTTTATATTTCATGGACCGGATCTGGACACCGAAACATGGTGGTTTCCGAGACTTGGTCATGACCGAGGCGCACAACACTCGGTACTCCATCCAACCAGGTTCAGATAAGATGTATCTGGATCTGAAAAAGCTATACTGGTGGCCTAATATGAAAGCAGAGATTGCTACCTTCGTGAGTAAATGCCTTACTTGCGCAAAGGTTAAGGTCGAGTACCAGAAGCCCTCTGGTTTACTGCAACAACCAGAGATCCCGGAATGGAAGTGGGAGCGGATCACTATGGATTTCATAACCAAGTTGCCCAAGACGACGGGTGGACTTGACACCATATGGGTCATCGTTGATAGATTGACTAAGTCTGCACACTTCCTGCCTATCAAAGAAACCGACAAGATGGAGAAACTTACGAGAACATACATTAGGGAAATTGTACGGTTGCATGGTGTACCTATTTCCATTATCTCCGATAGAGATAGTAGGTTCACTTCAAGATTTTGGCAATCCCTACAACATTCCCTAGGAACAAGGCTGGACATGAGCACAGCCTACCATCCACAGACCGACGGACAGAGTGAGAGGACCATCCAAACATTGGAAGATATGTTGCGAGCCTGTGTGATTGATTTTGGGAAGGCATGGGATACTCATTTACCCCTTGTCGAATTTTCCTATAATAACAGTTATCACACGAGCATCAAGGCTGCTCCATTCGAAGCTCTCTACGGCCGCAAGTGCAGATCCCCTCTGTGCTGGGCTGAAGTTGGTGATACCCAATTAGCGAGAGGGAAAGCTTCCGACAGTACTCTCACTGGTCCGGAAATCATTCGGGAAACGACAGAGAGAATCGTTCAAATCCGTGAACGATTGAAAGCCTCTAGAGACCGACAGAAGAGCTACGCCGATAAACGAAGAAAACCTTTGGAATTTCAGGTGGGAGACCGAGTCCTTCTCAAAGTCTCACCCTGGAAAGGCTTGATACGCTTCGGCAAGCGTGGGAAGCTTAATCCGAGGTACATAGGGCCTTTCGAGATTCTTGCCAGAATCGGCCCCGTAGCTTACAAACTTGATCTACCCGACACACTGCGTAACGTACATTCTACATTCCACGTATCTAACTTGAAAAAGTGTCTATCAGACGAGACTCTCGTAATCCCACTCGACGAGATCGAGATCAACGAGAGCCTCAACTTCGTGAAAGAACCTGTAGAAATCATGGACCGTGAGGTCAAGCAGACGAAACAAAGCCGTAACCTTATCGTGAAGGTTCGCTGGAACGCCAAGCGAGGACCGGAATTCACTTGGGAACGCGAGGATCAGATGAAGTTGAAATACCCTCATCTTTTCGCTTGATTGTTTGTAACTTGTATTTGCTTAAATTCTAATTTCGGGACGAAATTCCCTCTAACAGGGGGATGATGTGACAACCCGAAATTTCCATTGTACGAACCTCCTCTATTCAATAGAAGCTAGTTCAGTTTCAGTAACTTTCAAGCTTTTCCGAACAAGTTTGTGTACATTAGGGTTCATGTTTTAGATGATATCAGGAGAGTGGATACTCCTGGTTTTGTGAAACTTGGGCATTTCAAGTTTCATAATGTTACAGTCCAACATCAGGAATAAAAATATTTTCTGCCAAAATATTCCAGGACTATAAATAGTTTCTGAATGAAATTAATTCATTATTCACAATTCCAAATAGAGAAAAGCCATATTCTCTCTGACGGATCTTCGGGTTTTCATCCCAGATTGTGAGTCTACTTTTCTATATGTGTTTCAATACTTGTTTAATGCTTGTTAACAACAATAACATGTTTAGATTACAAGATCCGGGAGTTTACCGCCCAAGAACGTTCTTGGGGAGTAAACTCCAAAATGGAACTTTAATGCTTTCTAGACCCATCCACATGTTAGAGGACTTATCAAGGACATTGTGTATGAACTTTATAGCCTAGAAATCATCCAAGAAACACAAGTTCTAGTAGTTTACGGCCAAGGAACTCCCTTGGGCCGTAAACCCCTTTTCAAGTGCTTAAATGCCCTAAAACTTTCCCCAAATGCTTAAGGACTTTAACTACTAGTACTTGTGCTTGATTAGAACACCAAAAGCTCATCAAAATCACAAGTTAGTAGGAGTTTACGGCCAAGAACTCCTCTTGGGCCGTAAACCCCTTTTTATGGGACAAAAATCATTCCAAGCAACCCTTAAGCCTTTAGACAATTTACCTTGCACCTTTGGGACTAGAATGGAGAGTAGAACACATCTAAACCACTCCTTGAAAGGAGTTTACGGCCAAGGAACATGACTTGGGCCGTAAACTCCAAGTGAAGGCACCAAAGTGTGCCTCTTGTTCCCATTAGCCTTAGATAAAATCATGGATGCCATTCTTGATGTTTAAGTGCCTCAAATCAATTTATTTCCTAGAGTTTACGGCCGTAAACTCTAAGGTGAAGGACCTTAGGCCGTAAACTCCCTTATGGAGTGTTCTAGAGCCTTAAAACTACTTCATGCATTATTCCAATAAGGCTAGGAGTGTTCTAGATGCAAGATAACACCACAAGACACCCAAAAACACCATTTGAGGAGTTCACGGCCATAAACCTATGAGTTTACGGCCGTAAACTCCAAGGTGTGGGGTTTGTTGGGTGGTGAACTCCTATACAAGGCTATTTGATGTTTCAAACCCTTTTGCCTTGTCCCGTAGCAACTTAGATGCAACCATTTGAACCTTAAACACTCATAAAAGTGTTTAAATGTTTTCTAAGTGTCTTAAATTATTTATTTAAGTTATTCTATGTCTAATTGGTTATATATATGCTTATTATATGATAACTAGGCTCGTGCGTGTAAACCAGTCTCCGGTTGCCACCTAGCACGGTAGCCGACACTGCAATTCAAACGACTCACCACAAGTGAGTTCATACCCCTTGAATCAACCTTTGAAATGATTTTAAATGTTTTATAACACTTTATGGGGGGGAATACAAGTCAAATACTTATAAGTTATTACTTCAATCACATGTGATTGTGTTTAATCACATGTGATTAATAACTAGGAAAACAACGATTCTCACCACTGTTCAAACTGTTTTCAACTGCTTTACTATTGAAATGTTTTACAAACTGTTTTACTATCCAAACTTACTTATAGATTGTGATTCAATCAAATGCTTCTTATACTTAAACTGTTTTATCAACTTATGCTTTCAAAATGATTTATAGATCGACATCAAGTCAATCTTCTCTTGAAATTATATTTATGCTTCAAAATGTTTTATGAAAACTTATTTATGCTTTATATATACAATTGCATGCCCATATATGTATAGATATATAAATAATGTTCAAAAGGCTTAGGAATCCCATCCGCCCTATTTCCTTTTCGCGCCTTGAGATGTGGTCTGGTGGGATTTCGGGTGACCATCCGAAGGTCGTTTCCATATTACTTATATATCATATATACATGTATAGACATAAAAGTACTTCCATATTCATACTCATCAGTACATCATTAGCTGGTTACCATCGGGGTAACGCAGGACAATACATATACAGATATACTAGAAACAATACATATACAGATATACGAGAAACAATACATATACAGATATACTGGAAACAATACATATACAGATATACGAGAAACAATACATATACAGATATACTAGAAACAATACATATACAGATATACGAGAAACAATACATATACAAATATACGAGAAACAATACATATACAGATATACGAGAAACAATACATATACAGATATACGAGAAACAATACATATACAGATATACGAGAAACAATACATATACATATACAAAAATACGTAATAATTGTGATCCACTGTATCGGGCATGCCTTAAATGTCATGGCCCGAGTTGTAGCCATAATTCTCTTGGAGGGAGAGCATGAGTTTGCGTATAGATCTATACTGGATTGACTATCCTACACCTTGCTGCTAGCTACAGCCGGACCTGCAGGTCTGCGGGTGCCAAACGTCATTTCTTATTACGACCGTTCATTATGTCATTGATTATTAGTCGATAGCATGGTGCAATTAATCACAATATACCTTAATATAAATCCGGTTTAAGGTAGTAGTATTTAGTACAGCAGTAGTCTTATTATACAAAGCTACAGTACTACAATGATTTACCCATTACATAATTTAGTGATAATCTCACTTAAGCATTAATGTACAAACTATATTTTTAACAAATGATAGTTATATTTGGGTAATCACACACTTTACAACAGAAAGGTTTACAAAACAGCCTAGCCTTGGTAGAAGGTTACTTTTATAGAAAATATAGGATTTTCTGAGTGATTCAAACTTTTACAAACACTTTCAAACATTTACTTACATTTTTACAACTTATACATTGAGTCAGGTTCAAACGTTTTTACAAGAAACATTGACACTAAAATACTTATGAACTCACCAGCTTAATGCTGATAAACTCTTTCAAAATAACTTGTATTCTCAGGTCATCAGTAGACAGGTACCGAGGCCAGCTTTTGAGAAGATGGAGTGCATTCAAGACTCATCTCATATTATTTTGTGTTACATTATTTTTGGTGTCTATAACTATACAGAACACACTTGTATTAAAATTATATATTTAATGCAATGGATGATGTTGTTTGCTTATTTACATTTACTGTGTTGTGATACTATACATGACGTCCTCCGCCCCAGAACGTTTCCGCCATTCTTGGTTTTGGGGTGTGACAGTCAGACTATTGATCCTACCCTAAACCCACAGCCAAACAAGGAACATGAGTTACGGTATTAGCAATAATCCTAAGTCTGTTAAAGCCTATTTATACATAAATATACATATGAATATGATTTTGATCTAAATAGAAATCTAAAATAGTTTAAAAAGAGTTTGAAGATGATTTTAATAATATTTATAAGCATAATAATTCTTTTGTTTGTTTGCTTTCACAGGTAGGTGATAACACAATTATATTGTGTTTTGCTTGTATTCTCCCCCTAAAAAATTGAAAAAATTAAATTGTAGGCGTATGAACTCACCTGATGTGAGTGATTCGATTGAAGGTTCGATATAGGATGTTTTTCCACAAGTTAGATCCCGTGACAAAAACAAGTTCTAATAGCATTTCACAGAATATACATACATACATACATACATACATACATACATACATACATACATACATACATACATACATATAGGATATACATCCAGTAAGAAATTTTTTTTGGTAGGAAGGTAAAAAGTTTTTTTTCTACATATTTTTTTGACGAACAAAAAAAATGAATCACTAGATGATTCATTTGTAAGATGATTCACAAGAAAGAATTCCCAAAAAAACATCTTTATGATTCATTTTTAAGTAAATTAAGAAAAAATTCACTTTTGTAACAATTTTAGTGAATAACAACAAAATCATTGTATAAATGAATCATCGAGATGTTTTTTTGAGAATTTTTTCTTGTGAATCATCTTACAAATGAATCATCTAATGATTCATTTTGTTTGTTCGCAAAAAAAATATGCAAAAAAAAACGTCTTACCTTCCTACCAAAATTTTCCTTCTTATTTGATCTTGACTCCATATATATATAGTTAGTTAGTTAGTTAGTTAGTGAATATAATCGCAAGTATGTTAAGGAAATAGTATAATTTGTAAATATCACTAACAAAATAAGAGTGTTAGAAGCTATTTGGAAGGCTATTAAGAGTTTTCGGCCAGCTGTGGGTTTTCATCCACATGAAGATTCAAGTGGGTATTCTTGGTGTTCTTGGTGAAACCAATATGATCCAAGCATTTTCGGTTGAAGATTACGAAAAAGGAAGGTGATTGCTTGCTGAAATGAAGAGCACTCGGTGTTCTTAGCAAGATCCTAAAGAGATACAAGGCTTTTTCGGATGATAATCAAGAGAGGATGGGGAGTTTTCGGTTGAGGATCTTGAGAGAAAAGAGAGTGTTTTTGGTCAGAAGGTCTAGAAGTGAGGAATTGTTTTCGGTTCCATGCCCTTATAGGAGGATAAGCTTGACATGACACATGCATGGGTTTTCGAACTGAGATGATAAGACCGAGGGTTCTTGTTTGTGGTCCAAGCTTGTTTTTGGTCCGAGGGTTCTTGGTCGAAAATGGTTTTCAATTGTGAGGCATTTACAGTCCGAAGAGTTTTTAGTCCAAAGTCTTGAAGCCATGCGAGGGTTTTCGGTTATAGCGAGACTTCTCGGATTTATGCAATTTACTTCCAATTTTTGTAAAACTTCTTATTAAAGGTTTAAACACATAGAGATTTTAAATCTAAACTTAATAAGATAGATCTAAATAATAAGTTTGACATTAGTTGACCTAAGTTTGACTTTGGTTGACTTTTACAATATCAAAAATAGCGTGTTGTCACACAGATCTTGATCCATAAATCATTTTTTTACCACTAGGGCTTCCCATGGCCACTTCATTCCAAACCAAGGATCAAAAGTGACATAATTAAAACTCAAGTGATGGATTTCAAATTACATAAAAAATGGGGTGTTACAGATGCTACATGGTTTAAAGAATCTTAGGCCGAGGGGTTTAGGCCTGTTGTGCAGCTCTTGTCTAAGTCAAACTGGTTTGGGATTGGATCTTTTAACCTAAGATTGTTTAAATTGTGGGGCATGTGATTGTATTCATGCAATAGTGCCCTGGCACCAATTGAGTGTCGTGTGGCAATTAGTGGTATGGTTAGTTGTATGGGGTTAGCCGACTTGTCGCATTATTGGATGAGGAGGCGATGGTTTCCTTAGAAGGGGATCAATTCACAGCGAGTCAGCACAAGGAATGATTAGCCACTCTTGATAGAGTAGGAGCAGGGTGAAGGTGTTGTGGTTTGGGAGTTTCATTTTGAGAATTTTATAGGAGGATCCGTCCAATTTTATTACATTTTGTGTCATTCGACTCCTCTGCACGCATGTTTCTTGCTTTGTGCTTTGTGGAACTCATGAGTGATGTGAGTTAGATGTTAAGTGAATGTTACTCGAAGCTCTTGTCTGAGTCCAACTGTTGTAGGGATAAGTCTGTTACTCGAAGGATTATCTGAGCTTTGTTGCATGTAATTGTATTCGTGGAATAGCTAATTGACATTATGGGCAGTTCTTTAGCAGATGATGGTAGAGAAGTGTGGGACCCTAGGATAGCCAAGGGAGTATTTTAGTGCAGTTGTTTCGATTTCAAGGGTATTTTTGACTAGGTCTTAGAGGACCAAAGATGATTCCTGAGGAAAGTATGGATACGTGTGGAAGGTAGTATTGGATCCCATGGCTTGAGTCATTGGTTCCGTATGTGTCGATCTTTTGGCTCGGGCTGCTCAGGCGAGAATGGGTTTTGTGTTTGTTCAGGCCCCTGTGGCGATAACAATGTGGGTTGAGTGGTTCAGACCCAGTTAAGTATGTTGGTTGGAAATCTAGAGGGCTTTCTCAAGATCGTGCCTCGGACCTTGAGACACAGGGATGAAGTGGTTGATATGATCGGCTTGGAAATTGCATCTGGGATTGAAGTGGCAGATTGTTAGATTAGATTGTCGTTATTCGTAGCAAGGATCCTTCCATTTGGATTTCCGAGTGGAAAGGCTTGTGACCTCCCTATTTAGGTGGGATTCTTAGCTTGAGGTTTGTTGGTCGTGGTGGTTGGCGGTAGTATGTCATCGTCGGTATGTGCAAGTGGTTTGATATGACATGAGTACCTTAACAAGGTGAGCAAGGGTTGTATTCTTGGGAGATAGGAAAGCCAAGTGCCAGATTGTCAAGCAAGGGGTGTATGTTTGGATCATAAATTGGTAGTTTCCTATGCTTTGTAAGTGGTTATTATCGGAAATTCAGAGGTTTTCAACTAAAACTTCAGGTTTTGTTGGGGTTCTTTTGAACCGTATCTGGAGGACTATTCTGCGTATGTTATTGAATCCATGGTTAAGTATGGTTGTATATGTTTGTGCCGGTTGGGTTATGTTTTGGTTTCACCACCAATGGGTAGTGGTTCGAGTTCTAAGTGGGGCAGAATTAGGAATTCTTAGGTTGAATGTCAGTCATTGAGGAAATTCTCAGTTTGCTGTTCAAATTTATGCTATTAGATTTGTTGGGCAGATGTTGATCGGTGAACCCTTTCCAGATGCCAGTATGTTTAGCTTCAGGTGGGTTGTGGTTCTATGGTTTAGGTGTCAATGTGTCCTAAACCATTGGTTGTTGAGTTCGTCTTCCAACGGGAATTCTATGAAGGATTCAATTGGTGACAGTTTAAGAGCAAGGAATGCGTCACCTACCCTCATATGCAGTGTGTTTATGTTCCCTTGGTTCTTGGGTATGTTTACCATTAGTAGTGAAGTAGAATTCTGATTCGTAGCAGACTCAGGTTTTGGGAACTTGTAGGATCATCTTGGAGGTATTCTCGAGCTAGTGGTGTAGTGATGGCATCCGTTCAGTCTCAAACAAGTATGGGGTCTTGTTTGACCGATCATGCGGATATTTTATGTTTTGATTAAGGTGGCCTTTTCGATTATCTCTGGTGTTTCTTTTCTCTTCGGAGGAGATTATGGGTTTCTTAGGTATGTGTATGGGGGTGCTCCTTGTTAGCTGGGCAAAAGGGAATTGGGGCTCTTGGTTCAAATTATGTGTATCGTTCTCTTGGGTTTGACCTTTCAATTTGGATCAAGTGTGCAACTGTTATCCAATCCGCGGATTAAGTGTGACTTTGTTTTCGTAAGGTTTTGCTTGGTAGGATTTTTGTGGTGCTCAATTAGCATTGAAAGGGAGTTGTTTAGGCCCCTTCAAGGTAATGGAATGAGGTGGGTATCTTTAGGCCCGGAGTATTGGGCCAATGATGCGATGACGATATTTTCATTTAGTTATAGGGAGCCTTCCAGTCATAGGTTGTGGGCCTAGTGGTCATAATGGTTCATTACTTCTACTTGTAGTGCTTTCAATGTGGACACGTTGATGGGGGTCAGGCGAATTATAAATCTGTGCGTTGGATAAGGGAAGCAGTAATAATTGAGGGAAGTATCAGTTAGGTATGAGAATGTCTCGGCAGGTTGTACACATTATAATTCTAGTTTTTCGCAAGTTGTTGCTAGATTTGTGATTCTCAAGTTGGAAATTGCTTATGCAGTCACAAGTCATAAAGGTCGTGGTGATTGTATCGAGTGGATGCCCAGGTGGGGGTGCACCAGAGCCAGTAAGAGTTGGGTGTATCGTAGAAATTCATGGTTTGATTTTTGTTTCTCTTTGAAGCAGTGGTTGGTAATGGCATAGAAAAGATTCAAGGGTTGTTAAGATTTTGGGTTAATCAATGGTTCTGTTTTAGTTTAAGTTCGCGGTCGGTGTGTTGTGAGGATCATTCTTCATGGTTCTGGTGGTTCCCAGCTGGGGACTGGGGGTAGATTCAATGGATATTCATCAGTTTTAGGGGAGATTTCGTGAGGAGGTATCACGGGTAGCCATTTTCAAGTAGGCTTTAGGTGGAAAATCATGTTAGGAATCGCGATTGGGTCTGTGCAAGGTCCGTATATGGAGCGGAGGGGGTTAAGAAATTTGTATGTTAAAGGTATTAGTTGGAGGATTCAGAATGTATTTTATGTGTCTAGGCTCCAGGATGGCTCCATCTTGTGAGTGAAGGGCAAGTGATGAGGTTTCGGGCTCTTAGAAGCAGTGTATCGGCCTGATAGTCGAGGAATTCTGTATTTTGTATATCTTATGTCTTTATGCTATTGTTATCATCGAAGGTTGGATAGATTGTTCGATGGATAAACGTCATAGTTTTAGCAATTTGTTCAGTTTGGGAGTTCTGTCAGGGAGTCAGACTAAATCGATACCCAAGTTGGATATATGAGGTTGGGTCTTTTCATGGGACTATGGGTTGTTCTTATGTTTAGCATTTTCTGTTTGGGATTGATTGTGTTGGGAAGTTTGTTTTATGTGCTTGATTTTCGGGAGCATTCCTCAAGTTTTTGTTTTGTTATGAGTGTTGGTAAGGAGCGATTTTGAGGAAGAAATGTAATTTAAGTGGGGGAAAGTTGTAATATCCATAATATTGAAGAGAAACTGTTGAGAATAACCCTATTTCTAGGTCAACTCGACGAGTTGGAGGGATTAATTCGACGTGTTGAAAATGGAAGAATTGTGGGAATTAAAAGAACCAACTCGACAAGTTGAGGAGCCTCAACTCGGCGAGTTGGCAGCTGGGAAGGAAACCCTAATTTAGGGTCTTGCACCCTATTTAAAGTCCTCAAGTCCTTTTTTCTGGCCTCCTTATCAACCTCCATTGTTCACAAAACCCTAAAACTAGTTGTAGCCTCCATTTTCAAGTTTTTGGAGCTTTGGAAGGAAGTTTGGTGTTTTTTTATGCATTGTGAAGGAATTAGAAGATCTTGATGTTTCTAGCTTAGAGAAGGAAGTCTTAGATCAAGAATCACCCCAATTCTTGCTTTCACTTTGATGTATCAAGTTCATACCTTGATTTGTAAATGATTATATCTCCTCTGGGTTTTGTTGTGTTTTGGCCTCTTTCCGGGGATGATGATGGAGTGAAGTCATTTAAGGGGTTGTTCTTTCAGATCTAAGTTGGTTTTGGTACCCTTGAGTTTAAAGGTGCAAACTTTATGAGGATTTTGGTGTCATTCATGCATTAAGTCAATTATTAAGTCCATTTTAAGGTTAAGAGCGTCATTTAGACATTAATGAACATAAAGCTAGAAACTTTATGTGGTTTTCCAGCTAAAGGAAGTCATATCTATGTTTTGGAGTCAAGTCCTTATGGATTAAGTCCTTAATGTGTTAAGATGTGGGTTTCTAGCGAACTCGACGAGTTTATGGATAAACTCGGCAAGTTGGCTCGGTTTTCCCCAACATTTTCATATTGATAGAGGAACTCGACGAGTTTGTTGGTCACCCTGGCGAGTTGACTTGGTTTTTTCCGATTTGTGAAGTTGATGGAGAAACTCAACGAGTTGGGTTAACTTGGACCATTGAATTTGACATTCGATTTATGTCTTTGAATAATTTTGTCCCAAGGGGTACTTGAGGTAATCTGAATTGTAATAAGCAAAATTATGGGCTTAGGATAAGGCCCATTTGGTGTTAGGACCAATTTGGAAAATTGGGCCGTTAATGGGCCTTTTTGGATATTTTGTTATTGGACCGCAGCTTTGGTTCATGCTGAGTCAGGGATAAAATAGTCATTTTACCCCAAGTAAAGATTATGGATTATAGCATGGAACCCAATTGCTAATTGGGTGTTTTGTTGGTATTGATAGCTCGGGAAGCCGGTAGGGCAGCCGCTAGGGATTTCTTTCAGTGAGCTTCTGCATTCGAGGTGAGTTTTCCTCAGTATGATTTTGTGTCGAAGGCACCAAGGGCGGCCCATTGGATTAGATATCCTGTTATGTGATATTATGTTATTATTCTGTAGTGATCTGTTAGACCGGTATTCTGGTTTATAGGATGATGCTATGAGTAGTAATATGTAGATCTGCTTCTCTGCCTATAGACTGTTTGTATGTGTATCTGCTATATGTCGGCATGTTGTGGTGGGTTGAGGTTGTCCTGCTCCGTGTTGTAGCCAACAAAACCAGTAGGATTCCAAATACAAGTTGAGGACCGAGTAGATGCCAGACTAGTATTGAGGGCTTGAGAGTATTCGATCATGAGGATGACTGGACCCCTTGTGTTTTAGCATTCCAACCTGAGGGTTGATTGGGCCTGGGCTATTCCAACCTGATGGTTGATTGGATACGATATTATAGTATGGATTATGGTGAGACTAGATTACTTTGTGCGCCAGTTAACTGGCCTGGGGTATTCCAACCCGATGGCTGAATGGACCCGACATGTTGGTATTCCAACCTGATGGTTGATTGGACCAATCTGCTTATGATATGAGGGTATTCCATCCCATGGATGACTGGTCCCATCGTAGACATGCCTGGTATTCCAGCTCGAGGCTGATTGGGCCAGGCATGATTATTTGAGCATGCTGTTATTTGTATATGTTATCTGTTTTGGTGTTGGTACTTTGGGGGAACTCACAAAGCTTCGTGCTTACGGTTAGGTTTACGTTTTTCGATACTTCAGTGGACCGTGTCAAGGTGAAGGCGTGACCGTACACATCCTTGCTTTTTGGACTTATGATGTCTAGGAAATTATGATAATGTGAATATTTTGAAAACTATGTTGATAGCGATTCTGATTTTTTAATAACGTTTTGGGAATAATGGTTTTTTATAAACACTTCTTTAGAAAAAGGGTTGTTTTGAAAAGTTTAAATTTTATGAATTTTTATGGATGATACAAGTTGGTATCAAAGCCTTCGTTTGAGTCAATTGGAGAAACACTCGTGTGAATCCAGTATCTATCTAAGGAATGAGGATTTTTAAAACAATTTTCAAATGGTTTTCAAAATAATCAAGGAAGATGTGATGTATACGATTATCCAGAGCTAGAAAGTCGACCCCAAAATACCACACAATTATTTTAGATCATGTTATGTTATGTTAGAACAGCATGCTAGTGATAGGGTAGGGATCTTCAGGAATTGCATGATAGAATTGTCTGATTATGTGATGCATTAGTCCCTATATAGTTCCCTTGTTTGGCTATTGTGTGACTCTTTCATGTATCCACGGTCCTTTTGATTCATCTACGTCCACCATACATCAGGCTTACGCCCTGCACACGGCCTCAGCAAAGCCCATTCATGAAGGTCCAATCCTCAAAGTCCACCAATAACTTACATGATTAAGATAATTAAATAAATGATTAAAAATGAATGATACCTTGGAACCATCGGGTGTTACACATCAAAAACTACATTCTAAATATATTAATCATTTTTTAAAATAGTACAAATTTTTGGACGCTTATTTTTAAGCTTAATAGTCGAGTTATTCCTATATAACAACATATTTGATTATCTTTATTCGTAAATCAAACATTATAATACTAAGTTATTACATTTATCTCTTTCTACTACTTCCTAACGGTGGTTGGTGACGGGAATTTTCTCAGTTGTCACCATCTCCCCCCATTTTATGAATTTTGTCCCGAAATTTATCTAATAGTCAGGATTCGTATGAATAAGTAAGGGTAAATTTTCTTCAATTGGTCCTCTTTTTCCCATGTATACTCTAGTCCTCTTTTAGAGTACCATCATACCTTGACTATGGGAATCCGACTCTGTTTCAGTTCTTTAACCTCTCTGTCCATAATTTGGACCGACTCCTCGACGAAGTTGACCTTAGGGTTGATTTGATTTTTCTCAAATGGAATGACAATTGTATCATCAGAGAGACACATATTAAGATTGAACACATGGAAGATGTCATGGATGTTATTGAGTTGTTTGGATAATCTAAGTCGGTAGGCCACTGAACCATTCCGGTTGAGAATTTTGAACGGTCGTATGTACCTAAAATTTAGCTTTCCCCACTTTCTAAACCTTATAACTCCTTTCCAAGGAGAGACCTTAAGCATAACCTTATCTGCAACTTGGAATTCAAGGGGTCTGAGTCTTATATCAACATAACTCTTCTGGCGATCACATGCTACCTTCATGCGTTTGTGGATTCGCACTATTTTCTCAATCGTCTCAAAAATAATTTGTGGACCGGTTCACATGTTATTTCCTACAAATTTCTTGGCTCATTGGGTATCTACAAATTCCATCCAACAAATAGGAGATTGACATTTTCGGGCATATAACGCTTTAAACAGTGCAACTTTGATGCTCATGTGAGAGATATTATTACATAAGAATTCGATCAGTTGAAAATGAGTGTCCCATACATTTCTGAAATCTGTCACACATGCTCTGATCATGTCTTCCATTTTTTGGATTGTCCTTTCTCTTTGACCATAACTCTGGGGATGATAAGTTGTACTCTGTCACACCCCGAAAACCAAAGGCGGAAACATTTCCGGGGCGGACTCCATGTTGAATATCATAACCAATGTACATAGTAAGCGAAGTAAACACAAAACATTACATTACATTGATTTCATTACATTTGTTTAAAAGTAAAGTGATACAAGTTTCATAGATACATAAGTTTTAACAAAAGAAAGACGTGACTCCATACGCTCCGTCTTCTGCAAAAGAACGCGGGGTACCTGTCTAAGGAGAACCTGAGAATACAAGCAGTTTAAAAATCAGCATAAAGCTGGTGAGTTCATAAGATGTTTGTTTTCTGAAAAATGTACAAGTTTCCTTTAGTTTTCTGAAAAGATTTGTTATCCAAGAAAATCCCATATTTTCTTATAAGTATAGTTTAGTTTTTCTGTTTATCATACGTTTCGGTTATGTACAGTTCAATTATCCCAGGAAAAACCCTTATTTTCCTAAAACTAAAGTTTAGTTGAATATTACAGTGTATAGTTTAATACATAAAACTATATATTGAAAAATCATGGGATTTCTATCCCGTACTAGATATAAGATAGATTGATATATACGAAACTTTAGATAGATATAGATTGAAAACCATGGGATTATCATCCCGTACTAGATATAGACTGAAAACCATGGGATTATCATCCCGTACTAGATATAGATTCAAAACCATGGGATTATCATCCCGCACTAGATATGTATTATATATATACGAAAAGCCATAGGAATAACATCCTGCACTAGATACGAAACCTATAGACTAAAAACCATGGGACTACCATCCTGTACTAGATATAAGAACTATAGTTAGAAGATAGATATAAAACCAAATCCAAAACCAAAACCATGAATAAACTTATATTAATACGTATTGTGAGTCGGGTAACCATGCTGATACGACAACGAGACCTCCTTGACGCTTGTCAGACGTCGGACGATATCCAGAATTTGTCAGCCAGGCGTGCCCGCCTAACTATAGCTAGCAGTTAAGGTGTGGGATTGTCAGTCCCGAATTGATCTATTCACAAATTCCACGCTCTCCCTCCAGGAGACTCTGGTTACACTTCCAGGGAGGATTTACTAATAACCCAAAGGTTAATGAAGAATCTCACAAGATAGTACTAAATTATTCATGGTGTTCTCAGACGATATCAAACATCATAAACGTTATGAAACATAATACAGTGAATACAGTTATATAAAATGAGATTATCTGGCAATATATTCTAAATTAAATAGAGATAAACTGAATCAGACATACTTTATCTAATAACTTTACATACATCAGTACGCGTTAAACAAGAACTAAAGATCCCAAATTATTCCCATAATAATTTGATTGGTTTGAATGTTTCCTTTGCTAAAATCCGTATAGTTATAATTGATAAAAGATCCCTTATGCTCAGCATAATACATAAGGGGTAAAGATAACTATAAGTTTGCCAGATATTTATTGAAATACATCAATTTTAGGTTTTAAAAACATTTCTATATTTACTTGTATTCCCCCCTGAAAACATTGAAAAACCATTGAAAAAGGGTAGGGGTATGAACTCACCGGACGCGGAATGTGTCGACTAGGATGCTAAACGTCGAATCGAGGCTTGAATACGTGCGAGGTCCCTATGTAATATTAAATAATACACAAATATATCTAATTAGATTTTAATTCACTAATTAGATACGATTTTACACTCCAAGACGTGAAAACATTTCAAATCAAGTGTTTGGAGTGACCCGGGTGACATCTAAGGACTTGTATGGTTTAGGAATGGAGTTTACTCTTCAAGAGTAAACTCTTAGAAGAGTGTTTGGCCGTAACCACTATATTCACATGAGTTCACGGCCGTGAACTCATGTATGGGAAGTTTATTGTGCAAAATGGCCTTGAAACACTTGGGGATTAAATCTAGGTTTGAGTCTAATGCATTGGAAAGGAATTTAACTCACAAATGGACCATTTATTGGAGTTTACGACAGTAAACTAGGAGTTTACGACGGTAAACTCCCCCACATACATTCCTTATATATTTTGGTGATGCTAGGACAATCACATGTGATTCCAACTAATTTTACAAACCAAGGAGTGAATTTTGGGCATCATTTGACATATGTTTAGGAGTTTACGGCCCTGTGTCACACCCCAAAACCGAGAACGGTGGAAACGTTCTGGGGCGGAGGACGTCATGTATAATATCAACAACAATGTAAAGTAGTAAACAAGCAACAACATCATCCATTGCATTAATAAAATAATTATTATACAATTGTATTCTGTCAAATTTTGATAAACACTAAAGCATAAATCAAAATGAAAGATAAGTCTTGAACAAGCTCCATCTTCCTTTCTCCTTGCATCGGTATCTGTCTATGATGACATGAGGATACAAGTAATTTTGAAAGCGAGTATCAGCTTTAAAGCTGGTGAATTCATAAGTATATAAGTGTCATTGCCTTGTTTGTGAAAATCTGTTATGAAAGCCATGTAAACCTTTAAATGAAAATGTTGTGTTAAGTATGAAATCCCTAGAAAAACCCTTATTTTCTATAAGTATGAAATGTAGTCTTCCACCAAGACCCGAATGTTCTGTACGTATGAAGTGTAGTCTTCTACCAAGACCCGAATGTTCTGTACGTATGACGGGTAGTCTTCTACCAAGACCCGAATGTTCTGTTTGTAAAATGATAGTTTTTCCTTTGTTTTCACTAGTACTAAAAGTGCTTAGTCTAACTCATCGTTTATGTGAATTGTATCACAAAATAAAGTAAACAGGAAAAATATAATCATGTAAGTGTTAGCCGGAGGTACTGGTGCTAACAAGACTAATGTAAATGTTGACCCGAGGTACTAGGGTTAACATCTTACATATAACCTAATGGACATCCGAAGATTGTCCAATTTTTCCTCTGTAGCAGCAGCAGGTGGAAGGAATGGTTAGTCCCTGTAAAGGTACTCCTAGTATAAGTAATAACCGTAGGCATCCGTAGATGTTCATTACCCACTGTTGCTAACAGATGGGTTCCGGAATGGTTAGTCCCGTACATATATCCCGAGGTACTGTGGGATAGAGGCCCATCTAGGTATCCCGAGGTACTATGGGATAGGGTCCTGTCTTAAATATTCCGAGGTACTGTGGAATAAGTAGGAAGATTTACACAGCAGGTACTAATAAATCATCCTCGCAATTCGAGATACAAGTAATCCTATTAATGTACACAGATAAGTGTATCTATGGAAAGGTACTCATGTAATGCGTTCATGTAATCGTGTTCATGTATCATGTAAGTATATGTAAAGGTACTCATGTATCAGGTAAACATCTGTAAGTACTCATGTATCAGGTAATGTACTAGTATAGACTCATGAATGAACTGACTCTTGTGTGACTTCTTGTAATAGAAGTAATGTTTGATATCTTCAAATTATCCCTATGATAATCTACTGTAATATAACTAGTTGCTCATGTAAGTTTACACACTCTTACAAATCAAAGGTGTGAGAAACTAAATGAAAGATGCGACTATAACATCAATACCTATTTAGGAACATAAGTGTATATGCATAGTTTAGTTCAAGAATGAAAAATGGTTTTGTAAAACAGTTCATGGGTTTTGAAGAATAAATAACAATGACTTGATGTCATTTGAATACCCATTTCAAAAGTAAAACATTTGGTAACAATGTGCTGTTAGGATGTAAAACCATTTCATGCATCACATTTTGTAGCATGTGAAATCTGTTAAATGACAAACACAGTTATAAAATACATATCAATGATTTAATAACGTGTTTGTTTGTACTTGTATCCCCCCCATTAAAGCATTTAAACTCATTTAAAACATTGATTAGGGGTATGAACTCACTTGATTGAAGTGGTTGATTTGAAGTAGTCGAGAGAGGAATCGAGCAGAACTTCGACAGGAAGAGTTGAAAACGCGGGAAATCTCGGGATTCTCGGGAATCTCGGGAATCTCGAGAACAAAAAACCTTCCTTCGGCACTTGAAGGTGAAAACCGGGGCTTTCGGAGGGTATCGGGGGCTTAAACGCAGAGTTTCAGCGCGAGAAAGAAAGGAACTGAACAACGGAACTCGGAGCCCTTGAAATCTACTTATAGGGGCATTTTTGGGGTTTGCCACGTCGTGGAAATTGATGGACACATCGTGGGGAGTCAAACCTATGCTCTTCCATTGATTGGACGCCCTCAGTCACTTGCCGGGTCGCGGCAAGCTTGTGCCACGTCGTGGGGCCTGACAACATCGGATTTTGGACCCCGAACTTGTAAAATCCATAACTTTCGCATACGAGCTCCGTTTTCGACGTTCTTTATATGCATGCGTAGCTAAAAATATGATCTACAACTCTCGTTTAGACTTCATCGGCAAATTTTGACTTTATTTTTAATTATTTATTTTTAACGGGCCGGGACACGAAAAGTCCGTTAAAATTCCATAACTTCTTCATCCGATGTCCGTTTTCGTCAGACTTTTTGCCATTGCGCTACTAATGTTGAGACCTTAGATTCTCATTTAGGTTGTTTTGGTCAAAAGTATCTCGATCTCTATTTCGAGTTTTTAGCTGTCTACTGCTATACCCGAATCTTGGAAAAATCATAACTTCCTCGTACGAAGTCAGATTTGGACGTTCTTTTTATGTAGGCTCACGGTTTGAGGTTATCTATAATTTTCATTAAGATACTTAAGGCTATAAACTATTCTATTGAAACTTCGCGTTTTTCGTTTAATCGGTGTTGCCGGTTTTGCCGAGAATCTTCGGTTGGTCATAACTTCTTCGTTATAACTCGGATTTTAGGGTTCTTTATATGTACGAAAACCTTGATACGATTCCTACTACTTTATTTAACCCAAATAAGATTTTAGGAAAGTTATATTTTGGCCTAAATTTGATTGGTTTTACATTACATTGTCTCGAATTATCGGGTTGTCACATCATCCCCCCGTTAGAAGGAATTTCGTCCCGAAATTAGAATTTAAGCAAGGAAGTATGCACGAATGATCGAGTCGTGAGGAGGAAACTTCCTAATCGATTGGTTCTAGTGCACCTAAGTGATCACGGGTTCTCGGTTGGCACTCCAACGAACCTTCACTAACTGGTGATGGCGTTTCTTCGTCCGCTTGACCTCTCGGTCGAGGGTCACTACGGTTCTAATACGAAGGCAAGTATCTCGACGAGTGGACTTGCAAGAGTCCTAACGGAAAGGTATGGTTTCACGATCGAGATGCGAAGAGTAGAAAGTATGTTACTGAGTTCGCGGAGTAGGTCTTGTTTGTGTGAGGCACAGGACCGATTCTGATAAGAATCTCGGAGGTCCTGTCTAACTTGGATTTAGCTTTCCACGCTTTACGAAGCGTATTAAGCCATTCCCAGAGTGAGTTATCCTAAAGAACTTGGTCACTCACTTGGAATCTTAAAAGTTCCTTTTCTTACGTAACTTCCCAGTCAAAGGCCACCCCTTGCTGGGTCAAAGTCGTACGAGTTTCTGTAGCTTGCGAGGAGTCCTGAATGAACTAAGGCGGTAGGTCGGTAAGACCTAGAATCTGGCGAAAAACTGTCGGTGCCTCTGGTGTCGATAAATGCTCAACGGTTTTGACAAATTGAAAGAGTACTCCAAATTTCTCACATTACTATCAGTGTGTCCTAGAAATTTGACTCTTCAATTTCAAAACTCGTGCCTAGAGAACTTTGCTAAAAGTTCCTCTGTAGGAATGTTACCATGGGCTTTCTTCTTACTACGAGGGTAGATAAGTAAGTCATTACATGGAGAAATGATGACTGATCCCAATAAGAAAGACGTAACTCTATTTATTTAGCTCATGAAAACTATGGGCGTATTGGTCCTATCCGAAAGGTATCACTACGAACTCGAAGTGTCCGTATCGAGTTCAGGAGATAGTCTTCCGGACATCTTCCCCTAACACTCGAACTGGTGATATTCGGATTCCAGATCCATTCCTGGAAGTAGTTTCTTTCCTTGCGTTTGCTCAACCATTTTGTCTATGCGAGGCAGAGATAATGATTTCTATGAAAATCTTGACTGAGTCCTCGATATCCAAGGCACATACGTTGCATTCCGTCGATCTCCGCAAGAATATGACCGGGGTTCTCTAGGGTGAGAAGCCTAGTCTTCTAATTCTCTTTCTGTGTAGTTCGTCAAGCGGTTTGTACTGTTCTGGTATCTCCGAGGGTGTTTAAACTATAGGGCGATCTGTTTTCGGGAGTCGTACTGGGTTCTAAGTTTGTTCACATGACGATGTGATTACTCGTATACTTAGGCAGTTCTCCGTCCTGAAGTCCATTTTAGAATTTATACAGGGCTTCACGATCACAATCTCGTGTATACGAGTCGTATATAATTAATATTGAAAAGGTAGTCGAATAACTGATTCTTCCTTACCCTCACATCCCATCCGGGAAAAGAAGTTAAAGTGGAATCATCAATTCTAAACCTGTAGAACCTTGATTATATATCACTCTTATGCAAAGATTTCTCAGTGATAGATCAATCGTATAAATCCTTGGATTGAACTTGACATACTGCACGAGTGGTACTTCGGGGATTTCTTCAGAAAGAAAATAACTAAGTGGTACCCCTGGCATGAGTACTACGGTGTTCTGATATGACGGCTTCGCTGGAAAAACGATCTAGAAGAAAGAGATGTACGTATGAAGCTGTTTTGGCGTCGATCAAATTGAATCTGATTGTATGATAATGTCGGAATCATACAGAAACTTTAAAGACATTAGAATTAAACATAGACGATTACAGACAAAACACAACTGTGCAACCATGAACAGAGTTACAGTACTTTAGATTTACCACAAGACTATTGCTGCGAATAAGATATACTACAAAAGACAAGTATACGCAGCACGAGAATTCCTATACAAACAGGATCTCGCAAAAGGTAAGACTCTAGTTGCACTAGTTCTAGATAGTTTATAAGTCTGTTACAACGAAACGCCCCAATTACATTTAACGTGGTTCCGGAGTAGGCTCTCCTGTAGCTGTGATCCTGAGAATTTAGATTGTTCATGTAAAGAGTACGACGATGTTCTCGAAAGTTTGACCTACATCCCTATGATGCAGTCCTAGTACAGAATGAAAGTATGTTCACGAAGGTTTGACCTACATCCCTATGATGCAGTCCTAGTAATGAGTAGAGGTAAGTTCGTAGAATGGTCTCAAGACGTTTGTTGTACAAGTTGAGGTATCGTGGGTTGGTGAATAACAAAAATCCAACCACTGAAAGAGACTTGGAAATGTCTTCGTATCTAACTTGCTATGGTCCAATGACTTAACTAAAGCAGGTTTCAGATAGACTCCAATGAGAGTTTGATAAGAGTACTTGAATGAAGGAAATGATACAAAAGTTAGCCGGCTGTCAATATGTTGGATATTTACGACGTAAGGGTTCAGGAAAATGACCTTGTAAAGGTCTTACATCATATCCATAGGAGATAGTTCCTGACAGCATAAAGACCTAACTAAAGTACTTACGGTACAAGATAATTTCATAGAAAATGCCACATTGGGCATAGACAGAAAACACGATTTCTTTTTATAAGGGAAATAAAGTAAAGCATCTACTACTGGCGACGGTCATTCCTCTGGTGAACTCTTAGTACAACCAATTGACGTTCCATGTCAAGTAGGTGTCTTTCGCACCCCATCTGGCGTACTTGGAGCCCTATGACTTCGGCTCGTGATTCAGTCAGTGCTTGCAGTAGGGTTTCATGGTTTCTCTCTGATCTCTCGTGAGCATCTCCTAGATGAATGGTGTGGAGGGTATGCATTCTAGTATAGGCGCCTACTTCTGCAATCTGATGTAGGGCTGTCCTGCCTTGAATCTCATTTCGGGCCTCTCTACGGACCAAGATTGGCAAGACTCTATCTGCTGAGCCCCCATTGCTCAAGTCGTAAAAGCTTCGGTCGCCATCAAATAGCATAAACTAATCTTGTCCTTGGCCCCCTGTTTCCAAGCATTCCACTCACTCAGGGTCGGGCAATGAAAAGCCGGACGAGGGTTAGGAATTGGAAAGGAGCTGCTTGGGGTAGGTTCTCAACCTCTAGTTCGGAGTTAGCATCATACAAAAAGTCTTCATCACGGTGATCATCCAAGGGGATAGGATGATCATTCTCTGGTTCTTCTCCAAACCAACCAGCTATGACTTCATTCGGAAGATACTGGTTGTCAAGGGGATGGAGTCCAGCTATGATTTCTATGCGAGAATTTAGGGTAAGTGGATAATTATTAGATGAACTATCTAGATAATTATTTAGAAAACCCTCATTAGTTACATCACTATTTGTGAAGTGCATACCAACTATGTGTAATCTAAACAGGATAGACCTTCGAATAAGTGACCTTATTTCCAAATTCACACAGAATAGGGGTAAGGCAAAATTATCACTGATTCTAAGTCTATAACATCCTAATTACATGTAGCCTTAGTGTATCCACTTAGCAACTATCAACTTAGTAATGAGGATCCCGTTTTAATTCTCAAGTATAAAGTACTTATAGTAACACCAAATACTCCTATAGTATTTTAATTTTACTGTTATGTTCTATTGTTCTCATTGTGGTAGGGTTGGTAAGATTTTAGCATTGTTGCAACCACACACTTAAACTTAGGCACATGCTAGTCAACCCTCGGATAATATAGGTGATCAGGCTATATCTTCCCAATTTTGACCATATGTCTCTAAGCCCACTTGTGTTGCCCAACAATCGTAATTCTTTTGTACTGTCCTAGTGACACTGATTTTAGTATGAATGCAGCACGTATACTTACTTAAATATTTTGCTATTTAAAGTATAAACTCTTGGTCAGAGTATTTTTAATCCCTTTGTATTTATAGTTAGTATATCTTTTATGGGTTGATATACTCAATTCAGTATAAACAATGCTCTGATACCAATCTGTCACACCCCAAAACCGAGAACGGCGGAAACGTTCTGGGGCGGAGGACGTCATGTATAATATCAACAACAATGTAAAGTAGTAAACAAGCAACAACATCATCCATTGCATTAATAAAATAATTATTATACAATTGTATTCTGTCAAATTTTGATAAACACTAAAGCATAAATCAAAATGAAAGATAAGTCTTGAACAAGCTCCATCTTCCTTTCTCCTTGCATCGGTATCTGTCTATGATGACATGAGGATACAAGTAATTTTGAAAGCGAGTATCAGCTTTAAAGCTGGTGAATTCATAAGTATATAAGTGTCATTGCCTTGTTTGTGAAAATCTGTTATGAAAGCCATGTAAACCTTTAAATGAAAATGTTGTGTTAAGTATGAAATCCCTAGAAAAACCCTTATTTTCTATAAGTATGAAATGTAGTCTTCTACCAAGACCCGAATGTTCTGTACGTATGAAGTGTAGTCTTCTACCAAGACCCGAAGGTTCTATACGTATGACGGGTAGTCTTCTACCAAGACCCGAATGTTCTGTTTGTAAAATGATAGTTTTTCCTTTGTTTTCACTAGTACTAAAAGTGCTTAGTCTAACTAATCGTTTATGTGAATTGTATCACAAAATAAAGTAAACAGGAAAAATATAATCATGTAAGTGTTAGCCGGAGGTACTGGTGCTAACAAGACTAATGTAAATGTTGACCCGAGGTACTAGGGTTAACATCTTACATATAACCTAATGGACATCCGAAGATTGTCCAATTTTTCCTCTGTAGCAGCAGCAGGTGGAAGGAATGGTTAGTCCCTGTAAAGGTACTCCTAGTATAAGTAATAACCGTAGGCATCCGTAGATGTTCATTACCCACTGTTGCTAACAGATGGGTTCCGGAATGGTTAGTCCCGTACATATATCCCGAGGTACTGTGGGATAGAGGCCCATCTAGGTATCCCGAGGTACTATGGGATAGGGTCCTGTCTTAAATATTCCGAGGTACTGTGGAATAAGTAGGAAGATTTACACAGCAGGTACTAATAAATCATCCTCGCAATTCGAGATACAAGTAATCCTATTAATGTACACAGATAAGTGTATCTATGGAAAGGTACTCATGTAATGCGTTCATGTAATCGTGTTCATGTATCATGTAAGTATATGTAAAGGTACTCATGTATCAGGTAAACATCTGTAAGTACTCATGTATCAGGTAATGTACTAGTATAGACTCATGAATGAACTGACTCTTGTGTGACTTCTTGTAATAGAAGTAATGTTTGATATCTTCAAATTATCCCTATGATAATCTACTGTAATATAACTAGTTGCTCATGTAAGTTTACACACTCTTACAAATCAAAGGTGTGAGAAACTAAATGAAAGATGCGACTATAACATCAATACCTATTTAGGAACATAAGTGTATATGCATAGTTTAGTTCAAGAATGAAAAATGGTTTTGTAAAACAGTTCATGGGTTTTGAAGAATAAATAACAATGACTTGATGTCATTTGAATACCCATTTCAAAAGTAAAACATTTGGTAACAATGTGCTGTTAGGATGTAAAACCATTTCATGCATCACATTTTGTAGCATGTGAAATCTGTTAAATGACAAACACAGTTATAAAATACATATCAATGATTTAATAACGTGTTTGTTTGTACTTGTATCCCCCCATTAAAGCATTTAAACTCATTTAAAACATTGATTAGGGGTATGAACTCACTTGATTGAAGTGGTTGATTTGAAGTAGTCGAGAGAGGAATCGAGCAGAACTTCGACAGGAAGAGTTGAAAACGCGGGAAATCTCGGGATTCTCGGGAATCTCGGGAATCTCGAGAACACAAAACCTTCCTTCGGGACTTGAAGGTGAAAACCGGGGCTTTCGGAGGGTATCGGGGGCTTAAACGCAGAGTTTCAGCGCGAGAAAGAAAGGAACTGAACAACGGAACTCGGAGCCCTTGAAATCTACTTATAGGGGCATTTTTGGGGTGTGCCACGTCGTGGCAAGTGATGGCCACGTCGTGGGGAGTCAAACCTATCCTCTTCCATTGATTGGACGCCCTCAGTCACTTGCCGGGTCGCGGCAAGCTTGTGCCACGTCGTGGGGCCTGACAGCATCAGATTTTGGACCCCGAACTTGTAAAATCCATAACTTTCGCATACTAGCTCCGTTTTCGACGTTATTTATATGCACGCGTAGCTTAAAATATGATCTACAACTCTCATTTAGACTTCATCGGCAAATTTTGACTTTATTTTTAATTATTTATTTTTAACGGGCCGGGACACGAAAAGTCCGTTAAAATTCCATAACTTCTTCATCCGATGTCCGTTTTCGTCAGACTTTTTGCCATTGCGCTACTAATGTTGAGACCTTAGATTCTCATTTAGGTTGTTTTGGTCAAAAGTATCTCGATCTCTATTTCGAGTTTTTAGCTGTCTACTGCTATACCCGAATCTTGGAAAAATCATAACTTCCTCATACGAAGTCAGATTTGGATGTTCTTTTTATGTACGCTCACGGTTTGAGGTTATCTATAATTTTCATTTAGATACTTAAGGCTATAAACTATTCTATTGAAACTTCGCGTTTTTCATTTAATCGGTGTTGCCGGATTTGCCGAGAATCTTCGGTTGGTCATAACTTCTTCGTTATAACTCGGATTTTAGGGTTCTTTATATGTACGAAAACCTTGATACAATTCCTACTACTTTATTTAACCCAAATAAGATTTTAGGAATGTTATATTTTGGCCTAAATTTGATTGGTTTTACATTACATTGTCTCGAAATATCGGGTTGTCACACCCTGGAACCTATTCTTAGGGGTTTATGGTCGTAAACTCTCAAATGAAGGGTTTTTATCATGTTTAAGGTCCCCAAATCGATTGTGTTTGGTTCTAGAATTTATCCCAAGGCTTAGGGTGTGTTTAAGTGGCATTTTAACACATTAAAATGAGTTTACTCCCCATGCATAGGAGTTTACGGCCCAAACATGTTCTTGGGCAGTAAACTCATGTTTACTCCTCAAAAATGATGTTCAAGGTGTTCTAAGTCCAATTTGGTAATTCCCTAAGTCGTATCTAAGCTCCAAATGAGGTTTGGAAGGGTTTTATGGCTCAAAAACCCCATTTACATGTGTTCACGGCCTAAGGATTCCAGGGCCGTAAACACATGTTTATTGTCCTAATCCTCATATTTTTCACGAATTTGACGGCCAAAGTTATTATACTAGAAGCTAGGATGATTACCTTGATGATTTGAAGCTTGTTTTGGATGATTTTTGGACCTAATCTTTGGTTTGAGGAGAGAGGTTAGAGAGAGAGAGAGTAGTGAGAGAGTGTAAAACTTCAAAAATGAAATCTTTTGAGCTTTAAATATGTTCTAAGTGTTGGACACAGTTGAATTCTACCCGATACCGACGTTAAACGGGGCTTTTGGTCGCACCCGATTAAGTTGTCGTAACCCGGCGGGGACATTTCTAAAAATTTTCAAATAAACGTTTTGGGCCAGTTTCATAAGTTCCTAAGGGGTTTGGACACTCATGAGATTAAAATAAACATATAAATTTAAATGATTTAGCCCAAAAACGAAATCGGAACGAATTGCTAAAGACGGGTTTTACGCATGAAATAGGTTTCAGCGATGGATAACTTCGGGTTGTTACATTATCCCCCCATTAGAGGGAATTTCGTCCCGAAATTCAAACTTTAGATGCGACTCGCTGATTTGGAAAGAGAATATGGGTACTTCTAATCTATTGGGTCATCATGTTTCCAAGTGGAAATCGGGTCTCTGCTTGGTTTTCCAACAAACCTTCACTATCGGGATGCAGCTTTGTTTCGTACATTTGATCTCTCAATCCATGATCTCAATTTGTTCTTCCATGGAGGCTTAAACTTTCGTTGATTTCGGTCTCATCAAAGGAATTACTAGAGTTTTGTTGGGTAGGCGTTTCTAAGGAATTGAGGTGTGAAAGACAAGATGGATACTACTAAGTCCTTGAGATAGCCGAAGTTTGTAGTTCATGGTTCCAATTCTGGAGAGGATTTCGAAAAAGTCCGATGTACCACAGGTGAAGTATTTCGCACTTCTCAAAGCATATCATGCTTATCTGGAATAAGGCCTTCAACCGGACACACGCTCCAACAGGAAAGCACATCTTCATGTGGCAGAGTAGCTAAGGGTCAGATGATTCTAAAGGAAATTTCTAGGTGGTTCTGTGATAATAGTCGGCGGAACCACTAACAGTCTTAGGAAATTTGGTCATAAAATCCATTGTAATCTTCTCCCAATGCCACTCGGGTATTTCCGGTTTTTGAAACAATTTGGATGGGTCATTGATATTATTCCTTGACTATGGAACATATTAGGTATTTACTTACGTAGGTCGCAATCTTTGCTTTCATGTTCGGCCACTAATAAAGATTTTTTAAATCCATATACATCTTGTCCGATCCAGGAAAAATGGAGTACCTAGTCATATGGGCCTCATCTAAATCTATTTCTTTCACAGTTCTAAACTTTGGAACCCATATTTGGTTCATGAAGTACCTTGCTCCATCCTGCTTAATCTCTAGTTGCTTTTCGTTCCCCCATGAGGCCTTCTGCCTCAATGCTTCATTCTGTTAGAGCCTTGAGCTGAGAATTTCTGATATGCGAGATTAGACTAGCCTGGATAGTCATCGAAAGTGCTTTGACTATGCGAGGCTTAACTTGTTCCTTATGGCTCAAGTGTTCGACTACGACGTTAGCCTTGCCTGGATCATAACATATCTCATATTCATAGTCATTAAGTAATTCCAACCATGTTCGTTTTCTCATGTGGAGTTCTTTTTTGTTAAGGATGTGCTGCAGTATCTTGTGATCCATTTTGATTATACATTTCGTTCCATAAAGACAATGACGAGACATCTTTACCGAAAAAACTACAACTCTAAACTCTATGTTGTGAGTGGTGTAGATATCCTCATGCACCTTTAATTGTTGTGCGGCATAGGCTATGAGCTTCTCCTTTTGCATCAATGCTGTGACAACCCAAAATTTCCATTTTGAACAAACCATATCAAGTCAATAGATGTTAGAACAGTTACAGTGAAATTCCAGACTTTTGGGTATAAGTTTGAATATTTCAGGATTTACACTTAAGGAGATATCAGCAGAGTGGATGCACTAGGGTTTTGTGCAACACTGTTATTCCAAAACTCTATGATATTAGAATTCATTTCGGGAATAAAATATTTTCTGTCAAAAATCCCAGGACTATATATAGAAATCTGAACCATATTCATTCATTAGTTACATTTCCAACTAGAGAAAAGCCAAATTCTCTCTCACGAATCTTCGGGTTTTCATCCCAAATCGTGAGTACTTCTATCTAGTTGTTTTATATAGCTTAGATTGTGCCTAATAACATCAAAATCAGATCAAAACCGAAAGATTTGAGAGTTTACCGCCCAAGAACACTTGGAGAGTAAACTCTTTTATAAGGGCCAAATGGTGCATAGTCCTTCCTTAAGCCATGAAACTAGTTTGGACTTGTACACTAATGAGTTTAGGGATAGAAAACATTAAGAATCAAGCGTTGAAAGTGAGTTCACGGCTAATGATGTTCTTGGGCCGTGAACTCCATATTAGGGTGACAAAATGCCCTAAATGCCTTCCATAAGCCAAGAGACAATCATAGCACTTTACCATGATGTGTTTAGGACTCAAAACAATCAAAATACCAACACCCATGAGTGTTTACGGCCGCAAACACATGACCAAATGGTCCATGGGCCGTAAACTCAAGATAGGGGTGTTTTGATGCCACAAACACTTCCAAAGGCTTAGGCTTGAAGTTAGAATGCTTCCTTATGACCTTTAGGACCATCATAAATATAAATGGCCATGAGTTTATGGTAGTAAACTCATTTGGGCCGTGAACTCCTCAAAAACTCCAAAGATGGTGGTCTTTTTCATCCTAGGTTAAAGCTAATGTCACTAAATTATTCCCTAGCCTTCAAACTTGCATTCCCACATTAGTAGCCATGAGTTTACGGCCATAAATTCCCTTGGGCCGTTAACTCATGCTAGTAAACTCATGTGAGTGCCTTTATACCTTCCTATGTTGAATCACATGTGATTCTAACACTTGGTCAAGGTGTTACCTAGTCCCGGAAGGTGTTTCCTTTCATATAGATGTTATAAACACTATATCCATGTTAATATGTGTCCTTATATGTCATTTAGGACTTATTGAGTCTCGGGACTTCATTCGTGGGACTTCTCATCCCTACACGCATACTCGTTAGAACCACTCACAACAGGTGAGTTCATACCCCTTAATCAATGTTTAAATGATTTTAAATGCTTTAAGGGGGGGGGGGGATACAAGTAGAAGTCAGTATGTTATGAAATCACTCATATGTATTTTATAACTGTGTTTTCATCCAGCAGATTTCACATAATTCAAAATGTGATGCATGAAATGGTTTTCTATATTAAAATACCTTGGTAACAAAAGTATTAGTTTTGAAATGTTTATTAAAATGACATCAAGTCATTGTTAACTATTGTTCAAAACTCTTACATATCTTACAAAACCATTTTTACCTTCTTGAACAAAACTATGTCTATACACTTATGTTCTTATATATGTATTGATGTTATAGTTTTCATCCTTCATTCAGTTCCCACACTCTTGTGTAGCAAGGGTGTATAAACCTGCTTGGACAACCAATTACCTTGCCGTTAACTATTATAGGGATAGTTAGAAGATACACAACATTATTCCTATTACAAGGAATTACACCAGAGTCAGTTCATTCATGAGTCTATACTATACATTACATGTTACATGAATACACTTACATGAGTACGTTTACATATGCTTACATGATACATGAGTACGTTTACATAGATACATTTACCTGAATACGCTTACATGAATACCATACATGAGTACCTTTACATAGATACATTTCCCTATATACACTTACATGAATACTTGTATCTCGATCCATGAGGATGATTTATTAGTACCTTCTATGTAAATTTTCCTGCCTATCCCAGTTCAACGAGATATGTAGACGGGACTAACCATTCCGAATCCCAGCTGTTAGCAACAGTGGTTGATGAACATCTACGGATGCCTACGGTTATTACTTATAATAGGAGTACCTTTATGGGACTAACGATTCCTTGGGCCTACTGTTCGCTACAGAGGTTGATGAACATCTACGGATGCCTACGGTTATTACTTATACTAGCAGTACCTTTACTGGACTAACCCTTCCTCCGCCCTGCTTTCCGCGATGTCGTGTTAATCCTAATACAAAAGGATAACACTTACATGATTATATTTTTCCTATTTACTTTATTTTGTGATACCTTCACATAAACGACGAGTAAGACTAAGTACTGTTTGTAATAGTCAAATAGAAGGAAAAACTATCATTATCATAGCAAAACATTCGGGTCTTGGTAGAAGACTATTCTATTCTTTTCCTATTTACTTTATTTTGTGATACACTCACATAAAGGACGAGTTAGACTAATTATTGTTTGTAATAGTCAAAAACAAGGAAAAACTATCATTATCATAGCGAAACATTCGGGTCTTGGTAGATGACTATTATATTCTTTTCCTATTTACTTTATTTTGTGATACATTCACATAAACGATGAGTTAGACTAAGTACTATTTGTAATAGTCAAAAAGAAGGAAAAACTATCATTATCATAGCAAAACATTCGAGTCTTGGTAGAAGACTATATTTCATACTAGTAGGAAATAAGGGATTTACTAGGGTTTTCATACTTATATAATTTGTTTCATTTAAAGATTTACAAGGCAATTCATAACAGCTTTCCAAAATAAGACAATGACACTTAAATACTTAAGAATTCCCCAGCTTTAGGCTGATACTCGTTTTCAAAAAAACTTGTATTCTCAAGTCACCAGTTAGACAGGTACGATGGCCAGGATTTGAGAACACGGAGCACAGACAAGACTCGTCTTATTTTGATTATTCATTTTATTGTTGTACATTATGAAAGAACACATATGTATTAAAACTTTACTTTTAATGCAATGGATGATGTTGTTGCTTGTTTACTACTTTACACTGTTATGATACTTCACATGACGTCCTCCACCCCGGAACGTTTCCGCCCTTCTTGGTTTTGAGGTGTGACAGATTGGTATCAGAGCATTGTTTGTAGTGAATATAGTATATCAACCCATAAAAGATATACTAACTATAAATACATTGGGATTAACACACTCTATGTAAGAGTTATACTTCTAAATAATAAAATATTTAAGTAAGTATACGTGCCTGCATTCATACTAAAATCAGTGTCACAATGAAAAGAGCAAAAGTATTATGATTGTTGAACATCACAAGTAAGCCTGCGGATGTATGGTCTGTCTTGGGAGTGGCATAGCCTGATCAACTATGTTGTTCCAAGGAGTGATTAGCACATGCCCAAGAATGGTTGTGATATGGCAACAAGTCTAAAAACTTACCAACATTACCACAATGAGAACATTATAATAGAACCATGTCTAAAATACCATAAGGGTGTTTTGTGTTACCAAAATTACTTACTTGAGAACTAAAAAGGGTCTTCATTTCTAAGTTGATAGTTGTTAAGTGGATACACTAAGGCTATATGTAACTAGGATGTTATAGACTTAGAATCGGTGAAAAGTTTGCTTTACCCCTATTCCTTGTGAATTTGGAGTTAAGGTCACTTATTCGAAGGACTATCCTGTGTTGATTACATATAATTGGTATGCACTTTACAAATAGTGATGTAACTAATGAAGATTTTCTAATAATTATCTAGATAGTTCGTCTAATAATTATTTCCTTACCCAAATTCTCGCATAGATAACATGGCTGGACTCCATCCCCACGGCAACCCATACCTTCCGAACGAGGTCGTTGCTGGATGGTGTGGAGAAGAACTGAAGAATGATCATCCTATCCTTTTGAATGATGACCATGACGAAGACCTTTCGGACGGTGCTAACTCTGAACAACGAGTTAGACTAATTATTGTTTGTAATAGTCAAAAACAAGGAAAAACTATCATTATCATAGCGAAACATTCGGGTCTTGGTAAATGACTATTATATTCTTTTCCTATTTACTTTATTTTGTGATACATTCACATAAACGATGAGTTAGACTATGTACTGTTTGTAATAGTCAAAAAGAAGGAAAAACTATCATTATCATAGCAAAACATTCGAGTCTTGGTAGAAGACTATATTTCATACTAGTAGGAAATAAGGGATTTACTAGGGTTTTCATACTTATATAATTTGTTTCATTTAAAGATTTACAAGGCAATTCATAACAGCTTTCCAAAAGAAGACAATGACACTTAAATACTTATGAATTCACCAGCTTTAGGCTGATACTCGTTTTCAAAAAAACTTTTATTCTCAAGTCACCAGTTAGACAGGTACGATGGCCAGGATTTGAGAACACGGAGCACAGACAAGACTCGTCTTATTTTGATTATTCATTTTATTGTTGTACATTATGAAAGAACACACATGTATTAAAACTTTACTTTTAATGCAATGGATGATGTTGTTGCTTGTTTACTACTTTACACTGTTATGATACTTCACATGACGTCCTCCACCCCGGAACGTTTCCGCCCTTCTTGGTTTTGAGGTGTGACAGATTGGTATCAGAGCATTGTTTGTAGTGAATATAGTATATCAACCCATAAAAGATATACTAACTATAAATACATTGGGATTAACACACTCTATGTAAGAGTTATACTTCTAAATAATAAAATATTTAAGTAAGTATACGTGCCCGCATTCATACTAAAATCAGTGTCACAATGAAAAGAGCAAAAGTATTATGATTGTTGAACATCACAAGTAAGCCTGGGGATGTATGGTCTGTCTTGGGAGTGGCATAGCCTGATCAACTATGTTGTTCCAAGGAGTGATTAGCACATGCCCAAGAATGGTTGTGATATGGCAACAAGTCTAAAAACTTACCAACATTACCACAATGAGAACATTATAATAGAACCAAGTCTAAAATACCATAAGGGTGTTTTGTGTTACCAAAATTACTTACTTGAGAACTAAAAAGGGTCTTCATTTTTAAGTTGATAGTTGCTAAGTGGATACACTAAGGCTATATGTAACTAGGATGTTATAGACTTAGAATCGGTGAAAAGTTTGCTTTACCCCTATTCCTTGTGAATTTGGAGTTAAGGTCACTTATTCGAAGGCCTATCCTGTGTTGATTACATATAATTGGTATGCACTTTACAAATAGCGATGTAACTAATGAAGATTTTCTAATAATTATCTAGATAGTTCGTCTAATAATTATTTCCTTACCCAAATTCTCGCATAGATAACATGGCTGGACTCCATCCCCACGGCAACCCGTACCTTCCGAACGAGGTCGTTGCTAGATGGTGTGGAGAAGAACTGAAGAATGATCATCCTATCCTTTTGAATGATGACCATGACGAAGACCTTTCGGACGGTGCTAACTCTGAACAACGAGTTAGACTAATTATTGTTTGTAATAGTCAAAAACAAGGAAAAACTATCATTATCATAGCGAAACATTCGGGTCTTGGTAGATGACTATTATATTCTTTTCCTATTTACTTTATTTTGAGATACATTCACATAAACGATGAGTTAGTCTAAGTACTGTTTGTAATAGTCAAAAAGAAGGAAAAACAATCATTATCATAGCAAAACATTCGGGTCTTGGTAGAAGACTATATTTCATACTCGTAGGAAATAAGGGATTTACTAGGGTTTTCATACTTATATAATTTGTTTCATTTAAAGATTTCCAAGGCAATTCATAACAGCTTTCCAAAAGAAGACAATGACACTTAAATACTTATGATTTCACCAGCTTTAGGCTGATACTCGTTTTCAAAATAACTTGTATTCTCAGGTCACCAGTTAGACAGGTACGATGACCAGGATTTGAGAAGACGGAGCACAGACAAGACTCATCTTATTTTGATTATTCATTTTATTGTTGTACATTATGAAAGAACACACATGTATTAAAACTTTACTTTTAATGCAATGGATGATGTTGTTGCTTGTTTACTACTTTACACTGTTATGATACTTCACATGACGTCCTCCACCCCGGAACGTTTTCGCCGTTCTTGGTTTTGGGGTGTGACAGATTGGTATCAGAGCATTGTTTGTAGTGAATATAGTATATCAACCCATAAAAGATATACTAAATATAAATACATTGGGATTAAAACACTCTATCTAAGAGTTATACTTCTAAATAATAAAATATTTAAGTAAGTATACGTGCCTGCATTCATACTAAAATCAGTGTCACAATGACAAGAGAAAAAGTATTACGATTGTTGAACATCACAAGTAAGCATGGGGATGTATGGTCTGTCTTGGGAGTGGCATAGCCTGATCAAGTATGTTGTTCCAAGGAGTGATTAGCACATGCCCAAGAATGGTTGTGATATGGCAACAAGTCTAAAAACTTACCAACATTACCACAATGAGAACATTATAATAGAACCATGTCTAAAATACCATAAGGGTGTTTTGTGTTACCAAAATTACTTACTTGAGAACTAAAAAGGGTCTTCATTTCTAAGTTGATAATTGCTAAGTGGATACACTAAGGCTATATGTAACTAGGATGTTATAGACTTAGAATCGGTGAAAAGTTTGCTTTACCCATATTCCTTGTAAATTTTGAGTTAAGGTCACTTATTCGAAGGCCTATCCTGTGTTGATTACATATAACTGGTATGCACTTTACAAATAGCGATGTAACTAATGAAGATTTTCTAATAATTATCTAGATAGTTCGTCTAATAATTATTTCCTTACCCAAATTCTCGCATAGATAACATGGCTGGACTCCATCCCCACGGCAACCCGTACCTTCCGAACGAGGTTGTTGCTGGATGGTGTGGAGAAGAACTGAAGAATGATCATCTTATCCTTTTGAATGATGACCATGACGAAGACCTTTCGGACGGTGCTAACTCTGAACCCCAGGTTGAGAACCTACCCCAGACAGCTCCCTTTCTAATTCCTAACCCTCGTCCGACTTTTCATGGCCCGATGCCTGAGTGGGTGGAATGTTTGGAAACATGGAGCCAAGGACAAGATTAGCCCATGCCATTTAATGGTGACCGAAGCTTCTATGACCTGAGCAATGGGGGCTCAGCAGACAGAATCTTGCCAATCTTGGTCCACAGAGTGGCCCGAAATGAGATTCAAGGCAGGACAGCCCTACATCAGATCACTGATGTTGTCATCAATGCGAGAATGCATACCCTCCGCACCTTTCGTCTAGAAGATGCTCGTGAGAGATCTGATAGAAACCATGAAACCCAGCTGCAAGCACTGGCTGAATCTCGAGCCAAAGTCATAGAACATCGAGTACGCCAAAGGGTGTACGAAATACACCTACTTGATGTGGAACGCCAACTGGCTGAACTGAGAGTTCACCATAGGGATGACCGTCGCCAGTAGTAGATGTTTTTCTTTATTTTCCTTGTTAGAAAGGAATCATTTTCTGTCTATGCCCGATGTGGCATTTTCTATGAAACTATCTTGTACTGTATGTACTTTTTGTTAGGTATTTATGCGGTCAAGAATTATCTTCTCTGGATATGATGTAAGACCTTTTTACAATGTCATTTTCCCGAACTTGTGCGTCATGAATATCAAAGATATTGGCAGTCGGCTAACTTCTGTGTCATTCATTATTCAAATACACTTATCATACTTTCACCAGAGTCTATTTGAAACATGCTCTATTCAAGTCATTGGACTATAGCAATGTGACTACGGAGACATCTTCAAGTCTCTTTTAATGGCTGGATCATGTTATTCACCAACCAACGATGCCTTTGCTAGAACGACAAACATCTCGAGACCATAGTACGAACTTACTTTCGATATTTGCTAGGACTGCATCATAGGGATGTAGGTCAAACCTTCTTGAACATACTTCCATTCCGTACTAGGACTGCATCAGAGGGATGTAGGTCGAACCTTAGAGAACATACTTCTATTCTTTACATTAGCGATCGAACTACGTCTAGGTTCAACCATCCTCGCTCACAAATTCATTTTCTTTCAGTGTGACAGAATCATGTTGCCCAAGAAAAACAATCAGCCCATCAACCAAACACCAACTCTTCAGATTGACGCAGCTACCTTTCAAGCTGCAGTCTCGGCCGCTGTGTCAGCTATTATGGCCCACCTGAACGTTAACAACACAAATGTTAGCGGGATTGTTAACAAGAATTCCAATCCGAGTAACAATCAAGCACCTCAACGAGCAACAAACTACCATGATACCCCGAGTCCCAAGACCAAGAGTAACAAACGGAAGACTTGGGCTAAATCTAAGGACAAATCACTTTGAAGGGCGAACAGGAAACAACCACCAGTAACAACCTTCACAGCCACGACATTGGTACCTCCTACTACCATCCCTTCGGGCATCCCAATTGTCCCTAACCCAGCCAGACAATATGCTGGAAATCTCCCAAAATGCATCCAATGCAGTTATCACCACCATGGACGTTGTCAGGAGATGTAGTGCTCAAAGTGCAACAGAAAGGGGCACACCAGACGTTACTGCAAGAGCCTAACAAGTCCTATCAACCAAGTGCCCATCACCGGAGTGAACCAGGCTTGCTACGATTGTGCCAAGGTAGGTCACTACAAAAGGAACTGCCCAGAGGCAACAAATGCTGGCACAGACAAAAGTCTACTACCAACCACCGCCGCTGGAGAGACTATTCCAGACCCACGTTAATGTAATTTAGGCGTTTTGTTGTAACAGATTAAGAACCATCCCAAAACTAGTGCAACCAGAGTCTTATCTTTTGCGAGATCCCGTCCGTTTAGGGATGCTCATGCTGCGTATACTTGTCTTTTGTAGTATACCTTGTTCGCATCAATAGTCTTGTAATAAATCTAAAGTACAGCAACTCTATTAAAGGTTTCACTGTTGTGTTTTGTCTGTAGCGTCTTATGTTCAAATATAATGTCTTTAGTTCCCATATGATTCCGACTTTACCATACGACTCGAGTAAATCCGATCCCTACAATACCAGCTTCATACATACATCTCTTTCTCAGTAATCGTCTTTTAGCGAAGCCGTCATATCAGAACACCGAAGTACTCATGCATGGAATACCTTATAGTTCTTTTCCTTTCCGAAGGAATCCCCACAGTATCACTCGTATAGTACGTCAAGTTCAATCCAAAGATTCATACGGTCGAGCTATCACTGAAGTATGTATACATGAGAGTATTATATAATCAAGGTTCTACAAGTTTAGAATTGTTGATTCCACTTTCACTTCTTTTCCCTCGATGGGATGTGAGCTTAAAGAAGAATCAGTTATTCGACTACCTTTTCAATCTTAATTATATATGACTCGTATACACGAGATTGTGATCGTTAAACCATGTATGAATTCTAATATGAAATTCAGGACGGAGACTGCCCAAGACTATGAGTAATTACTTTTGGCATGTGAACAAACTTAGAACCCAATACGACTCTTATAACCAGATTGCCTTACATTCTAAACACCTACGGAGATACAAGAACAGCCCGGAAAACTCAGCGAACTACTCAGCAATAGAATTGGAATACTAGGCTTCTCACCCTTGAGAGCTCTGGTCTTATTCTTACCAGAAGTCAACGAAGTGCATCATATGTACCTCGACGATCGGGGACTTCATTAAGATTTCCTTTAGAAATCGTTGTCTCTGCCTCGCATAGATGAGTTGATTGAGAAAACACAGGGAAATAATTACTTTCAGAAATGGACCTGAGATCCGAATATCACCAGTTCGAGTGTTAGGGAAGGATGTCCTGAAGACTACCCTCCGAACTAGATGCGGACACTTCGAGTGCGTAGTGATACCCCTCGGATGAAACCAATACGCCCATAGTATCCATGAGCTAAATGAGTGGGGTACGTCTTTCTTACTGGGATCAGTTCGTCATTTCTCCAAGTAATGACTTACTTATCTACCCTCGTAGTAAGAAAGAACCCATGGAAACATTACCCTCGGAGATACTTTTCGCAAAGTTCTCTGAACATGAGTTTTAGAATTAAAGAGTCAAATTTTGTAAGACACGCTATTAGTGATGTGGAAATTCTTGAGTACTCTGGCAAATTATCCAAAACCGTTGGGAATTTGTCGGCACCGTAGTCACCGACGGAAAATTCAACAAATACTATGTCTTACAGACCTAATATCATAGTCAATTTAGAACTCCTCACGAATTACAGAAACCCTTTTGACTTTGACCCAGCAAGGGGTGGCCCTTGACTGGGAAGTTAAGTGAGAGAAAGAACCTTTGGAATTCCAAGTGAGAGACCAAATTCTTTAGGAAACCTCACTCTGGGAATGGCTTAATATGTTTCGTAAAGCATGGAAAGCTAAATCCAATATAGTTAGGACCTCCGAGATTTTTACCAGAATCGGTCCTGCATCTCACAAGCTAGGCCTACTCCGCGAACTCAGTAACGTACATTTTACTCTTTGCGTCTCGAACTTGAAACAGTACCTTTCCGTTAGGACTCTCGTAAGCCCTCTCGACAAGATCGAGATTAACGAGATCCTCGCCTTCGTATTAGAACCGTAGTGACCCTCGACTGAGTGGTCAAGCGGACAAAGCAACACTGTCGCCCGTTAGTGAAGGTTCGTTGGAATACCAATCGAGGACCCGGTTTCACTTATGAGCACGAGAACCAATCGATTAGGAAGTTTCCACCTCACGAATCGATCACTTCTACCTACTTCCTTACATAGATTCTAATTTCAGGACGAAATTCCCTCTAACAGGGGGATGATGTGACAACCCGAAATTTCCATTCTGATCAAACCATATCAAATCAATAGAAGTTAGAACAGTTACAATGAAATTCCAGACTTTTGGGTATATGTTTGAATATTTCAGGATTTACACTAAAGGAGATATCAGGAGAGTAGATGCATTAGGGTTTTGTGTAACACTGTTATTCCAAAACTCTATGATATTAGAGTTCATTTCGGGAATAAAATATTTTCTGCCAAAAATCCCAGGACTATATATAGAAATCTGAACCATATTCATTCATTAGTTACATTTCCAACTAGAGAAAAGCAAAATTCTCTCTCACGGATCTTCGGGTTTTCATCCCAAATCTTGAGTACTTCTATCTAGTTGTTTTATATAGCTTAGATTGTGCCTAATAACATCAAAATCAGATCAAAACCGAAAGATTTGAGAGTTTACCGCCCAAGAACACTTGGAGAGTAAACTCTTTTATAAAGGCCAAATGGTGCATAGTCCTTCCTTAAGCCATGAAACTAGTTTCGACTTATACACTAATGAGTTTAGGGATAGAAAAAATTAAGAATCAAGGGTTGAAAGTGAGTTCACGGCCAAGGATGTTCTTGGGCCATGAACTCCATATTAGGGTGCCAAAATGCCCTAAATGCCTTCCATAAGCCAAAAGACAAGCATAGCACTTTACCATGATGTGTTTAGGACTTAAAACAATCAAAATACCAACACCCATGAGTGTTTAGGGCCAAAAATACATGACCAAATGGTATATGGGCCGTAAACTCAAGATAGGGGTGTTTTGATGCCGCAAACACTTCCAAAGGCTTAGGCTTGAAGTTAGAATGCTTCCTTATGACCTTTAGGACCCTCATAAACATAAATGGCCATGAGTTTACGGTAGTAAACTCATTTAGGCCGTGAACTCCTCAAAAACTCCAAAGATGGTGGTCTTTTTCATCCTAGGTTAGAGCTAATGTCCCCAAGTCATTCCCTAGCCTTCTAACTTGCATTCCCACATGAGTAGCCATGAGTTTACGGACGTAAACTCCCTTGTGCCGTGAACTCATGGTAGTAAACTTATGTGAGTGCCTTTATACCTTCCTATGTTGAATCACATATGATTCCAACACTTGGTCAAGGTGTTACCTAGTCCCGGAATGTGTTTCCTTTCATATAGATGTTATAAACACTATATTGATGTCAATATGTGTCCTTATATGTCATTTAGGACTTATTGTGTCTCAGGACTTCATTCGTGGAACTTCTTATCCCTACACGCATACCCGTTAGAACCACTCACAACAGGTGAGTTCATACCCCTTAATCAATGTTTAAATGATTTTAAATGCTTTAATGGGGGGGGATACAAGTAGAAAACAATATGTTATTAAATCACTCATATGTATTTTATAACTGTGTTTTCATCCAACAGATTTCACATACTTCAAAATGTGATGCATGAAATGGTTTTCTATATTAAAATACCTTGGTAACCAAAGTATTAGTTTTGAAATGTTTATTAAAATGACATCAAGTCATTGTTAATTATTGTTCAAAACTCTTAGATATCTTACAAAACCAGTTTTACCTTCTTGAACAAAACCATGTCTATACACTTATGTTCTTATATATCTATTGATGTTATAGTTTCATCCTTCAATTAGTTCCCACACTCTTGTGTAGCAAGGGTGTATAAACCTACTTGGACAACCAATTACCTTCCAGTTAACTATTATAGGGATAGTTAGAAGATACACAACATTATTCCTATTACAAGGAATTACACCAGAGTCAGTTCATTCGTGAGTCTATACTATACATTACATGTTACATGAATACACTTACATGAGTACGTTTACATATGCTTACATGATACAATAGTACGTTTACATAGATACATTTACCTGAATACGCTTACATGAATACCATACATGAGTACCTTTACATAGATACATTTCCGTATATACACTTACATGAATACTTATATCTTGATTCACGAGGATGATTTATTAGTACCTTCTGTGTAAATTGTCCTGCCTATCCCAGTTCAACGGGATATCTAGACGGGACTAACCATTCCGAATCCTAGTTGTTAGCAACAGTGGTTGATGAACATCTATGGATGCCTACAATTATTACTTATACTAGGAGTACCTTTACGGGACTAGCCATTCCTTGGGCCTACTGTTCGCTACAGAGGTTGATAAACATCTATGGATGCCTATAGTTATTACTTATACTAGGAGTACCTTTACGGGACAAACCCTTCCTCCGCCCTGCTGCAGCTACAGAGGACAATTGAACAATTTACCGATGTTCAAAGGTTATACATTTCGCTTTCCACGATGTCGTGTTAATCCTAATACAAAAGGATAACACCTACATGATTATATTTTTCCTATTTACTTTATTTTGTGATACATTCACATAAACGACGAGTTAGGCTAAGTACTGTTTGTAATAGTCAAAAAGAAGGAAAAACTATCATTATCATAGCAAAACATCCGGGTCTTGGTAGAAGACTATTATATTCTTTTCCTATTTACTTTATTTTGTGATACATTCACATAAACAACGAGTTAGACTATGTACTGTTTGTAATAGTCAAAAAGAAGGAAAAACTATTATTATCATAGCAAAACATTCGGGTCTTGGTAGAAGACTATTATATTCTTTTCCTATTTACTTTATTTTGTGATACATTCACATAAACGATGAGTTAGACTAAGTACTGTTTGTAATAGTCAAAAAGAAGGAAAAACTATCATTATCATAACAAAACATTCGGGTCTTGGTAGAAGACTACATTTCATACTAGTAGGAATTCACTAGCTTTCCAAAACATTAGGGTTTTCATACTTATATCAATTATTTCATTTAAATATTTACAAGGCCATTCACAACAACTTTCCAAAACAAGACAATGACACTTAAATGCTTATGAATTCACCAGCTTTAGGCTGATACTCGCTTTCAAAATAACTTGTATTCTCAGGTCACCAGTTAGACAGGTACGATGGCCAGGCTTTGAGAAGACGAAGCACAGACAAGACTCGTCTTATTTTGATTATTCATTTTATTGTTGTACATTTTGAAAGAACGCACATGTATTAAAACTTTACTTTTAATGCAATGGATGATGTCGTTGCTTGTTTACTACTTTACACTGTTATGATACTTCACATGACGTCCTCCTCCCCGGAATGTTTCCGCCGTTCTTGGTTTTGGGGTGTGACAAATGCACATCCTAATCCATGATGTCAAGCATTGTAAGACACAATATATCATTAGTAGCTTATAGAAAGGATATTATTGGTGTACTGCACAACATTTCTTTCAGCTTTTTGAAATCCGTTTCTTGTTTGTCTTCTCAAAAAAAATTTGTTTCCTTTTTGGTCAATGTTTTAAGGGGTTGGTTATCCAAGATAATTCCTTTATGAATCTCTTATAATGACCTGCTAAGCCTAAGAATTAACGAAGCTAGGTTGGTGTCTTGGGAGCTTCCTAATTTTTCACAGCCTCAATCGTGGAAGGATCAACATGCATGCCCTACAAATTACACTTCTCTAATCTAAATGTCACACTTAGAGAATTTTACAAACAACATTTATTTCCATAATAATTCTAGGATTATCCAAAGATGTTGCCCATGCTCTTCCTTGGTTTGCGAATAAACCAGAATATCATTGATGAATACTATCATGGATTTTTCCAAGTGAAAATTGCATACTCGGTTCATGAGATCTATAAAAACAGTTAGGACATTGGTCAATCAAAAAGGCATTACCAAGAACTCATAATGGTCGTATTGGGTTCTACATGTAGTCTTTGGATCATTGTAGTTGATCGAAGAGATCATTGATTCGGGGCAGTAGATATTATTTTTGATTGTTAAGTTATTTAATTCCTTATAGTCAATTCATATCAAGAAATATCCATATTTCTTCTTGACAAATCAAATGGGTGCTACCCAAGGTGAGAAGCTTTGTCTAATGAAACCCGAGTCAAGAAGTTCTTGTAGCTTGCTGGAGAGTTCTTGAATCTCTGACGTTGCCAATCTATAAGGAGATTTTCCTACTGGTAGCTCTTGGAATTAGATCAATCTGAAACTCAACTTGACGTGTTGGTGGCAATCCGGGTAGATCTTTAGTGAGCACATTTGGGTAATTGCACACCTAAGGTGCTTCCTCGATCCTTCTCTTATTGTCTTTCCTATCGACGTTATGGCGTAGAAAGTCATAATACTTTTTCCACAATTATTTCATGGCCTTCATTCAAGAAATATTCTTAAGGTCTTTACTAAGTTTCTCTTTATAGACGATTAAGAATTCTCTGCTCAATAAGGGTAGATGTAATGCTTTTTCGAAGCATAAGACTTTGACATGGTTAAGGGATAAACAATCCATGTCAATGATGACATCGAAGCTTCCAATGACCATAGGCATGAGATTGACGAGAAAAGTATGGTTATTTAATGTTAATGTAAAATTCTTCAGTACATCATGGGTACTTCCGACTTGATCGTTAGCCATTTCTACTCTATAGGATTCCATAAGTTTACTAGCTTGATGTCTTAATAACTTCCTATGCTCAGGAGTAATATAGATCTTATTGGCACTGGTATTGAAAAGTACATTTCCATATAAGTCATTTATTAAAAATGTACATGTGACTATCGTCAGATCCTGGACGGTTTCATTAGCTCCTATTACAAACGTTCGACCTCTAGCATTTATTCCCTGTCCTTTTAACTTTGGAAAATTCTTCCTGATATACCTAACCTCTTTGCACCCAAAATGTGCTCTGCCTTATTTTGCTATTGTGGTTCTTTGGTTTGTTGGAGCTTTGCATCTATTGGCAAGATGACATTTTTGGCCACAATTGGTATAGATCTAACAAGCTCTGGTATGATGATAACTACACTGATTACACTTTGGACTACCTCATATGGTAGTTCCTACTAGGGTTGTTGTATTTATATATGCCTGAACTACTTCGCATCTCTTTTCCAAGGGTTTTCTAGCCCTTCCTATGGACACCTTTCCAAACTTTCTCTTTTTACCCTCTGCCCTTAGTAGACAGCCTTCTGAACGACTGTGTCCTGACGTATTTCTTAATTTATCAGGTTGAATGGAATTCTCTTATCTCTTTCGTACGTGGTTGAATTTAAGGCAGTAACTAAACCTTGAATGGGATGGGGCAGAACCCAAATGTATCATGCTACTTTTTTATCTTCTGGAGTCACCATTTCGTGACATAAGGTGGCAAGATCTTTAAAACGGTTTGTATAAGCAACAATATCAGCTTGCTTTATCATCAAATTCCTCAATTCCTACACCAACTTCTGCATTTCCTCATGGTAGAAATATTCTTCAATCATGAGCTGCTTCAGGTCGCTCCAAGTAATGGAATTCACAACAATAATGCCCATGGTTTTTGTATGACTAATCCATCAGTTCGTGGCTTCATCGGCCAGAGTACAAGTGGAAATTTTCACCTTGCAATCCTCCGCACAAAAGCTAATCTCAAAGACTGATTCCATTTTCTCTATCCACCGAGTTAAACACACTACACCATTGTTTCCATGGGGGGATTTCGGTTTGCGGATCATAAAATTCTAATATAAACAAGCTTTGGATAGACCTCTGATTTGTCCATGAGAACTTTCATATCTGTTACCTCTTTAACTTGTGTTGCTATTGGTTTCGAAGTTTGTGATTGCATCGGTGACACATTGGACCACTAAAGCCTCAATCGTAGTCTATTTAATGAGTTTAGGGTTATGGTATTGTGTTCCTAGGTTTATTCTTGTACTTGGCATGGTTCTATATTTAGGGTATATGTTCGTTATTATAATCCTTATAATTTCTTGATTTTTTTTAGAATTATTTAAAAGAGTAAACTATATAAAGAAAACAAATCATGTATATGATAATTTTACAATGCACAAAGATCATTAGTGAAATACCTATATCTTCATTAATTTCCATTAACTTTGGTTACGTTTAAATCAAGATTTCCCTAAAGTATACAAAATAGTGGTTTGAACGTGAAAAGTATCTATGTTACATAAAAAAGACTTACCAACAGACTATACCAAAATTGTGACAACCCAAAATTTCCATTCTGTACAAACTATATCACTTCAATAGGAGTTATAGCAGTCATAGTTAATTTTCAGACTTTTTCGCGTAAGTTTAAGTAATTCAGGGTTTACACTTTAGGAGATATCAGGAGAGTGGGTGCACTAGGGTTTTTTACAACACTGTTATTCCAACAATCTATTAAATTAGAGATCATTTTAGGAATAAAAATATTTTCTGCCAAAAATATCTCAGGACTATAAATAGAATCACATTTCCAACTAGAGAAAAACCATTTTCTCTCTCACGGATCTTCGGGTTTTTATCCCAAATCGTGAGTACCTCTTTCTAGTAGTGTTAGAAAGCTTAATATGTGTTTATAACATGATTTAGAAGGCTAAATCACTAGATTTAGGACTTTACTCCCCAAGGTGTTCTTAGGCGGTAAACTCCCGAAACAAAGCCTAGACCGACCCTTGTGTTATGCTACTGCCTTAGACTCAATTGTATGTGTATTAGGGACATAAAATCAAGCAAGAATCACCCAAGTTTGGGATTTTACGGCCCAAGAGTATCTTAGGCCGTAAACTCCAAGAAGCATGCTCAAAATGGTGCTTTTAAGGCACCTAAGGCCTTAGACTTTTACCTAGACTTGTTCCCATTAAATCAAGGGCCTTAAACACATAAAAATCACCTTGCAAAGTGAGTTTACGGCCATGACGTGGTTCATGGGCCGTAAACTCATTAAAGGGGCACCAAAGGGTGTCAAGGGTCTTCATATGCTTGGAATAAAAGCCTAGAACCTATACCACTTGTAAATGAGGCTTGAAAACAACAAGAACACCATTCCAAGGGAGTTTACAACCGTAAACTCCAAAGGAAATGGCCTTAGGGTCGTAAACTCCTTAAAGGGGTGTTTATATGCCCTAAACCCTTCCAAGAATTTAACCACCAAGTTGGAATAATTCTAGGAATCATTTGGAACTTCAAAACACACATTACACCCATGGTTGGGAGTTTATGGCCATAAACTAAAGATTTTACAACCATGAACTCCATTTGTGATGGTATATGGAGAGTAAACTCATATATGGGGTCCTTTGGAACCCTAAACACACGTGCCTTGTCCCACAATAGCTTAGATGCAATCCTTAGGGCTTAAAACACTTATATAAAATGTTTATTAGGTCTACGACGTCTTAACATTATCAATTAGTAATTTGAGACTAATTGAGTGCATATATGTGTGATTATATGTTCATTAGGATCGTAGTGTGTGTACAAGTCCTCACTTGACGCCTAACAATCCTACACCGTCCAGTTCATCTAAACTACCAACTACACGTGAGTTCATACCCCCTTAGTCAATGTTTTAAATGCTTTTTAATGTTTTAATGGGGGGGATACAAGTAGAAAACAATATGCTATTAAATCAATCTTATGTATTTTATAACTGTGTTTTCACTCAATAGATTTCACATATTTCAAAAGGTGACACATGAAGTGGTTTTCAATCTTAAAATACCTTGATAACAAAAGTATTAGTTTTGAAATGTTTATTAAAATGACAGCAAGTCATTCTTAATTATTGTTCAAAACTTCTAGATATCTTGCAAAACCATTATTTTACCTTCTTGAATCAAACTACACTTATGTGCATATGTTCATATATATGTTAGAGATTATAGTTTCAACCCTTCATTTAGTTTCCAATAATCTTGGGTAGCAAGAGTGCATAAACCTACGTAAACAACCAATTTCCTTTCAGTTAACTATCATAGGGATAGTTAGAAGATATCAAACATTATTACTACTACAAGGAATCACACAAGAGTCAGTTCATTCATGAGTCTATACCAATACCTTACATGATACATGAGTACACTTACTTAGGATTACATGATACATGAATATGTTTACATATACTTACCTGTTACATGAACACACTTACATGAATACCATACAAGAACACTTTTACATAGGTGCATTATCCTGTATTCACTTACCTGGATACTTGTACTTAGAACTACGAGGATGATTTATTAGTACTTTCTGTGTAAATTATCTTTCCTATCCCGGTTCAGTGGGATATCTCGGCAGGACTTACCATTCCGAACCCCACTGATTAGTACCGGTGGTCGATGACTATCTATTTAGGTCTAAGGGTACTACTTATCCTAGGTAGATCGATAACCGGGGCTAACCCCTCCTAGTACCCAGCGATGACACTTACATTAATACTTTTTCTGGACAATCTTCGGATGTTCATTAGGTTACATATTTCGCTTAATGCGATGTTGTGTTAGTCCTAGTACCCAGTGACAACACCTACACTTGTACATTTTCCTGTTTACTTTATTTTGCCATACTTTCACATAAACGATGAGTTAGACTAAGTACTTTAGTACTAAACAATTGAAGGAAATACTATCATTTTACTTACAAAACATTCGGGTCTTGGTAGAAGACTACATTGCCATAACAAAACATTCGGGTCTTGGTAGAAGACTACATTATCATAACAAAACATTCGGGTCTTGGTAAAAGACGACATTATCATAACAAAACATTCGGGTCTTGGTAGAAGACTACATTGTCATAACAAAACATTCGGGTCTTGGTAGAAGACTACATTGTCATAAGAAAACATTCGGGTCTTGGTAAAAGACTACATTGCCATAACAAAACATTCGGGTCTTGGTAGAAGACTACATCTCAAACTAATAGAAAATAAGGGATTTTCTAGGGTTTTTCATTCATACATCAACATTTTCATTTAAAGGTTTACATGACTTTTAAAACAGCTTTTAGTAAGCAAGACAATGACACTTAAATAATTATGAATTCACCAGCTTTAAAGCTGATACTAGCTTTCAAAATAACTTGTATTCTCAGGTCATCAGTTAGACAGGTGCGATGGCCAGGTTTTTGAGAAGATGGATGAGACATCCCCAAAATCTCGGCCAGAAAAGACCGATTTTCATTTATGCTTTTAAATATTTTCAGAGTAAATCCTTTTGATTTGAAAGAGTTGCGGAATTTGTTCCCAAAAACAAAACATGATAAAACATTGTTTACCGAAGCATTTCATAAAAGAAATGTATTTTCATTATAATCAAAACTCGGGGTGTCATGTTCCGATACAGACCAATAAGCATAAACGAATACATTACAAGTCATATAACAAATATAAACATATGCAGACTTGTAAACAAAACAACTTGATGGTTCATCCATCTCATGCCCTTCCGCCACTACCTGTAATACAATTTAAAACTGAGCGGGTCAGGCTTGGGAGCCTGGTGAGCATATAGGGTTTTCAACCCACAATAAATATCATATTTAATTTTCACCAACCAACAATAACCCAATTACCCATTCCCGTTATTCTCACTTTAATGTCCCTAAAACAACTAACATAAGGGACCTAGTCTAAGAATATTTCATCGGGGCGACAACACATGCTTCGGGGGTACCTCAGCAATATAAGTCAAATAAGGCAACCATGAGGGGGATGGAGTACAGCGAATGAACAACCAAGTTCATTAACACCTACAGGTGGCGAACCTGCTAATGTTTCCACAAGACTGTCTAGAATAGCCAGTGGTCGTCATCTAAACTCCGCTAGATGACTCAATCAAACAACAACGAGGCCTCTCATCTGTTTATTACACACCAACGGTCTACCCATGTTCTACCCAACATATTAGTAGATAAAAATATACATTTGTATACATAGTTTAAAGAAAACTTGTATAGCATGCTTTAATCAACACATATATCACATAACAGATGAGGCACACACACACATAACACGTATCTCATAAAGAAATAAGCAGATCTATAAGATAGAAGAGAGTGAATACTCATTCACACATAACACAACCAAATATATACACATAGCACGTATTTTTATATAAAATACTTCGTATTATTGTATTAGAAGAAATAACTACACACTCACTTGATCAGAAGATGATCAGACAGCACTACGGCTTATAAAAGTAGTATTCCTCAGCAGATCTGGAAGATCTCCTCGAAAATCGAACTTCTCGCGGGCAGAGCTTCGACTCGGGAACCGCACTTTTCGGGATCTTCGGGATCTCGGGACTTGCCTCGGGGCTAGAGTATGATATCGGGACTTCGGGATAGCTTCGGGGGTTTTTGCGCAGAGCTTCGACACGAAAACGAGAGGGAATTGGCAAAAATACCCGGAACCCTCGCATCCTATTTGTAGGAGGCTGGAGCCTCGGAGTACGCGGGGCGTACAGGCGTACGCAGCGCGTACGCGTCCGAAATCGTCATTGCATGCGTCATCCGAAGTGTCGACACTATCGGAGTTACGCGATAGCGTAACCTCGTACGCGGGGCGTACTCCGGATTACACCGGTGACACGGCTTCGGATAATGCCTCCGATTTTGAATTAAATAAAAATACAAAATGATTAATAAACTTCGGAAATTCATAACTTCTTCATACGAACTCCGTTTTCGACGTTCTTTATATCCACAGAAAGGTGAGACCACGCTCTACGACTTTCGTTTAGACTCCGTCGGCTAATTTTGACTTTATTTTTATTAATTATTTTTAATAGGCCGCGACAGAAAAACTTCGTTATAAATTCATAACTTCTTCGTTTGACGTCCGTTCTTGCCTAACTTTTTATCGCTTCGATACCAACAACGAGACCTTCGATCGTCGTTTAGATTGCTTCGGCTAACAACCGCTCGATCTCAAATCGAGTAAAACAGGCTGTATACTGCTAAGCCGGAACTCCGATAAATCATAACTTCCTCATACGAAGTCAGATTTGGGCGTTCTATATATATTCGGAAACCTCGTTTCAATTACTACAACATTAACCAAAGATATTAAGTTTATTTTACACTTAAATTTTGACGCTTATTTTTATTCTTAATTAATCAAACCACATAATTAAGCAATTAAGCACAAAACACATAATACTCAAATAATACACTTTTATTATTTCAAAACGGGTTACAAAGGTCAACCTAGACTATTACATTGCTACAAATGGCAAGCCCGAAACACAGGCGTTACAATTCTCTCCACCTTAGAATGATTCCGTCCCCGGAATCACACATCAACAAACAAATGCGGGTAGCGACTCAACATGTCACTCTCCGTCTCCCAGGTGAGATTTGGCCCATTCGTGTGTTTCCATCGGACAAGCACTAACCCAACCATTTTGCGTCGCAACTTCTTAGTCTTTCGGTCAACAATTGCCTCTGGTTCTTCAATCAACCTTTTGTTCTCATCAATTCTCAATTCAGAAATTGGAATTATATCGGGAACTCCTCCCGTGAACTTCCTCAAATAACACACATGAAAGGTGTTGTGAATTCCATTCAGTTCTTCGGGTAATTCGAGCTTGTAAGCTTGGTTCCCAATCCTCTGAAGGACTTTAAACGGTCCAATAAACCTTGGACTCAACTTTCCCCTTTTACCAAATCTTATAAGTCCCTTCCACGGCGAGACTTTAAGCAAAACCGAATCTCCAACCTCAAAAGTCATCGGTCTTCGCTTCTTGTCAGCATAGCTCTTTTGACGATCTTGAGCTGCTAACATTCTTTCCCTAATTATTTTCAACTTTTCAGCAGTTTGATGAACCAACTCTGGTCCCATAAACTGCTTTTCCCCAGCCTCAAGCCAACAAGACGGCGTACGACACTTTTGTCCATACAAAGCTTGATAAGGTGCCATCTTAATGCTCGAGTGAAAACTATTATTATAGGAAAATTCTACCAAAGGTAAATGTTCATCCCAATTACCTACGAATTCCAAGGTACATGCTCTCAGCATATCTTCAAGTGTTTGTATCGTTCTTTCACTCTGACCATCAGTCTGCGGATGGTAAGCTGTGCTTAAACATAACTTGGTACCCATTTCCTCTTGTAGACTTTTCCAAAACCTTGAGGTGAAACGGCTATCACGATCCGATACAATCGTTAACGGAACACCGTGAAGCCTCACAATTTCCTTCACGTAAGAATTCGCAAGCTTTTCCATAGACCATTTCTCCCTGGCCGCTATGAAATGCGCACTCTTAGTGAATCGATCAACGACCACCCAAATCATGTCGTGACCATTCTTTGTTCTGGGCAGTTTAGTGACAAAATCCATAGCAATGTCTTCCCACTTACCCATAGGCACAGGCAAAGGTTCTAAACTCCCGTACGGTTTCTGATGTTGTGTCTTGACTCTCGCACAAGTCACACACTCGGCCACATACTTTGCAACATCAAGCTTCATCGTCGGCCACCAGTAGTAGGGTTTCAGGTCCCTATACATTTTAGTGCTACCCGGATGAATCGAGTACATGGTCTTGTGAGCTTCTTCCATCAGAAGATCCCTAATTCCTCCTGACTTAGGTACCCAAATACGATCCTGGAATACCTTCAGTCCATGACCATTAGTACCAAACACCAACGTTTTACCCAAACGTTCCTCCTTTCGGTCATTTTTCTCAGAAGCTTCCTCTTGAGCTTTCTTTATTCTTTCCACAATAGTCGAGACAACTTCAATTCTCAACGCTCTTGGCCTCTTCCTTTCAAGATTGACTTTCCGACTGAGAGCATCAGCAACAACATTAGCTTTACCAGGGTGGTAAAGTATCTCGCAGTCATAGTCTTTAAGTAATTCTAGCCAGCGTCGTTGCCTCATATTCAATTCTTTCTGATTAAAGAGGTATTGGAGACTCTTATGATCAGTGAAAAGTTTGCACTTCGTGCCATAGAGGTAATGCCTCCATATTTTCAGAGCGAAAACTACCGCTGCCAACTCCAAATCATGAGTAGGGTAATTCTTTTCATGCTCTTTCAGCTGTCGAGACGCATATGCTATCACCTTTTCTCTTTGGGTCAAAACACAACCCAATCCAACACCGGACGCATCGCTATAAACAGCGAAGTTTTCAACTCCATCGGGTAGAGAAAGTATCGGTGCCTCGCATAGCTTCTTCTTTAACTTCTCGAATGCTTCTTTATGCTTCTCACTCAAAGCATAAGTAGCTCCTTTGTGGGTCAAAGCTGTCAATGGAGTAGCAATCGAAGAAAAGCCTTGGATAAACCTACGGTAATATCCGGCTAATCCCAAAAAGCTTCGAATCTCCGTGGGACTTTTCGGTTGTTCCCACTTCATCACAGCTTCGATCTTCGCTGGATCAACCATTATCCCTTCTTGGTTGACCACGTGACCCAAGAATTGGACCTCACGAATCCAAAAATCACATTTGGAGAACTTCGCATAAAGCTTCTCCTTCTTCAAAACTTCTAACACTTCTCGCAAGTGTCTGCCATGCTCCTCCTGGCTTTTCGAGTAGATCAGAATGTCGTCTATGAACACTATCACGGATTTATCAAGGAAAGGATTACAAACCCTATTCATCAAATCCATGAACGCTGCCGGAGCATTGGTTAGTCCAAACGACATAACCAAGAACTCGTAGTGTCCATATCTAGTTCTGAATGCAGTCTTCTCGATATCTTGCTCTCTTACTTTCAGCTGATGATATCCTGACCTAAGATCGATCTTCGAGAAATAGCTCGAACCTTGCAATTGATCAAACAGGTCATCAATCCTCGGCAACGGATATCTATTCTTTATTGTTGCCTTGTTCAGCTCTCTATAATCGATGCACATTCTCATACTTCCATCTTTCTTCTTTACAAATAACACCGGAGCTCCCCAGGGCGATGAACTAGGTCGAATGAAACCTTTGTCCAACAACTCCTGAAGTTGCATCATTAGCTCCTTCATCTCCGTCGGTGCTAATCGATAAGGTGCTTTTGCTATTGGCGTGGTTCCTGGTAACAAGTCTATTCTGAACTCCACTTGTCTATCAGGTGGTAATCCAGGAAGATCTTCGGGAAATACTTCCGGATAATCACACACCACTGGAATACTCTGCACCACCTTCTTTTCTTTCTTAGCATCAATCACAAATGCTAAATATGATGTACATCCCTTGGTCAAACACTTTCTGGCTTTCATTAGAGAAATGATTCCAGAATTCACTCTGCGTTTGTCCCCATACACCATAAACGAATCTTTTCCAGGCGTGTTTACTTTAACTATCTTCTTCTTGCACAAAATTTCGGCATCATTGGCGCTAAGCCAATCCATTCCCAACACGATGTCGAAACCATTAAGTTCGATAAGAAATAATTCCTCGTGAAACTTATTCCCATTAAGGTCGATCAAGACGTTTTTCATACGATGGCTAACAGGTACAAACTTGCCACTAGCTACTTCGACTAATAAAGCATTATTTAGTCTATCAACAGGCAAAGCTAGCTTTCTACCAAACTCATGCGAAATAAAGGAGTAGTTGGCTCCAGAATCAAACAATATATGAGCAGGTAATTCGTTTACGAGAAAGGTACCTGAAGCGACATCAGCTTCATCTTTAGCAGCCTCAAGTGTCATCTGGAAGGCTCTCGCCTTCGGCTTTGGTGGAATGTTGGGCCTAGCTGCCTCCTTCTTCTTCGGACAGTCTTTCAAAATATGCCCCTCTTCATTACAACCAAAACACATCCTTTTGTTGTTCGGACATTCATTGGCAAAATGTCCAACCCTACCACACTTGTAGCAGGTCACATCCTCGCTACATTTCCCAAAGTGCCTTTTCTTACACTTATCACACCACTTTGCTTCGCCTCCTTTTCCCCCAAACTTTTTCGAATCAGATTTCGAAAATTTTCCTTTCTTACCGGAACCAGATGTTCCCTCAAACTTCCTTTTCTCACCAACCTCAACTTTGACGGTGGTTCTCCCCTTGATCATGTTCTCCACAGACTTGGCAGCCCAGATAGCTGCCTCTAGAGTAAGGGCCTGACGTACCGGCACCTCATACTCCCATGGAAGTCCCTTCGCATACCGATCCACCTTTGTCAGCTCGTCTGGAACGATACGCAAGGAAAACTCCATCTTATCGGTGAAGTTATTGGTGTACTCATCCACTGACATGCTACCCTTCGTCAATGTCAAAAACTTATTCTCCAACTCCAACAGATTTTGAGCCGAACAAAACTTGCGCTTAAACTGCACCAAGAACTCTGCCCATGACAATTGCAGTGGCTCGTTAGGGCTTAAGGTCTTCCCTAGAGTGTTCCACCAACGAACGGCTCCACCTCGGAATTGTCGCACGGCATAGATAGTCTGCAACTTGCCTCTACAGCCACATGTCATAAAGGCTAACTCCATTTCGGAGATCCAATCCATAACCCCAATCGGATCCTCCTTTCCATTGAAGGTCGATGGTTTGCAAGTCAAAAAGTCCTTGTACTTGCATCCCATTCCATCATTCCTTCCTTCACGGTTATCTTGCCTAACTATCGGTGGGTTGGCTGGACCAACAGACCCACTGAAGTTTCCACCTTCCGAGTGCCCTTCATTCAGTTCAGGCTCTTCCACACGAATCGACAGTTCTTCACGATTTTGTTGAAGCAACCGTCTAGTTTCATCCATCTGATGATCCAACATCGTCTGAATCATCAATTGCACACCAGCCATGGTTATTGGCTCAGGTGCTGCTGCTACGACAGGTATTGGCTCAATCACTGGTGGTTGATTCCTGTTTTCGTCAGCATTTCCAACTCCACTTCTTGTTCTCACCATTTTGATCTACACCGAATAAGGTGAAATTAGATCCTCAATCATGATAGATATTCAGATCATCCTTATCACTCCGAAACGTTTACATGCTAGTTCTAATATCGTAGACGTACGCTTAGAATCCTACACACATAAGGTTTCTAGATCCGGTCGGCAACAGACCATAGATCCGAACAAATAATATCATATATGGCAACATATAACATTTAGCACATAAAGCATTTTAGGCAACTTTCCTAAAATAAACTAGTGCTCGTGTCTAAAACTTAACAGAAACACATCTCAAAACTTCACTTAGCATTCCAAGTTTAAGTCTAGAAATCCAACAAATTCCTAGTTCGCTTAAACTAATGCTCTGATACCAACTGAGACATCCCCAAAATCTCGGCCAGAAAAGACCGATTTTCATTTATGCTTTTAAATATTTTCAGAGTAAATCCTTTTGATTTGAAAGAGTTGCGGAATTTGTTCCCAAAAACAAAACATGATAAAACATTGTTTACCGAAGCATTCATAAAAGAAATGTATTTTCATTATAATCAAAACTCGGGGTGTCATGTTCCGATACAGACCAATAAGCATAAACGAATACATTACAAGTCATATAACAAATATAAACATATGCAGACTTGTAAACAAAACAACTTGATGGTTCATCCATCTCATGCCCTTCCGCCACTACCTGTAATACAATTTAAAACTGAGCGGGTCAGGCTTGGGAGCCTGGTGAGCATATAGGGTTTTCAACCCACAATAAATATCATATTTAATTTTCACCAACCAACAATAACCCAATTACCCATTCCCGTTATTCTCACTTTAATGTCCCTAAAACAACTAACATAAGGGACCTAGTCTAAGAATATTTCATCGGGGCGACAACACATGCTTCGGGGGTACCTCAGCAATATAAGTCAAATAAGGCAACCATGAGGGGGATGGAGTACAGCGAATGAACACCCAAGTTCATTAACACCTACAGGTGGCGAACCTGCTAATGTTTCCACAAGACTGTCTAGAATAGCCAGTGGTCGTCATCTAAACTCCGCTAGATGACTCAATCAAACAACAACGAGGCCTCTCATCTGTTTATTACACACCAACGGTCTACCCATGTTCTACCCAACATATTAGTAGATAAAAATATACATTTGTATACATAGTTTAAAGAAAACTTGTATAGCATGCTTTAATCAACACATATATCACATAACAGATGAGGCACACACACACATAACACGTATCTCATAAAGAAATAAGCAGATCTATAAGATAGAAGAGAGTGAATACTCATTCACACATAACACAACCAAATATATACACATAGCACGTATTTTTATATAAAATACTTCGTATTATTGTATTAGAAGAAATAACTACACACTCACTTGATCAGAAGATGATTGGATAGCACTACGGCTTATAAAAGTAGTATTCCTCAGCAGATCTGGAAGATCTCCTCGAAAATCGAACTTCTCGCGGGCAGAGCTTCGACTCGGGAACCGCACTTTTCGGGATCTTCGGGATCTCGGGACTTGCCTCGGGGCTAGAGTATGATATCGGGACTTCGGGATAGCTTCGGGGGTTTTTGCGCAGAGCTTCGACACGAAAACGAGAGAGAATTGGCAAAAATACCCGGAACCCTCGCATCCTATTTATAGGAGGCTGGAGCCTCGGAGTACGCGGGGCGTACAGGCGTACGCAGCGCGTACGCGTCCGAAATCGTCATTGCATGCGTCATCCGAAGTGTCGACACTATCGGAGTTACGCGATAGCGTAACCTCGTACGCGGGGCGTACTCCGGATTACACCGGTGACACGGCTTCGGATAATGCCTCCAATTTTGAATTAAATAAAAATACAAAATGATTAATAAACTTCGGAAATTCATAACTTCTTCATACGAACTCCGTTTTCGACGTTCTTTATATCCACGGAAAGGTGAGACCACGCTCTACGACTTTCGTTTAGACTCCGTCGGCTAATTTTGAATTTATTTTTATTAATTATTTTTAATAGGCCGCGACAGAAAAACTTTGTTATAAATTCATAACTTCTTCGTTTGACGTCCGTTCTTGCCTAACTTTTTATCGCTTCGATACCAACAACGAGACCTTCGATCCTCGTTTAGATTGCTTCGGCTAACAACCGCTCAATCTCAAATCGAGTAAAACAGGCTGTATACTGCTAAGCCGGAACTCCGATAAATCATAACTTCCTCATACGAAGTCAGATTTGGGCGTTCTATATATATTCGGAAACCTCGTTTCAATTACTACAACATTAACCAAAGATATTAAGTTTATTTTACACTTAAATTTTGACGCTTATTTTTATTCTTAATTAATCAAACCACATAATTAAGCAATTAAGCACAAAACACATAATACTCAAATAATACACTTTTATTATTTCAAAACGGGTTACAAAGGTCAACCTAGACTATTACATTGCTACAAATGGCAAGCCCGAAACACAGGCGTTACAATGGAGCACAGACAAGACTCGCCTTATTTTGATTATTCATTTTATTGTTGTACATTATGAAAGAACACACATGTATTAAAACTTTACTTATAATGCAATGGATGATGTTGTTGCTTGTTTATTATATTACATTGTTGTGATACTATACATGACGTCCTCCACCCCTGAACGTTTCCGCCGTTCGTGGTTTTGGGGTGTGACAGATTGGTATCAGAGCATTGTTTATAGTGAATTAAGTATATCAACCCACAAAAGATATACTAACTATAAATACATAGGGATTAAAACACTCTGTCTAAGAGAATATACTTTTAAATAATAAAATATTTAGCAAAGTATACGTGCCTGCATTCATACTAAAATCAGTGTCACAATGACAAGAACAAAAGTATTACGATTTTCGAATATCACAGGTAAGGTCGGGGATGTATGGTTAGTCTTGGGAGTGGCATAGCCTGATCAACTATGCTGTTCCAAAAACTGATTAGCACATGCCCAAGAATGGTTGTGATATGGCAACAAGTCTAAAAACATACCAACATCACCACAATGAGAACATTATAACAGAACCTAAGTCTGAAATACCATAGGGGTGTTTTGTGTTACTATAAGTACTTTATACTTGAGAACTAAAATGGAATCTTCATTCCTAAGTTGATAATTGCTAAGTGGATACGCTAATGTTATATGTAACTAAGATGTTATAGACTTAGAATCGGTGAAATTTTTGCTTTACCCTTATTCCTTGTGAATTTGGAGTTGAGGTCACTTATTCGAAGGCCTATCCTGTGTTGATTACATATAACTGGTATGCACTTTACAAATAGCGATGGAACTAATGAAGATTTCATAAATAATTGACTAGATAGTTCGTCTAATAATTATTTTCTTACCCCAAATTCTCGCGTAGATAACATGGCTGGATTCCATCCCCACGACAACATGTTCCTTACGAACGCGGTTATTGCTGGATGGTTTGGAGAAGAACCAGATAATGATCATCCAATCCCTCTGAATGATCACCATGCTGACGACCTTTCAGACAATGCCATCTCCGAACCTGAGGTTGAGAACCTACCCCAGCCAGCTCCCTTTCCAATTCCTGACCCTCGTCCGACTTTTCATGGCCCGACGCCTGAGTGGGTGGAATGTTTGGAAACATGGAGCCAAGGACAAGATTAGCCCATGCCATTTAATGGTGACCGAAGCTTCTGTGACCTGAGCAATGAGGGCTCAGCAGACTGAATCATGCCAATTCTGATCCGAAGAGTTGCCCGAAACAAAATTCAGGGCAGGACAGCTCTACAACGTATCGCAGAAGTCGATACAAATGGAGGAATGCATATGCTTCACACCAGTCGCCTTGAACATGCTCGTGAGAGGTCTGAGAGAGACTATGAAACCCTGCTGCAAGCACTGGCTGAATCACGAGCCGAAGTCATGGAACTTCGGGTACGCCAGAGAGTGTACGAAAGACACCTACTTGATGTGGAACGCCAACTGGCTGAACTAAGAGTTCACCAGAGGGATGACCGTCGCTAGTAGTAGATACTTTACTTTATTTTTCCTTGTTAGAAAGGAATCGTCTTCCTGTCTATGCCCGATATGGTATTTTCTATGAAACTATCTTGTACTATAAGTACTTTAGTTAGGCCCTTTACGCTGTCAAGAACTATCTTCTCTGGATATGATGTAAGACCTTTTTACAAGGTAATTTTCCCGAACTTGTATGTCATGAATATCAAAGATATTGACAGTCGGCTAACTTTTGAGTCATTCTTTATTCGAATACTCTTATCATACTTTCGTTAGAGTCTATTTGAAACATGCTCTAGTCAAGTCATTGGACTATAGCAATTTAACTCCGGCGACATCTCCAAGTCTCTTTCAATGGTTGGATCACGTTATTCGCCAACCAATGATACCTCGGCTAGAACGAAAAACATCTTGAGACCATTGCATGAACTTACTTCCGATCTTTGCTAGGACTGCATCATAGGGATGTGGGTCAAACCTTCGTGAACTTACTTCCGATCTTTGCTAGGACTGCATCATAGGGATGTAGGTCAAACCTTCGTGAACATACTTCCATTCCGTACTAGGACTGCATCATAGGGATGTAGGTCGAACTTTAGAGAACATACTTCTATTCTTTTCATGAGCGATCGAACTACGTCTAGGTTCAACCATTTTCGCTCACAAATTCATCTTTTTTCGGTGTAACAGAATCATGTCTCCCAAGAAAAGCGATCAGCCCATCAAACAAACACCAACTCTTCAGATTGATGCAGCTACCTTTCAAGTTGCAGTCTCGGCTGCCGTGTCAGCCATTCTGAACCATCTGAACGCTAACAACGCAAGTGTTAGCGGGATTGTTAACAACTATTCCCATCCAAGTAACAATCTAGTACCTCAGCAAGCAACAAACTACCACGATACCCCGAGTCCTAAGACCAAGAGCAACAAACGAAAGTCTTGGACTAACTCTAAGGACAAGTCGCTTCGAAGGGCGAACAGGAAACAACCACCAGTAACAACCTTCACAACTACGACATCTACACCTTCTACTACCATCCCTTCTGGTATCCCAGTTAACCATAACCCAGTCAGGCTGTATGCAGGAAAACTCCCAAAATGCATCAAATGCAATTATCACCACCATGGACCTTGTTGGGAGATGCAGTGCTTAAACTGCAACAAAAAGGGACACACCATCCGTTATTGCAACATCCCGATCCAACACATCACTTCAACCACAAATGTCGAAACTTCTTGAATATGCCATCTATGTGGTGTAACAGGGCACTTCAAAAGGGACTATCCATCGGAGAAGGACAACGGCAAATCCGGAGGAGTTTGACCTCAGAATGCACAGAGGCAGTTAAGGACCCTAATATAGTATAGGTTCCCCCTAAATCGTCAGTATTTAGTATGTTCAAAAACATGTTTAAAAGTAGTGCAACCAGAGTCTTATCTTTTGCGAGATTCCGTCCGTTAAGGGACTCTCGTGCTGCGAATACTTGTCTTTTGAAGTATACCTTGTTCGCAGCAATAGTCTTGTAATAAATCCAAAGTACAGTAACTCTGTTAATTGGTTCACTGTTATGTTTTGTATGTAACCCCTTATATTCAAAATCTAATGTCTTTAGTTTCCATACGATTCCGACTTTATCATGTGACTCGAGTAAATTCGATCCTCGCAATACCAGCTTCAAAAATACATCTCTTTCTCAGAAATCATCTTTTAGCGAAGCCGTCATATCAAAACACTGAAGTACTCATACAAGGAGTACCTTATAGTTCTTTTCCTTTCCAAATGAATCCCCACAGTATTACTCGTGCAGTACGTCAAGTTCAATTCCAGGATTCATACGGTTGATCTATCACTGAAGAAGGTATACAAGAGAGTGATATATAATCAATGTTCTACAGGTTTAGAATTGATGATTCCACTTTAACTTCTTTTCCCCCGATGGGATGTGAGATTAAGGAAGAATCAGTTATTCGACTACCTTTTCAGTCTTAATTATATACGACTCGTATACACGAAATTATGATCATTGAATCACGTATGAATTCTAATATGAACTTCAGGACGGAGACTGTCCAGGAGTACGAGTAAGTGCATTGGCATAGGAACAAACTTAGAACCCAGTATGACTCTTATAACCAGATCGCCTTCAGTCTAAACACCTACAGAAAATACAACAACAGCCCGGACAACACAACGAACTACTCAAAAATAGAATTAGAAGCCCATGCTTCTCACCATTAAGAGCTCCGGTCTTATTATTACCAAAAGTCGATGAAGTGCATCTTATGTACCTCGACGACCGGAGACTTCATTAAGATTTCTTTTAGAAATCGTTGTCTCTACCTCGCATAAACGAACCGATTGAACAACCACAGGGAAAGTATTACTTTCAGAAATGGACTTGAGATCGGAATATCACCAGTTCGAGTGTTAGGGAAGGATGTCCTAAAGACTACCCTCCGAACTCGATACAGACACTTCGAGTCCGTAGTGATACCCCTCGGATAGGACCAATACGTCCATAGTATTCATGAGCTAAATGAGTGGAGTACGCCTTTTTTAACTGGGACCAGTTCGTCATTTCTCCATGTAATGGCTTACTTATCTACCCTCATAGTAAGAAAGAACCCATAGAAACATTACCCTCGGAGATACTTTTCGCAAAGTTCTCTAATCAAGAGTTTTGGAATTTAGAGTCAAATTTCCTGAGACACACTATTAGTGTTGTGGAAATTCTTGAGTACTCTGTCAAATTATCCAAAACCGTTGGGAATATGTCGGCACCATAGTCACCGACGGAAAATTCGCCAAATTCTAGGTCTTACAGACCTACTATCATAGTCCATTCGGAACTCCCCACAAATTTCAGAAACCCTTTCGACTTTGACCCAGCAAGGGATGGCCCTTGACTGGGAAGTAAGTGAGAGAAAGAACATTTGGAATTCCAAGTGAGAGACCAAATTCTTTAGGAAACCTCACTCTGGGAACAGCTTAATATGCTTCGTAAAGCGTGGAAAGCTAAAATCCAATACATCTACGACCTCGAAGATTCTTACCAGAATCGGTCCTGCATTTCACAAACTAGACCTACTCTGCGAACTCAGTAACGTACATTTTCCCCTTCGCGTCTCGAACTTGAAATAGTATCCTTCCATTAGGACTTTCGTAATCCCTCTCGACAAGATCGAGATTTACGAGATCGTTGCCTTCGTATTAGAACCGTAGTGACCCTCTACCGAGAGGTCAAGCGGACGAAGCAACGCCGTTGCCCGTTAGTGAAGGTTCGTTGGGATACCAACCGAGAACCTGATTTCACTTAGGATTGCCGGAACCAATTGATTAGGATGTTCACATAACGACTCGATCATTCGTACATATTTACTTGCTTAAATTCTAATTTCGGGATGAAATTCCTTCGAATGGGGAGATGATGTGACAACCCGAAATTTCCATTCTGTACAAACTATATCACTTCAATAGGAGTTATAGCAGTCACAGTTAATTTTCAGACTTTTTCGCGTAAGTTTGAGTAATTCAGGGTTTACACTTCAGGAGATATCAGGAGAGTGGGTGCACTAGGGTTTTGTGCAACACTGTTATTCCAACACTCTATTAAATTAGAGATACTACAACACTGTTATTTCAGGAATAAAAATATTTTCTGCCAAAAATATCTCAGGACTATAAATAGAATTCTAAACCAAATTCATTCATTATTCGCATTTCCAACTAGAGAAAAGCCATTTTCTCTCTCACGGATCTTCGGGTTTTTATCCCAAATCGTGAGTACCTCTTTCTAGTAGTGTTAGAAAGCTTAATATGTGTTTATAAGATGATTTAGAAGGCTAAATCACTAGATTTAGGACTTTACTCCCCAAGGTGTTCTTGGGCAGTAAACTCCCGAAACAAAGCCTAGACCGACCCTTGTGTTATGCTACTTCCTTAGACTCAATTGTATGTGTATTAGGGACATAAAATCAAGCAAGAATCACCCAAGTTTGGGAGTTCACGGCCTAAGAGTATCTTAGACCGTAAACTCCAAGAAGCATGCTCAAAATGGTGCTTTTAAGGCACCTAAGGCCTTAGACTTTTACCTAGACTTGTTCCCATTAAATCAAAGGCCTTAAACACATAAAAATCGCCTTGCAAAGTGAGTTTACGGCCACGACATGGTTCATGGGCCGTAAACTCATTAAAGGGGCACCAAAGGGTGTCAAGGGTCTTCATATGCTTGGAATAATAGCCTAGAACCTATACCACTTGTAAATAAGGCTTGAAAACAACAAGAACACCATTCCAAGGGAGTTTACAACCGTAAACTCCAAAGGAAATGCCCTTAGGGCCGTAAACTCCTTAAAGGGGTGTTTATATGCCTTAAACCCTTCCAAGAATTTAACCACCAAGTTGAAATAATTCTAGGAATCATTTGGAACTTCAAAACACACAATACACCCATGGTTGGGAGTTCACGTCCGTAAACTCAAGAGTTTACAACCGTAGACTCCATGTGTGATGGTATATGGAGAGTAAACTCATATATGGGGTCCTTTGGAACCCTAAACACAAGTGCCTTGTCCCACAATAGCTTAGATGCAATCCTTGGGGCTTAAATCACTTATATAAAGTGTTTATTATGTCTAGGACGTCTTAACATTATCAATTAGTAATTTGAGACTAATTGAGTGCATATATGTGTGATTATATGTTCATTAGGATCGTAGTGTGTGTACAAGTCCTCACTTGACGCCTAACAATCCTACACCGTCCAGTTCATCTAAACTACCAACTATAGGTGAGTTCATACCCCCTTAATCAATGTTTTAAATGATTTTAAATGTTTTAATGGGAGGGATACAAGTAGAAAACAATATGTTATTAAATCAATCTTATGTATTTTATAACTGTGTTTTCACTCAGTAGATTTCACATATTTCAAAATGTGACACATGAAGTGGTTTTCTATCTTAAAATACCTTGATAACAAAAGTATTAGTTTTGAAATGTTTATTAAAATGACATCAAGTCATTCTTAATTATTGTTCAAAACTTCTAGATATCTTGCAAAACCATTATTTTACCTTCTTGAATCAAACTATACTTATGCGCATATGTTCATATATATGTTAGAGATTATAGTTTCCACCCTTCATTTAGTTTCCAATAATCTTGGGTAGCAAGAGTGCATAAACCTACGTAAACAACCAATTTCCTTTCAGTTAACTATCATAGGGATAGTTAGAAGATATCAAACATTATTACTACTACAAGGAATCACACAAGAGTCAGTTCATTCATGAGTCTATACCAATAACTTACATGATACATGAGTACATTACTTAGGATTACATGATACATGAATATGTTTACATATACTTACTTGTTACATGAACACACTTACATGAATACCATATAGGAACACTTTTACATAGGTGCATTATCCTGTATTCACTTACCTGGATACTTGTACTTAGAACTACGAGGATGATTTATTAGTACTTTCTGTGTAAATTATCTTTCCTATTCCGGTTCAATGGGATATCTCGGCGGGACTTACCATTCCGAACCCCACTGATTAGCACCAGTGGTCGATGACCATCTACGGAGGTCTAAGGTTACTACTTATACTAGGTAGATCGATAACCGGGGCTAAGCCCTCCACCCACCTGCTGCTGCTACAGAGGACAAGTGGACAATCTTCGATTGTTCATAAGGTTATACCTTTCGCTTATTGCGATGTTGTGTTACTCCTAGTACCCGGCGATGACACTTACATTAATACTTTTTCTGGACAATCTTCGGATGTTCATTAGGTTACATATTTCGCTTAATGCGATGTTGTGTTAGTCCTAGTACCCAGTGACAACACTTACAGTAGTACATTTTCCTGTTTACTTTATTTTGTGATACTTTCACATAAACGATGAGTTAGACTAAGTACTTTAGTACAAAACAATTGAAGGAAAAACTATCTTTTTACTTACAAAACATTCGGGTCTTGGTAGAAGACTACATTGCCATAACAAAACATTCGGGTCTTGGTAGAAGACTACATTATCATAACAAAACATCCGGGTCATGGTAGAAGACTACATTATCATAACAAAACATTCGGGTCTTGGTAGAAGACTACATTTTCATAACAAAACATTCGGGTCTTGGTAGAAGACTACATTTTCATAACAAAACATTCGGGTCTTGGTAAAAGACTACATTGCCATAACAAAACATTCGGGTCTTGGTAGAAGACTACATCTCAAACAAATAGAAAATAAGGGATTTTCTAGGGTTTTTCATACATACATCAACATTTTCATTTAAAGGTTTACATGACTTTTAAAACAGCTTTTAGTAAGCAAGACAATGACACTTAAATACTTATGAATTCTGATATGGGCATATTTAGTTATAAAATTCATGCATTATCTTAATACTTTATGTTAATTTTATCTCATTTAATGAACAAAAGGTACTTAATTTGTTTATAATTTCATTTTTTCAGCAACAATTACATGCTCGGATGGAAAAGGAAGCGGAACTAGCGATTGGAGGCTTGACGAGATTCAAAATGTTCTGAAAAGTAGACACAATTTCGGACGACTTTCGTGTTTTGAGAAAATGCTGATTCGAAACGTACTCGGAGAGTAGGGTTGATTACTCGGCGAGTTGTATCGAGGAGTAGGTCACTGGACTCGCCGAGTAGCCTCTGTTTTGTGAAAATCTATATAAAGGGACTTTCAGATCGATACCCTAGCATGGAGAGAAACCCTAGGAGGCTGAGAAACGATTGGAAGTGCGGCAAGGTCGTGAGGAACTGAAGAATCAACCCTACATTCAATTGTGATGAGAATCAAGACAATTTTGGTTTATTCTTAGAAACTTTTTGATTTGAATCATGTTTACATACTTTGATTTTGTTTTTGAGTTTATGTTTACTGCAATCATGAGCTAAAAACTTATTCTTCTGTTAGGGTAGACAATTATGTGAGCATGGATTGATTATTTGAGTAGGATTAATTTTACTTGGTAATTATATTTTGTTAAGCTTGTTAAAGAACCTTATGTGTTGACAATAACTATTCTTCTGTTAATAAATCAGTAATTAAGTTGTATCAACATCTCTTAGTTATTAATTTCATATGATTTATTGTGACCACATAGTTGTATGTCTAGGAATAACGAATGTGAAACTAGAATTAACTAGAAGATAGGTAAGTTAATGTCTGAGCTTGTTTGATGAACATCAGCAAGAGGTTAATTGAAGGGCCAATTTAATTAACCATTACAAGTCTTATTTAACCCGAATTAATAACTAGGAAATCCGTTAATTTAGACAACTGGCCATTGCTTGAGTTAATTTGTTTTCTAAGAATTAGGAATAGCGAACGTGAACCTAATTATTTTAATCGGTAGCCAATGAAGAATTAATCCGATACATTAAAATCATCCATGGGAACAAATGAGTCGTACCTAAACAGAAGTCCTCTTTACTATTGAATTTAGTTGTTAATTAATTGTTTTAGTTGCTAGTTATTCTAATTAAGTTTCTAGTCTTGTAAAACTAGAGAAAACTCCCTTTTTGTTATTTGTTTTATTTAGATAGTATTAGCATTTATTTTAATTGTTTACCGTTCCCTGTGTTCGATACCCTACTTGCTTGAACTATATTACTAATCGATAGGTACACTGCCTTTCGTGTGTTTATTTTGTGTCTAAATTAGTAGGATTAAAACTAGTTGGTTTTACACACATCAAGTTTTTGGCGCTGTTGCCAGGGAACGGTTCTAAATAGTTAATTTTATTTGCTAATTGTTATCATTTATATTTTATTGATTTTTTTATATAGTTTAACTTTTATTTTTATTTTTTAATTTCGTTATGTATTTTCCAAATCTCGATGCTTTTGATGCTTTTCTTGAGGAAGTAGTGTAGGAAATTGAGCAAGAACATGAGGAGTATGACTCAGATGAAGATTTGAAGAAATTTGATAGATGGTTAGATAACATCTTGTCTAACGATCAAGAACAATCCGAGTCACAAGAGCTAAAGTTACAAGATGAAGAATTTAATCCAGAAAGAGATTTGGAGGAGCTGGAAAGATTGCTAGCAGAGAGGTCAGATGAAGAACAAGAAAAACCTGAGTTGTAGGAACCAAGCCGTGGTTTGACCATTACCACGACATGGCCCCCTGTATTTTCAGTTTGTGTTTCGAAGCATGGGGTGACGATTCCAACTTTGGAGAAAGTTCTAAATCACGATCCATTTATGATTAGTATCCAACCGGTTCCAACCCTTGTCAATATTCTTGGGTTTTATGAATTCAAGCTTGTTTGGCCAATTTTAGAAGAAAAGAGCCAAATTTTACAAATTGGTCCAAAGAAAATATTCAATGCAACAGATGGATTGGCATTGATTTTATTAGAAGTTTATTAAGTTGGGAGTCCAGCTAAAGACTCACACAAAAAGAAGCGCTTGCGGGAGGCAACCCGTCATTAGAGTTTGCTTTTCTTTTCCTTTCTAAACTTCTAGTATTTAGGGATAATTTAGGATTTTTATTTTGATGTTTTTTTTTATTACTTGGTATTTGTTTTTGATCTTTTCAGTTTGAGTGTAAGGATGCATGCGAGAGTCTAGAGTCAAGGATAACCTAGGGAAAGAATCGAGTCTAGGCGAGAGAGAAAACGAAGTTTTGAGTCTAGTTACGAGTCTGGTGATGAAAGAGGTTATTAAGAGCTCATTTACTAAAGGAAAAAATGGGGAAAGTATCAATTTAATATTCCCCACACACATCAGAATCGGACCTAGAGCAGAAACATTTTCTTTATACAACGATGGACTCGGCGAGTGCACTTACCTACTCGACGAGTCCCAGTATAAAAACTCGACTTCTGCAAGTATTACGCTACAACTCGGCGAGCGACCCTACAGACTCGACGAGTTGATCCTTATTTTGTCTCTCATGCTGATGATTTGATATGACAATTGGCTACAACTTTGAAGAACATTTTCCGAGCGTTTCCGAGAGTTTTTTTCGTCTACATTTGGAGCTATACCACACGATACTTGACACCCAAGGCATGGAAGACTGTTCCCATGTCTAAAGTTAATTGAATATGGAGCTAAATTGAAGATGATCAGCCTCGCCACTGCTATCCCAGGGGATTTTGTTCCAATTCCCTCTTTACTTTAGTATTTTTCTTTATCATGCATAGCATGCATTGGGGACATTGCTTGAATTAAGTGTGGGGTAGGGAGTTGGTCATATTAGTTGAATTAGAATCTTAGGGGGTTGGTCATATTAGTTGAATTAGAATCCTATTTTAGGTATAATTTTAAAATTTTGCATACCAAAAATGTTGCTTAAGACTTAAATTAGAAAATTTGGGTAAAGCAATTAGGGATCATGCTAGTATTATATTTGATGATTTTATGAAGACCCAAATGTTTAGTTGAGCCTATATACGTTCTAGTGCATTTGTGGCTTCCTTTTTCTAGTGAAATCATGGGACAAAAACACGACATCGCTTAGTTTGAAGGATGCAATATGTTTAGCATCGTGTACCAGAAATGTATCCAGGAAAATTATTATCGCTAAGCAATAAAGGTTGAAGTTGAGCGCCCCTGCTTAAGCATGTAGGGTTTTGAGTGAAAAAAAAGTGAGTTACATGTTAAAAAAAAAAAAGAGAGAATTACAAGAAAAGTTGAAGAATTTTTGGAGCATCAAAGTTGAAGTTCAAAGTTCAAAAATTCTGAAGAAATTCAAAAGTTAAAGATACCAAAAATCAAACAACAAGGTGGTGAATTCAAAATAATTAAAGATCAAATGTCAAAGAAGTGAAGAATTTCCAAAGAGCTCCATAGTGGTATCATAAATTGTAATTGTCTAGATTATGTATGCTTGGGTTGCTCAACCAAAAATACCTTGAGGTTAAGAGATTTTCTGAGGATGGATTCGGAGGGATGCATAAAATGAGCATTGTTCGGAAAAAGTGGGCGAATGTTTATGAGGATTGTGAGTATTTGGAGTATGGGGGGTTATTAGGAAAATTTTAGACACAAATGCATGCATTTCGGTCTTGGCATAATGGTTGGGTTCGATTGGGATTGTCTTACGTAATATTAGTGTACTAAAATTCAGTTTTGCTTGGGGGCAAGGAAAAGTCAAGTGTGGGGTATTTTGATATGGGCATATTTAGTTATAAAATTCATGCATTATCTTAATACTTTATGTTGATTTTATCTCATTTAATGAACAAAAGGTACTTAATTAGTTTATAATTTCATTTTTTCAGCAACAATTACATGCTCGGATGGAAAAGGAAGCGGAACTGGCGATTGGAGGCTTGGATCTTGCATTTTGAAGAACGAAGTATGTTGCTGGACAGCTTGACCCCTTGTCAGTGTTTTGACCATATCTCACCAACCGTAACTCCGATTGACGAGATTCAATATATTCTAAAAATTAGACACAATTTCAGACGACTTTCGTGTTTTGAGAAAATGCTGATTCGAAACGTACTCGGCGAGTAGGGTCGATTACTCGGCGAGTTGTATCGAACTTTCTCGATTCTGGACATGCTGACTTGCCGTACACGGGTTTTAAGTGATGTACTCGGCGAGTAGGTCACTGGACTCACCGAGTAGCCTCTGTTTTGTGAAAATCTATATAAAGGGACTTTCAGATCGATACCCTAGGAAGGAGAGAAACCCTAGGAGGCTAAGAAACGATTAGAAGTGCTGCTAGGTCGTAAGGAACTGAAGAATCAACCCTACATTCAATTGTGAAGAGAATCAAGACAATTTTTGTTTATTCTTAGTAACTTTTTGATTTGAATCATGTTTACATACTTTGATTTCGTTTTTGAGTTTATGTTTACTGCAATCATGAGCTAAACACTTATTCTTCTGTTAGGGTAGACAATTTTGTGAACATGGATTGATTATTTGAGTAGGATTAATTTTAATTGGTAATTATGTTTTGTTAAGCTTGTTAAAGAACCTTATGTGTTGACAATAACTATTCTTCTGTTAATAAATCAGTAATTAAGTTGTATGAACATCTCTTAGTTATTAATTTCATATGATTTATTGTGACCACATAGTTGTATGTCTAGGAATAACGAATGTGAAACTAGAATTAACTAGAAGATAGGTAAGTTAATGTCTGAGCTTGTTTGATGAACATCAGCAAGAGGTTAATTGAAGGGCCAATTTAATTAACCATTACAAGTCTTATTTAACCCGAATTAATAACTAGGAAATCCGTTAATTTAGACAACTGGCCATTGCTTGAGTTAATTTGTTTTCTACGAATTAGGAATAGCGAACGTGAACCTAATTATCTTAATCGGTAGCCAATGAAGAATTAATCCGATACGTTAAAATCATCCATGGGAACAAATGAGTCGTACCTAAACAGAAGTCCTCTTTACTATTGAATTTAGTTGGTAATTAATTGTTTTAGTTGCTAGTTATTCTAATTAAGTTTCTAGTCTTGTAAAACTAGAGAAAACCCCATTTTTGTTATTTGTTTTATTTAGATAGTATTAGCATTTATTTTAATTTTTTACCGTTCCCTGTGTTCGATACCCTACTTGCTTGAACTATATTACTAATCGATAGGTACACTGCCTTTCGTGTGTTTATTTTGTGTCTAAGTTAGTAGGATTAAAACTAGTTGGTTTTACACACATCAAATTCACCAGCTTTAAAGTTGATACTCTCTTTCAAAATAACTTGTATTCTCAGGTCATCAGTTAGACAGGTGCGATGGCCAGGTTTTTGAGAAGATGGAGCACAGACAAGACTCGCCTTATTTTGATTATTCATTTTATTGTTGTACATTATGAAAGAACACACATGTATTAAAACTTTACTTAATGCAATGGATGATGTTGTTGCTTGTCTATTATATTACACTGTTGTGATACTGTACATGACGTCCTCCACCCGTGAACGTTTCCGTCGTTCGTGGTTTTGGGGTGTGACAAAAATAAACTAGTATCAGTGCTACTAGCTGAGCCATCTTATATGGTAGGTAACCGAACATCGCCTCTACTGTAATCACACTAATCTTTAACACTATCATCATCTTCCCTAACTCTCCCACACACTGATCCAATCCACCTATCTCAATCTTCTGTAACTAAACCTGAAAAAGAGTCTCTTCCAAATGGTTGTATGCATGAAGGATCCTCACCTTATTTATATCCATACTCTCCTCTAACTCTTGCACTCTATCATTCAATATCCTCACATCCATCCTCAATAATATATGATCCATCTTTGTATGATGTCTAATGTAATCATGTTAGGATACCCATGGTACCAATACAACAAGCACCTTTTCATTAGGATCCTCTCGAATGTGGTCTCGTAATGGTGTATGTTAGGACTTTCCAATCTCATAAAATTTGATATTCTCTTCCTTAATAATTTTATCCACTTGTGGGGTACACTTATGGGTATGGTATGGATTCTTTGATGCCCTAGGTGACGATGGATATGATGTTGTTCTTTATTGAGATGAAACCGAGACTGGTTTTCTTAGGGTGTTTATCGTCTTAGGCCTCGAAGCACGAAATCTGAAAAGATCAGCTAGAATATGGGGGTAGTGGTGTCACAACCTCCAGGGATGGCTCCAACTCAGCAGTGTCCTCATTCTGAGTCTCAACATGCTCGATAGTGTGATCATGAGATGCTGAATCTTGATAGGTGAGCTATCCACTGGATCACCGCCAAACTACTCATCAAGGTGCTCATCATCATCAACAGGATCCTCCTCATCCTCGAATGGCGCATACTCCTCAATGGTTTTCTCTTTTCCCTCGAGTGGCTGGTCATCCTATTTTAATGATATTAGGGTAGGGGTAAATCCATCATAGGATTATAGTCACTCTCTGGTTATGTTATGTGTGGTGCAACCTTGATTCTATCGAGACATGGATGTAGTTGGATGTTCTGAGGACACCTTCTGAGGTTCAGACTTTCCTTGGGTTAGAAGGGTATTACTAGAGATTCATTTAGGATTTCTCCAAGGTTTTTGTTCCTTTGACTTGTGTGACGAAGAATAATGTTACTTTCCCGTTGGGGCCTAATCAGTAGGTAGCTTTTGACACTTTGAGGCATAGATTGTGTGAGGCCCCGATTTTGTTATTTTCGCAAGGTACGAATGACCTTTTGGTATAAAGTGATGCGTCGATTTTAGGATTGGAAGCAGTATTTATGCTAAGTGGTCATGTGATTGTTTAGTTTTTAAGGCATATAAAGCCTCACGTGGTGAAATACCCTATGCATGATTTGTAGTTGGGGGTATGGTTTTTTTCCTCAACATTTGGAGGAATTATTTGTATAGGTTCAGGTGCACTATTTATACTAATCACAAGAGTTTTAGGTATCTGACAGATAATCCAAACATAAACATGAGACACCGAATATGGATAGACGTGATGAAAGATAATTATTGCGAGATTATATACCTCCCTGGGAAGGCTATTATCATGGTCGATGCCTTGAGCCGCAAGGAAGTGGGTGCATCAATTATATATTTATGTCTGAGGCTGTTCATTGTTTCACGACTTTTGTATTTGATAAAGAAAGATCTAGTATAGAGGCTGAAGAGCGAAAACTAGAAAGAATAGAGGATCACTGGACAGATTCCATTGCCTATCGGGGATAGTCGTGGATTATTGACCTAGTGTCATAGAGTATGGGTTCCGGTTGCTTGATGAGTTAGGTAGACATTAATGGAGGAAGCTCATAAATCAAAGTTTTCAATTCATCCAAGGAACATAAAGATGTATTGAGACTTGAGGTTGATCTATTGGTGACTCTTTATGAACAGGGAGATAGCATGGGTTATGGAGTGGTGCTCGAATTGCTGGAAATTCAAAGCCTAACATCAGAGACCCCATGGAAACTTTCGTTACCCATTCCCATGTGGAAGTGATACGAGATTACCATGCATTTTATTATGAAGTTATCGAAGACAGTACGTGGGTTTCATTATATTTGGGTCGATGTTGATAGATTGACCAAGTGTACTCATTTCATTCCCATTGTTAAGAGTATTTCTACCAAAAAATGGTCTGACATCTATACCAGGGAGGTAGTGGTTCGACACAAAATTTCGGTTTCAATGGTTTGTGATCGTGATGTTTGTTTCACCTCCAAGTCATAGAATAAATTTCATGAAAAGTTGGGTGCATATCTACTTTTTAGCATTGCATATCACCCTCAGACTGACGGACAGAGTAAGCGGATCATTCAGATGCTCGAGGATATGCTCAGGGCTTGTGTACTAGATTTTGGTTGGAGCTAGGATACTTACCTTCCTTTGTCCAAGTTCTCCTACAACAATACTTAACATGCCAATGTAAGTTAACCACCATTGAAGATGCTTTTACGGGAGAAAATCTTGGACCCTAGTTTGTTGGGGCAAGGTCGGGTATCCATTTAGTTGATACAACAGGCACGCGATCGGCTGTAGACCACGCAAAGTCATCAGAAGAGCAAGGATTTATGGCGACGTTTGGACCTCAAATTTTAGGTCGAAGATTTTATGCTTACGAATGTGTCACCTTGGAAAGGAGTCATCTAGTTCCGAAAGCAAGGCAAGTTGGGCCGTAGGTTTGTTGCTGCCTTAAGGTTTATCGCTCGAGTCGACAAGGCCCCTTCCATGCCTCAATGACATAAACGTTTGGCTGAAGATTCCATAGTGGTGCCCTTGGATGACATTCAATCTGATGAGTGCTTGAATTAGGTAGAGAGACCGATTGCGATTCTCGATAGAAAGATGAATACTTTGGGCATCAAGGAAGTGGGTTTGGTGAAGGTCCAATAGCAGCACCGAAATGATTCCGAGTTAACCTAGGAACCTGAGGAGGATTTGAAGGAGCATTATCCCAAGTTATTTGCAACAACGGACTTCAAGAATGAAGTATGATTCACGCGGGGGAGAGTTGTAACATTTGGATACTTGAGGTATGAAATTTGATGTAAAATATTACTTTTGGGTAGGCCAAGACGTGAGGGAAGCGCTGTCACGATGTTAAATGGTCGCGATAAACTGGAAGGATCATTTTAGTGTCACAACATGACACTATCTTATCACGACGTGACACCTGATCAGGGGAAAACCCTAATTTTTCGGACTTAAACCATATTTAAAGGAAGTAAGGAGCTAGGGTTTCCTTCACCCTTAGCCTCCATCACCTCCAAAACCCTCATGAGAAGTCCTAACCCCTCCCCTCTAATTTTTTAGTTCCTTTTGGTGCTTTGGATTTGTTGGGTTGAAGATTTGTTCAAGGGTTGCGTCTTTGGGCTCGGCTATTTGTTTATTTAATTTGTATTCCGGTTTGGGCCTGTCCAACCGAGAGCCCATTTTGTTTATTATATAAGTATATGCTTGCATGCATATTAGGTCAATGATTGAACGATTGATCTAGAGTATAACGATAGTATTTACAGATCTCTTTATTGTTCTTGTAACCTACCAATCCTCTATAGT